>NC_138777.1:216988695-217623705 GCF_965119305.1 Pelophylax lessonae | reverse complement strand
AGGGGGGGGAAAGAGGAAAAGAGAGTGGGGGGGGGAAGAGAGAGAGAGAGAGAGAGAGAGACTAGAGAGACGAGAGAGAGCAAAAGAAGAAAAGAGAAGAGGAGAAGAAGAAGAAAAGAGAAAAGAAGAGAAGAGAAGAGAAGAGAAGAGAAGAGAAGAGAAGAGAAGAGAAAGAAAGAAGAGAAGAGAGAAGAGAAGAGGAGATAGAAAGGATGAAAGAAAGAAAGAAATAAAAATATTAGAGGAGAGAGGAGGAAGAGAAGATCCCAGACGCAGATCTGTTATACATATATATATATATATACACACACACACTATTTGTTTTATAATTAGACCCATATAAATACACACCTATACTGTATATATATATATATATATATATACACACACACACGTAATGTATATATGGGTCTAATTATAAAATGCAGTGAGTTGGCGGCATATGATACATAAAATAAACAGTGTGTACAAATATCCCCCCCTCCCCGATCTGTAATAATATATATATATATATGAATATAGTGAATTGTAGACACAGAATAGAGGGCACACACATCTCCCCTCCCCCTGGATTCAGAGCTGTATTGCTATTGGTCCACCAGGGTTCCTCCAGCTGCAAAGGACTACAACTCCCAGCATCCTCCCTCCACCTCCCACTGGCTGAGCCTTGTAGTCCCCCCACGCTGTGGCTGTCTCTACGCCTGGCAGGTCACTGTCACCCTGCTGACCTAGCTGTGTCCCCACCCCGGGACCCCCCACCTCCTCACCTGTTGGTCGCACTGCGGACAGGACTTGGTGGCCATCTTCACTTTCTTGGCTCTGGCCACAGACATGCTCCTTCCCGCTGTGCGCGTCCCCGCCCTCCCCCCTAACCGAGGCTCGCTCCCGCCTCCTCCCCGCTTCTTTACACGCTCATGCAGTCAGCAGAAGAGAGCCTCAGGAGCGCGCAGCCGCACGTCACTCCCAGCCGCCCGCCTCAAAGGTGGGCACGCCCACCGATGACTGCCTTGACAGCAGGCATTGGCTAAGCCGTAGCTAGTGCGGGGAGTGCGGGCGTGGCTTTTGCGCTGTCAGTCCCCTGATTGGTGGGCGGGGAGGGGATTAGGTGTATTAGGGTCAAGTTCTTGGGAGGCAAATGTCAGAGCATTGCAGTGGAAGTGTGCAGAAGGCCACAAAGAGCTTTTTTATCTTTGTAACCGCTTGCCTACCGGGGCAACTCTGTCAATTTTCCACACAGGTTACAATCAGCATTTCTTGCTAGAAAATTGTGTAAAACCTCCAAACATGATATATTTCCTGAAAGCTGAGGCCTTAGAGAATAAAACGGTGGTTGCTGCAATTTCTTTTTTATGTTGCATGATATTTGTGCAGTTATTTATCCAACATAAATGTTCAGGAAAAAGTACACTACAATTTATTTTAGTGTAAACAAACACAATAATATACACCATATTTTGGTACACTATAAAAGATGAGGTTGCGTCATGTATACACAGTATATCACAAAAGTAATAGAGTACACCCCTCACATTTTTGTAAATATTTTATTCTATCTACTCATGTGACAACACTGAAGAAATGACACTTTGCTACAATGTAAAGTAGTGAGTGTACAGCTTGTATAACAGTGTAAATTTGCTGTCCCCTCAAAATATCTCAACACACAGCCATTAACCACTTAAGCCCCGGAAGATTTTACCCCCTTCCTGACCAGGGCCTATTTTGCGATTTGGCACTGCGTGACTTTAACGGACAATTGTGCAGTCCTGCGACGCGGTACCCAAACTAATTTGACGTCCTTTTTTTCCCACAAACAGAGCTTTCTTTTGGTGGTATTTGATCACCTGTGCGATTTTTTGATCATGCGCTATAAACAAAAAAAAGAGTGACAATTTTGCAAAAATAACAATATTTTTCACATTTTTTATATGAAATTCCCCCCCCCCCCCAAAAAATGTAAAAATCAAAATTTTTTAACATTTTCAGCCAATTTGTTTTATGCTACATATGTTTGGTAAAAAAAATTGCAAAAAGCGTATTTTGATTGGTTTGCGCAAAAGTTATCGCGTTTACTAACAAAGGGAAAGATTTTTGTCATTTTTGTTGTTTTTTTTTTAACGCGTAATGGCGGCGATCTGCGATTGTTTTTGCAGTACTGCGACATTGCGGCGGACAGATCGGACCCTTGACTGACATTTTTTACACTTTTGGGGGTACCAGTGACATTTCTACAGTAATCAGTGCTATACTTATGCACTGTTACTGTAAAAATGACACTGGGAGAGAAGGGGTTAACTTTATTGGAGAGAGAGTTGTTAAGTGTGTCCCTAGGGGCATATTTCTAACAGTCATTGGATGTGGCTGTGTGTGTAACAGCACAGATCAACGGTCCTACATAGCAGGACCGAGTGATCTGTGCTTTTACACAGGGGAGAATGACAGGCGGCTTTGTTTACATCAGCCGCCTGCCTTTCTCCCTCTCCACCCGACGATCGCGAGTGACCGGCGGACATCGGGTCTGCCGGTCACACGCGCGGGCTTCCTAGTGAACGAGCGGGGGCAGGAGCGCGCCTCCTGCGGCGCGCTCTCGACCCCTATTGGCTCCCAGGCTAGTGACGTACCGGTACGTCACTTTGCCTGGGAGGGGCTGACCGACGCCATATATAGTAGGGCGGCGGTCAGCAAGTGGTTAATGTCTAAACCACTGGCAACAAAAGTGAGTACACCCCTAAGTGAAAATGTCCAAATTGGGCCCAAAGTGTCAATAATTTGTCTCTATTATTTTCCAGCACTGCTTTAACCCTCTTGGGCATGGAGTTCACCAGAGCTTCACAGGTTGCCACTGGAGTCCTCTTCCACTCATCCATGACGACATCACAGAGCTGGTGGATGTTAGAGACCTTGCGCTCCTCCACTTTCAATTTGAGGATGCCCCACAAATGCTCAGTAGGGTTTAGGTCTGGAGACATGCTTGGCCAGTCCATCACCTTTACCCTTAGCTTTTTTAGCAAAGCAGTGGTCACCTTAGAGATGTGTTTGGAGTCGTTATCATGTTGGAATACTGCCCTGTGGCCCAGTCTCTGAAGGGAGGGGATCATGCTCTGCTTCAGTATGTCACAGTACATGTTGGCATTCATGGTTCCCTCAATGAACTGTAGCTCCCCAGTGCTGGCAGCACTCATGCAGCCCCAGGCCATGACACTCCCACCACCATGCTTGACTGTAGGAAGACACACTTGTCTTTGTACTCCTCACCTGGTTGCCACCACACGCGCTTGACACCATCTGAACCAAATACGTTTATTTTGGTCTCATCAGACAACAGGAGATGGTTCCAGTAATCCATGTCCTTAGTCTGCTTGTCTTTGGCAAACTGCCGGCTTTCTTGTGCATCATCTTTAGGAGAGGCTTCCTTGTGGGATGACAGCCATGCAGACCAATTTGATGCAGTGTGCGGCGTACGGTCTGAGCACTGACAGGCTGACCCCCCACCCCTTCATCTTCTGCAGCAATGCTGGCAGCACTCATATGTCTATTTCCCAAAGACAACCTCTGGATATGATGCTGAGCACGTGCACTCAACTTCTTTGGTCGACCATGGCGAGGTCTGTTCTGAGTGGAACCTGTCCTATTAAACCGCTGTATGGTCCTGGCCACTGTGCTGCAGCTCAGTTTCAGGGTCTTGGCAATCTTCTTATAAACTAGGCCATTTTTATGTAGAGCAACAATTCTTTTTTTTCAGATCCTCAGAGAATTCTTTGCCATGAGGTGCCATGTTAAACTTCCAGTGACCAGTATGAGGGAGTGAGAACGATAACAGCAAATTTAACACACCTGCTCCCCATTCACACCTGAGACTTTGTAACACTAACGAGTCACATGACACCGGGGAGGGAAATGGCTAATTGTGCCCAATTTGGGCATTTTTATTTAGGGGTGTACTCACTTTTGTTGCCAACGGTTTAGATATTAATGGCTGTGTGTTGAGTTATGAGGGGACAGCAAATTTACACTGTTATACAAGCTGTACACTCACTACTTTACATTGTAGCAAAGTGTCATTTCTTCAGCGTTGTCACATGAAAAGATATAATAAAATATTTACAAAAATGTGAGGGGTGTACTCACTTTTGTGAGATAATGTATATATATATATATATATATATATATATATATATATATATGTATAGTTTTTTTATATATTTTTGTGATTTTTGACATATTTATGATTTGTTGTATACTTTATTATTATTAGCACTGAATTAACTGTAATATTTATGTACTTTATTGCATATTTTATAATCAGTGAGGATTTTGAATTTTATTGTATCAATTTGTACCTTTGCACTTTATCCTTGTAGGTTTCACATTTTAGCACACACTTTTATTTATACACATTTAGAGGTTACGCCACTATATCCATTCTTTTGCACAAATGACACCTTTTTTTGCACATATGACACTTTATTTCTAGGCAGCGCAATCATACCTTCCCTTTCTTTCCAACACTTACACAATGGCATTAAAATTGTCATCAGTGTTGTCACCCATGCTGCCATATTCCCAACTTGAGTCGCACAGAATCGCATGACAAGGGCAATCACATTGTTTTCAACGCTGTCTATTCACATCAATGCAGTACAGCACAGAATGGCATGATTTTGAAAAAGGGTTCTGCGCAAGTTTGGTGTGCTTCTGGTGCGATTTTGGCTTCATGGAACGTGCAAAAGTCCAAAATGCAACCATGTTGCACTACATAATTACATTGAAAATTGGATCAAATCACAGCGAGAGTATTGTGAACCTAGCTCAAGGCATACCCTACGTTGGTACATACAGATTAAATAACAAGCCAGCAGTGAGGGATAAAAGAAGGAAGGAAGAAGGAAGGGAAAGTTGTAAGGGTAGGGATGTGGGGGAGGGTAATGGGAGTACAGGGTAAGAGTGGTGCCATATAGCTGTTGCCTACATACAGTGCCTTGCGAAAGTATTCGCCCCCCTTGAACTTTGCGACCTTTTGCCACATTTCAGGCTTCAAACGTATAGATATAAAACTGTATTTTTTTGTGAAGAATCAACAAGTGGGACACAATCATGAAGTGGAACGAAATTTATTGGATATTTCAAACTTTTTTAACAAATAAAAAACTGAAAAATTGGGCGTGCAAAATTATTTAACCCCCTTAAGTTAATACTTTGTAGCGCCACCTTTTGCTGCGATTACAGCTGTAAGTCGCTTGGGGTATGTCTCTATCAGTTTTGCACATCGAGAGACTGAAATTTTTGCCCATTCCTCCTTGCAAAACAGCTCGAGCTCAGTGAGGTTGGATGGAGAGCATTTGTGAACAGCAGTTTTCAGTTCTTTATACAGATTCTCGATTGGATTCAGGTCTGGACTTTGACTTGGCCATTCTAACACCTGGATATGTTTATTTGTGAACCATTCCATTGTAGATTTTGCTTTATGTTTTGGATCATTGTCTTGTTGGAAGACAAATCTCCGTCCCAGTCTCAGGTCTTTTGCAGACTCCATCAGGTTTTCTTCCAGAATGGTCCTGTATTTGGCTCCATCCATCTTCCCATCAATTTTACCCATCTTCCCTGTCCCTGATGAAGAAAAGCAGGCCCAAACCATGATGCTGCCACCACCATGTGTGACAGTGGGGATGGTGTGTTCAGGGTGATGAGCTGTGTTGTTTTTACGCCAAACATAACGTTTTGCATTGTTGCCAAAAAGTTTGATTTTGGTTTCATCTGACCAGAGCACCTTCTTCCACATGTTTGGTGTCTCCCAGGTGGCTTGTGGCAAAATTTAAACTACACTTTTTATGGATATCTTTAAGAAATGGCTTTCTTCTTTCCACTCTTCCATAAAGGCCAGATTTGTGCAGTATACGACTGATTGTTGTCCTATGGACAGAGTCTCCCACCTCAGCTGTAGATCTCTGCAGTTCATCCAGAGTGATCATGGGCCTCTTGGCTGCATCTCTGATCAGTCTTCTCCTTGTATGAGCTGAAAGTTTAGAGGGACGGCCAGGTCTTCGTAGATTTGCAGTGGTCTGATCCTCCTTCCATTTCAATATTATCGCTTGCACAGTGCTCCTTGGGATGTTTAAAGCTTGGGAAATCTTTTTGTATCCAAATCCGGGTTTAAACTTCTCCACAACAGTATCTCGGACCTGCCTGGTGTGTTCCTTGTTCTTCATGTTGCTCTCTGCGCTTTAAACGGACCTCTGAGACTATCACAGTGCAGGTGCATTTATACTGAGACTTGATTGCACACAGGTGGATTCTATTTATCATCATTAGTCATTTAGGTCAACATTGGATCATTCAGTGAACTTCTGGAGAGAGTTTGCTGCACTGAAAGTAAAGGGGCTGAATAATTTTGCACGTCCAATTTTTCAGTTTTTTATTTGTTAACAAAGTTTGAAATATCCAATAAATTTCGTTCCACTTAATGATTGTGTCCCACTTGTTGTTGATTCTTCACAAAAAAATTACAGTTTTATATCTTTATGTTTGAAGCCTGAAATGTGGCAAAAGGTCGCAAAGTTCAAGGGGGCCGAATACTTTCGCAAGGCACTGTATCTCCAGAGTCTTCAACCAGGGGGGGGGGGGGGGGGGTTGGACATGTTCATGGGACATGGTAGTTTGGAATGTGGGTGAGGAAACAACTCCAGGTGAATGTCTCCATGAGGGGGTGAAGGTTCTTGGGAGGTATAGAGAGATGATAGGTGGGGATGTGAGTGAGGAAAGAGTTCAAGGTGAAGGGCCATGATGGGTGATGGTTTATGGACAGTGATGGGAGATGATAGGTTGGGATGTAGGTAAGGAAGGAGCTCTGATGAAAGACGATGAGGGGGTGATCAGTTATGGAAGGAATATAGAGATAATAAGGGGGGATGTGGGTGAGGGAGAAGCTCTAGGTGAAGAGCCATGAGGGTTTAAGGTTAATGGAAGGTGAATAGAGATGATGGATGTGGGTGAGAAAAGAGTTTTCTGTGACGGACCATGAAGGTTGATAGCTCATGGAGGGTAAAGGGAGATGATAGACGAAGATGTGGGTGAAGAAGGAGCTCCTGGTGAAGGACCAGGAGGGGTTATGGTTCATGTATAAAAAAGTCAGGTGATAGCTGGGGATGTGGGTGAGGAAGGAGCTCCACATGAAGGACCATGAGGGGTTATAGTTTATGGAAGATGATAGGTAGGGATGTGGGTGACGAAGAAGCTCCAAGTGAAGGCTAAAAGGGGTGATGATTCATGGAAGACGAAGAGAGATAATAGGTGAGGGGATGAGGGTGGGGAAGGAGCTCCAGGTGTAGGACCATGATGGATGAAGGTGAAAGAAGATGATAGATGTGGTTGAGGAAAGAGTTTTCTGTGAAGGAACATGAAGGATGATGGTTTATGAAAGATATATAGAGATGATTTGTGGGGACGTGGGTAATGAAGGAGCTCCAGGTGAAGGACCATGAGGGGTGATGAAAACGTGAAGGAAAATAATGGGTGGGGATGTGAGTGAGGAAGGAGCTCCAGGTGAAAGACAATGAGGAGTTTGTGGAAGGAATATAGAGATAATAGGTGGGGATGTGGGTGAGGAAGAAGCTCCAGGCGAAGAGCCATGAGGGGCGATGGTTCCTCGAAGGTGAATGGAGATGATAGATGTGGGTGAGGAAAGAGTTTTCTGTGAAGGACCATGAGGGGTGATGGTTTATGGAGGGTGAAGGGAGATGATAGGTATAGGTGGGGAAAAGGTTTTCTGTGAAGGACCATGAGGGATGATGGTTTATGGAGGGTGAAGGGAGATGATAGATGGGGAATTGGATGTGGGTGAGGCAACAGATCCAGGCAAAGGACCAAGAGGGGATAAGATTAATGGAAGGGGGGATGAAGATGATGAGTGAGGAAGGAGCTCCATGTGAAAGACAATAAGGAGGTGGTGGTTTATGGAAGGAATATAGAGATAATAGGTGGGGATGTGGGTGAGGAAGGAGCTCCAAGCGAAGGGCCATGAGGGGTGATGGAACGGTGAAGGAAAATGATGGGTGGGGATGTGGGTGAGGAAGGAGCTCCAGGTGAAAGACGATGAGGAGTTTATGGAAGGAATATAGAGATAATAGGTGGGGATGTGGGTGAGGAAGAAGCTCCAAGTGAAGAGCCATGAGGGGTGATGGTTCCTTGAAGGTGAACGGAGATAATAGATGTGGGTGAGGATGGAGCTCCATGTGAAAGACGATGAGGAGGTGGTGGTTTATGGAAGGAATATAGAGATAATAGGTGGGGATGTGGGTGAGGAAGAAGCTCCAAGCGAAGGGCCATGAGGGGTGATGGAACGGTGAAGGAAAATGATGGGTGGGGATGTGGGTGAGGAAGGAGCTCCAGGTGAAAGATGATGAGGAGCTTATGGAAGGAATATAGAGATAATAGGTGGGGATGTGGGTGAGGAAGAAGCTCCAAGTGAAGAGCCATGAGGGGTGATGGTTCCTTGAAGGTGAATGGAGATAATAGATGTGGGTGAGGAAGGAGCTCCATGTGAAAGACGATGAGGAGGTGGTGGTTTATGGAAGGAATATAGAGATAATAGGTGGGGATGTGGGTGAGGAAGAAGCTCCAGGTTAAGATCCATGAGGGGTGATGGTTCATGGAAGGTGAATGGAGATGATAGGTATGGGCGAGGAAAGAGTTTTCTGTGAAGGACCATGAGGGGTGATGGTTCATGGGGGTGAAGGGAAATGATAGATGGGGAATTGGATGTGAGTGAGGCAACAGATCCAGAAGATGGACCATGAGGGGGATAATATTAATGAAAGGTGGATGAAGATAATAGGTGAGGAAGGAGCTCCATGTGAAAGACGATGAGGAAGTGGTGGTTTATGGAAGGAATATAGAGATAATAGGTGGGGATGTGGGTGAGGAAGAAGCTCCAGGTGACGATCCATGAGGGGTGATGGTTCATGGAAGGTGAATGGAGATGATAGGTATGGGTGGGGAAAAGGTTTTCTGTGAAGGACCATGAGGGGTGATGGTTTATGGAGGGTGAAGGGAGATGATAGATGGGGAATCGAATGTGGGTGAGACAACAGATCCAGGCGAAGGACCAAGAGGGGATAAGATTAATGAAAGGTGGATGAAGATGATGGGTGAGGAAGGAGCTCCATGTGAAAGATGATGAGGAAGTGGTGGTTTATGGAAGGAATATAGAGATAATAGGTGGGGATGTGGGTGAGGAAGAAGCTTCAAGTGAAGAGCCATGAGGGGTGATGGTTCATGGACGGTGAATGGAGATAATAGATGTGGGTGAGGAAGGAGCTCCAGGTGAAAGATGATGAGGAAGTGGTGGTTTATGGAAGGAATATAGAGATAATAGGTGGAGATGTGGGTGAGGAAGAAGCTCCAGGTGAAGATCCATGAGGGGTGATGGTTCATGGAAAGTGAATGGAGATGATAGGTATGGGTGAGGAAAGAGTTTTCTGTGAAGGACCATGAGGGGTAATGGTTTATGGGGGGTGAAGGGAGATGATAGATGGGGAATCGAAAGTGGGTGAGGCAACAGATCCAGAAGAAGGACCAAGAGGGGATAATATTGATGGAAGGTGTATGGAGATAATGAGTGAGGAAGGAGCTCCATGTAAAAGAGGATGAGGAGGTGGTGATTTTTGGAAGGAATATAGAGATAATAGGTGGGGATGTGGGTGAGGAAGAAGCTTCAAGTGAAGAGCCATGAGGGGTGATGGTTCATGGACGGTGAATGGAGATAATAGATGTGGGTGAGGAAGGAGCTCCAGGTGAAAGATGATGAGGAAGTGGTGGTTTATGGAAGGAATATAGAGATAATAGGTGGAGATGTGGGTGAGGAAGAAGCTCCAGGTGAAGATCCATGAGGGGTGATGGTTCATGGAAAGCAGAGATGTATAGTAACGAAGTAGAACTACTTAAGTACTGTACTTAAGTACCGAAATGCGGTATCTGTACTTTCCTAGAGTAGAATTTTTTTCTCCTACTTCTACTTTTACTTCACTACATTTTTTCGATGATTTCAATACTTCTACTCAAGTATTTTTTTTTTGTGCTGCATAGTTACTCGTTACTTTTAAAAAAAATTACCACTGCCAGAACAGTAGATGGCAGGTTGCATAAATATTGTGTTTGTGCAATTGCATACACTGTGTAATTCATATAAACATATAAAAGTGCATATAGTGCTTAAACCAAAGTGCTGCGTGCTGTAAACCTTTTATATATTCGCATGGGCTGTGCTCAGTGTACCATATAAACACATGTATACATATAAAGTGCTGAGTGCTATTGATAACCACGTGTGTGATTGCTAAACAAAGTTTGGCGCCAGTGGGTGTACCACAAATTGCACCGTTGCTTACCGCACTCTTAGGATGGTGGCTCAGCACTCCCTGGTCACTAGAACAGAAAACAAGCCTCCATTGCGTAGTATATCCTTGTTAGGGTAAAACAACGTGGCATCCACTCACATTTAGGGAGTTCACTATCAGCTTGAGGTGTTCGCCGGGTCGCTTCCGCGTTCCACCAGCTCAAACCACCGTTCCCGGAAGTGACGTACTGACGTACGCAAACCACGCCCTACGCGTTTCGTCATACGACGTCATCTGGAGCGTGGTTTGCGTAGGGATGACGTCGTATGACGAAACGCGTAGGGCGTGGTTTGCGTACGTCAGTACGTCACTTCCGGGAACGGTGGTTTGAGCTGGTGGAACGCGGAAGCGACCCGGCGAACACCTCAAGCTGATAGTGAACTCCCTAAATGTGAGTGGATGCTACGTTGTTTTACCCTAACAAGGATATACTACGCAATGGAGGCTTGTTTTCTGTTCTAGTGACCAGGGAGTGCTGAGCCACCATCCTAAGAGTGCGGTAAGCAACGGTGCAATTTGTGGTACACCCACTGGCGCCAAACTTTGTTTAGCAATCACACACGTGGTTATCAATAGCACTCAGCACTTTATATGTATACATGTGTTTATATGGTACACTGAGCACAGCCCATGCGAATATATAAAAGGTTTACAGCACGCAGCACTTTGGTTTAAGCACTATATGCACTTTTATATGTTTATATGAATTACACAGTGTATGCAATTGCACAAACACAATATTTATGTGGTAGCGCCGGTCCCAACATCACTTGCACCTTTTACCATTTTACTACCTCAGTGGTAGGTTGGGGGCAGCTTACACCACCATTTTTTAGTCCAAAAAGTACTGAAAACTCCATAGCGCTGGTATTTAAACCCTTTTCACGGCAGGTTGCATAAAGCTCAAAAAAATGTGTATAATGTCATTTGTAAATCAGCGCATACGAAAATAAAGGCTGTGTATAATAAAAGCTGCTATACCAAATCTTTCCAATAAAAAGAAAATATGAAACAAACAAATAAATGGTGCTACAGCGCTTAAAGTGCATCAAGAAACTACTAACAAACACAGGTTAATCATTTGAATAAATCATTTGAAATAATAAAAACAATATGATGTTCAAACTTTTGACTTATTTCTTTAATAACTACATAACACAGTACTTCTACTTCTACTTTCAGTACTTGAGTAGAATTTTTTTTTCAAAACTACTGGTACTTTTTACTTTTAGTACTTAAGTAGCAAATTTTTTGAAAAAACTACTTGCAATACTTAAGTAAAAAAAATGTTGAATACTTTAGTACTTCTACTTAAGTAACTTTTTCTGTGAGCACTTCCACTTCTACTCAAGTAATTTTTTGATCGAGCACTTGTACTTTTACTCAAGTAGAAATTTCGAGTACTTTATACAAGTCTGATGGAAAGTGAATGGAGATGATAGGTATGGGTGAGGAAAGAGTTTTCTGTGAAGGACCATGAGGGGTAATGGTTTATGGGGGGTGAAGGGAGATGATAGATGGGGAATCGAAAGTGGGTGAGGCAACAGATCCAGAAGAAGGACCAAGAGGGGATAATATTGATGGAAGGTGTATGGAGATAATGAGTGAGGAAGGAGCTCCATGTAAAAGAGGATGAGGAGGTGGTGATTTTTGGAAGGAATATAGAGATAATAGGTGGGGATGTGGGTGAGGAAGAAGCTCCAAGTGAAGGGCCATGAGGGGTGATGGAACGGTGAAGGAAAATGATGGGTGGGGATGTGGGTGAGGAAGGAGCTCCAGGTGAAAGATGATGAGGAGGTTATGGAAGGAATATCCATGAGGGGTGATGGTTCATGGAAAGTGAATGGAGATGATAGGTATGGGTGAGGAAAGAGTTTTCTGTGAAGGACCATGAGGGGTGATGGTTTATGGGGGGTGAAGGGAGATGATAGATGGGGAATCGAAAGTGGGTGAGGCAACAGATCCAGAAGAAGGACCAAGAGGGGATAAGATTAATGAAAGGTGGATGAAGATAATAGGTGAGGAAGGAGCTCCATGTGAAAGATGATGAGGAAGTGGTGGTTTATGGAAGGAATATAGAGATAAAAGGTGGGGATGTGGGTGAGGAAGAAGCTCCAAGTGAAGAGCCATGAGGGGTGATGGTTCATGGGGGTGAAGGGAAATTATAGATGGGGAATTGGATGTGGGTGAGGCAACAGATCCGGGCGAAGGACCAAGAGGGGATAAGATTAACTGAAGGTGGATGAAGATGATGGGTGAGGACGGAGCTCCATGTGAAAGACGATGAGGAAGTGGTGGTTTATGGAAGGAATATAGAGATAATAGGTGGAGATGTCGGTAAGGAAGAAGCTCCAGGTTAAGATCCATGAGGGATGATGGTTCATGGAAGTGAATGGAGATGATAGGTATGGGTGGGGAAAGGCTTTTCTGTGAAGGACCATGAGGGGTGATGGTTCATGGAGGGTGAAGGGAAATGATAGATGGGGAATCGGATGTGGGTGCGGCAACAGATCCAGAAGAAAGACCATGAGGGGATAATATTAATGGAAGGTGGATGGAGATAATGGGCGAGGAAGGAGCTCCATGTGAAAGACGATATGGAGGTGGTGATTTCTGGAAGGAATATAGAGATAATAGGTGGAGATGTGGGCGAGGAAGGAGCTCCAAGTGAAGGGCCTTTAGGACCGTATTTTACAGATGAGTGGACCGGGAAGGGTCGGGGTTGGTTGGCAGCAATTTAGTGGTATTGGGTGTAATCTGTGTACTGTATTTATACAATAGGGGAGGGGGGAACCGCTGTGTACAGCAACCAATCAGCTTCTATCTCTCATTTTCAAAGCTTAACTGAACAAACTAAAGATAGAATCGGATTGGTTGCCAAGCAGAGTTGCTAGAGTTTTCATGAATTCCCCTTTTTTTATCTTGGTGACCACTGCCACCTGGACAGGAATCCAGAAGTTAGTTGTCACCTAAGCCTGGGTTCACACTGCTGGCATCGACTTCAAATCTGACATCCCTGCGTGACTTCATTTTACAGAAGTCAATGCAAGTCAGATTGAAGTGACACCAAAAGTAGTGCAGGAACGTTTTTCTAAGTTGGAGTCACTTGAACTCTCGAGTCACATGACAGGTTGCAGCAGTGTGAACGGGGCTAAACAGGAATAGATGGAAAATCCTTCCGCAGGGGACACGGGTTTCGGTGACAACCGTCTATTGGTTGTTCACACATTGCAGTGAGCTGTGTCAGGCAGTATATAACAAATAAACACCCAAATCACATGCAGATATGGTGCAGACTGTGTACTGTGGGATGGACTCTGATTTACACCTTTATTATTTCTCTGCTACAGATTATTATAACATGCTGCGTGTCAGAGCTCTCCTCATAGAATGCTGCTAGAATCACCACACACTGAGCTCTTCCCGCCAATTCCTGTCATGCGCGCACTGAATGCCGGGGGGAGTTCCACGCGCTCCAACTCTGTTTAGGTCCCCGCGCGCTCCCTCCTCCTGACTCCGCCCATAAACAAAGTTGCGCCCTGCCCCTCTTCTGACACCGTACACAAACAGAGCGGCGCCCTACCCCTCTCTTGACACCCCCCAACATGAAGGATTCGCCCTGACCCTCCTCCTGACCCCACCCACCAAAGAGCGGCGCCTTGTCCCTGCTCATGACCCCGCCCACTACATAGCGGCACCCTGCCCCTCTCCTGACCCCGCCCACCACAGAGAAGCAACCTGTCCCTCCTCCTGACCCCGCCCACCACAGAGCAGCACTCTGCCCCTCCTGACCCCGCCCACCACAGAGCGACACCCTGTCCCTCCTCCTGACCCCACCCACCACAGAGCAGCACCCTACCCTCCTACTGACCCCGCCCACCACAGAGCGGTGTTCCGTGAGAATCACCTACAGGCACTCTGTCCCTCTCCTGACCCCGCCTACCACAGATCGACACCCTGCCCCTCCTCCTGACCCCGCCCACCACAGAGCAGCACCCTGCCCCTCCTCCTGACCCCGCCCATCACAGAGCAGCACCCTGCCCCTCCTCCTGACCCCGCCCATCACAGAGCAGCAGCCTGTCCCTCCTCCTGACCCCGCCCACCACAGAGCGGTGGTCCCGGGTGACATGAGGGGTCCTGTGAGGTCGGTGCTCCGAGGCGGGCTGAGGAGTGCGGGGGATGCCGGGGCCCCCAGGAGGGTGAAGAGTAGTGTGGTGGCGGAGGCCCCCGCGGTGCGGAGCCGGATCCTCACCCTGCAGTCTATGAACCCCAAGGTGCGGGCGGTGGAGTACGCTGTGAGGGGGCCAATCGTCACCAAGGCCGGGGAGATCGAGAGGGAGCTGCAGAGGGTGAGTGCCGGAGGGACTGCAACTCCCAGCATGACCATAATAATGACAGAGGGACTACAACTCCCAGCATGACCATAATAATGACAGAGGGACTACAACTCCGAGCATGACCATAATAATGACAGAGGGACTACAACTCCCAGCATGACCATAATAATGACAGAGGGACTACAACTCCCAGCATGACCATACTAATGATAGGGGGACTACAACTCCCAGCATGACCATAATAATGACAGAGGGACTACAACTCCCAGCATGACCATACTAATGATAGGGGGACTACAACTCCCAGCATGACCATAATAATGACAGGGGGACTACAACTCCCAGCATGACCATAATAATGACAGAGGGACTACAACTCCCAGCATGACCATAATAATGACAGAGGGACTACAACTCCCAGCATGATCGTAATAATGACAGGGGGACTACAACTCCCAGCATGATCGTAATAATGACAGGGGGACTACAACTCCCAGCATGATCGTAATAATGACAGGGGGACTACAACTCCCAGCATGATCGTAATAATGACAGGGGGACTACAACTCCCAGCATGACCGTAATAATGACAGAGGGACTACAACTCCCAGCATGACCATAATAATGACAGAGGGACTACAACTTCCAGCATGACCATGATAAAGACAGAGGGACTACATCTCCCAGCATGACCATAATAATGACAGAGGGACTACAACTCCCAGCATGATCATAATAATGACAAAGGGACTACAACTCCCAGCATGATCATAATAATGACAAAGGGACTACAACTCCCAGCATGACCATAATAATGACAGAGGGACTACAACTCCCAGAATGACCATAATAATGACCGGGGGACTACAACTCCCAGCATGACCATAATAATGACAACGGGACTACAACTCCCAGCATGACCATAATAATGACAGCGGGACTACAACTCTCAGCATGACCTGAGGGACTACAACTGCCAGCATGACCATAATGACAGGGGACTACAACTCCCAGCATGACCGTAATAATGACCGGGGGACTACAACTCCCAGTATGACCTGAGGGATTACAACTCCCAGTATGACCTGAGGGACTACAGCTCCCAGCATGACCATAATGACAGGAGGACTACAACTCCCAGTATGACCATATTAATGACAGGAGGACTACAACTCCCAGCATGACCATAATGACAAGGGGACTACAACTCCCAGCATGACCATAATGACAGGGGGACTACAACTCCCAGCATGACCATAATGACAGGGGGCTACAACTCCCAACATTACCCTATTAAATTACAGTGGGACTACGACTCCCAGCATGACCATAATAATGACAGTGGGACTACAACTCCCAGCATGACCATAATAATGACCGGGGGACTACAACTCCCAGCATGACCATAATAATGACAGAGGGACTACAACTCCCAGCATGACCATAATAATGACAGAGGGACTACAACTCCCAGCATGATCGTAATAATGACAGGGGGACTACAACTCCCAGCATGATCGTAATAATGACAGGGGGACTACAACTCCCAGCATGACCGTAATAATGACAGAGGGACTACAACTCCCAGCATGACCATAATAATGACAGAGGGACTACAACTCCCAGCATGACCATGATAAAGACAGAGGGACTACATCTCCCAGCATGACCATAATAATGACAGAGGGACTACAACTCCCAGCATGATCATAATAATGACAAAGGGACTACAACTCCCAGCATGATCATAATAATGACAAAGGGACTACAACTCCCAGCATGACCATAATAATGACAGAGGGACTACAACTCCCAGAATGACCATAATAATGACCGGGGGACTACAACTCCCAGCATGACCATAATAATGACAACGGGACTACAACTCCCAGCATGACCATAATAATGACAGCGGGACTACAACTCTCAGCATGACCTGAGGGACTACAACTGCCAGCATGACCATAATGACAGGGGACTACAACTCCCAGCATGACCGTAATAATGACCGGGGGACTACAACTCCCAGTATGACCTGAGGGATTACAACTCCCAGTATGACCTGAGGGACTACAGCTCCCAGCATGACCATAATGACAGGAGGACTACAACTCCCAGTATGACCATATTAATGACAGGAGGACTACAACTCCCAGCATGACCATAATGACAAGGGGACTACAACTCCCAGCATGACCATAATGACAGGGGGACTACAACTCCCAGCATGACCATAATGACAGGGGGCTACAACTCCCAACATTACCCTATTAAATTACAGTGGGACTACGACTCCCAGCATGACCATAATAATGACAGTGGGACTACAACTCCCAGCATGACCATAATAATGACGGGAACTATGACTCCCAGCAATACTATAATGACAGCGGGACTACAACTCCCAGGATGATGTTAGTGATAGGGGGACAATGACTCCCAGAAATACCATAATGACAGGGGAACTACAACTCCCAGCATATCCTGAGTTACAGTGAAATTGGTAGTTCCTGTATGCGTAGGATAAGACCACTGTATGTTGGAGACATGTGCAATCCTTGTGGAACTAAAAGTCCCAGCAATCCCAGTATAATGGGGATAACAGATCTGGGGAGCTCCATGTCATGTGATGTCACATCTGTCATTGGGGGGGGGCGCACTGTGACAATCCCAGGATTACAGAGGTCCTATGGAGCGCAAACTTCCTGAGTCACTACAGATCCCAGCATGCTCCGACCCTCCGAAACGCTTTGGTTGCCTTTTATTTCCTTATTGTTACTTTTTTGGTTTTGGAAAGATTTTTTTTTTTTTGGACTCTTTAGAAGACGCTATTTTAGGGGTCAGTCGCTTCATGTAAATCTGCTGATCTTATAGCATTCAGTGCAACCAATGACCCCTTGTCTGGGTGAACCCTTTCACTGCCTGAGCGGGTTTGCGGGTTTTGTGCACATGTTGAAAAAATCATTTTGGGGTGGGAGATTAGTTAAAACCCCCCAAACATTATAGCTACAGTGTGTGTGTATGTGTGTATGTATATATATATATATATATATATATGTATGTGTGTGTGTGTATATATATATATATATATATTATATGTGTGTGTATGTATGTATGTGTGTATATATATATATTATATGTGTGTATGTATGTGTGTGTGTATATATATATATATATATATATATATATATATATATATATATATATATATATATATATATATATATATATATATATATATACACACACAATCTCTGAAAGTACAGACTCGGAGAATAGAGCTGCACGATTCTGGATAAAATGAGAATCACAATTTTCTTCGCTTAGAATAAAGATCACGATTCTCGGCATAATATCGTCTTTTACATTATACCAAAAAATTGGGCTAACTTTTTAGTTTTTTTTTTTTTACTTCAATAATGTGTATTTTTTCCCAAAAAACTTAATTTGAAAGACTTCTGCGGAAATACAGCAATCACCATTTTAGGGTCTCTGCTAAAATATATATATATCGCGGGATGCCTGTGCGTTGCCCGTGATTTGCAATAGCACCCCAAACGCTGAGCGATGTTGCCGCGATTTCCGCCTGCCAAATCGCGGTAACATTGCGCAAAAAAAATCGTGGGACGCATTACGCCCAAAAAAGTACAAGAGCTTCTTTGGAGCGTACTGCGTCCCGCGATTTTTTTTTTGCGCGATGTTACCGCGATTCGGCAGGCGGAAATCGCGGCAAAATAGCACAGCGTTTGGGGTGCTATTGCAAATCACGGGCAACGCACAGGTGTCCCGCGATTTGCAATGATTTCCAGATCGCGGGTGGAATCACGGTGATTCTGCCCGCGATCAATACGCTGACATGTGAATGCAGCCTAAGTCTTTAAGAGGTTAAACTGCCCTCACTTGCAGAAGGAAGTTCATTCCTTTGATCTAAAGTAAGGAAATGATACATTGTAAAACATTGTGTTTTATAGTTTTCTAGTGTTGATAAACATTTGCCAGAGGCTTTTGTTTTACAGCTGTGAGTGAGCAGAGAACAGTCAATCGAGGACTTACAGTTTTAGGATCGTGTTGGGAGAATCAAGATCGCACATTTTTAACGATTTATCATGCAGGATTATATATAATCATACGGGAGAATAAAATGGCGGTATTTCCAATTTTTATGTCACATGATATTAACGTAGCAGTTTATCACGTGGAAATGTATATGTATATACGTATATATACATTTTTAAAAACATAAATTTTAGGGCTCAGAAACATAATGTATTACACATTATAAAAGATGAGGTTGTATCGAGTAAATGGATACCAAACATGTCACAGCTTAAAATTGGTGAATAGTTCATATTCCCATCGCACACCTTCCTGGATATAGGCACATCAGTTGTGGGTGCTGCAGTGATCACCAGCTGGACATTGGATCGATCACACACACAGTATCTCACAAAAGTGAGTACCCCCCTCACATTTTTGTAAATATTTTATTATATCTTTTCATGTGACAACACTGAAGAAATGACACTTTGCTACAATGTAAAGTAGTGAGTGTACAGCTTGTATAACAGTGTAAATTTGCTGTCCCCTCAAAATAACTCAACACACAGCCATTAATGTCTAAACTGCGGGCAACAAAAGTGAGTACACCCCTAAATGAAAATATCCAAATTGGGCCCAAAGTGTCAATATTTTGTGTGGCCTCCATTATTTTCCAGCACTGCCTTAACCCTCTTGGGCACGGAGTTCACCAGAGCTTCTCAGGTTGCCACTGGAGTCCTCTTCCACTCCTCCATGATGACATCACAGAGCTGGTGGATGTTAGAGACCTTGCGCTCCTCCACCTTCTGTTTGAGGATGCCCCACAGATGCTCAATAGGGTTTAGGTCTGGAGACATGCTTGGCCAGTCCATCACCTTTACCCTCAGCTTCTTTAGCAAGGCAGTGATCGTCTTGGAGGTGTGTTTGGGGTCATTATCATGTTGGAATATTGCCCTGCGGCCCAGTCTCTGAAGAGAGGGGATCATGCTCTGCTTCAGTATGTCACAGTACATGTTGGCATTCATGGTTCCCTCAATGAACTGTAGCTCCCCAGTGCCAGAAGCACTCATGCAGCCCCAGACCATGACACTCCCACCACCATGCTTCACTGTAGGCAAGACACACTTGTCTTTGTACTCCTCACCTGGTTACCACCACACGTGCTTGACACCATCTGAACCAAATAAATTTATCTTGGTCTCATCAGACCACAGGACATGGTTCCAGTAATCCATGTCCTTAGGATGCTTGTCTTCAGCAAACTGTTTGCGGGCTTTTTTGGGAATCATCTTTAGAAGAGGCTTCCTTCTGGGATGACAGCCATACAGACCAATTTGATGCAGTGTGCGGCGTATGGTCTGAGCACTGACAGGCTGACCCCCCCCCCACCCCTTCAACATCTGCAGCAATGCTGGCAGCACTCATACCTCTGTTTCCCAAAGACAACCTCTGGATATGACGCTGAGCACGTGCACTCAACTTCTTTGGTCGACCATGGTGAGGCCTGTTCTGAGTGGAATCTGTCCTGTTAAACCGCTGTATGGTCTTGGCCACCGTGCTGCAGCTCAGTTTCAGGGTCTTGGCAATCTTCTTATAGCCTAGGCCATCTTTATGTAGAGCAACAATTCTTTTTTTCAGATCCTCAGTGAGTTCTTTGCCATGAGGTGCCATGTTGAACTTCCAGCGACCTGATGAAGGGGTCCTTGCATGACTCCGAAATGTTGCACCTATCCTGATGTGATCCTTTTGCAATAAAAAGTTTCTTTGGACTGCTGTGCAAGATCCATGGTGTGCTGATGAATATGTATGTAACAGCTTAAAATTGGACACCGCAATGAAACCACAATGATTTTCCACAGGCAGCGTTATATTGCCCCCTGCAGGTCATTAGTTTAGAGGTCACTGTGAATAATGGGGGTAGAATGATTTCTCTTACTCCGGCGTGTTCAGTGATCTGTAACATGGTAGCACAGTTCATGGTTTTGTTGGCAGGTGGTAAATAGTATTACCATGCCAGGCTTCGGGTGATGTACATCTGTCGGTGCCACTGCCGCAGCTACTGGATGCAAAGCAGGAACTTGTAGTCACACATCTCGTTTCTGCCCGGTTACTCAGTCTATGCCTTTTACCAGGCTGAGCTGTACTTTCTCCTAATCAGCTCAGGATCTCGGCAGATTGCTGACACTTGTAGTTCCACCAACAGAAGAGCTGATCTGTTCAGTACAGTTGTGGTCAGCGGGCGGCCCTGGAATCTGTCTGCTCCCCATTACATCCTTTGTGCTCCGGCCTTCCACCTGTCAGTAAGGCGGGTGGTGACCCCGGCATTCCTCTGCAGGTTTTATGAGGACCGCATTCCGCTCACACAACAGTTTTCTATTTATTCTGCTGCTTACAATTCTTTCTTTTCATAGGACCGCATTTCCGGCATTGCGTGTTATCCCTCCTGTAGGGTTTCAATTGCTCCAACTCACTTTCTGTATGGTTAGAATTATATTGCTTTAATCTAGCGTTCTACCGATACCGGTGCCGCTCAGGGTGGATGAAAACGGATGATTTAACCACTTGCCGACCGCCGCAAGTACATATACTGCGGCGGTCAGCCCTGGCCAGGCAAAGTGACGTACCGGTACGTCACTAGCCTGTCACCAGCTTGTGAGCCAATAGCGGGCGAGCGCGCGCCCGCTGTGGCTCGTTTCCTGGGAAGTCCGTGCGTGTGACCGGCGGACCCGATGTCCGCCGGTCACTCGCGATCGTTCGCCGGGAAGGGAGAAAGGCAGGCGGCTGATGTAAACAAAGCCGCCTGTCATTCTCCCCTGTGTAAAAATGGAGATCAGACGGTTCTACTATGTAGGACCGTTGATCACTGTTCTTACACTAATAGCCACAGCCAATCACAGTTAGAAACACGCCCCTAGGACACACTTAACCCCTCCCTCTCCAATGCAGTTAACCCCTTCCCTGCCAGTGTCATTTTTACAGTAACAGTGCATATTTATAGCACTGATTACTGTAGAAATGTCACTGGTAACCCCAAAAGTGTCAAAAATGTCAGTCAAGGGTCTGATCTGTCCGCCGCAATGTCGCAGTCCCGCAAAACAAATCGCAGATCGTCGCCATTACTCGTTAAAAAAAAAAAAACACCAAAAATGACAAAAATCTTTCCCTTAGTTAGTAAACGCGATAACTTTTGCGCAAACCAATCAAAATACGCTTTTTTTTTTTTTTTTTTTTTTTTACCAAACATATGTAGCATAAAACAAATTGGCCGAGAAATTTTGATTTTTACATTTTTTTGGGGGGGAATTTCATATAAAAAAAATGTGAAAAATATTGTTATTTTTGCAAAATTGTCGCTCTTTTTTTGTTTATAGCGCATGATCAAAAAATCGCACAGGTGATCAAATACCACCAAAAGAAAGCTCTGTTTGTGGGAAAAAAAGGACGTCAAATTCGTTTAGGTACAGCGTCGCACAACCGCGCAATTGTCCATTAAATTTACGCAGTAAAAAATCACAAAAAAAACCCTGGTCAGGAAGGGGGTAAAATCTTCCGGGGCTTAAGTGGTTAAAAGAAAAAAAAATCAAATTTTTTTAAAAATTTAAATCAGATTTTTATTTTTAATCAAAATTATTTTAATAAAATGCTTTATGAGTAAAAATCTATCTAAAGATAGTTTTCTATTTTAAGATACATTAATAATTTAGTTTATTCAGCATGAAATGGAGCTTAGTTATGTAGCATGAGGCTGTATATTCTGCAATATTTACATTTTGGGTAAACTCGTTCAATGAATGCAAGCTGAGATTCCGTGCACTGCATTGATGCATTCACACAATTTCACACTACCAGCAAGAATGAGTTCTTACATTTAACCACTTAAGAACCGCCCGCCGGTTTTACTGCGACAGACAGCCCCTCCTGCGCGAACCGACGTACCCACTCGGCAGCAGGGACCCTGATGCACGGGGCAGGCGGCTCCGATTGCCGCCGGCCACCCGCGATCGCTCCCCACTGAGAGAGAAGAACTGTCGGCTGTTGTAAACACAGCTGACCGTTCTTCTCTCTGCAATGATCACAGAGCTCCTGTGATCCTTCTATATAGGAACACAGGTCTCTATGATCATTTCACAAGCCCTGCCCCCAAAGTTAGAATCACTCCCCTAGGCTCAAATTTAACCCCTTGATCACCCACAGTGTTAACCCCTTCCCAGCCAGTGTCATTATTACAGTAACAGTGCATGGTTTTAGCACTGATTACTGTAGTAATGTCACTTGTCCCCCCCAAAAGTGTCACTGCAGCACCCACAACTGATGTGCCTATATCCAGGAAGGTGTGCGATGGGAATATGAACTATTCCCAATTTTAAGTTGTGACATGTTTGGTATCTATTTACTCGATACAACCTCATCTTTTATAATGTGTAATATATATGCTTGTGCAGAGTGACTAGTCTAGCCTCCGCCCCCCCTCCTGTATTTTTCTGCAGGCAGCCAGTAGTGAGTGGAGCCTGCTGGGTCCCTCCCACAGCTCTGCTCTCTCTCCTTGTGCAGGGTGACGGGTCTTGTCTCTGCCCCCTCCTGTAGCTTTCTGCAGGAAGCCTGTAGTGGGTTTGACCCTCCTACAGCTCTTCTCTCTCTCCTTGTGCCAAGGTGACTGGTCTTGTCTCCGCCCCCTCCTGTAGTTTCCTGCAGGCTGCCTGTAGTGGGTGGAGCCTGCTGGGTCCCTCCCACAGCTCTGCTCTCTCTCCTTGTGCAAGGTGACTGGTCTTGTCTCCTCCCCCTCCTGTAGCTTTCTGCAGGCAGCCTGTAGTGGGTGGAGCCTGCTGGGTCCCTCCCACAGCTCTGCTCCCTCTCCTTGTGACGGGTCTTGTCTCTGCCCCCTCCTGTAGTTTTCTGCAGGCAGCCTGTAGTGGGTGGAGCCTGCTGGGTCCCTCCTACAGCTCTGCTCTCTCTCTCCTTGTGCAGAGTGGCTTGTCTGGTCTCCGCCCCCTCCTGTAGCTTTCTGCAGGAAGCCTGTAGTGGGTGGGACCCTCCCACAGCTCTGCTCTCTCTCCTTGTGCAGGGTGACGGGTCTTGTCTCCGCCCCCTCCTGTAGTTTTCTGCAGGCAGCCTGTAGTGGGTGGAGCCTGCTGGGTCCCTCCCACAGCTCTGCTCTCTCTCCTTGTGCAGAGTGGCTTGTCTGGTCTCCGCCCCCCTCCTGTAGCTTTCTGCAGGAAGCCTGTAGTGGGTGGGACCCTCCTACAGCTCTGCTCTCTCTCTCCTTGTGCAGAGGGACTGGTCTAGTCTACACCCCCTCCTGTAGTTTTTTTCTGCGGGAAGCCTGTTATGGGTGGAGCTTGCTGAGCCCCTCCCACAGCTCTGCTCTCTGCACAGGCCATGTACAGCAATGATGATCTCACTGCTACATTTAAAAGGTAATACCTGGGATTGCAAAGATGTGTGATGCACACAGAGAGGATTTCTATCCTTTCCGGCTATTGAGGAATATATGTAAATTAAAGTTTTTTTTTTTTTTTTTTTGTGCGCAAGAGTTCTGCTTTAAGCACTTGCTGACCGCCGCAAGTACATATACGGCGGCAGTCAGCCCCTCCTGGGCAAAGCGGCGTACTGGTACGTCGCTCGCCCACGCTCGTTCCCTCACATCCCCGCGCGAGTGACCGGCAGCTCCGATGTCCGCCGGCCACTCACGATCTCCCGCTGGAGAGGGAGAAAGGCAGACGGCTGATGTAAACAAAGCCGCCTGTCATTCTCCCTGATCTAACTGCAGAGATCATACGATCCTGCTATGTAGGATCGTATGTCTCTGTAGTTACATCAAAAGCCACGCCACTTTACAGTTAGAAGCACACCCCTAGGGACACCCCTTGATCACTAACAAAATTAACCCCTTCCCTGCCAGAGTAATTTTTACAGTAACAGTGCATATTTATAGCACTGATTACTGTAGTAATGTCACTGGTACCCCCAAAAGCGTCAAAAATGTTAGTCAGGGGTCCGATCTGTCCGCCGCAATGTCGCAGTCCCGCAAAAAAATAAATCGCAGATCGCCGCCATTACTCGTTAAAAAAAGAAAAAACATTAAAAATGACAGAAATCTTTCCCTTAGTTAGTAAACGCAATAACTTTTGCGCAAACCAATCAAAATACGCTTATTGTGATTTTTTTTTTTTTTTTACCAAAAATATGTAGCAGAAAACAAATTGCCCTAAAATGTTAAAAATTTTTGATTTTTACATTTTTTTGGGGGGGGGGGGGGTTTCATATAAAAAAAATTTGAAAAATATTGTTATTTTTTTCAAAATTGACGCATTTTTTTGTTTATAGCGCAAAAAATAAAAAGCGCACAGGTGATCAAATACCACCAAAAGAAAGCTCTGTTTGTGGGGAAAAAAAGGACGTCAATTTCATTTGGGTACAGCGCTGCACGACCGTGCAATTGTCTGTTAAATTCACGCAGTGCCGAATCGCAAAACAGGCCCTGGTCTTTGAGCAGCAAAATCCTCCGGGGGCTTAAGTGGTTAATCACAATGTTTCCTAGAAAGTGAGGAATCCAAGGCATAATGAATATTTGTATAGGAAATAATTGCAGATAACTTCCTGTACTCTTTGTGATCTCTGCAGGAGGCTCTGAGCGAATCAGATTCCATCCATTCTCCTCCATGCTGGATTGCTCACTGCGGAGTGCTTGCATTGTGCTTCTCTAATAGAGTTGCTTACATTGCATTCCTGCAGTCATTGAATTTTCATCCTTTGCTAGCCATGCATTCCTGTGGTTTAATATTACCGTCCCTCCAAGATAAGTTTTTGCACCGTATTCAGCAGACGGGCCTTTGTAGATAACGAGTCTTTGGAATATATTGGGTGAGGGGGGTGGGGTGAAGCCAAGAGGTTTCTTGGCTTCTCCCCAATCCTAAAATACACATTACATAGTAATGGATACATATATTATTAGTTTACAATAAGTCATATATATGTTGAGTGCAACAGAAACTCAGAATAATAAAGTGCAAAAAAAGGTGAACGAGAAGAGTCTTTTCTTGTGGGTGACGAAAGCAGAGACCCAAAGCAGGCTGGCATGTACTCCAGAAAGATGTATTATTCTAGGTGCTCATATCTTCCCACCACCAGGCATTCTCTACCTCTCACCTTAATAAACAGACCCTGCAGGGTCAATCAGCATTAAGCATCCAGACCAGTCTCCGCTGCCAAGGTATACGGTGCCAGTCAGCAATACCCAGATATTTTGCCATTTTTACAGTAACAGTGCATATTTTTAGCACTAATTACTGTAGTAATGTCACTGGTCCTCCCAAAAATGTCAGTTAGGGGTCCGATCTGTCCGCCGCAATGTCGCAGTCCCGCTAAAAATGGCAGATCGCCGCCATTACTAGTAAAAAAAGAAATACATAAAAATGACATACATCTTCCCCTAGTTTGTAGATGCGCAAACCAATCAAAATACGCTTATTGCGATTTTTTTTTTTTTTTTTTTTTTTTTTTTTTACCAAAAATATGTAGCAACAAATTAGCCTAAAAGGATGAAAAACTTTTTTTTTTCTGGTTATGTTATATAGCAGAATGTAAAAATTTTTATTATTATTATTTATTTATTTTTTGGAATTGCCGCTCCTTCTTTTTTTTTTGGTTATAGCGCAAAAAATCAAAATCAAAGAGGTGATCAAATACCACCAAAAGAAAGCTGTTTGTGGGAAATAAAGGACATCAATTTTTTTTTTTTCCGTTAAAGAAACGCAGTGCCGAATATCAAAAAATGGCCTGGTCCATTAAGGGGGGGGGGGGGAATCCTTCAGGTCCAGAAGTGGTTAATTAGCACCTTAATCAGCCACAGACACTGTGTAATGAATATGTGTTCGGGTTTTAAGGGATGAGGTGGAAACCATAGACGTCGTTCATCCTTTACACAGGGCTGAGCAAGGAGGACTTTATCAGCACAGCCGGATGTGGTGAGATGTATATATAAACCACGATGACATCCGTGCAGTTTTCCTTCCACAGTGATAGCCTACTTATATAACTCCGCCCACAGAACCGCAGGTCAAATCAGCTGCTTCATATGCATTTGTTGGCATTTCAATAATGCAGGCTGGACCCGACCGTCTGCAGGAGGCGCAGAGTGACCAGAGAGGTGGCACAGGACATATGACTATCTCATTGGAGGACTGTTTTCTGTGGAGGGAGACTCTTGACCCGGTGTTCTTCCGAAAATTCCAACTTCCTGAGAACTCCAATCGCGTCACTTCTGCTGACTGTACAACAGGAATAATTGGAAATTTCGACAACTTGGTGCTTTCACAGAACAGGCGGTAGTGTATACACTCCGGTACACGCTATAAAGAGTGGAGATTGTTTGTTTGTCAGCCCCCTAGTAACCAAAAACATGGCCGCCTCCGAGGCGGCGACAACTAGGGGGCGGACTAACAATCTCCACCCATTAAAGCGTGTACCGGAGTGTCAAGGCTGCTGGTGTTCTGTGGAAACCCCAAGTTGTCTAAATCTCCAATGATTCTTGCTGTACACTCACCGGAAGTAACGTCGTTGGAGTTCTCGGCAGAACACCAGCAACTTTGCAGATATAGTGTGCAAGTGAGAGACTTCCTTGCAGCACAGCTGAGCTTCCATCCATAGCAGGCTTTAGGGCTCCTTATAGAGGGGGTGCAGGTTTTTAGTGGGTTGGGGGATGTCTGGGTGGGCATGTAGGATACCTTGGTTGGGATTCTGGCTTCCCAGTTGAGTTTTTCGTAATCTATATTTTGTTAATAAAGTATTGTATTTCTGGTAGCCTGTTTGTAAGCTTCTGAAGACGTCACGTTGATGACGAAACGCGTCAAGCTGGGGGACACGTTGCCACGTTCCTGGTGTTAGCTGGAACGCATGCTGTTACTAAGGCGGTTTGGCTTGCACTTCTAAAGTTGATCCGGGGAATATCCGATTGCCCCTCGGGGGATCAGGAAGGAATTTGTTATCCTGCTGTAGCAAACTGGATCATGCTTTGCTGAGTTTGCCACAGTTAGTAAGCACAATTAGGCTCACACTTAACCCCTTGATCACCCCCAGTATTAACCCCTTCCCTGTCAGTGTCATTTATACACTAACCGTGCATGTTATTTAGCACTGATCACACTGTATTGGTGTCACTGGTCCCCAAAAAGTGTCACTAGCACACGTTTTCACACTAGCACTTTTGGTGCGCACCCGGGTTCGATTGACGTCAGAATTTGGTTCTTTTTGATGATGTGAACACTGTCTTTGAACTCGGGTGCGCACTTGCGAACCGTACCCGAGTCCACTTAAAAAGGGTGATCTGGGGTACGGTTCATGTGAACTCCAGTACGGTTCGCTGCTGATGAGAACGCAATCTTACCTAAGCGAGCAATTCTATCCATTTTGGCACCTTCTCGCTTACAGCGGTTGCCAAGCAACATGAGTATGCGCCGGCTGCAGCTTGATGGCACAAGTGTACCGCGGTCCGGATACAAAAATCAAATGTGAACACAGTCCATCGGGGTGAGCAATCGAACTCGGGTTCGCACCAGGCAATCGCACCAAGTGTGAAAACACCCTTAGTGTCAGATTTGTCCGCTGCAATGTCGCATCGCCGCCATTACTAATAAAAAAAAAAAGTCCAAAAATCTATCCTGTAGTTTGTAAACACTATAAATTTTGCGCAAACCAAGCTTTATACGCTTTTTGGGATTTTGTTTTTAACTAAAAATATGTAGCAGAATACAAATTGGCCTAAACTGATAAAAAAAAATGTGATTTTTTTTTTTATTTTTTTTTTTTTATTTTTTTTTATTGGGAATGTTTTATAGCAGAAAGTAAGAAATATTGTGTTGTTTTTTTTCAAAATTGTCGCTTTTGTTTTTTCTTTTATAGCGCAAAATCTAAAAATCGCACAGGTGATCAAATACCACCAAAAGAAAGTTCTGTTTGTGGGGAAAAAGGGACATCAATTTTTATTTGGCTACAGCGTCGCACGACCGCGCAATTGTTAGTTAACCACTTGCCGACCGATCACGTTGACCGTACTGCGGCAAAGTGGCTCGATTCCGTGCAGCGACGTAGACCTACGTCGCTGGACTCCTCCCCCTGTAGGCGGCACTCGCGCGCCACCGGAGGCGCGCTCCCGCTGTTTTCAGACACAGCGGGAGTCGGGCCAGGGGAGGAGCGGCGGCGATCGCCGCTGCTCTTCCCCGATCGTCGGGGAATCCAGTTTGGAGATCCGCCCGCTTGTGTAAACAGAGCGGGCGGATCTCCTAAGTGACAAACAGTGACAGATTGCAGGGTTCAGCATAGCTGAACATCCAATCTGTCCTTCTGTCACTCAGTCACCTCCCCCCACACACGTTAGTAAGCACCAGGCATACATTAACCCCTCCCTCTCCAATAAAATTAACCCCTTCCCAGCCAGTGTCATTTTTACAGTAACAGTGCATATATATAGCACTGATTACTGTAGTAATGTCACTGGTACCCCTAAAAGTGTCAAAAATGTCAGTCAAGCGTCCGATCCGTCCGCCGCAATGTCGCAGTCCCGCAAAAAAATCGCAGATCGCCGCCATTACTCGTTAAAAAAAAAAAAAAAAACACCAAAAATGGCAGAAATCTTTCCCTTAGTTAGTAAACGCAATAACTTTTGCGCAAACCAATCAAAATACGCTTATTGTGATTTTTTTTTTTTTTTTTTACCAAACCTAGGTAGCAGAAAACAAATTGGCCAAAAATGTTAAAAAATTTAGATTTTTACATTTTTTGGGGGGAATTTCATATAAAAAAATTTGAAAAATATTGTTATTTTTGCAAAATTGACGCTCTTTTTTTTGTTTATAGCGCAAAAAGAAAGCTCTGTTTGTGGGGAAAATAGGACGTAAATTTTGTTTGGGTACGGCGTCGCACGACCGCGCAATTGTCAAAGTCGCACAGCGCTGAATCGCAAAAAGTGGCCTGGACGTAAGACAGCAAAATCCTCCGGTGGTAAAGTGGCTAAAGTAATGCAGTGCCGAATCGCAAATAAATGGTCTGGTCATTAAGGGGGTAAAACCTTTCCGGAGCTAAAGTGGTTAAACGTACTGTACAAAATTCGAATCATGCTTTGGAGAGTCGCTGATCAGACGGGTTGACATCACGAGGGTGAGGCCAGAATGTGTTCATCTGATGATTTCATTCTGCATTAGATGAGGTTGATGGATTTTTACCTTTGGGCAAAACACGTCAGCCTTACCTTCAACATATGTTTTCTGTATTCATCCTCTGGGGGGGGGGGGTGAGATCATGGAAGAGGAGTGTTCGTGCTGCAATTTCACACATTCTGTATTTGCTTCATTGTGTTGTGCAGTTTTTATTGGCCAATTTTATTGTTCTTCCTGTCAGAGCTGGAATATCACCTTGCCAAAAAGTTAAAGATCTATGGTCACAGTAAACGCCTTCATTTTATAACATCAGCATTGTAATAACAATACAAACATGAGTTATTTATGTCAATCCACTAAACAGGGATATCCAAACTGTGGCCCTCCAGCTGTTGCAGAACTACAAGTCCCATGAGACATAGCAAGAGTCTGACAGCCACAAGCATGACACCAAGAGGCAAAGGCATGATGGGACTTGTAGTTTTGCCACAGTTTGCATATCCCTGCACTATAAGCTTACCTGAAAATTTCCTGCCAGCTCAGCCTGTCTGCTGGTCGTCTCTTTCCACAGCTTCCTGGATTCCCTGCATGCTATGCAAGGTCTCCTCCATTTCTAAGGACTACATGTCCCATGGTACCTTGCTGCCTGCAAGCAAGTGATTTCTGTAATGACTCCGCCTCCTGAAACTCCTCCTCCCAGAAGGCAGGCTCTATGGAATGTATGACACACCAGTGCCTACTCTCAGGGCATAGTGACTAATGTGTCACAGAATCCAAGGAAGTTAGTCCTGGTTCACAATATGAATTGCACAGGAATCGCACCTGTGATTTAATTACGGTATTTGAGCCCATTCAATCTCAAGTCGGATCGCACCAAAGTTGTGCATGCACCAGCTTTAGAAACGCACTGCAGCCAAATCGCATTATTGTTTTGTACCATGTGATCCGGTGCAGGCAAACGCATTGCGTTTTGGGGTATCGTTAACATTGCACTGACACCCGCCGCAGATCGCAGGGGAAGAGCAATTCGATAGTGGTGCGGGAAACGCACATGGATAGCTGGTTTTCACACCACATTCTAGTGTGAACCTGGGGATAAATGTGTGGGGGGATCTTCACAAAGTGCACAAACTAATGGCATTTTTCCACTGCAAGTACCGGCTCGGCTCCACTCAGCCCTGCTTGGCCCGGTTTGGTTTTCCACTGCATGGTACCGCGTGGTACGGTGTTGGAACGGTTCGGTACGGTTTGCTTTTCCACTAATAGTAAGTGGGTGGGATAACAACAATTCTCTGACCAACCAGTGGCTAGTAATGACAAACAGTCAAGGCTGCATGCAAAGGATTGTGGGATATGGTACCGGTACGGCCCTCTTGGAACCACAACCGTGGTGGTACTGTTTAAGCGAGCCGTACCGTTCGGTTCCATGTAGTGGAAAAGCGCCACCGTACCGAACCGTTCCAACACCGTACCATGCAGTGGAAAAGCGCAAAAGTGAGCCGAACCGTTCCTACACCGTACCATGTGGTACCATGCAGTGGAAAAGTGCAAAAGCGAGCCGAGCCGTTCGGTTCCATGTAGCGGAAAAGCGCCACCGTACCGAACCGTTCCAACACCGTACCATGCAGTGGAAAAGCGCAAAAGCGAGCCGAACCGTTCGGTTCCATGCAGTGGAAAAGCGCCATTAGGGCCCTTTCACACGAACGATCCGATCAGATCTGCCTGTCCGTTTTTCAGGCGGATCTGATCGGATGCTCCATGCATCCCTATGGGGCAGCGGATGTCACCGGAGACTTCTCCACTGACACCCGCTGCTATCCGATCCGATCCTGTCCGTGAAATCCGGATGGATGAAAACCCTATTTTCCATTTGTTGATCGGATCAGATGAGAAGGGACAGGCGGTCCGTTCTCATCCGATTCCCCCTTAGAGGACAGCGGAGATCTGACAGCTCACTCTCCACACACAGAGCAGAGACGGAGCTGTCATCCACCTGCTCAGCGGGGATTGGCAGATCGATTCCCCGCTGAGCAGTGAACGGACCTCGTCGGATTGGAAAATCATGTGGAAAGACGAGTAGTCTAGATATAATTGAAATACAATGTGGGGAAAAAATATACGATCTTACATTTTGACAATAAATGCACTTAAAATTTTAAAGCTCAACTCCAGGCAGACTTGATGTGAGTGAGAGTGAGTGCCGGTTCATATTTGTGCGATCACAGAGATCGCATGTAATTCGGCGCGCACTGCTCCTTAAATTACATGCGATCTCTGTGCAGTGCAAATTCAGCCATACAGTTTGTATGGCTGAATTTGCATCCGCAATCACACAAACACGCACAGGACCCTTTTTTTTTGGTCCGCAGCAGAATCGGATCGCATGGTGGTTCACACTAGTGCGATCCGATTCTGTGTGAACTTTCAGATCGCACTGCGATATGCAATCTGATCTGGGGGTGTCGTTAACTTTTAATTGACACCCCCAGCGTATCGCATATGGCAGTGTGAACGGGCCAGGGGTGCAGATGCAATGCGGGAACACGTTGTATATTCGCATCGTTCCCGCATCACACAAATGTGACCGGCACTTACCCTTTTTTTTTCTTGTACCTACAGGTAAGCCTTATGATGAGTCTTAAATGTGCATAAAAATCACTGCGCTACTAACGTAAAAAAACAGCCGCAAACACCACAACACAACTATGTTGTATGGTAGTGTTCCCCAACCCCCCAGGCCGCGGACCGGTACCAGTCCGTGGATCAAACTGTACCGGGCCATCCAAAGAACTTTAAATTATTTTACTGTCTCGGCAGTGGTGGCCGGGGCGCAGAGCAGTGCGCCCCGAGCCCACCCATTGTGTGACAATAGCGAATGAAAATTCGCTATCGTCACACGGATCCTCCTCCTGGCCAATCAGGAAACGGGTCCTCCCACTTCCTGATTGGCCGAAAGGCAAACCCCATGCCATTGGCAGAGGAGGAGGCGGGAGGACTGAGGAGACGTCGGGGGACTGAGGAGAAGCCGCCGCTGCCTGAGGTAAGTGCACTGGTCTCACGGGGGGGGGGGGGGCACGCTGGCATCTCTGCATTGAAAGGGGGCACACTGGCATCTCTGCATTGAAAGGGGGCACGCTGGCATCTCTGCATTGAAAGGGGGCACGCTGGCATCTCTGCATTGAAAGGGGGCACGCTGGCATCTCTGCATTGAAGGGGGGCACGCTGGCATCTCTGCATTGAAAGGGAGAACGCTGGCATCTCTGCATTGAAAGGGGGCACGCTGGCATCTCTGCATTGAAAGGGGGTACGCTGGCATCTCTGCATTGAAGGGGGAACGCTGGCATCTCTGCATTGAAAGGGGGAACGCTGGCATCTCTGCATTGAAAGGGGGCACGCTGGCATCTCTGCATTGAAAGTGGGAACGCTGGCATCTCTGCATTGAAAGTGGGAACGCTGGCATCTCTGCATTGAAAGGGGGAACGCTGGCATCTCTGCATTGAAAGGGGGAACGCTGGCATCTCTGCATTGAAAGGGGGAACGCTGGCATCTCTGCATTGAAAGGGGGCACGCTGGCATCTCTGCATTGAAAGGGGGCACGCTGGCATCTCTGCATTGAAAGGGGGCACACTGGCATCTCTGCATTGAAAGGGGGCACGCTGGCATCTCTGCATTGAAAGGGGGCACGCTGGCATCTCTGCATTGAAAGGGGGTACGCTGGCATCTCTGCATTGAAAGGGGGAACGCTGGCATCTCTGCATTGAAAGTGGGAACGCTGGCATCTCTGCATTGAAAGGGGGAACGCTGGCATCTCTGCATTGAAAGGGGGAACGCTGGCATCTCTGCATTGAAAGGGGGAACGCTGGCATCTCTGCATTGAAAGGGGGAACGCTGGCATCTCTGCATTGAAAGGGGGAACGCTGGCATCTCTGCATTGAAAGGGGGCACGCTGGCATCTCTGCATTGAAAGGGGGCACGCTGGCATGTTTAAATACAATTAAATTAAAATTATTAAATCAAAACAAGCGGGCCACGGAAAAATTATCAAACGTTTATCGGTCCGCGGGGATAAAAATGTTGGGGAGCACTGTTGTAAGGGACTGGAAATAATAATAAAAAATAAAAAAAAAGTGCTGCACTAATATACATCGCCAATACATTTTACAATTCTGTTGTATGATTTTCCTTTTGGCTTTTCTAAAACCATATAATATGAGGTCAAACCTAAACACTTTCTTATTTGCAAGCAATCAGGCGGGCCCTTCCACTACATAGTTAAAATTAAAGGAAATTGAATAAGAAAACTGTATAATGTATGGCCAGCTCTAAATAGACTTGGCAATGCAGCCACTCCCTTGACAAGAACGGAACTGTTTTATCATTTGTGCCAGAAGAGTGAACGTCTGCATTTCCTCTTCTTGTTTGATTATAAAGCATGAAAGACTCCAATGTATCTCGAAGCATCAGAGACCGTTTATCGTGTTTTTGCGCTTTTTTTTTTTCTCTTATAAGAAAATGCCATGCTGTCATGGTAACCTCTAGTTTACCGTCCACACTGATATCAGATGCTTTACCATGGTAAAGTGTCCGATCAACCTGCTTTTCAATAGATTTCCGATGTGTAATTGTATAGATGATATCTCTGGGGCTGACATACAAAAAGAACATTTTGTGTCACGCTAATTTTTCACTAACGTATTCTAGGAATTGAAATAAAGTTTTTCCGTATTGCACAGAGATTGCGTGTTACCATTATTTAACCTCTTGCCAATCACCCCACCCCCACGTACATTTACTGCGGGGGCGACTGCTCCTGTGCGCAGAATCACGTACAGATGAGTGACTCTGCAGGTCTGGGGGCGCATGCATGCTTGCCGTCCGCCACCCGCTTCCACTGTGATTGGACACAGCGGGAGCCAATCAACAGGTCATTGCATAAACAAGCAAAAAAAAAGTTCCTAGGGCAGTGATAGCTAACCTTGGCACCCCAGATGTTTCAGAACTACATTTCCCATGATGCTCCACTACACTGCAGGGTGCATGATCATCATGGGAAATGTAGTTCCAAAACATCTGGGGTGCCAAGGTTCACCATCACTGTCCTAGGGAGTGCTTGCTAACTGTGTGGGGGAGATGCTTGTACTGTGGTAAGGCAGAGATCCGTGTTCCTGCTTAGCCTTAACACAAGATCAATGCCTTCCCTTGTCATATAACAGCAATCTGCCATTCTGTGACAATGGAAGGCATTGATCTTGTGTTAAGGTTAAGCAGGAACATGGATCTCTGCCTTCCCACAGTACAAGCATCTCCTCCACTCCAGTGTTTATTTCGTCGACTTAAACCGACTAAAACGTTTTCGTCGACTAAATTAACACAATTTTAGTTGTCTAAAATACGACTAAAACAATTCAGATGACTAAAATACGACTAAAATTAAAATGGCATTTTAGTCTTAAGCCTAAAATACGACTTAGGCCCCTTTCACACTAGTGCGACTTGTCCTGCGATTTTGGACCGCAAAATCGCATGACAAGTCGTTTTCCATTATTTTCAATGAGCCCCATTCATATCAGTGCGTTTTTGAAGTCGCACCGACTTCAAAGTAGTTCCTGCACTACTTTGCCAGGATTTGATTGCGTTTTGAGCCATAGCCATTGCTTTCAAAGTCGTGTCAAAATCGTGCCGTAAAATCCTGTCGCATAAGTGTGAAAGGGGCCTAAAACTAAAATGGCATTTTAGTCAAAAGACTATAAAACTAAATCGAAATTTGCTGCCAAAATTAACACTGGTGCATGCTCAAAGCTTAATACCATTAATAATAACATATTAGATTTTTCACTCCAGGACCAGCAGTAGTATATAATGAGTTTGGAAATTGTAGAGAACTGCTTAAATAATGCATTACAAATTACACCCATTCGATTATAGATGACTAAAATGAGTTATAGTCGACTAAAATATACTGGAGTTTTAGTCGACTAAATACGACTAAAACTAAAACACTTGCAGAAGACTAAAATGGGACTAAAACTAAAATGCCATTTTAGTCCTAAGACTAAAACTAAATTGAAATTTGCTGCCAAAATTAACACTGCTCCACACAGTTAGCAAACACTCCCTAGGAACACATTGAACCCTTTGATTGCCCCTGATGTTCACCCCTTCCCTGTCAGTGTCATTAGTACAGTGATAGTACTAAGTGCCGATCACTGCATTACTGTCACTGGTTTAAGTGCAGGGCCGGATTAAGAGCATCATGGGCTTGGTGCTGAGGATTTTGAAGGGCCTTAAGGGCCGTGCCTTGGCATGCACCCAGAGGAGGAAGGGTGCAGCCATGCATGCCTAATTCAACATGGGATGCTGTCTCTGAAGCCCATAAACACATCCATGCATCGCCAACTGTCCCTCCTTGTCCGGCCTTCGTGCTGTGTGGGGAGGTTCTGAGGGAGCTGCCTGGGGAAGCGAGCATAGAAGCCAGACTTCTGTGTTTACAAGTGACAGAAGAGCGGTAACAGTGAATATGGCCAACCCGGGGCCTATATAAAGGTAAGGGCCTGGAGCTGCAGCTCCAATAGCCCCTACGTTAATCTGGCCCTGTTTAAGTGTAAGTGTCTGATTTATCCGCCACAATATCGCAGTCCTGCTTTAAGTCACTGATCTCCGCCATTACTAGTAAAAATAAATAAAAGTTTCATAAATATATCCCCTAGTTTTGTAGACGCGATAACTTTTGCGTAAACCAATCAAAATACGCTTATTGGGATTTTTTTTTTTTTTTTTTTTTTTACAAATAAAAATGGGGCAGAATACATAGTGGCCTAAATTGATGAAGAAACTGGATTTTTTTTTTTTTTTGTATGTTTTATAGCAGAAGTAAAAAATATTGTATATTTATTTTTTTTCCTTTTTTTTTTTTTTCAAAATTGTCAGTCTTTTTTTTTTTTTGTTCAAAGCGCAAAAAAAAAAAAAACGCAGAGGTGATCGTATACCACCAAAAGAAAGCTACATTTGTGGGGGGAAAAAAGGACATGCATATTATTTGGGTACAGCAACGCACGACTGCTCAAATTGTCAGTTAAAGTAATGTTTGCCGTATCGCAATAAAATGGCCTGGTCATGAAGGGGGGGGGGGGGGGTGGTAAACCTTCCGGAGCTGAAGCAAATAATAAATCCCATTGTTGGAACATACGCACATCATTTTGATATTTAATAGACGGCTTCCTGTATCTGCAGAAATGAATGGTGTGATGTCTTTTTTTCTTTTTTTGATTACAAACTTTTATTAAAATAAAAATAATTTGTAATACAAAGATCGTATAGTGTGATACAAAAATTTACAAGATTTGAAACATTTCAAATAATAAGAAAAACATCATATGTACAATGTAATGTAAAAAAAAATAAGCAATGGTCGTACATGTTATATCATTAGGTTATAATGAATATATCAATTTGTTATCCTCTTCCCGACCAGCCGCCGCAGATATAACTGCGGCAGGCTGGCTTCCACAGGCAAATCACCGTACATGTACGACGCTCGCTCTGGGGAGGCTAGGGGGCGAGCGCGCGCCGCCGGTGGCGCGCTCCTGCCCCCTGCTCGTCAGCGGGGGGAAGCCAGTGCATGTGTCAGGCGGCTCCGATTGCCGCCTGACATCCGTGATCGTTCCCCCGCTGAGAGAGAGAAGAACGGACGGCTGATGTAAACACAGCCGACCGTTCTTCTCTCTAGAATGATCACAGAGCGCCTGTGATCCTTCTATATAGGATCCCATGTCTCTATGGTCATCTCACAAGCCCAACCCCCCCCCCCCCCACAGTTAGAATCACTCCCCTAGGCTTACATTTAACCCCTTGATCACCAATAGTATTAACCCCTTCCCTGCCAGTGTCATTATTACAGTAACAGTGCATATTTTTAGCACTGATTACTGTAGTAATGTCACTGGTCCCCCCCAAAAGTGTCAAAAATGTCAGTTAGGGGTCCAATCTGTCTGCCGCAATGTCGCAGTCCCGCAAAAAAATCACAGATCGCCGCCATTACTAGTAAAAAAAAAAAAAAAAACGACATAAATCTTTCCCGTAGTTTGTAGACGCAATAACTTTTGCGCAAACCAATCAAAGTACCCTTGTTGATTTTTTTTTTTTTTTTTTACCAAAAATATGAAGCGGAAAACAAATTGGCCTAAAATGTTTTAAAAAAAATGTGATTTTTTCAATTTTTTTTTCAGAATGTCATATAAAAGAATGTGAAAAATATTGTGTTTTTTTTTTTTTTTTTTCAAAATTGTCGCTCTTTTATAAAAATTGCAGAGGTGATCAAATGCCACCAAAAGAAAGCTCTGTTTGTGGGGAAAAAAAACACGTAAATTTCGTATGTAGCAGAAAACAAATTGGCCTAAAATGTTAAAAAAAAATTTGATTTTTAAATTTTTTTTTTTTTTTTTTTGAGAATGTCATAAAAGAATGTGAAAAATATTGTTTTTTTTTTTTTTTTTCAAAATTGCCGCTCTTTTTTTGTTTATAGCGCAAAAAGTAAAAATCGCACAGGTGATCAAATACCACCAAAAAAAAAGCGCTATTTGTGGGGAAAAAAACACGTAAATTTCGTATGTAGCAGAAAACAAATTGGCCTAAAATGTTAAAAAAAAATTTGATTTTTAAATTTTTTTTTTTTTTTTTTGAGAATGTCATAAAAGAATGTGAAAAATATTGTTTTTTTTTTTTTTTTTCAAAATTGCCGCTCTTTTTTTGTTTATAGCGCAAAAAGTAAAAATCGCACAGGTGATCAAATACCACCAAAAAAAAAGCGCTATTTGTGGGGAAAAAAACACGTAAATTTCGTATGTAGCAGAAAACAAATTGGCCTAAAATGTTAAAAAATTTAGATTTTTACTTTTATATGACATTCTCAAAAAAAAAAAGTAAAAATCAAAATTTTTTAACATTTTAGGCCAATTTGGTTTCTGCTACATACGAAATTTACGTTCTTATTTTTCCCCACAAATGGAGTTTTCTTTTGGTGGTATTTAATTTTTTGCGCTATAAACAAAAAAAGAGCGACAGTTTTGAAAAAAAAAAACACAATATTTTTCACATTCTTTTATATGACATTCTCAAAAAAAAAAAAGAATGTGAAAAATATTGTTTTTTTTTTTTTTTTTTTTCAAAACTGTCGCTCTTTTTTTGTTTATAGCGCAAAAAATAAAAATCGCACAGGTGATTAAGAAAACTCCATTTGTGGGGAAAAAAAATAACGTAAATTTAGTTTGGGAACAGCGCCGCACGACCGCGCAATTGTCCGTTAAAGTAACGCAGTGCCAAATCGCAAAATACGGCCTGGTCATTAAGGGGGCAAATCCTTCCAGGGGTAAAGTGGATATAGAAGGTCTTTTTATTTATTATTCTTACTATACAATTGTTGATCCTCTGAGATTTGTTCTAATGTGAGGGAACTGATACAAAACATTCAACACTGGGAGGAGGGTGATTGAAAATATGCTGAAGGAAGAACTTGGAAAGAGATCTGGATATAATGGTGTCATATCTGGGGGGGGGGGGATCAACAATAGGGACATTGTACTTGATTCAGTTGCCATGGTAACCCCCGAGCCTGCGACCTAGCAGTGTAGCTGATACCGGATGCACGCGCAAATTGTCTCTGCACCAGCAGCGTGAGGGCGGCAGCAGTTATATATGGAATCCTGACACATTTTATGTCTATTATTAAAATGAACTGCATAGCATTTAACGATTTCTATTGCATTATTTAACCACTTGCTGACCGGGCTTTTTCTGGCACTTTCTGTTTACAAGTTTAAATCAGTATTTCTCTTTCGTTCATTGATGGACACAGCTCCTGGTATTCCTAACCATTGGGTTATACTGCCCCCTACAGGAGTAAGACACTAGGCAGGAAAAGGATTCTAGGCAGAAAATGACAGCGGTGTATCCAAATAAATACTTCTACAATCCTTCAAAGTGCTTAACCACTTCCCGCCCGCCCTATAGCAGATTGACGGCGGGAATGTGGCTGTATTATCCTGACCGGACGCCATATGACGGCGGCAGTGCGGCGATCGGTGATGAGAGGTGTCAGCCTGACACCCTGCATCTCCGATCTCGGTAAAGAGCCTCTGACGTAGGCTCTTTACCATGTGACCAGCCGTGTCCAATCACGGCTGGTCATAGTAAACAGGAACAGCCGTTGAACGGCTTTCCTTAGTTCGTGCCTGACAGGCACGATTAAAGGAGCGCCGAACGGCGGCTCCCCTGACAGGGGGGGGGGGGGTCGGCACTGGTAATCAGATCCATTGATTAACAGTGCAGACCCTCGGGGGGGTGCCACTAAAACCACCAGGGATGCCCACCCATGACCCCAGGGATGCCCACCTATGACCCCAGGGATGCCCACTATGGCAATCAGGGCTCAGGGAGCCCCCCATTGCCCTCCCCATCAGTGCTGCCCGCCAGTGCCCTCCCTATCAGTGCTGCCCACTAGTGCCCATCATTGCCATCTTTCAGTGTCGCCCACCAGTGCCCATTATTGCCCACCAGTGCCGCCTATTAGTGCCCATCAGTGCCGCCTATCAGTGAGCATTAGTGCCCATCAGTGCCGCCTATCAGTGCCCAGCACTGCCGCCTATCAGTGCCCACCAATGCTGCATATCTGTGCCACCAATCAGTGCCACATATCAGTGCCGCCCCATCAGTGCCACTCCATCAGTGCTCATCAGTGCAGGAGAAAACTTATTTATTTACAAAATTGTATAACATAAACAAAAAACTTTTTTTTTTTTTTTTCAAACGTTTCGGGCTTTTTTTATTTGTTTAGCAAAAAGGAAAAAACCCAGAGGTGATCAAATACCAACAAAAGAAAGCTCTATTTGTGGGGGGAAAATTACATAAATTTGGTGTAGGTACAGTGTTGCATGACCGCGCAATTGTCATTCAAAATGCAACAGCGCTAAAAGGGGAAAATTGGCCTGGGCAGGAAGGGGGTGAAAGTGCCCGGTATTGAAATGGTTAAAGGGTAACTCCACTTTTTTGATCTTTCGCTTTAAAAAAAAAAAAAAAATGTCATTTTCTTGCAGCCTGGACCATAAGTGATGTCATTGATTCATCCCGTTCCTCCAATGCCAAAGAGGCGTTCAAAGAGTGTTAACTCTTTGATCGCCTATGGGAGCAGCTGGACGCACCGACAGATCGTTTCTCAGGCAAACCAAAGAAAACGATAAGCCAAAGAAACTCCACGGGGAGGAGGGGGTGTCCCCTCTTGGCCCTTTCGGAAACTGTTCCAGCGACTTATGAAACACTTGGACCGGTTTCATGAGTAAGCCTCTGCAATAAACTTGCCGACTGCAATAAACGGTACCGGGGTTATGGCTGATATCTTCAACCATAATCGTAGTAAGCCACTTAAAAAGCGCAATGTGTGTGTGTGTATGTGTGTGTGTATATGTATATTTATATATATATATATATATATATATATATATATTATACGTATTGCGGTCGGCAAGTGGTTAATGTATATGGTGTATTCTGAAATTTAAAAATTTAGGGGTTAGTTCACCTTTGCCAAAAAAACTGCCTATTGCAGATAAGGGATGTCTGTAGATAAAAACAAACTCTGCAGCTTTGACCAGACTTGGGTGAGGCCCTTGCTATAGGTGTAGACCATTTATGGACCTCCTGAAGCCTGACTGGAAACACTCCCAGGACCTTTGCTATGAGAAGCCTAGTTATTACTGTTCACCTCACATAATCACTCTCAAATGCTGAGCTCAGGTCTACTATGTCAGGTGTGATTGAGCGCATATCAGGGGGGTTTGAATCGAAAAGGGCTCGTTTACACTTTCTTCAAAATGTGGCATTGGACACGCTTTTTTAGAGCACCTTGAATGCCTATTAAAGCTCCTGTCACTAAATAAAATGTTGACTTTACAGTCCTGTTCACACTGTTGTGTTTGCTATCCTTTGCTTCACTTTGCTTTCTTGGTGCTTCAAACCGTCTCCAAAGCCTCCATAGAAGTCTATGACAAAGCTCGCTTGCAGCACCTGAAGCTTTTGAGAGGCTTTTATTCGGCATTACCTTCACTTTATTTTTTAAGCATTTGCTGGTATGAGATATCCCAGGATGCACTGGGAAACCAACAAGCGAACCGGAAAGACTTCATCAGCAGTCACTCCTGGTTCATGTGTATATATTCTGAAAGTGTCTGGTGCAAATGTCACATTTGGTTTGCAGCGGGAAGCAGGAGGAAAGTGAACAGGGTCAAGACCAGAGAGGAGCAACTAGCAGACGACACATGGAAACGCTATAGAAGAAAGTAAGCAGGGGTGGAGAGAGAGGATGGATTGGCAGAGGATCAGCAGAGCTGTGGGAGTGGAGCGGGGAAAACTAGCAGATGTCACATGTGGTGAGCAGCATGGGAGCAATATGGTGAGCGGGGACCAGTCTGAGAGGAGGATCAGCAAATCATAGGATCAACAGACCTGGGGGTTTTAAGGAGCAGGGGATCTGCAGAATGACGGTGCTGATGAGCAGGGGATCTGCTGAACGAGAGTGCTGATGAGCGGGGGCTCTACTGAACGAGGGTGCTGATGAGCGGGGGATCTGCTGAACGAGGGTGCTGATGAGCGGGGGATCTGCTGAACGAGGGTGCTGATGAGCGGGGGATCTGCTGAGCGAGGGTGCTGATGAGCAGGGGATCTGCTGAGCGAGGGTGCTGATGAGCGGGGGATCTGCTGAGCGAGGGTGCTGATGAGCGGGGGATCTGCTGAGCGAGGGTGCTGATGAGCGGGGGATCTGCTGAGCGAGGGTGCTGATGAGCGGGGGATCTGCTGAGCGAGGGTGCTGATGAGCGGGGGATCTGCTGAGCGAGGGTGATGATGAGCGGGGGATCTGCTGAACAAACCGGGGCGGAAAGAGCCGCAGCACACAGATGACATTACTGCTACCCAGAATTATTACACAGATTGCCACAACAGCAGGCCTGGCCTTAATGACCACCCCCACTAGCGCATTTCCCCTCAATAGGGCTTTGTTCTAGAGATGAGTACGAAGCCCTAATGGGTAAAACGCATTAGAAAGACAGTCCTTAAGGTGCAAGTTGCTGTTGTGGCCATCTGTGCAATAATCCTGGATTGCAGTGATGTCATCAGTGCGTGGCGGCTTATTCTTTCCTTCCAATAATTTCAATATTTCACAATTGTTTAATTCTCTTTCCTTATGTTTTGGGCCTCTGACTTTTATTGTTCATTTTTCCTATAGGGGATTAAGAAACCTTTCGATGAGGTCATAAAAGCCAACATTGGTGATGCCCATGCTATGGGACAGCAACCAATCACATTTCTGCGACAGGTAACCAATACAGTCTTTCTTCTGTCAATAGCATCACATGAATAATTTGCTTTCTAGGAATGTTTATTTTTCTGGTAAAGGGGCCATCCACCCAAAAACTGTGGCAATTGGAAGGTGAATCACCTATTTTTAATATCTTCTTATAACTGCACTCCTGGTATGATTGCTGAATTTGAAGAGTAGACCCCCTTGAAATGAGAACAAAGTGAACAGAACTGAGAACTCCTATAGTGCACACAGATCAAAATGACCTTATAGCTGCATAGTGTATACCCACCCATGGAATCCTGTATGTTAAGTATGCCCACAGAGCTGCAACAACCCCCTGCATAGCACCGCAATCGGCTGCAGTAACCTCCTTGCGTAGCACCATGATCAGCTGCAATAACCCCCTGCACAGCATCGCAATCAGCTGCAATAACTCACTTCGATCAGCTGCAATAACCCCCTGCACGTCACCGCGGCCAGTTGCAGTAACCCCCTGCACGTCACCGCGGCCAGTTGCAATAACCCCCTGCACATCACCACGGCCAGTTGCAATAACCCCCTGCACATCACCACGGCCAGTTGCAATAACCCCCTGCACATCACCGTGGCCAGTTGCACTAACTCCTTGCACATCGCCGCGGCCAGCTGCAAAAAAACCCTGCACAGCACCATGGCAAGCTGCAATAACCCCCTGCACAGCAATGCGATCTGCTGCAATAACCCCCCTGGGCAACACTGCGATCAGCTGCAATAACCCCCTGCCCAGCATCGCAGTCAGTTGCAATAATCCACTGCGCAGCATCACAATCAACTGCAGCAACCCCCCTCTGCACAGCACCACAATTAGCTGCAATAACCGCTCTGCACATCACCGCGATCAGCTGCAATAACCCCCTGCACAGCACCGTGGCAAGCTGCAATGACCTCCTGCACAGTATCATGGCAAGCTGCCATAACTCCATGCGCAGCACCGCAATCAGCAGAAATAACCCTCCTGCGCAGCAACGCAATGTGCTGCAATAACCCCCCTGGGCTGCCCTGCAATCGGCTGCAACAACCCCCTGCCCAGCATGGCAGTCAGTTGCAATAACCCCCTTCCCAGCACTGTGATCTGCTGCAACAACCCCCCTGCACAGCATCATGGTTAGCTGCAATATCCCCCTGCGCAGCACCACGATCAGCTGCAACAACCCCCCTGCACAGCACCATGGTTAGCTACAATAAACCCCTGCACATCCTGAAATTTCAAATATGATGGCAAATACACGCCTTCCTTCCCATCCCTGCAATGCAGTGTCAGAATGACCTATTACTAGACTGAGCACTGTTCTGGGAAAGGGGGAGTTGACAGGTTGATCACGTGCAAATACTTACTTTGACAAAAGTCGATATTTGCTTAGCATCTTTGGAATGGTCACTGGCACAATTAAGGGCAACAGGGTGGCACACTAGAAGTACTGTGCGACTTTAGAGGGTTTATACCCTCTAACTGCTAGGTCACTTTGCTTTGCCTAACTGGTGCTTCAGGCAAATAGATGTCCGCCTAGTTTTAACGTGTCCGTAAATTGTTCAACCCGTCAGGATCTTTAGATATAAATATCAGGTTTGGAATGATCCATTAACAAAGAAATGGGCCCCTGCCCCCATCTATAACTGGCCTTCACAGCAAGGAGCACATGGAAGGGCAAACGCATGAAAGACAAAACCAGATAAAATTCCCCGCTCAATTCATCAACCAGTCTGCTTACCAACCCAATAAACTTGTCTAAGCAGTATGTGTTAAAAACAGGGGTTTAGTTAGCACACATTAGCAAATGCATGCGTAAGCTGCAAGGCCCCTTCACGGCACCCTGTATTCAATTTATGAGAGACTCCACAGTGGAAGCACATGCATTCTAATGGATGGATAAGGGGCAGGTGGGCACGGAGGTAGCCCAGTCCTCCTTAACCACTTAAGCCCCGGAAGATTTTACCCCCTTCCTGACCAGGGCCTATTTTGCGATTCGGCACTGCGTGACTTTAACGGACAATTGCGCGGTCGTGCAACGCTGTACCTAAACGAATTTGGCATCCTTTTTTTCCCCACAAACAGAGCTTTCTTTTGGTGGTATTTGATCACCTGTGCGATTTTTTGATCATGCGCTATAAACAAAAAAAGAGCGTCAATTTTGCAAAAATAACAATATTTTTCACATATTTTTTTATATGAAATTCCCCAAAAAAAATATAAAAATCAAAATTTTTTAACATTTTAGGCCAATTTTTATTTTTTTACCATATGTTTGGTAAAAAAAAATCGCAAAAAGCTTATTTTGATTGGTTTGCGCAAAAGTTATTGCATTTACTAACAAAGGAAAGATTTTTGTCATGTTTGTTGTTTTTTTTTTTTAACGCGTAATGGCGGCGATCTGTGATTTTTTTTTTTTTTTGCGGGACTGCGACACTGCGGGACTGCGACTGGGACGGACAGATCGGACCCTTGACTGACATTTTTGACACTTTTGGGGTTACCAGTGACATTTCTACAGTAATCAGTGCTATACATATGCACTGTTACTGTAAAAATGACACTGGCAGTGAAGGAGTTAACTGTATTGGAGAGGGAGGAGTTAAGTGTGTCCTAGGGGCGTGTTTCTAACTGTGATTGGCTGTGGCTTGTTGTGTAAGAACAGTGATCAACAGTCCTACATAGTAGAACCGTTTGATCACCATTCTTACACAGGGAGAACTGACAGGCGGCTTTGTTTACATTAGCCGCCTGCCTTTCTCACGCTGTCACGGACGATCGCGAGTGCCCGGCGGACATCGGGTCCGCCGGGCACACGCGCGGGGGGGGGGGGGTCCGTGACCGAGCGGGAGCGCGCATCCGGCGGCGCGCGTTTGCTCCCAAAACCCTTACAGGCTAGCGATGTAGCCCTACGTCGCTCTGCCTGTGAGGGGCTGACTGTCGACGTAAATAGTCGTGCGGCAGTCGGCAAGTGGTTAAAGGCGCAGGGGCACCATGGACACCCAGCAAATAGCACAATGGCAGCAAAGGTGTCCAGTGTGTCCTTCAACAATATTTACACCAGTAACAAAGAAATGGCCCCTGCCCCATTTATAACTAGAATGAGCAATTACCTTGTTAACATTAGATGAAGCTCTGCAGTCCCCCTCCTTTTTTTTTTTGTGTCATGGTTATTGTCCTTCCATGGCCTTCCAATAAATAAATAACCAGGTATTGCTTATGCTGCTGTTTGCAGGTGGTAGCACTGTGCACCTATCCTGATCTCCTGGATAGCCCGCGTTTCCCAGCAGATGCCAAGAGCAGAGCCAGCAGAATCCTGCAGTCATGTGGAGGATACAGCCTTGGTGAGATGCAGTAATCGATAAGCCTTAGTATTCAGACTAAACTACCTTGTTTAAAAATATATTGAATGTTGTCAGACGGAATAAAATCTCATTTAGAGCTCCGCAGAGAAGGAAGACATAAATCATCGGACGTTTGGGCCTGCGTGCCAGTCACTAAAATCCTCTGACTTGGCTCAGCCTGCAGCCTCTGTATAGCAACAGCATGTCAATGAAGAGATGCAAAGAGGAAATTGTTCATATTTATCTTACCTAGATAATGGGTAATAAATTGGAACTGAACTCTCTCAGTCAACATGAACTATTATTTATACTGCTGCTAGCATTAGTACATAGATAGAAAGGTATATTATATTTGTTTTAACCACTTGAAGACCAGGCCTATTTCTGACATTTGTTGCCTAGAAGTTAAAATCCGTATTCCTCTATCATCCATTGACAGACGCAGCCTCGTCTTCATGAACTGTATGGGTTTTGCTGCCACCTGCAGGAGTAGTCTAGGCACTACAACAGTACAAAGTTTTACATGTACACGCCCACGGGCCGGTCCCTCCAGACATAACCCCGCACACACAGCCCAGCACATCAGTTTGTTTCTGCCTAGAGAAGGAGTAGGACCTAGGTTTCCTGCTGGGACTCCAGTCTCAGTTTTTTTATTCTTTTTAGAATATTTTCTTTTATTTCTCTTTACTCACCTTGCTAGCTAGTGTTCAGGGAAGAATTTCCTGGTGATCTAAAGCAACAATGCCGGCTTGGGCTTCGCACTAGATAATCTAGATCCTCATGATCCCCCCCCCAGCCTGGCCTACGAGCGTGAGCAGGTTATAGTCCCGCACTAGGCCTCGCCACGACGGTTCCCCTTTCCAGGTGGGCACGAGCCTGCGAGCGGATGCCTCGCTAGGACGTGATGACCTGGAACGCCCCGAGTCGCAGCGTACCCCTCGGCTGGCAGCACCCCCACTTGGGTGGGAGGCAGTCTGCCCAGAGTGGAGCCCACCCGGTCTATGGTATGGTGAGTAAATGTGTGACCCCCCCTTGCCCCTGATGGCCTTGGGGAGATGTGGGCCCTCTCCTGGGGATAATGGGGTTTGTACCTCCTGAAAGATCCCCCTGGCCTGCCCGGTGCCCAGCCTGTGTGTCCACCCCCCCTTCCCAGTTCCTGCGGGTGGCTATGTGTCTATGGCGCCTGGTGCCCAGGGGGGAGGCATGGTACTTTTGGGCTTGCTGGTTCCTGTTGTGGATCCTGAGGCCTTTATAGTGTCGGTCCCTTGCCGCATGGCTCGCCGTCTATCTTAAGTGTGGGCAATGTAGTTTTTCCCCATTGACTTGTATAGGGCAGCCATTTTCCCTGAGCTTCCAATTGCAATTGTATGGGCAGCCATGTTTGTGTGGCCTTTGTGCTGCACTGAGCAGCGTGACCTTACATTCAGGCGAGATCACTTCCTGGGCTCTGCCTCCTGCTGCTGGTGAGGTCATTTCCTGTCTCTTTCTGCATGCTGCTGGAAACGAACAGGAGGATTTTTCTCTTGAGGTGGTACAGTACTGGGGTCCTTGCAGACATATCCCTGCATACTCTGCTGTTAGAGTAGTTTAAAGGGGGACTCTGCAGACCGCTGCAATTGGTGGTGGGAACCGCGATCGGCGCTTCTTAAAGCGACAGTACTCCGTTTTTTGTAACTTACAATATGGAGTCCCAAACTGTGATTTTACCCTCAGACCCATTCTGTGCGACTCCCGGACAGTCGGGATCACAGTGGCTGGTCGCAATTTCAGCAGCTTTGGAAAGCCTGGCGACAATAGTTGATTTACTCATGAAAAAGGTTGTTAGCCGAAAACGGCCGCTGCCTTCTCCATCTTTGGGGGTGTCCTCTGATTCAGAGGCTGATGAGGTTGCCCTGGATGCTCCCCTTACCTGAGGGGTCGCTGCTGTCCTCGCAGTCTGATGGACCTGTCCTCTTCAGCTGCAGCGTGGGAATGCGCTTTAGTGGAAGCCCTTATTATTTCAGTACAGGAAACTTTAAAATTGGCTGATGAGCCCACGCCGGCAGAGACGCGGGTGGCTGTTGACTCCCAAAAGTCTCAGAAATCTGGCAAGGTTTTCCCTTGTCCTGACATTTTTCACGATATTGTGAATGACCAATGGCAGCGCGTTAAGCACGTTACTGGTGCCAAAACGCTTTAAACGCTGGTATCCTTTTGCTGAAAAGGTCTCCAACCATTGGACTATGTCACCTAAAGTGGACCAGGCTGTCTCCAGATTAAACAAATCTACCCTTGTGCCTGTTGAAGATTTCCCGGTCTTTACGGACCCAGTGGACAGGCAGGTGTAACCCCTTTCCCGCCATCTTCACGTGTTGGCGGGTTCCATTTTGAAACCGTTTTTTGTGTCTTTTTTAGTCTCACAGACGGTGACAGAATGGATTAGGGGTTTGCGGGGGTCTTTTTCCTCCGGGAAAAAAAAGCTGGAACGTTTGGACCTGGTGATCCAGGCTCTGGTGTTCTGTGTGATGCGTCTATGGATGCGGTTCTCCTGGTGGCCAGGATTTCGGCTGTGGGAATTGCGTTAAGACACATGGTTTGGCTGAAGAGCTGTTCGGCTAACCAAGCTTCTAAGAAAGCCCTGGCTGATCTCCCCTTTTTGGGAGAGCATTAATTTGGCGACTCATTGAATGAGTTGATCAAGGGCTTGACTGGCAGAAAGAGTACTCTTCTTCCCCAGTCCTCCAAGGGTAAGACACCCTGTACTAAAGGGGGTCCCTCCTTTTTCTGCTCACAAACGTTTTTTTCTCTAGCGCTCATCGACAGACGTAGTCCTCGGTGATACACCACCTTCGGGTTATGTTACCTCCGCAGGAGCAGGACTAGACAGGAAATTAAAAAGCTCTGGCCACACCCTAGGGGCAGTCCCAGAGGGTATATCCTCTCTCTCTCTGCCTCAGCAAATCAGTTATTTTCTGTCTAGTTAGGAGTAAGGACCTAGACACCTTGCTGGGATCTTAGGTCCTGGCAAGAATTTTTTCTTAAAGGATTTTTTTAGACAGCTTTTTCTCCAGTGTTCCTGTGAGATCTTCAAGCAAGAAAGCTGAACTGGGCGACGGGCTGGATGTTGAGATCCGGTGGTCACCCCAGTTCAGCCTACGAGCGCGTGCAGGCCATAGCTCCGCGCTGGGTCGGCCGCGACAAAGTCCCATTAAAGGACTGTCCACGCGAGTTAAACGTCTCGCTGAAACGCCAAGGACCATGAGTCACGGCGTTCGTATCGGTCGACAGCCCTCCCGCCCCGGTGGAGAGGGGTACTGTCAGGAGTTGGTGCCCGCCTGGTTCCGGTATGGTGAGTAGTATGTTCCCCCTTTCCCTCTGACGGGTTTTGTGGTGAACGCGGGCCCCTCTCGGTATGGTAAGAAAGAGTCCTTTCTATCCTATAACATGTCACAGATCCTCCTACTTTGAGTGTGATTTTTTGTGTACAAAAAGCCAGGAGGCTTGGTTTGGGAGCTAACAATCTATTGTATACATGTTTAAAAAATGTAATCTGTGGCATTCTGGGAATCTTATGGGTTAAGTATAAGCTACCTACCAGTCAGAAGCCACGGACATGTAGACTGCCTTCCAAATCAGATCTCCAGCTATTAGCAGGCCTCCCGAACGGCCATGCGGTCCGCCAGGGGCCGATACCGCCAACCACGCCATATCCCCAGGCAGAGACAGTGTTGTGTGCAGCACACCGACATTCAGCAGGCCGCCGCCATTTTTTCTTGCAGGATCGCACGAGCCGCCATTTTGGCGTAGCCTCGTGTCTCCAGCATGGGGGCGGCCATGTTTGAGGTGATCCTACACCTCGTGGAGCTTGGGGGAGGCGCCGGAAGGCGTGCAGAGGGGCGGAGCCGCCTCCTTTCTTCCTGGGCAGCCAGCCAAAAGACTTCCTGTTTGTCAAGACAGCGCTGTAAGCTGTTGCAGTTTAACTCTGAGCATCAAGTGGTGAGCCTGGGGGTCTATCTCTCTCTCTCTCGATCGATAGGGATCCCTAAGCAGGTAACACTAAGGGGCTTTTTTGTGGCGCTGGGGGTCAGAAAAAAAAAAAAAAAAAAAAGTTTTTTTCTTTACTTTTGAATTATATTATCCAGGAAGTAACTGGAGTTATTATGGACCCTGCCACACATATTCCCCCACCTGTTTCCCTCGAGGGGGCCTCGGGACCCGCCGGTGCACAGAGTATAGAGTCATTTACAGCAATTTTGGAGTCTATGGTGGCTCGGGTGGAGGCGGCCTGTCAGGGACGGGGGTCAAGGAAGCGACCCCCGCCTACCCCTATACCATCTGACACCTCTGACTCAGATTCAGAGATGGTCACGGCAGTTGCAGGTTCCTCTGCAAGGGCTGTTATCCCAGGTAAAGCCCCCTCAGACAGTGAGGAGGACGCTTCTTCTCTTGCTATAATTCAGGAAGAAGCATTGGTGGACGCACTAGTTGTGGCAGTGCAAGAAACCTTAAAACTTGAGGCTTTACCGGCAGAGGCAACTGAAACAGAGAGGCCTTTTGGGACTAATAAGCCCATCAAGACGGCGAAGGCTTTTCCTGTACCTAAATGTTTTGGTAATCAGATTAAAGGAGAATGGGAGCATTCTAAACGTACCTTTACTATTTCCAAGCGTATTGCTAGACGCTATCCGTTTGAGGAATCCATCATTAAGAAATAGACGGTACCACCAGTCGTGGATCCGCCTATTTCCAGGCTGAATAAAGCCACGGTTATTCCAGTGGAGGACACTTCGTCCTTTAAGGATCCGGTGGATCGAAAGATAGAAGCAGAGTCCCGCACTATCTTTTCTCTGATAGGGTCAGCATTTAGACCAGTAATCGTTATTGGTCTAGTTTCCCAGACACTTACGGAATGGGCGAAGATGGTACGCCAAGATCTTAGGGGAAAAGATATTCCCCAGGAGACATCTGATTTGATGGAACAGATCATACAAGGGCTACGGTTTATCTGTGACGCAGCCTTGGACACTACTCCCCTATTAGGGCATGCATCTAAGTTAGCAGTGATCCTCAGACGTGTGCTGTGGTTAAAATGCTGGTCAGCTGACCTAGGTTCCAAAAAGACCTTGACCAATCTCCCCTTTCAGGGGAATCGTCTATTTGGAGCCAACCTAGATGAAATCATTAAGGATGCCACTGGGGGCAAGAGCACTTTTTTGCCACAGGCTGCAAAAGCTAAGGGACCTCGCAACAAGCGAGGACCTTTCTTTACCGCCCATAAAGGGCGCCCGGCTGGTACTAGCGGGAAATGCAAGACTCCTCCAGGAGGGTTCAAGAAGGGGACCAACCCAGCCAAACCCGAAGCAAAGGAGTACACAGCCTGAAGGTGCGCCCCCACCCGGTTTCAGGGTGGGGGGACGTTTTCACCGGTATTCAGGACATTAGATCGAGCATCAACCACTACTACCGGTGCGATTCTTCCCTTCCAACATTTAAGTACCACAGGAAGCGGTAGTTACCGTTCCCTGAAAAGATCTTTTCCTTTACCTTTTCCTAAGATTAGTCCCGATACCTCACAGGAATCGGATCTGGTTGACCAGATAGGCCAAGTAGCCTCTAGTCGGGTGACTTCGGTCCCTGAGGTTCAACCAGAAAAGATCACTTTTCCTGATAACTATCAGGTATCTGATAAATGTGTGGGAACAGAAAACGACCAGACTTTCTCGGATGGTCAGGGCCAGATAGCTCTAGGGACGCCTGGTTCAGATCCAATCAGCGCCAGTGGTCCTAGAAATTCTAGGCTGGCCTCCTCAAGCCGGCCTGGCCGACTTGGACATGTTAGTCGCAGACGTTCCGTGGGAACTTCGTCTCAGGGAGTGTCTGTGGTCTCAAGGACCAATTTACCTTTGTGCTTTACAGTCGCTGGTTTTAATGGCCTGGCCATTGAGACCCAAGTACTGAAGGACAGAGGTTTGTCTACTTCAGTCATTCCTACCCTTATTAAAGCAAGGAAAGCGACTTCCAGCAAAGTCTATTATCACACATGGAAGACTTATATTGCGTGGTGCGAATCTTTAGGATTTCCTCCACGTACCTATTCGGTGACTCGAATATTGGCTTTTTTGCAACAAAGGGTTGAGCAGAAGCTAGCCTTGAGCACCATCAAGGGTCAAGTTTCAGCATTAGCAATCTTCTTTCAGAAGCCTTTAGCTACCAAATCCTTGGTGCGGAATTTCATCCAGGGGGTGCGGCACCTGGCTCCTCCAGTCCGCGCGCCCTTACCGCCCTGGGATCTTAATTTGGTTTTGTCGGTTCTACAGAAACCTCCTTTTGAAAACATCAGGGAGATTCCCTTGCTTACTCTATCCCAGAAGGTGGCCTTCTTGGTGGCTATTACTTCTGCTCGCAGGGTGTCAGAACTGGCTGCATTATCATGCCAGTCACCATACCTAGTGATTCATAGGGATAAGGTAGTACTTCATCCTAAGCCATCTTTTCTTCCCAAGGTGGTTTCAGATTTTCATCTGAATGAAGATATTGTACTACCTTCCTTGTGTCCTCAGCCCAAGCATCATCGGGAACATGCGTTGCATTCCTTAGATGTGGTTCGGGCAATCAGGGTATACCTGAAAGCTACGGAATCATTCCGTAAGACGGATTCACTTTTTGTGATCACGGATAGCCCCAGAAAGGGTTTGCCTGCATCTGCCGCGACCATTGCCAAATGGATTAGACAAACGGTGGTACAGGCTTATTCTATTAAGGGTCAGAGTCCTCCGTTCCCTGTTAGGGCGCACTCCACTCGAGCGCTCAGTACTTCCTGGGCCTTTCGCCATCAGGCGTCAGTGGTCCAGGTATGTAAGGCGGCCACCTGGTCGTCGGTACATACCTTTACAAAATTCTATAAAATTGATGTGACGGCATCGGCGGATGCCTCATTTGGCCGCAAGGTTTTGCAGGCCGCAATTTGAGGAGACCGGTGGTCTACCTCGAGGGTTTTTTTCTGTTTGAAAAAAAAAAAAAAAAAAAATTGTTTTCTCTTTTTTTTGGTTGAGTCTCATCATTAAGGATGAGCATTGTAAACTTCTAGTTGGCACCGGTTGGGCCTTCTAGATTGGGATTTGATTTCCATTTTCCCACCCCTCAGTTGTGATACTGCTCTGGGACGTCCCGAAGGTGGTGTATCACCGAGGACTACGTCTGTCGATGAGCGCTAGAGAAAAATGGATTTTTGTAAAATCTTACCGTAAAATCCTTTTCTCTTAGCTCATCGACAGACGTAGTCCCCGCCCCTCTGTTTTGGAGTTGGGTTGGGTTAAATTCTCTAAGCACTGCTTTTTCACATAACTGATTTGCTGAGGCAGAGAGAGAGAGGATATACCCTCTGGGACTGCCCCTAGGGTGTGGCCAGAGCTTTTTAATTTCCTGTCTAGTCCTGCTCCTGCGGAGGTAACATAACCCGAAGGTGGTGTATCACCGAGGACTACGTCTGTCGATGAGCTAAGAGAAAAGGATTTTACGGTAAGATTTTACAAAAATCCATTTTTTTTTGTGCACCCGGGGGCGCAAGAAAAAGGTAAGCCGTTCAGAGCTTCTGGAGGAGGTAAAAAGCATTTGGGCAAGCCCAAGGCCAGTCAGTCCGGTGCTGCTGACCAGTCCTCTTCAGCATGAAGGGGCGCTCTCACCCGTCTCAGGGGTCGGGGGACGTCTGCGCTTCTTTCAGGGACCCTGGACTTCCTTCATTCAGGACGATTGGGTTCGCAAACTGATTTGTTCCGGGTACAAGATCGAGATCTGGTCCCGGCCAGGGGACAGGTTTTTTCAGTCGAATCTTCATCTGCAGAAGTGCAGAAGTTTCGAATGGAGTCCATTTGGTCAGTGGTGGCATCCTTGAATCAGGGGGATTTTCTGGCCTTCATCGATATCACATATCTCCACATCCCTATTTTCGAGGGACATCAGTGATTCCTCTGTTTTGATCACTTTTCTTCCTATTACAAGGAATGTAAACATCCCTTGTAATATAAATAAGCATGACAGGACCTCTTTAATGTGAGATCTGGGGTCAAAAAGACCTCACATCTACACTAAAAAAGAAAAAGAAAGTTATTTTCTCAAGTCGTCTTCCAGGACAGCCCATGAAACCTAGGGCTCCTCCTACCAGGACAGGAAACACATTAAACCCAATCAATAAAAAGCATTGCCCTAATCCTCACCTTCAGTATTACTGTTTCCTCCGGACAGGGGGTAACATGTTCCTGGAACTGCTCCTGGTCTCATGGACTGTCCTTGAAGATCGGGATTAAAGATGCATCTTCTCCTGCCCAAGTGTGGTACCCCTTAGATATGCAATAGGGGCTGACCGCTGTCTCCTGTTCTCGAGGTCCAGAGAGGGCAGGACCATGGATGTCGTCAGTGGATCACAGGGGGAGTCCTCTTCCGTTCCTGGCGGTGTCCTTGGAGCAGCACAGGCTGTGTACCCGTGATGCCGCCAATTCAAGCAGGGAGAGCGGCCTGCAAGTTTGAATTTGGCACCACGAACGGAGAGGGTGAAACTCCTGCGTTCCACTCTGGCCCAAGGAAGTGACCGGGTCGTTTCCGGCGCATTTTCTTTGCTCTTTAAGTTCGTTGCCAGAAAGCGACGTATGGCATCGCTCCGGTCCTCCAAGGCCACAGAGTCGAGTGGGGGCCATTTTGCCCTCACTCGACTTTTTGCCTGAGAGGAGAGCGGACCGGATCGTTTTTTTCCGCTACCGACTGTACTGGTAAGCGGGGAAAACGACCGGGGAGGGGCGGGGGACACCTCTCCCGCCCCTTCGCCCCCTCCCCCGTGGCGAATGTGCTGCTGGGACCAACCTTATGTTAAAGCGGATCGCCCGGCGTTTAAAAAAATACCGGAGTTACCGGAGTTATGGCAGCTATCTGCTGCCATAACCCCGGTATTTAACATCTAAGTACCAACGTAAATACACGGTGGGTGGTCCGGAAGTGGTTCAATGTGCTTCTCATATTCCGCAGTTTTTCCACCTTCACCCTTGTGGATCTCAATTAATACAATTGTGCGGTGACTCCCACCACCTTTCACCCCTGCGCTCACCTCCAGTTTTGACCTGTTTCCAGGTCTAAAATGGCCTTCCCCTGCTGGGGGTAATTCCAGGCTCCTCGGCTGTTGAATCTCTTTCAACTCTCCACTCTCCTCACTGAGCTGGCTTTGTCTGGACTTCTTTCCTCAACGACCCCTCAGTATAAACTATACACTCCCATTGTGTAGTATATAAAGAATTCACTTTTATTGCATAATATTCACTTACATTAAAACGTGGGACAGTGCGCTTTAAAAAAATCATCTGATGGGGCAGCAGCTCCCAGATGCTCTCATATGTTCCACAAACACAGTCCTCTGTCCAGGGCTGCTGATGGGCGGGGACCACCAGTCTTCCTGTAGGGGGCCCGGGCACACAGGGGAGCCCCAACAGCACAGGGAATCAGTGCGGTCGGGAAGGGGCCAAATACAGAAGGAAGCCCTGTGCAGCTCTCTGCAGCAGCTGAAAGCCAGTTTCTCCCCCTCTTGCCAGCTTTCACCTGCTGCAGGGAGAGACACAGACACAGGGCATTGTTCCTTTAATTGCTTCTCCTACACCGATCCCCCTCCCTGTTCTGCTTGCTTCTGACTCCCCTTCCCGTTTGCCCCCCTTTCACTGTGCTGCCCCCCTCCCGCAGCGCTGCAGGCTTCCCTGCCCTGTTTTTTTTTTTTTTTTTTTTTTTTTTATTTTTATTGTTATTTTATAAACAGTACAAAGACAAAAATCAGACAGACATTCAAAATAGCCTGAACATCAGGCGACTATTAATATAATAAACAAAGCTTCAGCACATGTGTGCCTTTGTGCTGAAGCTTTGTTTGTACAGATCAGAGGTTACATATAAGTAAAGGAACAATATATCTTTCCCATCTTTCACAGGTACGTATGACATAAATATACTCTATAATTCCTTATCCCGACATCAGTGGTCTTAAAAAAAAAAAAAAAAAAAAAACTCCACACTAAGGGGACAACACTGGAGCTGACAATCAATCAATTGCACGCCAGATCCAACGCATATACATCAAACAAAACTCTGGACACACATTTATCCAGTCAAAACAATATATAAAAAAAAAAATGTAAACATTGTAATAAATAATTAAAAAAAAATTTAAAAATAAATATCGTCAACATTTTTTTACATTTAAAAAAGTTATACATTTAAAAAAAAAAAAAAAATGTAAAAGACAATTTAAAAAGGGCTAATTCACTCAGGTTGTCTGTTATTTTTGTGCCTGCTAATAATGATTTTAGTGTACATTTAGTGAAAATGTTGTTGTGATAAATTTGGGGGGTAGGCAGTACGGGGCCCCATGATTTCTAACAGCCCTGCCTCTGTCACCCGACTCCTCCTAAAGTCTAATTATTATTGTTGTTTTTCATGCTAAAGTGTTTCTTTTCTCATTTAGGATCCTACAGCACCAGCCAAGGTGTGGCCTGTATCCGGGAAGATGTTGCTCAGTATATAGAGAAGAGGGATGGAGGGATCCCTGCGGACCCTGACAATATTTGTCTGACCACTGGAGCAAGTGAAGGCATAGCTGTGCGTACATTATATTTTACAGCTTTTATTTTCATAGATTTACCCACTTGACCTCTGGAAGATTTTACCCCCTTCATGACCAGGCCATTTTTTGCTATTCAACATTGCGCTACTTTAATTGACAATTGTACGGTCATGCAACACTGTGCCCAGATGAAATTTATATAATTTTATTTCACACAGAGAGCTTTCTTTTTGTTGTATTTGATCGCCTCCTGGGTTTTTTTATTTTTTATTATATAAACAAAAAAACATTTTTTTGGGGGAAAAAACTAAATTTACTACTTTCTGTTATAAAACATATTCAATGAAAAAAATCTAGTTTCTTCATAAATTGAGGCCACAATGTATTCTGCTACATGTCTTTGATAAAGAAAATCCCAATAAGTGTATATTGATTGGTTTGTGTGTAGCGTCTACAAACTATGGGATATATATTTTAATTTGCACAGCTATAGACTGTATATACTGTAATGGCGGTGATCAGCGACTTAGTGTGACTTTGATAGTGTGGCGGGAAATCTGCCCTAACAGACATGATCTGGGAGGGTCACTAACTGACATCATTAGTGACACTAATATGGTGATCAGTGATAATACTGTACTAGTGACACTGGCTGGGAAGGGGTTAACATCTCTGGGTAATTTTGGGGTTAACTGTGTGCCTAACCATTAGTAATGTGTGTTGCTTTTACTTTCCGATCGGCTGTTTTTTGGCAGGGAGAAAAACAGCCAGATCGCTGTTCCTCTGCACACAGAGTTCTGTGTTTTTGTAAACCCAGAACTCTGTCTGTGATTGAACGTAGCCAATCAGTTATTTGCCACCCGCCCACAGTATTTTTAAAGGCAGGCCGGACAACGTACCTGTACCTGTACATGGCTGCCTGTCTTCCGGGTTCGGGGCGTGTGTATGCGCCCCCTCTGCTCACCCGTTCTGTGAATGGACACAGAATGAGTTTGGCAGCAGATTTCAGCCAATGATTTTGACTGAAGTCTATCAAACTCATGCTGTGCCCATTCACAGAGCAGGTTGGCATAGAGTGGGCACACACTCGCCCTGAACCTGGAAGACAGGGGGCCATGTGCAGGTACGTTGTCCGGCCTGCCTATGTCGCTCGCACACAGTAAAACATGATGCGGGCGGGTGGCAAATAGTTAAAGAGGTTGCAAACCCACATTTTATTATTTTATTTTTTTCAACCTGAAAGAGAAACCCATAATGAGCTAGTATGTATTGCATACTAGCTCATTATGAAATACCCTAGAACGAGCCCCCGCTTACCTCTATGATATATGTCTATATATATATATATATATATATATATATATATATATATATATATATATATATATATATATATATATATATATATATATATATATATATAAATATGTGTGTGTATATGTATGTACTGTGTGTGTGTATATATATATATATATATATATATATATATATATATATATAAAATGTGTTTTTATATATTTATATAAAAATGTGTTTTTTATATATATATAATGTGTGTGTGTGTGTGTGTGTGTGTATATATATATATATATATATATATATATATATATATATATGTATATATATATATGTGCGTGTGTGTATGTATGTATATATATATATATATATATATACCTATACCCGGTGGTGATCAAATACCACCAAAAGAATGCTATTTGTGTGAACAAAAATGATATCAATTTTGTTTGGGTACAGCATTGCATGAGTGCGCAATTACCAGTTAAAGTAGCACAGTGCTCAATAGCAAAAAATTACCTGAGCACCTGAGCTAAATTTTGAGTGTCATGGCAAAGGCTGTGAATACTTATGTACATGGGATTTTTTCCTTTTTTATTTTTATTAAATTTTTAAAGATTTCAAACAAACTTCTTTAACCTTGTCATTATGGGGTATTGTTTGTAGAATGTTGAGAAAAATAATGAATGTAATCCATTTTGGAATAAAGCTGTAACATAACAAAATGTGAAAAAAGTCAAGTGCTGTGAATACTTTCCGGATGCCCTGTATGTACATGGCCGGCATATGTTTTGTGTTGAGAATACGTTGAATTGCCCACTCCCAGCATTGTGACCACGTTGTCATCAGCTCCCGGTCACTCAATGAGCTTGTAGGACAGGCTCCTGATCATGTGATCATTGACAGCTGATCACATGATTAGGAAGGCCATGTGACACCTCCAGCATTACCTTAAAGGGCCAGCTCCCGCCAGTAGTAAATGTTTTTTTTTTTTTTTTTGTTTAAGAAGTTAAAAAAAAAACTGATCTAAAACCAACATAGTTCCTATTAAAGGGCAATTTCAGATACCAAGTAAATCATTCAGTGAACTGATAGTTCAGGGAGCTCTGTTTAAATCTGTAAATCACTTTGACTCAGGCGATCTGTTTTAAATGGAAAATATTCATGCCTATCAGGAGTGTGCCTTGATTGAAAGTTTTTGTTTAGGATGGCTTTGTTTTTCTACCTTCAGAGCATCTTGAAGATCCTTGTGTCGGGGGAGGGGAAGTCCCGCACCGGAGTCATGATTCCCATCCCGCAGTATCCGCTCTACTCGGCGGCCATATCCGAGTTTGATGCAGTTCAGGTGAATTACTACCTGGATGAGGACAACTGCTGGGCTTTGGATGTCAATGAATTAAGGAGAGCTTTGTATCAGGCTAGGGCGTACTGCAACCCCAAAGTGCTGTGCATCATTAATCCGGGAAACCCGACAGGTAAGCTTAGCGACCAGCCATGTTCAACAAGGCTATAAATTATGATTTCTATGAAGAATAAAATAAAATGGTTTCTATATTATTATATAGGATTTATATAGCGCGGACAGTTTACGCAGCGCTTTACAACTTGAGGGTAGACAGTACAAATACAATACACTTTATTACAGTAGGAATCAGAGGGCCCTGTTCATTAGAGCTTACAATCTAAGATTTCTTTGGAGAATAAAAGTTAAAGCTTAACCCTAGGCTCTGCCCTGCTAGAGCTCCCCCTACTGTATGTGTTGCTTTTTTTTATCTTGCATTTTTAGATGTTTTCAGGCTAGTTAGGTGAAGCATTGGGTCTTCTTCCCCTTTGCTTCCTCTGCAGACCAGGGGATCCCATGCTGATGCAGTGAGGGATGCCAATGTGATGACGTCAGCACTACTAATACATTGTGAATTAAAGGGGCTATAGTAACTCCCCCCCCCCCCAGGGGAAGGGCCATGATGCCCTTTCATTCATAGTTTATCCTCAACATTGGGCATCATTTAACCCAGAAGACTGAGGACACCATGTGGTGAAAGAGCTGTACTGCAGAGGAGTGCCCAAAGTTAGGCTTTGAAGCCGAAAAAGGGGAGACTGGTAAGTTTTACTTAGAGGATTTGTGCCCTTTTGCGCTTCTGTTGAGCAGTAGGAATCCCTTTCTTACAGAAGTGCCAGATTACTTGTGACTTTTTTTTTCCGTCTGGTCATAGATATGATCGCAACTCTTTACTTCTTCAATGACCTCAGAACCAAGGCCAAAAAATGTATTGGAAGAGACACCTTAATATTGTAAAACAGTGGTCCTCAACCCTGGTCCTCAGGGCCCACTAACAGCCCAGGTTTGCAAGATAACTGAAATACATCCCAGGTGATATAATTTGCTGCTCAGTGTTTGCAGTATTCTTGTCTGCATCTTCTTAAGGCAATACTTAAAATCTGGCCTGTTAGTGTGCCCTGAGGACCGGAGTTGAGGACCACTGTTGTAAAAGACAGATGGAAAAGAAGCAGCGCAGTTAAGAAGTTTACCAGTAGCAGCCTCCTGTTCACCATTTTGTTGTACTGTTGATGTATTCTATATGGGAGAGGATCAGTGGAATGCACCTGTCCTTTGCTACTGTGCAATGTTATTTGTACTCTCTCTTGTCTTTTGAAAACCTTAATAAACATCATTGATAACGGAAAAGAAGCCACGCAGAAGGGCAAATAAGGTGGTAGTTTGGTGAAAATTTTAAAGATAAAAAGTGTATTACCAATGCACTCACAAACATCAGAGATAACAGCAGAGTTTGGGGGAATCGGGTGTTCCAGTATACAATCCTCCACCCTGGCCTGATAGCATTAGCCAGACTGAGGAAGAGGAGTGTTTCTGCGCCACAGTGCCAACATTTCGGGGGGCGCCTCTCCCTCAAGAGGACTTAGGAGGGGATTTGCATACACTCACGCTGCTCTCTCTCAGCAGAGACTGTTTGAAAGGCTTGGACTCTGCTGGCCAGGGCAGAGAATTCCATACTGGGACACCAGTTTTCCCCCAAACTCTTCTGTTTTGCTGATACTCCTCTGATGTTTTTGAGTGATTTTTTAATCTTGTTTTTGTTATTAACATTTTTCAAAATTTCTACATAATTGACCCTTCTGTGCTGCTTTTCTGTTTGTCTTTTTCATGCTACTGGGAGCCCCCACTCCTCTCCAAGCAAGCCGGCTGCACTACCTCTCTCATTAGCATTAGGTTTAGGTGTGGATTGTATATATGCAAGGACTGTTTTGTGTACTTGTATTTGTAGCTATAAGATATGATGTTTTTGTGTATTTTATGGTTGTCACACTATAGCAGTGCGACTACACCCATTATCCTTACTTAAGTTGCAGATGACACTAAGCTATGCAGTGGAATAATATCCTTACAGGATGTCTCCAACTTACAAGCCGACCTCAATGCAATGTTTAATTGGGCAACTATGTGTTAATTGAGGTTTATTGTAAATAAATATCAAGTTATGCACATGGGGGCTAAGAATATGCATGCATCATACATACTAAGGGGAGTAGAACTGGAGAATCAATGGTGGAGAAGGATCTGGGTGTTCTTGTAGATCATAAGCTTAATAATCGCATGCAATGCCAAGCTGCTGTTTCCAAAGCAAGCAAAGTCCTTTTTTTTTTTTTTTTTTATATATATATGTATACTGTATATATGTGTTTATATACTTAAACTCAACATCACTCACCATGTCACATAAGGTGATAAGGGTATTGACACAGAGAGAGATATAATGTTGCCCCTGTACAAACCTCATCTGGAATATGCAGTTCCAGATGAGATCCAGATCAGTTCCAGATCAGTTTTTGGGCTCCAGTTCTCAAAAAGGATATCGGGGAACTGGAGAAAGTGCAGAGAAGGGCAACCAAACTGATAAGAGGCATGGAGGAGCTCAGCTATGAGGAAAGATTAGAGGAACTGAATTTATTCTCTCTTGAGAAGAGGAGATTAAGGGGAGATATGACCAATATGTATAAATAAATAAGGGGTCCATATAGTGAACTTGGTGTTTGAGTTATTCACCTTAAGGTCATCACAGAGGACAAGGGGGCACTCTTTACATCTGGAGAAAAAAAGATTTCGTCTCCAAATACGGAAAGGTTTCTTCACTGTAAGAGCTGTGAAAATGTGGAATAGACTCCCTCCAGAGGTGGTTCTGGCCAGCTCACTAGATTGCTTTAGAAAAGGCCTGGATTCTTTCCTAGGTATACATAATATAACTGGTTACTAATATTTATAGGTAAAGTTGATCCAGGGAATATCCGACTGCCTTTTGGGGATCAGGAAGGAATTTTTTCCCCTGCTGCAGCAAATTAGATCATGCTTTGCTGGGGTTTTTCACCTTCCTCTGGATCAACTGCAGGTATAGGATTATGTATATGGGATTGTATTAAATATCAATGAGTCTTCAAAGCTGTTAATGAAAAGTGATGTAAGCGGGAAAAGGAGTGTCCAGAAGGAGCCGTCACCGACACCCATTCACACTGCCTCTTACCCCTTAATGTGGACCCCCAACAAAGGTCCTCAATTGAGCACTGTCATAAAATTCCTGGAGTGATACCGCTGGATCACATAACCAACTTTTCCCAAATGGAATAAAGAACGGCTGCCCACAACGTCTTCCCCAGTCTCATTCGATGTAAAGGTACAAAAGGGGGCATATCATAGTGTAGTATGTTTGAATAAAATGATTTATTGATAAGAATATTGCACTCCCTTGTATAGATACAAATTCACACATCAAGCATGGAAACCGAGTGTTTCCAACCAGAAACATGGCCACCATGTCAGGGTGCACAGTGACGTCATGTGTCGCCACTCCTCCCTACGTGTTTCGTCAGTGATGACATTGTCAGGGGCATTTTTTTACCTTTACATTGAATGAGACTGGGGAAGATGTGGGCAACTGTTCATTATTCCATTTGGGAGAAGTTGGTTATCTGATCCAGCGGGATACACTCCAGGAATATTATAACAGTGCTCGATTGACCTTCTTTGTTGGGGGTCCACATTAAGGGGTAAGAGGCAGTGTGAATGAGTGTTGGTGACGGCTCCTTCTGGACATTCCTTTTCCCTCTTACATCACTTATCAGTAACTGCTTTGAATACTCATTGATATTTAATGGACTGACATGTGTATTAGTGCTGCACTTTGTGACATTTGTATTTTTTATGCCATTATTCCTACATGTATGTGCTGGCAGCTCATTTTTTTAAATATGAATAGCTTTTAACCTAGCACAGCTATTTTTGTGTTATATGAGATTGTATGGTTGTGTTTTTTTTTTTTTGGTTGAACTAATCTTTGCTTACTAAGGTGTAGTTGAGCGGCTAAATTTTTTATTTTGTTTGTTTTTTGTACATTATTATTGTAAACCCTTAAATAAAATACTAGAATAATATAATAAATAACATATGTTTATTGTTGGACCAGAACCAGCTTAGCACCTGTAATTTCAGTATTTTCCCTTTTATTTCCAGGGCAGGTCCAGAGCAAACGCTGTATAGAGGAAGTCATTCACTTTGCCTGGGAAGAAGGCCTTTTCCTATTGGCAGATGAGGTAACACAGGATATTCACATGTCTTCTCTTTTAGGCTGCTTTCACACTGATCAGTTGTTCTTTCTGTTTTTATTGAAGAAAAACACATGACCATTAAATCCTATGGAACTCTTCACACTAATCAGTTATGAGTCTGTTGCGATTCTCAAAATTCTTGCAAGCTGCATTTTGGTGCAAAAAATTAGATGCACCGAAATTTTGGCGGCCGAAACATATTGGGCGAAAATGGTGTTTTCTTTATCGTATATCACGGGACAGAGAGCTGGTAATAATAACTATTTGGGTTATACGCCACCTATAGGTGAATGAACACTGGCAACCAATAGACAGGAAGTTCCTCGTATATAAGCCCTCCCATACAGGAAGAACATCAGTTTATTTCGCCAGTGTCTTGAAGGTGGTGGTCATGGCTGTTAAAGCTCTCCAAAGTTTTGTGTTGTCCCAGAAAAAGGGGCGATCTAATCGGATCCATTCAAATGGCTAAGCGCTAAAAGGATGGTACCCGAGCCTCTGCAGCCGAAGACCCGAGGTTCAGCCTGTAATGTGGCCCTTTGGGCGCTGGACCCTGGGAAATGGAATCCTGGTTAAAATACTTACCCAAGGCGATTCCAGCAGGGTGTTCTACAGGTCCAAGGGAGTGGACCCCATATAACAGGGGCACCCGGTCCTTGATGGTCATGGACGGAGCCTGCCGTGATGGGTCAAGGTCCTAATTGTTTTTTCCATATTTTGCCAATAGAGACAAAGGTGCTGATAATGCTGGTGGACATCAAGTCCGCAGTACCCACCACTGGGCTCCCGCTGTGTGTGAGCATGCACGCACCCTACCCAGGAGATCTGTATCATGTGTGTAATATATACATGATTAGGTGCACAGGTGCTGCCCTGTCGCAGAAAAAATGCTATTACGGCAGTCCTGAAAGGGTTAAATGGTGTTTACTGAATGCTGCCTTGAAGTATTTCTCATGTGTTGTCTGTATTGTGCAGGTCTACCAGGACAATGTCTACTCGGACCGCTGCCAGTTCCATTCCTTCAAGAAAGTTCTGTTTGAGATGGGACCAGAGTACAGCAATAATGTGGAGCTTGCCTCATTCCACTCCACTTCCAAGGGTTATATGGGAGAGTAAGTGTCCACAATCTGCGCCATTAAACGATTATAATAGTCTGCCATTCATTTACATATAGAGTAATACTCCTGTTCCTATCCCTTCCAGCCCTGCCCCCTGTATTTACTCATCCACCACTAGAGGTCAGTGTAGAAAGCATTATTGATCCTTACTCTTTACAGCATGTCATCATAGTGTGCATTGGAGGCTGCGGCAAGTCAGATAGAGTCCGTCTAATTTCCTGGCTGGAGGACAACCTTACACATCTAGCCCTTTCTTCCTCAGTGGATTTCAGTTCTTTCAATCTTGGAGGCTCAGCATCACATGTGGGCATTGCTGAGGGCGGTCTACATGCAAATGCAGCCTACATAGGAACGCTCACTCCTCCAGATTTCAATCCACCTATCCAGGCATTTTAACATTTGCATAAGGCTTGGTCCACACAACTGCCGCTCACTGGATATTTTCTCTTTTTCCCACCATTCTCTGTAAACACGAGAGATGGTTGTGCATGAAAATCCCAGTAGATCAGCAGTTTTTGAAATACTCAGACCAGCCCATCTGGCACCAACAACCATGCCATGTTCAAATCACTTAATTCCCCTTTCTTCCTCATTCTGATGCTCAGTTTGAGCTTCAGCAAGTTGTCTTCACCATGTCTAGATGCCTAAATGCATTGAGTTACTGCCATGTGATTGGCTGATTAGCAATTTGTGTTACCAAGCAGTTGAACAGGTGTACCTAATAAAGTGGCCGGTGAGTGTATATTTCAGTCAATCAAGTTCCAGGGTATACTTGCAATTGACTAGTGCCCCATAGTGGTGAATGAGATTATAGACCAATGTGTTGAACCACTAATTACCACTTCTGGACCGGAAGGTTTACCCCCTTAATGACCAGGCCATTTTTTGCGATACGGCACTGCGTTACTGACAATTGTGCGGTCATGCGACGCGGGACCCAAAAATAATTGACATTTTGTTTTCCACAAATAGACCTTTATTTTGGTGGTATTTGATCACCTCTGCAATTTTTATTTTTTGTGCTATAAACTAAGAGCGACAATTCTGAAAAAAAGAAAAAAAAAAAAATTTTTCTGCAATAAAACATTCCCAATACAAAAAAAATATTCGTCAATTTAGGCAAATTTGTATTCTGCCACATATTTTTGGTAAAAAAAAATCCAGATAAGTGTATATTGATTGGTTTACGCAAAAGTTATCGTCTACAAACTAGGGAATCGATTTATGTCCTTTTTATTTATTTATATATTTTTTTACTAGTAATGGCTTTTTAGCGGGACTGCGACATTGCGGCGGACAGACCAGACACATAACTGACACTTTTGAGGGAATCAGTTGCATTACTACAGTAATCAGTGCTAAAAATATGCACTGTTACTGTACTAATGACACTGGCAGGGAAGGGGGTAACACCAGGGGCGTTCAAAGGGTTAAGTGTGCTCCTAGGGACTGTATGGGGGATGGACTCACTGGATGAACATAGAGATCTGTGTTCCTAAATAAGAGGAACATAGGATCCCTGTCTTCATCCCTGACAGAACAGCGGTCTGCCTTGTTTACATCAGCAGACCGCCCTTCTGTCTCCATGGCCAGCGATCGCAGGTGGCCGCCAGACATCGCGTCTGCTGGACCCTCTGATTGGCTCCCTTTCTGGCAATTCGGCGTGCGCCCCCACTATCTATTACAGGAAGCGATGTACAGGTACATAGTTTCATGTAATAGAGCCGACCTGGTTGGAAAGTGGTTAAGGATCTTCTGCTACTTATCCAGTCACATTCCACTTAGGTGTGAAAGCTGAGTGGTTTGTTTTTGTTTTTTTTAGGTTTTGGATGGAGTGGGGAAAGAATCTCTGCCAAGTTTTTTTTTTTTTTTTTTTTTTTTTTTTTTTTTTAGTCTGGCCTAGTGTGGATCTTCCCTATTTTTTATTGTCCTGATGACCAAATGGGAAGTTTAGAAGAAAAGTTCCAGCTTAAAAAACGTAAGGTGCCCGCTTAAAGAACGGTGACGGTGCAGCTGCTCCACCCAACACGTTTCCCCTCAGAAGGCGTCAACTGGAATTGGAGTTGCTCCAATCCCAGTTGACACCTTCTGAGGGGAAACGCGTTGGGTGGAGCAGCTACACCATCACCGCGCTCGGTCCGCACTGCAGGCGGCCGGGCTCTCCTGTCCTACCTTACGTTTTTTAAGCTGGAACTTTTCTTCTAAATATGTAAGTGCAATTCTTTCATTTATTTAATAAATTAAGGATAATGCACTATTGGCTACTTCGTTTGTTCACATGCCATACATTGGAAGTCCGGCTCTGTCTGTGAGAGGTTCAGTGTCCTCTGAGTACTCAACCAAGTCTGTCCCTGGAAGTGGCTCTCGGGTGTGGGAATTTGGAGGTCTTTGGCTGGAAGTGGCTTCAATGGCTAATGGCGGCGCGTGCACAACGCGAGGCCCAGCGTCTCTCCAGTTTTTCCATCAACAGCAAGTTTATTCACGCAGAACGGGCTTGCATACATCTCATACAGCCGACAAGCATTACTAGATATCGGCAATACTTACAGATACGGACTTTCAATGGACTTTGATCTCCCTCGGGAAATCGACCGAACACCGCGGACTGCTGATCCAGCTCGGCCGACAGCTAGTTCACAGCGCCAGCGGCGAGACCGAAAACAAAGGAGGGGGACAGCGAGTTCACAGTGCCGGCGGCGAGACCGGAAACAAAGGAGGGGGAAGCGAGGCAGCATCAGGGCTAAGGCTAAACCCGCATCAACCATCGATTCCAAGCGTCTTCCTTGCCAATGTACGGTCTCTTGCTAACAAAATGGATGAGTTGCTGCTCCGGATATCATCACACAAACGAATTAAGGAATGTAATATCATGATTTTTACGGAAACATGGCTCAACAACAACATTCCCAGCAGCGCCATTGAGCTCAGGGGTCGCAGTGTTTATCGGGCGGACAGGACGGCAGAGGACTCTGGTAAGTGCAGAGGTGGAGGTCTGTGCATGTATGTCAACAACTTATGGTGCACGGACTCTACTGTTACTGAAAGTCATTGCTCCGTTCATTTAGAGTATTTGATGATTAAGTGCAGACGCTTTTATTTACCGAGATAATTCTCAGCCATTGTTGTGACTGCAGTGTACATTCCACCGGATGCTAATGCTAAACTAGCTATGGAGGAACTGCATGCAGCTATCAGCAAACAGCAGTCTGCACATCCTGAAGGAGCTATCATTATTGCTGGAGATTTCAATCACTCCAATCTGAAATCTGTTTTACCAAAATTTCACCGCAATGTCTCCTGCTCTACCAGAGGGGATAAAACACTGGACCAGGTGTATACAAACATACCTGGGGCATACACAGCCATTCCCCTCCCCCACTTGGGTCAGTCTGATCACCTCTCCTTGTTCATGCTACCCAAATACACACCATTGATCAAACATGTGAAACCAGCTCTGCGGACAGTAAAGGTATGGCCAGAGGGGGCCATTTCTTCTTTACAACAGCAGTTTCAGGATACTGACTGGAACATGTTTGCCTCACAGGCTACACTGGACTCTCATACAGACATGGACACTTACACATCATCTGTTTTGGACTATATTAACATGTGCATTGACAATGTCACTACCGTCAAACACGTGAAATGTTTTCCTAATCAGAAGCCGTGGATGAACTCTGAAGTCCGTCTCCTGTTGAAAGCAAGAGATGCTGCCTTTAAATCTGGCAGTGTAGAGGACTATAACAGAGCCAGGTCCAACCTGAAAAGGGGCATTAGGAAAGCAAAGCTCATATTCAAATTACACATAGAAGAGCACTTCCACAACTCTGACCCCAGACGCATGTGCAAAGGCATCCAGTCAATCACAGACTACAAACCTACAGCTCAACCAACCAGCAGTGCCTTTCAACCGAACGAACTTAATCACTTTTTTGCTCGTTTTGACCAATGCACAGGACATATTACACCAACCATGGTCTCTGCTATTATTTACAGCTCACTTTCATTCTCTATAACGGACGTCTATTCAGTGTTTAGCAGAGTGGATGCACGTAAGGCAGCTGGCCCAGATGGCATACCGGGACGTGTTCTCAGAGCATGCGCTGGACAACTGGCACATGTTTTTTCTGACATTTTCAATCTGTCACTGGCTCAAGCCACAGTACCAACATGCCTGAAGACCACTACTATCATACCAGTGCCTAAGCACTCAGCTGCTGAATACTTGAATGACTTTCGCCCAGTTGCACTCACCCCTATTGTTATGAAATGCTTTGAGAAACTGGTCCTGAATCACCTTACTGCGGGCCTACCACCTACACTGGACCCACACCAGTATGCCTATCGCCCGAATAGGTCAACTGAGGATGCAGTTTCCACAGCTCTTCATTCTGCTCTCACCCACCTGGATAAGAGCAATACATACATTAGAATGCTGTTCATTGATTTTAGCTCTGCTTTCAATACAGTCCTCCCCACTGTACTGATCACTAAGCTCAGGGAACTGGGTATCTGCACCTCCATTTGCAGATGGATTCTGGACTTTCTCACCAACAGACCCCAATCTGTCAGGTTGGGAAACCAGGTATCCTCAACCCTCATTCTGAACACTGGCATACAGCAGGGCTGTGTTCTGAGCCCACTGCTCTACTCCCTGTTCACCCACGATTGTGCTCCTCTGTATAAATCCAACATCTTTATCAAGTATGCGGATGACACCACCGTGGTCGGCCAGATTGAAAACAATGAGGAATCGGCCTACAGGGAAGAGATCTGTAATCTGGCAGTATGGTGTGCCACCAATAACCTGACTCTCAACGCCACAAAGACCAAAGAGCTCATTGTGGACTTCCGGAAATCCAACAGCAGGAGACATCTACCAGTCAACATCTATGGAACCGAGGTAGAGCGAGTCTCCAGTTTTAAGTTCCTGGGAGTTCACATCTCTGAGGATCTGTCCTGGCAGCAGAACACGTCAGCTCTGGTAAAAAAAGCACAACAACGTCTGTATTTCTTGAGAAGTCTCAAGAAATCTCATTTGTCCCTGGGGATTTTAACGAGCTTCTACCGCTGCATCATTGAGAGCATCCTGACCAACTCCATCACTGTATGGTACGGAGGCTCCACTGTGAGTGAACATAAAGCACTGCAAAGGGTGGTAAAAACCGCTCAACGCATCACTGGCACCCAATTACCTACAATTGAGCACCTTCACCACAGCAGATGTTTGCGCAGAGCTCACATCATCAAGGATTCTTCGCATCCCAGTCATAAACTGTTTAACCTCCTTCCATCAGGAAGGAGATACAGAAACTTGCGCACTAGAACCAGCAGGTTCAGGGACAGTTTTTTTCCATCCACCATCATATTACTGAACTCAACATTACACCGCTAATCATTACAAAACAAACACAAACAAAAGACTGTATGTAACCTCTGTACTATACATGTACATACTACATAGTATATCTTTTCACTCCTCAGTACATCTGCACTATTTATATCTGTATGTATCTTTATCAATACTGTACATTTTGCCCAATATTTCACATTAATTTGTGTATATATATTTTTTAATTATGCTAGATGGTTATCTGCACTGTAAATATGCTAGATATTTATCTGCACTTTTGCACGATTGCTACATTTTGCACTTCTGGTAGATGCCAAACTGCATCTCGTTGCTGTGTACCTGTACTATGCAATGACAATAAAGTTGTATCTATCTATCATTGTTTTGGGGCTGCTGGAAGCGTCTGTTATATCCATTGAGGCTCAGTTCATCCCATCGCAAGATACCTATCTGCACTGATTTCAATTGAGTCTGGTAAGCAGCCATCCATCCGTGTGATCACTGTTGGGTTGCATGCAACACTGGAATTCGTCATGCATGCAACCCTGCAAAAGGATTCAATATGAACTTTTCCACTGTAATCATATCTTTATTCACTATTGGACTTTGAGCACTATTTTTTTATGGTTGTATGTTATTTTTTTTTCACCGATTTTTGCATTTACTTTTTAGAGCATATTCATGGTAAGATTTTGTTTGTCCACTTATCTTCTCACTAGCAATTTAAGCCATGTTTATTATATTAACGCACTAGTACACATTTTACATTTATTTTTTCCCAAGGTTCAGGGAACTCTAGTTGCTGCTTTTATACCACAAGACTAGCCCATCTTTTTTTACATATAAAAGGGAAATCTTATTGATGGCATGGACAGCAAGAAAACTTTAACTCGCCTTCTTTGTATCCAAATATTGAAACAGAGTTTTTTGGCTGACATTTTCTATTGTTCTTGTAGTTGTGCAATAATATAGGTGGTTGTGTATGTTTTATAGTACATGATTTTTACATCTCCTAGATGCGGTTACAGAGCAGGTTACATGGAGGTACTGAATCTGCACCCTGATATACAGGCCCAGCTAGTGAAGATGCTGTCTGTCCGCCTTTGCCCGCCAGTGTCGGGCCAGGCAGCGATGGACGTCGTCGTGAATCCGCCACAGCCCAATGAAGAGTCCTACGAGCAGTTTATCCGGGTATGTTCAGCATGGGCAATATCACACCATTGTCCTTTGTTCCTGGTGTGGATGTTTTTCCTTTGTAAGAATTGCTGTAAGTGGGAACTTATCCAGCTTAGCTTTTAGAATCTGATAAATTTGTTTTATTTACAGTGGAGTTTTTTTTTTTATTTTAGTGGTGTCTTTTTTACTGATAATGGCCCTATGTGCTCTAGAAATTTCTGTATATTGTTCCCTCAGGAGAAAGCAGCTGTCCTTGGGAATCTCGCTCAGAAGGCCAGAGTGACGGAGGAATTATTTAATCAGGTTCCAGGCATTCAATGTAACCCCCTTCAGGGTGCCATGTATGCCTTTCCCCGGATCTTCATCCCACCTCGAGCCGTAGAGAAGGCGAAGGTCAGTTCCGCACTGTTACATATGGCCAGAATCACTGATTATTCGCTACAGTAAGCCCCCACTACCACAGTGACCGCCGCCTTCCAGGTCCCATGCTAAGTGTTTGCCCTGATGCATGGGGGGGGGGGGGGGGGTTATGTCCTCGGTTTTGCACAGGTGCCATTTAGAGGGCATCTCAAAGAATACAAGACATTCTCTGCTTGCACAAGAGAGAAATATTGATTTCACTGGCCCATCCCTTTGTTTTGTTTTTTTTTTCATGTAGTGGAATGCAGCAGATGCAATAAAAAGATAACTTTGCAAAAAATACATTCTTGGTACGGTATTGCATGTTCAGTCTGTGTACAGGTACATCCTGTCAACAGAAGTGAGCTCTCATAAAGCAACAGTATAAAGGTGAGACTATATGTAGACAGGGAGGTAACATTAAAGATGTAACAAGGATACTAAGGTTTGGAGACCCTTATAAGCGGACCATGTAGGCACCAGCCTAGGTTTAGAGGAGGGTCCCTCAGACGTTTACGTAGTGGTACTCGTCAGGGCTTTTCTTTTCTCAGAGAATAGGTTCAGGAACTCCCCCCCCCCCCCCCCCTTCTGAGCAAGCCACTACTTGCCTCTGCCCCCTTCCCACCACCCAGTTCTGGCCCTTTTTAGAGAATACAGAACCAAGTATTATTTTGTGTTGCTAAATAGATTGTATGGAATTTTTTAATAACAAGAAAAGCAGTGAAAATTGATCCCACCCCAGCAACAATTGACCCCCCCCCCTCCCAGCAGCAGTAGACTTCCCCCAGCGGCAACAGATTTCCCCAGCGGCAACAGATTTCCCCAGCGGCAACAGATTTCCCCAGCGGCAACAGATTTCCCCAGCAACACTAGACCCACCAAGCAACAATAGATCCCAGCAATAATAGATCCCACCAGCAATAATAGATCCCCCAGCAATAATAGATACCCCCACCCCATCAACAATAAACCCCATCAACAATAAACCCCACCCCATCAACAATAGATACCCTCAGCAAAACTAGACCTACCTCAGCAACATTAGATTCCCCCTAGCAACAATAGATCCCTAACACAACATTATACACCCCCCCGCCCCTCCAGCAACAATGGACCGCCCGTTACAAAATACCACCCCCTGCAACAATAGACCCCCAGCAGCAACAACAGATTTCCCAGTATCAATAGACTATCCAGAAGCTAGCAACGATAGCCCCATCCCTCAACAATTGCCCTCCACAGCAACAATAGACCTTTCCAGCAAAACAATAGATCCCCCGCACAAAAATAGATTCCTGCCAGCATACCCCAGTACCCATTACATACATTCAGTGCTGGAGGTGCCGGAACTGTGTTCCCCCACATTCCCGCTGAAAAAAGCCTTGGTACTCGTACATGAGGAGAAGCCTAATACGGGGCATCTAACCAAAGTCTGGACATACCAATTTTTAAGGAGTATAAAGTAAGATGAGAGTGAAAAAAAAAGAAAGGAGGTAATAAAAAGAGAGTTATAGATGAGAACGGGAAGAAGAAGAAAAAAAATCACTGGCCTATCTCTTCACCTTATCCAATCAAAGAACTCTTTGCATGCATGGAGTAAAATGCAAGGCGTTCTGAGAATGGCACCTGTGCTAAGCAAGTGACCCTTTGTTATGCTATACAGCAGGGCGACCACTTGACTGGAGAATTGGAAGACAGCAAGGATCACACTGTAGTAGCTTTGGCTACTAAAGGGAGGGGGGGGGGGAGATTTACTAAAACTAGATCTGCAAAAACTAGATGCAAAATCTAGTGCAGCTCTGCAGAGATACCAATTATTAGCTTCCCGGTTTTATTGTGAAAGTTTCATTGAACAAGCTGATGCTAGAAGCTGATTGGCTACCATGCGCAGCTACACCAGCGTCTGAGTGCTCCAGTCCTAGTAAATCCCCCCCCCCCCCCCCCCAAGTAATTCTCCACTTCCACAAGGATCAGCCAGGTATGGAAAATGCATACTTACATTGGTCAAAGCTGGACCAGTGTTACTATCCAAAAAAAAAAAAGGAATATCTGGAATTCAGCTTTAATGTGACCAAGGAAAAGCCTAAAAATGTATTAAAAGTATTTCTTATTCCCACAGGAGCTGCAGATGGAGCCGGACATGTTCTACTGTATGCAGTTACTGGAGGAGATGGGGATTTGTGTTGTACCAGGAAGTGGTTTCGGCCAGAGAGAGGGGACCTATCATTTCAGGTAACAGTGATTGTCAGTAGGAAATCTAGGACACTCCCCCACTGGAACATGTCAATCTCACATCACATGACCCAGATAAAGGAAGCACCGGTGTTTGGTTGCTTTGGGCAGACGTTGCCTTTGTCTTTGCCTTAGTTTGCATAAATCAATCCTTTGTATCTCTTTCGTATTAATATCCCATTCTGTTTAAAGGGTAACTCCACTTTCGTAGGGAAAAAAATAGCAAATAAAGAAAAAATCAATATAGCGTATACTATTGCGAAACAAATCATATTGTAATTGAAAAGGAAAGGTCATTTTTAATACCTTTCAATCTGCAGCTGTTGTCATTTTCTGAAAATGCAATGCAGTATGGCCGCCTGGAGGTGTTCTGTACACAGAATGTATACTGACCACACCCCCAGAAACATCATTTCCTGCTTGTGTGATTGGCTCACCAATTTTCCCAGAAGTCTGCCTAAGATACAAGCCAGATTTCTGGCATCCCCTGCAACAAAAATGTAATTTTTGGTGAGCTACTTCCAATAGGATATAAGAGATTGCTCTCAATGGCGACCCTGATGATGGTGCCACATCCCAAAGGTATGCAAATGCAGAAAAAGGGGGTTCCCCTATGGTGGGACTTTTCAGGCACTCTAGTGAAAATACAATAGTATAGTAGAATACAAAATTAATTTTATTGAAAAGATAAGTTCATACATATAAAAGCATGGCAAGCAGTTATGAAAATACAAAAGTTGCAGACAACGTGAGTACTGTAGAAGCAGGGACCCAACGCATTTCGAAGTGTAATACTTCTTCCTCAGGGGTACTCTTTAGCTTACAGTGTCTCTATCAACTGCATTTGTATGACAAATATCTTGCTTGCACAATAATAAAAGCAACCGAACTGTGGAGGTCCATGTGATAGGTTCAAATGATGGTATAAATAGTTGTAATAGCCCAATGATTCAGCCAAAGTGGGGGAAGACTACCAGCAAAGCCCATTGGGTAGCTGAAGTCCAAAGAAGGGAGCCCTTGGACTGAGATAAGCAGCTTCAAAGATTCATGACCACAGCTCACAAAGATCAGTGATCTTTGTTCAAGCAAGATATTTGTCATACAAATGCAGTTGATAGAGACACTGTAAGCTAAAGAGTACCCCTGAGGAAGAAGTATTACACTTCGAAACGCGTTGGGTCCCTGCTTCTACAGTACTCATGTTGTCTGCAACTTTTGTATTTTCATAACTGCTTGCCATGCTTTTATATGTATGAACTTATCTTTTCAATAAAATTTAATTTTGTATTATACTATACCATTGTATTTTCACTAGAGTGCCTGAAAAGTCCCACCATAGGGGAACCCCCTTTTTCTGCATTTACTTGCAATAGGAACACGTCTAAAGGGATGCAGGCCCTGCAGATTTCCTCATTAAAGCTCTGAAGCTGCCACAGCTGATAGATAATTATGAAACCACCCCCATTTGACCCACTCAGCACAGAGGAACAAACAGTGATTTTTTCAGAATAACAAAAGGTAGGAATCTGCCACAAAGTTTGTTACAATCCTTGTAATGTACAGAGATCACCCCGAGTGTAAACGTTTTTTTTTTTTTCTCAACAAAAGTGGAGTTACGCTTTAAGGAAACTTAGTTGAAGAGAAATTCATAGATTATCACTACAAACCTAGTTCACTGCCTGTTAAGGGGATTCTAAAGGTTGGAATTAATTAATTAAAAAAAAAAAGATGTTATACCTGCTCTGTGTAATGGTTTTGCACAGAGCAGTATCGATCGTCTCCTTTTTGGGTCCCCCGCCAGCAGTCCTGGCTCCTCCCCCCTGCCTCTACCTATGGGGGCACTCAAGACTCTCTTCCAAGCCGCACGCCTGTGAATGGGCATTGTCCATTCGTACATGGAGCTTGCCCCCCCCCCCCCCCCCACCTTATCTCTCCTCAATAGCTCACTGGCTGTGATTGACAGCAGCAGGAGCCAGTGAGGGAAGAGAGACACGGGAGAGCCGATGCTCTCATGCACATCACTAGATCGGGCTCTGGCTCAGGTAAGTATAGGAGGGCTGGGGAGGGAGCTGTGCACAGGTTTTTTTACCTTCATGCATGGAATACATATAGGTAAAAAAAAAACCTTCTGTCTTTAGAACCACTTTTGTGAAGTTGCTGACTTGTAACAAGTATGCAGCCAGTTGGAGTTCTTTATGGCAGTGTTGATGTGGTGACAGTACCCTCAGACCACTACCCCTGCCCACCCTCTCATTACAACCCACCCCCATTTCTTTGGAAAGGGGGTGGAACTTCCGCCTTAAGTAGTCCTAACCCCCTGACATGCCACATTTGGCATGTCATTTTTTTTTTTGAGGGGGGGGCAGGTACCAAGTTTTGGGCTGATTGAAAAAAGAAAACAAACGAGTCATCCATGGCCAGCTTTAAAGTTCAGCTGTCAAAATAATTTATCTGCCTATGACTAGTGTTAAATGTAGTCCCTATTTCTCCTCCCCCTCTTCTCTCCAGGACCTGTACATGTCTTGATTCTGGTCCCTTTTTAACCAGGATTTCTGTATTTCTAGGATGACCATTCTTCCTCCTCTGGAGAAGCTGAAGCTGCTGTTACAGAAAGTCAAAGAATTTCATGTCCGATTCCTGGATGAATTTTCCTGAAATCATGAGCAATCCCCAGACATGGCTGACCTCAAATGCAAAGCGCTGGTGACTTGGCGTGTAGTACAATAAGCAAAGAGGGGCTATTAATAATGTTGGATTCTTAGAATGTTATACTTTTTTTTTTTTTTTACATCAAGGGCATTCTGGAGGAAAGACAAATGGGAATGTACCCAACAACTAGTCAGGGGTTTATTTGTTTTTTTATAACAGCAGATTCATTTTTGCCAACACTTTTTTCCCCTTTATTCTAATTTAAAGCTGAACTTGAAAATTCAAAATTTGCAAGCAGGAAGGGTTTTTTATTTTTATTGCAGAAGACATAATATTTCTCTTCTGCAATAAAGGATTTTTACCTTCCTTCTTGCAAATTGTTTTACACTGTACATTGAGCTGTGCATGCATGGAGTTACGTCATCCTGGCAAGCCAAAGCTGGCTAAAGATCCTGAAGCCAGAAGGAGCAAATCGGAAGATATCGGTGCCAGCGTGGGAGTTTGTGGACGTCACATCGCTGAATCTGAGGCAACTATAGTTCCACTTTAAAGAGACAATTGGGGGGGTTTAAGCCCCGTACACACGTACCGATTGTCGGCCGAACGATCGGCCGTCTTTTGTCCGGTGCTGTCCTGTCGGCTGAAAAGTGCAAAAGACTGCACACGAATTTTGTCGGCCAACAACAGCCGACTGCAGAAGTGATGTCATGTGATGGTTAACTTTCCCTGTGTTTTTTCTTTTCTGAGCATGCCCAGTCTTGCTAATCTGCTGTCTGTCAGCCGAAATCTGTACTGACTGGCGAACAATCGGCCATTCTGTTGTCGGCGTACAAAAATTTTAATGCCTGCAGGACAGATTCTGTTCGGCCGAAAATGCGCTGTCGGCTGTCGGAAGCATCATACTAACAAGCCGACAATCGGCCGATCGTTCGGCGGCCGAATATTTACGGCCGACAATCGGTACGTGTGTACGGGGCTTTACTAAACCTGGAGAGTGCAAAATCTGGTTTAGCTCTGCATAGAAACCAATCAGCTTCCATTTTTTATTGTCAAAGCTTAATTGAACAAGCTGAAGTTAAAAGCTGATTGGTCACTATACACAGCTGCACCAGATTCTGAGTGCTCCAGTTTTAGTAAATCAACCCCAGGGTCTTTTTGCTCATTTATGGTAATGTGAGTGTGTGCACGTAGCATACACTCCCCCACCCCTACCGCTATATACTTACCCGGCTACACTACCTCCCCTTCCAGCACTGCTCATGCCCTTGCTAATATAGCTGGCTTTCCAGGAGATCTCCCCCATGTGACTGTGCTCCCACCTAATTGACTAATCACCAGGCCTGAATGCTGTCATGTTGGGGTGCCAAAATGCTCACTTCCCTCTCTATACTTTGATACCAGTCTATAAAGGAGCTTAGACAGGCCAGGGGAGGCATTGTGGCTAGGTACATATACATGCCTGGGGGGGGGGGATATGTGCAGACTCTGTCATTTTCCTCCCCAGTGGACTTACTAGCCCCCGGGTGAGTGAACAAAGACCACAGGGCAGTAATGAGCATTGATCACTGCGCCAAATGCCCAATTGCTCAAATTAGTAGACCTCCAGGTACACCCTATCAGCTGCTGTGAATATTCTAGGCCATGGTTGGGCAAACTACAGCCCTCCAGCTGTTGTGGAGCTACAAGTCCCATCATGCTTCTGCCTCTGTATGCTTCTGGCTGTCAGAATCTTGCAACACATCATGGGACTTGTAGTTCTGCAACAGATGGAGTGCCGATGTTTGCTCACCCTTGTTCTAGGCCCTTACCTACTTTGCAGTACACTAATTAAGGAACTTCTGTGACATATTTTTGTCTATAATTTAAAACGGAGTTGGTTCTACAAAGCAAAGTTTACATATTTTTTGGCTACACGTATCTGTTACATTAAAAAGATTTGAAATATGTTGCATTGTCTGTTACATATAAAATGACGATTTCATATTACAATAAATGTATATAAAAAGACAACTCAGGAATGATTTACTAAAACTTGTGCTGTGCATAGTAACCAATCAGCTACTGGTGTTATTGTCAAAGCTTCATTGAATAAAAGCTGATTGGTTACTATGCAGAGCTGCACCAGATTCTTTGGGCTCCAGTTTAAGTAAATTCCCCCCTCCCCTCCTATTTTACAGTATAAAAAAAAATGTCAGAGAATGTATGTTATACTAAGCCCCCGTTCACACTGGGGCGACCTGTGAGGCGACCTGGTCGCCTCACAGGTCGCCGCAGGTCGCCTCCCATAGGGAAGCTGCGGACCCGTTCTAATAGGAGCGACACAAGTCACTCCGACCTAGAAAAAGGGTCCGGAGCTTCTTTGGGGCAACCAGGAGGCGACCGCCATAGACTTCAATGTTATGAAGTCCGTGGCGGCCGCTCCGAGGTTGCGGCACGCTGCTCGCACCGCGATCTCGGAGGTCGCCCCTGCAAGTAGCATCGCGGTAATGTGAACCGGCGCAAAGTGTTTTGTTTACATATATTTTATTTATTATTATTTTTTTATTTTTTATTTTTTTTTTTAGATGGATGGTGTTTTGCATTAGCATGCAGTACCTTGTACCATCCAGCAGGTGGCAGTGTTACAGAGAATACTCACACATATTGGTCATTCTTTACTGTGCTTCTTAGACCAATGTCATATTGCACTAAACAGTATAAGCCAATCAAAAATGCCAAAGATGACCATGGGCTGCATTTCTGGTTGCTTTGGTTTATGGCCTGCATACCTCTAATTCTGTTTACACTGCTTTATGGCGCAAGCCTGAGTGTATTCCAAATGTTGATTCCCTTTTTACCTTGTGTAGCATACAGCGCAATCCAATTGATGGGTTTGAAAAGGGAGTGTTTTTTTTTTTTTTTGTTTTGTTTTTTTTTTAACTACTGCACACTTTAGATTAACATGCCCTTGACTCCCTAAAATAAAACCTCCACCCACACACATTGCTGTACATTCTCCTTTAGGCTACTTTCACACTGGTTCACATCAAAACTGCCTGTAAAACGCCTATGTTTTGTTTTTCCTGCGCTTTTGCAGCATTTGCGTTGCATTTAAATGAGGTACTAAACACCCCTACACTTGCGCAGAGGATTTTACCCAAATGTCCCAATAATTAAATTTAAATAGTTATAATATTGTGGCAGCACATCATAAAGCATGCTAATACTTAACAAACCAAATATATGTAAAATTGACTGCACTCACAGTGAAAAATATATTAAAAAAGGTGATAAAGTGCTCAACAGTCCCACAACACAATACCAAATAAATGAATCGATCTCCTCCCAAGATGTTGCAAGTCAAGAGATCACCGACAATCACATGCACAGGACACTCCCCAGATGGTTATGACCCCCCATCACAGGCGGTCTAATAGCAGAGGTAATAATCCATAAGCCTCCATATTGAGAGGCTTTCCCTGGAGGCTTATGGATTATTACCACTGCTATTAGACCACCTGTGATGGGGGTCATAAGGATCTGGGGAGTGTCCTGTGCATGTGATTGTCGGGATACACTTATCCCAATAAGTGTATATTGATTGGTTTGCGCAAAAGTTATAGCGTCTACAAACTGTGGAATAGATTTATGGATTTCTATTTTTTTTTACTAGTAATGGCGGCGATCAGCGTTTTTTTTTATTCAGGACTGCAACATTGCGGAAGACAAATCTGACACTAATATAGTGATCAGTGCTAAAAATATGCACTGTCACTGTACTAATGACACTGGCTGGGAAGGGGCTAACATCAGGGGGGATTAAAGGGTTAAGGGCCAGTTCACACCACATGCAATCCAGTGTTTTTTTTTTTTTTTTTTTTTTCTGCATCAAAAACGCATGGAAAGTAGGTTATATGGTTTTCAGTGGCACAGTTCACACCAGTGCTTGCAGTTCCAGAAAAAGTAAAACATGCTGCGTTTTTACTGTACTGGAACGCTGTAACATGCATCAAAAATGCACTGGAATGCACCAGCACGCACCAAAATTGCACTGGAACACACATGTCCTTATTTAAGGTTAAGAAAAAAAAGAGGGGGAAAATGCACTGGACTGCATCAAAAATGCACTGGAACGTGTCAAAAACACGCATGCAGAAAAGCATCTGGAACACATCCGGACTGCATTTCCATGGTATGAACTGGCCCTAAATGTATTTCCTGGGGGTGCTTGGTAAGTATGGGGGAGGTGCTTTGACTGGGGGAAGACAGAGATCCGTGTTCCTGCTTAGTAGAAACACAAGATCTCCATCTTCCCCTCTCACTGAACGGTAATCTGCCTTGTTTACATAGGCAGACCGCTGTTGTGCCTCTATCGGGAACGATCGCGGGGTGCCAGCGAACATTGTGTCCACCAGACCCGCTGATTGGCTCCCGCTGTGTATGCGCCCCAGACCTGAAACTAGAAATCATGTACAACTACATAAATTTTACCCAGGAGGGCCGCCCTGCCGCAGTATATATGCATGGGGCGGTCTGGAAGAGGTTACAAGGTAGCTATAGTGCATTTTAGTCATTATTTTAACTTCTTGACTCGGATACAGAAACAGATACTATTTTAAAAAATGGTGCTGGGAGAGCGACTGTTTGTCCCAGCGTTGTTTTAAAATGGCACCAAGAATTGGCAGCTAAGTCACGGTCCCTGAGTTGGTTCTTGCTGAAACTGCTGCAGGTCAGAAACAATCAGCTCCTGGGCTTCTGATGCTTCTAAAAGACTGCATTTAGTGCTGCAGAGGTGACTATAAAGTGTTTGCTTCCGCATAGTGATTGCATGGGGTGGGTAGCCGTGTCACAACACTTCCGGTCAGTATGGAGGCTCAGGCAGAGCTGCTGCAGATCCATCCAGCCTCTAACTACAACAATAGAGAACTGTTAGAAGTGATTAGTTGCTGCAAAGGTGTCAGGATGTGGTCAGTGAGGGTGGGGAAAAAAATGTGTGTGTATGTGTCTATATGTGTATATATATATATATATGTATATATATATATATATATATATATACTCCAGTATAAGCTGACTTTTTCAGCATGTTTTTTAATGCTGAAAAAGCCCCCCTCAGCTTATACTCGAGTCACGGTCTCGCTTACCTTTTCCCCTGGCAGTGCACGTGCGCCACCACCGCTCGGGAAAGCCCATACACGTTCAGCTATTCCCGGGCAGACGGCGCATACGCGGTGAAGTGTTGTCGCGGGGCGGCGCCATTTTTATATGTAAGGCAGAAAGGAAAGTGAGACTCCTCCGCAGCCCCTGCATCTCCTCAGATGCAGGAGATGCAGTGCTGCTGGCATGGTACAGGAGATTTTGCTGTACTATGTCCGCAGCACTGCATCATTCTGTGCCATGCCTGTAACATCTCCTGTACTGTGCCTGTACCATCTCCTGTACACGTACACGTTCAGCTATTCCCGGGCAGACGGCGCATGTGCGGTGACGTGTTGGCACTGGGCGGGGCCATTTTTAAATGTAAGGCAGAAAGGTAAGTGAGACTCCTCCGCAGACCCTACATTTCCTCAGGAGATGCAGTGCTGCGGGCATGGTGCAGGAGATTTTCCTGTACTATGCCTGCAGCACTGCATTATCCTGTGCCATGCCTGTACCATCTCCTGTACATGTACACGTTCGGCTATTCCCGGGCAGACGGCGCATGCGCGGTGACGTGTTGGCACTGGGCGGCGCCATTTTTAAATTTAAGGCAGAAAGGTAAGTGAGACTCATCGCAGCCCCTGCATCTCCTCGTGAGATGCAGTGCTGCGGGCATGGTACAGGAGATTTTCCTGTACCATGCCCACCGCACTGCATCTCCTGTGCCATATCTGTGCCATGCCTGAACCATCTCTTGTGCCATGCCTGTACCATCTCCTGTACCATGCCCACAGCCCTGCATCTCCTGTACCATCTGTGCCATGCCTGAACCATCTCCTGTACCATGCCCACAGCCCTGCATCTCCTGTACCATGTCCACAGCCCCTGTTTTGGGTCTCATGGTGGTCCAGTTGGGTCCAGTAGCTGCTGCATTTCCCACCCTAGGTTTATACTCGAGTCAATAAGTTTTCCCAGTTTTTTGTGGTAAAATAAGGCGCCTCGGCTTATATTCGGGTCGGCTTATACTAGAGTATATACGGTGTATGTGTGTGTGTGTGTATATTTATATATTAGAGCTGCACGATTCTGAATAAAAGTGAGAGACTTGCTTAGAATAAAGTCCACAGTTCTGAAGAACTTTTTTATTCTACAGATTTACAACCCCTGTACATTAGGTTATCAAACAAGGTGGCAATAAAATATGACATACTGTTTGCTTCGAAATGTAATGAAAAATAATCTAATGTGTAAAAAAAAAAAAAAAAAACTTAGCAGTTGTAAACAGCTGCATTTTTTTTTTTTTTTTTACTTCCCTGCAAGGTAAAGGCATAATGTGCTAGTATGCATTGCATACTAGCACATTATAATAAACTTACCTGAAAACAAAGAATTCCAGTGATGCGAGAGGCAGGGTCCATCTACACCCGGTCTTCCTTCCGGGATCGCGGCTCTGTGACTGGCCAGAGCCGTGTTGACATCCCTTTCACACATGCGTGGGAGCCACCAGTCATAGCACACTGCTCTAAAGAAAGGCACAGGCAGGCGTTCCTTCAGAGCGCATGCACCAGTGATGTAACTGGCTACTAGGTCTGTGAAAATATCTTCTAAATTATTTTGGATAGAGTAAGGGAGGGTTATAACCCCAGTCCCTTTTTTTTTTTTTTTTGCCATCTTTGTCCCACTTGGGATTTTCACCTTCACTTCCTGTCCTGTAGCCAAAACAGGAAGTGAGAAGAAATCCTTGCATTAACCACTTCCTGCCCTTAGAACAACATATGAGGTACTGGACTTGAAGTGGAGATATCTGGATGGTACCTGCAGCTACAGGCATCATCCAGATATCTTTGTTTTCAGCCGGAGATTCCCTCTCTTGTAAAAGCTATCCTAGTGGCTGAGTAGACGCCGAATGGCTTTTTCAGGCAGTGGGTGGGGATGACCCCGCCCAAAGAATGAGGTCAGCTGACTGCCTGAATATACTGAATGACCAGGTTATGCCATCAATGGATTTTTTCTTCCCTGGTGGCATGGGCATATTCCAAGATGACAAGGCCAGAATTCATCGGGCTCAAATAGTGAAAGAGTGGTTCAGGGAGCATGAGACATCATTGTCACACATGGATTGGCCACCACAGAGTCCAGAACTTCACCCCAATTGAGAATCTTTGGGATGTGTCGGAGAAGGCTTTGCTCAGTGCTCCGACTCTCCCATCATCAATACAAAACCTTGGTGAAAAATGAATGCAACACTGGACGGAAATAAATCTTGTGACATTGCAGAAGCTTATCGAAACAATGCCACAGCCAATTCGTACCGTATTTAAAGCTAAAGGCGGTCCAACGTGTGTGACCTTTTTTTTTTTTTTTTTTTATTAGTGGCGACTTTTTTTTAGGCCAGGCAGTGTATAACATGATATTTAAAAAAAAAAAACCTTTACAATCACTTTAACTCATCCCTAATAGTCAAAAATGAAGCAGTTGATGTCTAGCTCTAAATTCAGCCCTTCAGGACACCTAGTATGCAAAATATGAATCCATTTTGTTTCTTTTTTTTTAGAGAGGTCCCTAACCCTATTTGAACCCCTCCAAGATGGGAGCACCCTCTCCACACCCCAAAATTGTAATGTGGATGGGGCTCTATAGTGATCAGACACACTGTGGTACCTATACCCCCCCCCCTTAAGGATATTTGTTACATGCTCCCCAATTCTCTTGTTAAGGGTTCATTTTGTACATCCTATATACATCAATCCACAACCTGCACTAACACTGCGGTGGAGGATATACGCTGTATATTCTTTTTACTAATACACCTTTATCACATTTGTTTGGACTTTACTTATTGTTATATGGACTTTTTTATGCACAAATTATTTCTATTCACATGCTTTTGATGTGATTTAATTGTATTTGGTGCGCTACTGTGGAAAAACTTGTATTCTTAATTATTAATAATAATAATATTTCACCTTGTTGTTTAATTCTAGCACTAGACCTCCTCTGTAACTCTAAACTGGTAACCTGTAAACATTTTTAAAGCGTCGCCTATGGTACCGTAGTTTGCCGCCATTCCACAAGTGTGCGCAATTTTAAAGTGTGACATGTTGGATATTTATTTACTCACTACTTATATATTTAACATCCTCTTTTATATCTTACCAAAAATGGGTTTTATATTGTGTTATTTTCTTTTGCGTTAAAGTTAATTAAAGGGTATTTTTTCCCAAAAAAAAAAAAAAAGTCTGAAAAATTGCTGCGCAAATAACTTCTGAAATTGCAACAGCCGCCATTTTATTCTCTAGGGTCTTTGGAAAAAAAATTTATGATTTTTACCTGTAGGAGAGCAATGCCAGAATTGGCCTGGTAAGGAAATTGTTAAACAAAGGAGTGGTTTTGCGATTGTGATTTGGCTCATCATCAGTTTCCTTTACAATGACTTTTAGGGTCCTTTCACATGGACGGTCCGTATGTCCGTTTTTCATCCCATCCGATTGCGGATGAAAAACGGACATAATGCATGTCAATGGGATTGCGTATGTCAGCGGATGACCATCCGCTGACATCTGATTTGCGTCCTTTCCTATCAGTTCCGTGTTTTGGAACGGAACAGAACCCTATTTTTCTTCTGTTTAAAAAAACGGACGCAAAAACGGATGTCAGCGGTGTCATCCACTGACATACGCAATCCCATTGACATGCATTATCTCCGTTTATCATCCGTAAACGGATGGGATGATAAACGGACATACGGACCGGATGACACAAGTGTCATCCGTGTCCGTAAAAAAAAAAAAAAAGTGCCGGAGCGGATCAAAAAACGGTCCACCCCGTGTGAAAGGACCCTAAGGGAATTCCTTGGGGATCCCCAGGTCATCAGAACTAGTGCCCCCATTGGAAGGTTTCTTCTATATTCGTTTTCTGGGGACAACCTAAAACGGGGGAACAGACAGCAATAAAAACGGACAGGGGTTCTAATCCCTCTACTCTATCCAAAATTTAAAAGTTCAGCCTTTAGGCCCCTTTCACACTCGTGATTTGGGACTGCAAAATCGCATGACAAATCGTACTCCATGATTTCCAATGAGTACCGTTCATATCTGTTTGACTTCAACGACTTCAAAGTAGTCCCTGCACTACTTTGGGAAGATTTTAATGCGTTTTGAGGTCCAAAGACTAAGAGCCGGGTCACACTATTGCGATGCGGGTAGGCTGCGAATTCGCAGCCTTTTCCCGCATCGCACACGCACCCCCGGCAGTTCACACTGCCATATGCGATCCGCTGGGGGTGTCAATGTAATCTTAACGACACCCCCAGTTTGATCGCATATCGCAGTGCGATCGTGCAGTTCGCACAGGATGGGATCGCACAAGTGTGAACCGCTGTGCGATCCGATCCTGATGCGGCTGCAAAAATGCCTCCTGTGCGTGTTTGCACCGGGTGCGATGCGAATTTAGCCATACAAACTGTATGGCTAAACTCGCACCGCACAGCTGATCGCATGTAATGTCGGAGCAGTGCGCTCCGACATTACATGCGAACCCGGCACTCGCATCAGTGTGAACCGGGTCTCAAGCTGGATACACACTATACAATTGCCTTTAGATTTACCAAAACCATATAATATGAGGTCACACCTAAGCCCTTTCAATTTGTATGCAATCAGGCAGGCCCTCGCACTACTTAGTTGAAGGTAAATCTAAAGGAAATCTAACAACAAAAGTTGTATAGTGTGTATCTAGGCGTTGCTTCAAGTCCAGTCAAAATTGCGGTAAAATCGTGCGACTCTTAGGTTGCATAAGTGTGAAAGGGGCCTTAGTTATACTTTAAAATAAAACAAAGCTAAAGATCCCTTTTAAAGTATTACTAGCTCTGTTATACAGTACCATACCATGGGGGGGGGGGGCCATTTGCCACAACCGAAATGCTTTGCAAAAATGATGCCCGCTGTTGTGCTAGTTGGGCAGTACCACCCACTGTATGCAACCCATTCAACTAGTGGGGGGGGGGGGGGTTTAAGAAATTAAAACAGGCGGTGAGGAGCAAACAAAGTATATATAGTATCTCCTCACTGGCTGTCAGTTCCTCTCTGAAGAGCGTTCCAACATGAATCACTCTTCAGAGGGAAATGCAAGTATAAGTGAGGCCTTATAGCAGGGAAATGCAACTGTGGCCCTCCAGATGTTGCAGAACTACAAGTCTCTTTGCATATCTCTGCCTTATAGCACTCTTTTATTTACTTCAAGGTCAAGGCCTTCACACTGTCTCGGTGCTGCCACCTTGTGGATTATTTTATTCAATTCAATTCAATTGAAAACTGCAGACTACTCACATGTCTTTGTAATAACATTATCCAGGATTTCAAGTCGGTTCATATGTTTACTTTCCATATTAATGTCCCTTTATAACAGCTGGGAAAAGTGTCAGAGCTTTGTTTACATTTTATTATTGACATTTTTTATCCTACGGGTGTCAGGAAATGTTATTTATCTTTGAATTAAAAATGTACTTCTTACAAATTTTTGTAACCATTTTTCTAACATAACTGTTTTGTAAGTTGTCAGTTTACACTTTGTTGTAGACGCAATTATAAACTGCTGTTGTTACATGCTGTAACTTGAAGAATGCTTCCACTCTTATTGCAGTAGTCTTGGTGGGCTTTATACGTATCTATCAATAAAAGTGAATTTTTAAAACTGATTTTGTTGTAGTTTTCTCTATCACTGTGGGGGGGGGGGGGGGGGCACTCAAAAGCTACACCTGCTTGTCAGATGAGGACCTTCTCCCAGGAAAAGCAGTACGTGTGATAGAATCTGGGCAATGCCCATTCCTATAAGTCTTCCTTCGATTTCATACTAAAGATGAAAGATAAAATGTGGTATGACCCAACTACCCGCGCAAAGGAAATAGAATATATATAAATAGTGGATAAAAAATATTGAGGAAAAATCACTAAAATCGGTATTAATAGTGTAGGAAAATCCTAAATTAGAAGCAGCAATCAACGCGTGGTCCGTGAAAGCGAAAAAATCAATAATTAATACTAGTTAAAAGATTGCGCTCAACTAAATCACTAATATAAACAAATACAATATAGTGCAAATGGTGCAAACTACAAATCTATAAATATAACACACCAAATCTGTGCAAAAAATGCCAAATAAATATAAAGTGCAATAGTGGAAAATATAGATTATTCCCAAAATGTGCAAAAATAGTCGATGAATAGACAATGAATATCCAATGGCTATTCATTGTCTATTCATGGACTATTTGGTTATATATTCATTTATGGACATTCTGCAGTGATTTTGCACATTTTGGGAATAATCTATATTTTCCACTATTGCACTTTATATTTATTTGGCATTTTTTGCACAGATTTGGTGTGTTATATTTGTATATTTGTAGTTTGCACCATTTGCACTATATTGTATTTGTTTATATTAGTGATTTAGTTGAGCGCAATCTTTTAATTAGCATTAATTATTGATTTTTTCATACTAAAGATGGTATCCGCTCTTAAAGATTCAGTCTAGAAAAAAAAAAAAACTAGTAGCACTAAAAAGTTTTCTTGTGACCCTCCTCTGTGGTCCAAGTACTAGAGAACAAGCGTAAGAATTACTATTCTATTCTATTACTATGTAATGTGCGAGTCTCTTGTACTACAAGGTTTATGGTGGACCTAAAAAGAAAGCGCAGCACCCTCCTAGATAGGTGATAGGTAAAGCATTTGTTTTGCTCCATCTGCTTATCAGGGGAGCCTGATCTGTTAAGTTATGCCTGTTACATGTGTCCAGGTGTGATTCACCTAGTCTGAGAGAGTGTCCCCACTGTATCCAATACGGGAGCCTGTTGGACAGTGGAGGAAACCTGGCCAGTGACAACCTGGCTTTTGTGGCAGTCCCAGTGGGAGGGCATCACCACAGTGCATCCTGGGATTGACCATAAATACTGAGGACACAGGGCATCTTTGGCAGGAAGCAGAGTCCCAGGAGGAGGGTGACAGCTGTCTCTCCTCATGTCAGCAAGGGAAAGTGGTCACAGGCAGTCGGCCTGGTGATCAAGGTGTGGAGCTGAGCCATAAAGTTCCTGGAGAAACTGACAGTGGAGCTGAAGGCAGAGTTACCTGGGAAAAAACAGTGTCCGTGAGTACCAGGGGGCTTGCTAAGGGGTCTGCCCAGGAAGGGGAACCACTCCAGTGAGGTCAGTGGACGGAAGGTCAGCGCACAGAGAGAAAGGGGGTGCCAAGTAGAACCCTCTAGAGTAATTTACCAAGTAGTTTGCCTTTTAATACTTCACTTCAGTGGGAAGGTGAAGCAGCGGCCTTGCCGCATTCAACATAGCTAGAAGTCCTCAAGATTGTGCAAAGTTTACCAAGCTGGAGTATCCCACTCATCCCTTCTCCTATCCCATCATAAAAAAAAAAACAAATACCCCTGGACTGTTAATTGACTGAGCCAAGAATCTAAAGTAGTAAGAATTCACAAGTTGTTGCTATGGGTAACCCAGAAGAACCCGCTTTCAGCAGCTCCCATGGGAGTAGTGCTACAGAAGTGTACAGAGACGTGTTTCAGGGGTGATGTCCTCTTCCTCAAAGCTCAGAGAAAGAAGGGATTGCCCCTGAAACATATAAGCTGCACCCTATTTGGTGGACACAAGTCTGGAGGTGTGATGGGGATTCAATACATGCACTTGACTTTATTTCCTTTGTGAATATATTCGACGTGCAGTTTGTTTTTTGTTCAGAATTGAAATTCAGACGTCCAAATTATCCAAATTACAAAGGTAAATAATTTAAACAAAACCAAGTAAAAAAGAACAGAATAGAATATAAAAGAAAATAGAAAATAAAATATAATAGAAAAAAAAGAGAAAAAATATAAAACAGAAAACAATAGAAAAAAATAGAATTAGTCCTGGTTCACACTATAGCAATGACAGACATCGCATGTGATTCGGAGCGCACTGTTCTGAAAATCACATGCGATGTCTGTGCGATGCGAATTCAGTCATACAGATTGTATGGCTGAATTTGCATCGCATTCGGACACAACACACACAGGACCCTTTTTTGGGTCCGCAGCAGAATCGAATTGCATGGGTGTTCACACCTGTGCGATCCGATTCATGTCCGAACTGACAGTTCGCACTGCGATATGTGAACTGATCTGGGGGTGACGTTAACTTTGTATTGACACCCCCAGCGATTCGCATATGGCAGTGTGAACTGCCTGCGAGTTGAATGTGATGTAGGAACCCGCAGTGGATGCGCAGGGTTCCCGCATCGCATATATGTAAACCAGGACTGAAACAGAACAGAATAGAACAAAAAATAAGGGAGTATTATAGAAAATGTAAGAATAGAAAAAAAACTATAGAATAGAACCGTATTCCGAAACTGAAATAGAATAGATTAGAATACAATAGTAGAGCAGGGAATACAAAAAAAAAAAAGCGTAGAATAGAACAAAAAAAATAAACAAATCGGAAATAACAAAATAGAACAGAAAATAAAATAACTGAATAAAAGATAATAGAAAATAAAGGAATGGAAAATAAAATATAATAGAAAATAATAGAGAATATAAAACAGAAAATAATAGAATGGAAAAGAATAATAAATAAGGCAATAAAAGAATAGAAAAAAAACTAGAATAGAACCCTGTTCTGAAATTGGAAAAAAATAGATTGGAATACAATAGAAGAGAATGGAATACAAAAAAAATAGAATAGAATTTAAAAGAATAGAACAAAAGAATATAACCATCTTCCAAAGAAGGGAATACAAAAAAAAAAAGTGGAATTCAATAGAATAGAACAAAATAATATAAACAAATCGGAAATAACAAAATAGAACAGAATAGAAAATAAAATAATTGAATAAAAGATAATAGAAAATAAAGGAATAGAAAATAAAATATAATAGAGCATATACAACAGAAAATAATAGAATGGAAAAGAATAGATTAAAACAGAACAGAAAAGAATAATAAATAAGACAATAAAAGAATAGAAAAATAAACTAAAATAGAACCATGTTCTGAAATTGGAAAAAAATAGATTAGAATACAATAGAAGAGAATGGGATGCAAAAAAAAAAAATAGAATAGAATTTAAAAGAATAGAACAAAAGAATATAACCATCTTCCAAAATTCGAAAATTTGAATTTAAATAGAATAGAAAAGGGAATAAAATAGAAAAGAAAATAAACGAATAGAAAATAACCGTGTTCCGAGATTTGAGTTTCGATTAGAAAATAAGAGAAGAGAATAGAAAAAAAAACAGTAGAATAGAATCTAACTGTTTCCTGAAATTTGAATCTTGAATAGAATAGTTTAGAATGCAGATTCAAATTTTTTACGAATTCCGTTAAATTAAATAAAATTTGACCAAATGTACTTGGCACTTTTCTCTTCCTTTCACTAAGGGGCACAGCTGGATCTTTAGATTGTGACCAATGGGTGATTATGCCACCTACAGGAGCAGGATGCTAGGGACAAATAAAAACAACCAAGGGGCGGCCCCTGCTGGTGCCCACACCCCCTATCTGCAACACGCACCTTTTGTTTTTTGCTACTACTTAGGAGTTATTACCAAGTTTTTTTGTTGGTTGGCTTTTATTTTTTGCCACGTTTTTTTTTTTTTTTTACAAAAAGTTGCCACTTTAACAAGATATTTTCTCATGCATGCCATGGTTATACGTGGAATTGCACCCCAAAACACATTATTCCACTTCTCCTGAGTAAGGGTATACAACATGTGTGAGGCTTTTGGGAGCCTAGCTGCATACAGGGGTCCAAAATCTAATGAGTGCCTTTACACTTTCAAAAGGCTTTAATTACCCATTGGAATTCCTATCTACCCATCACAACTTCGGAAGCCTCAAAATGCCAGGACAATATAAATACCCCCAAATTACCCCTTTTTTAACATTAGACACCCCAAGTTATTTGCTTAGAGGCATTTGAGTCTTAAGAAGATCTTATTTATGGGAGCCTAGCTGCATACAGGGGTCCAAAAAGCTAATGAGTGCCTTTACACTTTCAAAAGGCTTTAATTACCCATTGGAATTCCCGTCTACCCATCACAATTTCAGAGGCCTCAAAATGCCAGGACAATATAAACACCTCCAAATGACACCTTTTTGAAAAGTAGACAGCCCAATGTATTTGCTGAGAGGCATTTGAGTCTTAAGAAGATATTATTTTTGTCACAAGTTTTTGGAAAATTATAAAAAAAAATAAAAACATTTTACTGAGTTATTTCTACCACACGTCATGGGTGTATGTGGAGTTACACCCCAAACACATTCTGCTACTTCTGCATATTGGGATACCACATGTGTGAGACTTTTTGAGAGTCTAGCCGCATACAGGGACCCAAAATCCAATGAGGACCTTTAGGCTTTCACAGGGCGTAACTTGCACCCTACCTATCACTGTTTCGGAGGGGGTGTGGCTGAGCCGTACCCTCACATAACTTGCTTTGGGGACACCTTAAAGAAGAAAGAAAGGATTGTGCCAGCAGGGGACCCCAGAAGAGGGGGTAAGGGGCCACTCTGTGGAATATCATCAGAGCAGGTAAGTATATCCTTTTTTTTTTTTTTCAAGCAAAAAAGATTTTAAAGTGTTACTAAACCCAAAACAGTAAAATCAGTGTGTATATGCAGTAAAGCATTGCTTGTTATACTCCCCGTGGAACCTAAGGGGATAATCTTCTGCATTGTGTATAAAGGCTGTGTGATCCTGTCTTCTCTGATTCTCCCCTTCTTCCGCTGTCCCCAATCCATCTTTTTCTTGGGAGGGTGCATGTGATCAACGCAAGGCCAATCAGCAATGTCCAGACAGAGGGTCACGGTGCCATGCAGCTTCAGAGGACAATAAGAGAAGAATGAAAAACTCCTCCTGCAAGCTTTAACCAGACACTGATAGAAGTCACAAGACTGCTATATACTGCTGATGAGCAAAGGTATTTAGCAGTTTATATTTACTAAAATAATTACATTTCCATGTTCTGTGTACTGTGGGAGAGCAGATATAGTGACTGCAGGCTGCTGGGTGTAGTAACACTTTATTATCATTTTAAATGCACCTCATTACATCAAGGAAAATGCAGAGCAGTGCAGTGCAAACACAGCCACCAAACTGTTGTGTACTGCTCTGAACAAAGTCTAGTTTTTGCTAACCTGAGTTTGACATGCGTTCTAAACGCACATAAACAATGCCTGTCAAATGAGTCCTAATGCAGATACACACCGGGGGTACCTTGCTATCAGCTTCTAACCTCAGCTTGTTTGCGTCATTTTGTGCACTGGGTCTGGGGTGATTGGTAGCTGATTGGTTTCTCTGCAGAAATGTGACTGATTTTGCCCTCTCTAGCTTTATGTCTATAAAATTGACCCCAGGACCCCAGCGCTGCAAGCCAAAAAATAAATCCTTACCTCTCAGCCCCCTTGGCACTCATGCAAGCCATGCCCGTTGAGCTGTGCTGAGAATACAATTGTTTTCTGTGTTCCCTGCATGCAATATTCAGGTGCTTCGCATAAAAATCAACCCACAAAAACGCATGACAACACCTATCAAAAAAAATAAAAAAATGTATTATTTTGATCTTTGATGTTGCCTGTTGAGAAAAAAAAGTATGGAACAACGTGGGTCAATGTTCAGCAAAACGCAACCCAACACATTAAAAATGCATGACATCATGCATGCGTTCTCTGTGGCCTCAATAATGCCAGCCTGTCCACTACAACAATCCATTCTCTGCCAGCAGTAGGGGGTCAGTGCCGTGTTTACTTCTTTTTTTTTTTTTTAAACTTTATTGAAATGGCAAGGTGACCTTCTATTTATTCTTATGCACTACAGCCGGGGTCTCCAAACTTCCTAAACAAAGGGCGAGTTTACTGTCCTTCAGACTTCGGGGGGCCGGACTGTGACCATTGGGAGTAGAAATTGTCCTGACTTCAGTGGGAAAAATATTGCCCCATTGTTTGTTTCAGTGGAAGGAATAGTGCCCCATCATTGGTGTCATGGGAGGAGTTGTACCCCATCGGTGTCAGGGGGGGAATTGTACTCCATTGTTGGTTTCGGGGGGGGGAGGAATTGTACCCCATTGTTGGTGTCATTGGAAAGGACCATCGTTGGTGTCATTGGGAGGAATTGTACCCCATCATTTGTGTCATAAGGCCCGGGGTGGGGGTGTCATTAGGCCCATTGGTGTCACTTGGAGGAATTGTACCCCATCATTGGTTTCATTGGGAGGAGTTGTACCCCATCGTTGGTGTCATTTGGGAGGAATTGCACCCCATCATTATTGTCATTGAGAGGAATTGTACCCTATCGTTGGTGTCATTCAGAGGAATTGTACCCCATCGCTAGTGTCATTGGGAGGAATTGTACTTCATCACTGGTGTCATTGGGAGGAATTGTACTCCATCACTGGTGTCATTGGGAGGAATTGTACTCCATCACTGGTGTCATTGGGAGGAATTGTACCCCATCACTGGTGTCATTGGGAGGAATTGTACCCCATCACTGGTGTCATTGGGAGGAATTGTACCCCATCACTGGTGTCATTGGGAGGAATTGTACCCCATCACTGGTGTCATTGGGAGGAATTGTACCCCATCGTTGGTGTCACTGGGAGGAATTTTACCCCATCGCTGGTGTCACTGGGAGGAATTGTACCCCATCACTGGTGTCATTGGGAGGAATTGTACCCCATCACTGGTGTCATTGGGAGGAATTGTACCCCATCACTGGTGTCATTGGGAGGAATTGTACCCCATCGTAGGTGTCACTGGGAGGAATTTTACCCCATCGCTGGTGTCACTGGGAGGAATTTTACCCCATTATTGGTGTCACTGGGAGGAATTGTACCCCATCATTATTGGTGACACTGGGAGGAATTGTACCCCATCCTTAATGTCATTGGGAGGAATTGTACCCCGTCATTGGGGTCACTGGGAGGAATTGTACCCCATCATTGTTGGTGACACTAGGAGGAATTGTACCCCATCCTTAATGTCATTGGGAGGAATTGTACCCCATCATTGGTGTCATTGGGAGAAATTGTACCCCATCGTTGGTGTCATTAGAAAAAATTGGACCCCTTCATTGGCATAAATGGGGGGAGTTATGCCCCATTGTTGGTATCAGTGGATGAAATAGTACTCCATCGGCTGGATAAAATCAAGCAAAGACTTGCATCTGGCCCCCGGGCTGCAGTTTGGAGACCACTGCAATGCTTTCAGGGCACTATGTGCAGTGACTGCTCTTTTTCGTCACTGGATAAACGCCAGTCACCGCACGGGCACCTAAAATATAACTCTTTTCTATGCCCCCATTCACACTGCATGCTACATTTTTCCAGTGCACTGGATAGCCCTGCACTGTAATGCAATGCGGCATGCTTTTGTGCAGAGACATAAATGAAGCGTCACTTTGTGTACTTCTAATAAAGTTAAAAACAAAAAAAAAGTAAACAGTGCAAAGTGATGACACCACAGCTCACTGCAGGGAACAACTGACAGCCGTCAGGCAGTGTGACCCAACCCTAACAAAACCGCATGTCACTGTGCCTGCGTTTTCTGTGCGTTGTCATGTGACTGAGCCCCAACACAAAACTGTGCTAGGCACACTCATCACATTACAGGTGTGGAATAAAGACCACGCCCCCCCCTCCGCAGGCCCATCCCTTCCTGGGGAACATAGCTCCACCCTCTTGTGATAGAAAGCAGGTGACTACTCTTTGGACCACACCTATATCACCATCCTAGGTGCACACAGGGAATTCAGAGCTCTTACTTTGGTTACAACCGGGCTTGGCTCAGTTTGTGGTCTTTAAAGAGATTTATTTAGGACAATGGCTGCAAAAAGGACCAGGAAGCATGCGGGCAGAGCTAAGGGCAGCGGAGATTCTGGTTTGGGGATGGTGGACCCCCTGCAAGAGCAGAAGAATGAGAAGATTCGCCTCTTCATGATGGACTTTATTCAGCAAAGTGAGTCTAGCAAACCAATTCCATTTGCAGTGGTAATACTCTGCAAACCATGCTGTGAGTGATGGAGCCCCATAGCAAAATTATTAAAGTGCCCCCCCCCAGTTTGGGCCTTATAGCAGTTGCATGGTTTGCAATGGCTATAGTGTTGGCTTTGGTCACATCTAGAGCTGTAACTTCAGATGATTGGGCCCCATAGCAAAACCATTGAAGCCCCCCCCCCCCCCCAACCTTGTCTTTCCAACCTTTGTTGTACATGTTTTTGGCTTTACAGCGTTGGGGCCCCATAGTGTTTAAAAAGTTAGCTATGGTTTGGGCCACATAGCAGCAGTTGTATGGTTTGCAATGGCTATAGTTTTGGCTTTGGTCATATCTAGAGCTGTAGCTTCAGATGATTGGGCCCCGTAGCAAAACCATTGAAGCCCCCCCCCCCCCCAAACCTTGTCTTTCCAACCTTTGTTGTACATGTTTTTGGCTTTACAGCTTTGGGGCCCCGTAGTGTTTAAAAACTTGGCTATGGCAATGGTTATGTCCTTAGTCACATCTATGCTTATTGTGTGATGGTCACATACAGAGCTGTAACCAAATGCAAATGGCCCTCCTAGCAAAACCATTGGACACCCCAGACCTCTTTCTCTCTAAGTTTACTGTTCTTTGGTATAAAATTACTCTTGTAGCAATTGGATAAAGGTCTAAAATAGATATAGATGTGTGTGTGTGTGTGTGTGTGTGTGTATATGTATATGTATATGTGTGTGTGTGTGTGTATGTGTATATATATATGTGTATATATATATATATATATATATATATATATATATATATATATATATATATATATATATATATATATATATATATATATATATATATATATATATATATATAATATTCAAAAGTATTGGGACACCTGCCTTTACATGCACTTTAATGACATCCCAGTCTATAAAGCCTCGTACACACGCAACGCTTATCGGCCGACCGATCGTCCGACTTTTGTCCAGAGTGGTGTTTTGTTGGTTGAAATGTGCTCTAGACTGCGCACGAATTTTCTCGGCCAACAAAAACCAACTTCAGAAGTGATGTCATGTGATGGTTTACTTTCCGTGTGTTTTTTTTCTTCTCTGAGCATGCCCAGTCTTGCTCATCAGATTTTGGTCTGGCGAAATCTGTACTGACTGACGGAAAATCGGCAGTTGTGTTGACGGCCAACAAAAATTTTATAGCATGCACACCAGATTTTTTTTTGGCCAAAAAAGTCGGAGTCGGTTGTCGGAAGCATCATACCAACAAGCCGAAAATCGGCAGATCGGACGTTGGCCGAAAATTCCTGGCCAATAATCGATGCGTGTGTACGGGGAATTAGTCCGTAGGGTTCAATATTGAGTTGGCCCACCCTCTGCAGCTATAACAGCTTCAACTCTTCTGGGAAGGCTGTCCACAAGGTTTAGGAGTGTGTCTATGGGAATGTTTGACCATTCTTCCAGAAGCGCATTGGTGAGGTCAGACAGTGATGTTAGACGAGAAGGCCTGGCTTAGTCTGCACTCTAATTCATCCCAAAGGTGTTCTAGCGGGTTGCGGTCAGGCTAGTCAAGTTCCTCCACCCCAAACTCGCTCATCCATGTCTTTATTGACCTTGCGGAACAGGAAGGGGTCATCACCAAACTGTTCCCACAAAGTTGGGCGCATGAAATTGCTCACAATGTCTTGGTATGTTGATGCCTGAAAGGGTTCCCTTCTCTGTAACTGAGGGGCCAACCCCTGAAACCCCCCCCCCCCCCCCATCATCCACCAATTTATTTGGACCAGTGCACAAAGCAAGTTCATAAAGTCATGGATGACCAAGATTGGGGTGGAGGAGCTTGATTTGCATGCACCGAGTCCTCACCTCTACCAAGTAGAACCCCCTTTGGGATGAACAATAGAGACTGTGAGCCAGGCCTTCTCGTCCAACATCAGTGCCTGACCTCACAAATGTGCTTCTGGAAGAATGGTCAAACATTCTCATAGACACTCCTAAACCTTGTGGAGTTGAAGCTGTTATAGCTGCAAAGGATGGGCCAACTCAATATTGAATCCTACGGACTAAGACTGGGATACCAGAGGCGTAACTAGAACCTTCAGGGCCCCGGTGCAAGAAACCATGAAGGGCCCCTCGGACCCCTGGCCGGGGGCCCTTCCATTCAAGACGGGGGCTCTTCCCACTGATCCTGGGGTCCTTTACTCACGTTGCGGGGCCCTTTATTACAGTCCCGCAGCGGGACCCTTTCACAAATTCTGCAGTGGGCCCCTTTCCTTCCATCTTGGGGCCTGCAGCTACAGGAGGAAAAAGGAGGACAGTGATTTCTCTACATGCTGCCCCCGCCGCCCCTCCTATCCAGGTGTACAGGGGAGCAGCACAGGCCCCCTGGAGCATGGGGCCCGGTTGCGATTGCAACCCCTGTTGTTACGCCCCTGTGGGATGCCATTAAAGTTCATGTGTGTGTAAAGGCAGGCGTCCCAATACTTTTGGTAATGTAGAGAGAATCCTATCCAAAATCCAATTGCTATCTGTAGCGGTTGCATGGTCTGCTATGACTATATATTTATGGCCTTGATCACATTTATACCCCATACCAAATCCATTAAAGGGGGATCATTTTTGCTCTGGCATGTGTGCATCCCGGGTTCTGCAGCTTAAACGGGGGGGGGGGGGGGGGGCAGTAAAAATGTGGATTCACTGCCTGTCTTTACCCTCCCCCCAATTTCAAATGCAAGTGTAAATGATCTTGTAACTGTTTATCTTCCTGGTAGAAAAAGACCGCATTAAGGAGGTGAAAAAGGAGCTGGAGGTCCTTAGCGCTCTCCCTGACCAGATCCTGGAGGTGGAGCTCCTGAAGATGCCGCTGTCCATCCGACAGATGAAGGTTGGAGACTATAACAGTAAGTCAAGTCTAGACAACGCCTATTAACAGGAAAGTGTCCCATTCTAAAAAAAAAATTTTCTCCATTATTTATTTCTCCATTATTTAGTAAATCAACACTAAAAAACCTGACCCCCATTTTAACCACTTTAGCCCCAGAGGATTTGGTTGCTCAAAGACCAGGCCCTATTTTGCGATTTGGCACTGCGTGACTTTAACGGACAATTATGCGGTCGTGCGACGCTGTACCCAAATTAAACTGACGTCCAGGGGAAGAATGCACTGGACTGCATTAAAAACGCACTGAAACTAATCAAAATTGTATCAAAAACGCACATGCAGAAAAGCATCTGGACTGCATTTATGTGGTGTAAACTGGCCCTGACATGTTGCACTCTTACTGTACTGGAATACCGTAAAATGCACTGGGCCCCAGTACAGTTGAAATAACAGGAGAATCAAAAAAAAAAAAAACATCTGGAAACTCATCAAATGCGCATGCAAAAATGCATTCGGGACGGATCTGGAGTGCGTTTCTTGTGGTGTGAACCAGTTCTAAGTCTAGAACAATATCCCCAATGTGACCACTGACCAGACAGTTAAAGAAGCAGTAGTTGACTGAGTCACCAAGCTCTCTCCTCCTATGTGCATGCTCCTTGCACTTCAGGACAGCTAATGGCTACTTACAGAATGCTGCCTCTCCCTTCCTGACTTGGGTTCTTCTACACAGGGACTGCACAAGGACTGATATCCTGTCAAATTCAAATACCTCTTGCAAATGTACATAGAGATTAATTTTTTTTTTATCTGCTTGGAGATTTTCAAATTCCATTTCCTAATATAAAGCGCTCCTCAGACATTGTCACTAATTCTTCATTCCAGAGCTGATGGGAGCAAACAAAGTGGAGGAGGCTGCATTGCCAAAGGTGAGGCCTGCTGGCTGTAGGGGGAGCCGTACACGGTGGCTTTGTGCTTTTTGGGTAAAATTAAATGTTTTAAACTGCTTTTACTGCACCTCAGGCCACGACCTATTTTATTTTTTTTTTTTTTGGCCACGACCTATTTATTGCTAGCTATGTAGTTCCAAAAATTAGCACACCCACTTTACACAGCATCAGATCCACACTTGGAGCCGGTTCACACTGGGGCGACTCAGTCTCTCCCCGACTTTGAGCCGCCCCGTGCCGCATGACTTCATTGCGGCTTGCAAACGACTTCTCTAATAGAAGTCAAAGCAAGTCGCTCCGATGTCGCCCCGAAGTAGTGCAGGAACCTTTTTCTAAGTCGGAGCGACTTAAGTCGCTCTGATTAGAACGGTTCCATTGCACAGAATGGCGCACGACTTGTCAGGCGACCAAGTCCTCTGACAAGTAGTGGCAATGTGAACCGGGTCTAATAGTATGTGTTTCCATCTAAAACCAAAGATTTAAAAAAAACAAAGCCAAGGTATCCATTCCAACAAAAAATGATGGCCTATTGCAGTGTTTCTCAACTCCGGTCCTTGGGGCAGGCCAGATTTTGAGTATTACCTTGGGGAGATGCAGACTAGAATACTGCAATCACTGAGCAGCAAATGATATCACCTGGGATGTATTTCAGTTTTCTTGCAAATCTGGCGTGTTAGTGTGCCCTGAGGACCGGAGTTGAGAAACACTGGCCTATTGCAAGCTTTGCTTATCAGTGGGAATCTGGATTTAACCACTTTACCACCAGAGGATTTTGCGGTCTTACGTCTGGGCCACTTTTTGCGATTCGGCACTGTTACTTTAACAATTGCGTGGTTGTGCGACGCTGTGCCCAAATACAATTGATGTGGTGTTTTTTTTTTTTTTTTTTTTTTTTTTTTTTTTTTTTAGCGTTTACAAACTATGGGATACATTCAACTTTTTTGGTTTACTAGTAATGGTGGCGATCGGCAATTTTTTTGCGGGACTGAACTGACATTTTTGACACTTTTTGGGGGCCGGTGACATTACTGCAGTAATCAGTGCAAAAAATATGCACTATTAGGCCCCTTTCAACCAGCCGTTCCATATGTCCGTAAATCACCCCATCCGTTTGCTGGTGATATATACGGACATAATGAATGTCTATGGGATTGCGGATGTCAGCGGAATACCATCCGCTGACATCTGATTTGCGTCCTTTCAGTTCTGTTCCGTTTTTTTGGAACGGAACAAAACCCTATTTTTCTTCCGTTTTAAAAAACGGAAAGGACGCAAAATCAGATGTCAGCGGTGTCATCCGCTGACATCCGCAATCCCATAGACTAACATTATGTCCGCATATCATCCGCAAACGGATGGGATGATATGCGGACATACGGAGCGGATGACACAAGTGTCATCCATGAAAAAAAAATAAATAAAAGTGCTGCAGCGGACGAAATAAACTGAGCGGCCGTGCGAAAGAGGCCTTCCTGTATAAATGACACTGGCAGAGGTTAATACTGGGGGTCATCAAGGGGTTAAATGTCAGCCTAAATGTGTTTGCTAACTGTGGGGGGGGGAGGGCTCTGTGAAAGGCACACAGATCGGTGTTTTAGCTTAGCTGAGACACACAATCTCACTGCCTGTGTGACAGAAGAGCCGCCTGCTTTTCCATAGGCAGACGGCTCTCCTGTCAGTTTCTCTGAAGATCGCAGGAGGCTGGCGGCGATCAAACCCCCCCTCCTCCAATGGTCTGACTCCCGCTGTGTCTAATTACAGCGGGAGCATGGCCCGCGTGCGCCTCGAGACTGCGTGCACATACTCATGTACGTGATTATGCACAGCTGAGCCGCCCTGCCGCAGTAAATCTGCGTGGGGCGGTCAGCAAGTGGTTAAACACCATAGACCTTTCTCTAGGAATCTGGCAATATTTTAATAAATTACATAAAGGGAAGGAATAGTGTTTTTTTTTTTTTTTTTTTTTTTCTAGAGCTTTTTGTGTCCCATCATCCATGTTCCCTTTGTTTCAACAGTTAACCCTTCATTTGTTGCAAACAGTTCTTACTATATGTGGTTTTTCTACCACTAAGACCAGTCTTTTAGTTATAATCTGTTACTGAATTTTTGTAACTGTTCATTATACACAAGTTTATTTAAAAAAAAAAAAAAAAAACTGCTTTTATTGCAGGTGGATAGTCTGGATGAAGAGTTACGTGAAGCCAAACTTGTAAGAAAGAACAGCAAAAGAGGTAAAATCAAGGTTTGAGTATCTCTCCTCCTCCTGGTCGTTCTTGGATGTAGCAGAGCGGTGCTGTGGGGCTGGCATGTTCCCATGGACGCACATAATTTTATTTTTTCCCAAAATTTGTTTTTGATTAAAATCCTAATTCTCAATTGAATTTTAATGCAAAAATATATATAATTTATATCCCAACTTATGTTTTAAGATGTTTTGCTGAGTAAATGCCTAACATGTCACACTTTAAAATTGCGCATGATCAGAATGATGACCAACTACGATACTAAAAAATAAAATTTAAAGCATCATTGAAGGAGATTTTTTTTTTTTTTTGTAACAGGTTACCAGTTTAGAGTTAGAGGTCTAGTGCTAGAATTATTGCTCACTATGTTTGCGGCGATACCTCATGTGTGCCTGACTGCACATGCATTCGCTTCTGTGTGAGCCCTGTGGGAAGGGGGAGCAGTTTACGATGATTTTTTTTTTTTTTTTTTTTTTTTTATCATCTAATGCTTTCAAAAGGTTAGAGGTAAGATTTGGTTTCATCAAGACCCAAGTTCTCTGCATAAAGGGGACCTGTTATCCCTAATTTCTATCACAAGGGGTGTTTACATTATGATAGGAATAAAAAAATAAAAAAAATTATTTATTCCTATCATAATGTAAACCCCCCTTGTGATAGAAATTAGGGATAACAGGTCCCCTTTATGCAGAGAACTTGGGTCTTGATGAAACCAAATCTTACCTCTAACCTTTTGAAAGCATTAGATGATAAAAAAAAAAAAAACGTTCTTCCGCCTTAGACCAAAAATGACGTCATGACATCGCACTGGTCCTCCTAGAACTGCTGGATTCTTTCCTGGGCTTGCTGGTAAGGACTTTAAGCCCGAGAAATACCTGTAGGGGGGGTAGCTCTTTCACAAGAACACTTTATGCATAGCACAATGCGAATGCGAGACCTGGGCTCCTGTAGGAGAACACTTTCAGAAGACTTAAAGGTGGGAAGACAATGTAATAGAGCAGCACGAAATGCCAGCAGAATGCTTGGATGTATAGGGAGAGGTATAAGCAGTAGAAAGAGAGAAGTGCTTATGCCGCTGTACAGAACACTGGTGAGACCTCACTTGGAGTATTGTGCGCAGTACTGGAGGCCATATCTTCAGAAGGATATAGATACTCTAGAGAGAGTCCAGAGAAGAGCTACTAAACTAGTACATGGATTGCAGGAAAAAACTTACCAGGAAAGGTTAAAGGACCTTAACATGTATAGCTTGGAAGAAAGAAGAGACAGAGGGGATATGATAGAAACTTTTAAATACATAAAGGGAATCAACTCGGTAAAGGAGGAGAGCATATTTAAAAGAAGAAAAACTACCACAAGAGGACACAGTTTTAAATTAGAGGGGCAAAGGTTTAAAAGTAATATGAGGAAGTATTACTTTACTGAGAGAGTAGTGGATGCATGGAATAACCTTCCTGCAGAAGTGGTAGCTGCAAATACAGTGAAGGAGTTTAAGCATGCATGGGATAGGCATAAGGCTATCCTTCATATAAGATAGGGCCAGGGACTATTCATAGGATTCAGATATATTGGGCAGACTAGATGGGCCAAATGGTTCTTATCTGCCGACACATTCTATGTTTCTATGTAATGCACAACACACAGGAGACCTTGGCTTCACCAGAACTTTTTTTTTTTTTTTTTTAGCAACCCCTGAACTCTCCTGTTATCTTATGAGTACATGTACACTTGTTTGTTGGCAGTTGAGGTTATTGGCATTTTTTTGAAAGCAGAAAAATCCCTTTCAGCACTGTAGTTTACCGGCACTTCAAACTCAAAATGCTCGTAAGTGTGAGCGTAAAATCATCTTTCACATTATACAAAATAAGGGTTGACTTTAGTGTGGGTTGTCTTTTTTTTTTTTTTTTTTTTTTTTTTTTTACCACTTCAAGCCCAAGTTAATTCTCGCACTCCTCTCCTACATGGAAAAAATACAATTTGAATTCTAATTTCCAAGTGGGATAGAAGATGAATGGGATTTAACATCTTGTGAAATTCAAATTTCCATTAAAATTTGAATTGGGGGGGGGGGGGGGGGAACAATTGAATAAAATGGGATATAACCATCTTTCAAAATTCAAAGAATGGAATAAAAAAAATGTAACCAGCTTTCAAATAGAATATAACCATCTTCCAAAATTTGAATAGAATACATTTTGAGCTCCATTCGCATTTTCTGAATTCGGCCAAATTAATAAATGTAAAAAATCTTCTGAAATTCAGATTTCAAATAGAATAGATTTGAATTAGAATAGAGAAAAAACAGAATAAAATAAAACCATCTACCAAATTCAAATAGAATCAGAATTTGAATTTTCTGAGTTCAGTCGAATTGACTTTAATTGGATTGAATTCGGAACATTTTAATTGAATTCGAATAAACAATTTTTTAGTTCTGCACATGTCTAAAAATGTTTTTAACCTTGGGATATATTAACCATTCACTCTTTACTCTCAAAAATCTCTAAAATGGGGGAAGGCTCTTTCACTACAATTCTGAGGATATAAGATTTGAGGAGAAATGTGGATCACCAGTAAACAAATTTGAGGTTCTAACCCACACCTGTGTTTTCAAACACCCTAAACTTCAACTTCTGTTGAAGTGGGTAAAGCTATCAAAAGCACTTTTCATTTGGGGAAAAAAAGCTATATTTGGGATTTTGACATTTGCCTTTTTGTAGTTAAGGTGACGACCTCTACAGAATACCATGATCCTGTCAACTCTAAAGTGATGTCCACCATCCAGAAGAGTAGGACTGTCCAGAAGGTGCGTCTTTTAAATGGGTAGAAAGAGAGACAATCCGAAATAATGTAGAACTAACTACTTTTTTTTTTTTTTTTTTTTTCTCCTTCCAGATTACCAAAAGTAAATCTTTTGTTGGTGATGGTTCCAAGAAGCCCACCATAGTAAGGTAGCTATATAATGCTTTTAAGTGTATGAAGGCTTTATCAATGAAGGGGAAAATGTATTCACTGAATTCTGCAACTTCCTGTGCACTCAAGTGTTAGAAAACAGTGTTCACCCCCCTATACTGTGGCGATTGGGAGGTGTTCTGTAGACTCATCGAAGGTGACAATGCTGCAGCAATGAGTTAGTTTCCTCAAGTACATGATCTTTCTGATCATGTTTCATGTTGTACCCATATTTTACATAAAACCTAATGGGTCTGCATGCACCCCTACCCCCCCCCCCCCCCCCCCGTGAACGCACGCACACCTTACTAGCTCTGTTCAGTTCTGTCCTCCTAAAGCAAGGTGGGCTGGAATTTGCAGAGAAGGAAGGGGACTAGAGCCCGCATAGATGGGTAGGGCTTTACAAAGCAAGCGGTGTTCAGCACTGAGGTAGGTGGGGACTATGGCATCTCTTGTAAGAACGAAGTTGGTGGGGACTGCAGTATTACTAGATGAGAATGGGGTGGGTACAGCAGCCAGCTTTTTTTTTTTTTTTTTTTTTTTTTTTTTTTTTTTTTGGGGGTGTGCTTGTTGAGGGTACAAGGAACTGGGGGAGGGAATAGGTGGTTCTTTAGTAAGCCCCTAAAAATTAATTACCAAGCAGCTATTTAGCAGCCCTGCATTTATTTAGAATTTTATGTTGCATCAACAGTTTGTGCAGCACTTTATAATATGAAGGGAGATAATAGTTACAGAGAGTGTTAACAGGGCCCTGCTCATAATGGCTTACGATCTAATGGGTAATAACTGTGGGGGATGAGCTGATGGAAGAACTAAAATTTGAGTTGTTGGTGTGATGGGCTTCCCTGAAGAGATGACTTTTCAGGAATTGGCTAGACCAGCATCGAAGATGGTTGGACAGATTGGGGTTGGGAGAGGCTCTCTGAAAGTCATGGAGACTAGCATAGGAGGGGACAAGCGAGCTAGAGAGCAGGACATCTTGGGAGGAGCCGAGAGGATGGTCTCGGTGATATTTGGAGACCAGATTGGTGATGTAGCCGAGGGCAGAGTTGTGGATGGCTTTGCATGATGGTATTGTAAATTTAATTTGTTGGGCAATCCCAAGCCAGTGGAGGGACTGGCAGAGAAGGGTGGCACAATGAGCAGTTGGTGAGGTAGAGAGTCTGGCAAAATATAAATTCAGATTAAATACAAATTCTTGCACTGGACCCCAGCTTCTGGCCAATTCACCTAAGTGAGCATTTCCTGCACTGTGCTTGAAGTATGGTCACTAAATTTGAGGTTCAAGAAGTCCCAGGGATATCTGCTCTTTCTAGGCTATGTTGGGGTGTATATACACTATATTACAAAAAGTATTGGGATGCCTGCCTTTCGACGCACATAACCTTTAAAGGCATCCCAGTCTTAGTCCATAGGGTTCAATATTGAGTTGGCCCACCATCTGCAGCTATAACAGCTTAAACTCTTCTGGGAAGGCTGTCCACAAGGTTTAGGAGTGTCTATGGGAATGTTTGACCATTCTTCCAAAACTCATTTGTGAGGTCAGGCCCTGATGAGGCCTGGTTCAGTCTCTGCTCAAATTCATCCCAAAGGTGTTCTATCAGGTTGAAGTCAGGACCTTGCTTTGTGCATGGGTCCAAATCATTTGGTAGAGGGGGGATTAAAGCTATTATTAGCTGCAAAGGGTGGGCCAACGCTATATTGAACCCTACGAGTAAAGACTGGGATGCCATTAGAGTTTGTGTAAAGGCAGGCGTCCAATACTTTTGGTAATCGGGTATATTGTTATTAGATTAGATTTTTATAGTTTATTTTTTTTCTGGTGGTGAATGTGGGCTCTTTTTAAATTGGCATCTTTGGTGTTTGGGGTGGGGGTTACAAAATTGTGATTCGATTCTGAGGTTTTTAAATTGTGAATGCAGTGGAATGACCATTTTTACTTAATTTTAGGTCCATATCTGCCACCCCGCTCGGTAAAGCACCCAGGAAGGTTTTGTCTTCAGCTTCAATCTGTCGAACGGTATCTCAAACTTCCAGGTACCAAGCTTGGCCTATGTAGACGTTGGTGGAGGGCAAGAAAAGATGGAAAAATAGTTATAGTTCTCATGGTTCACCATTATAACTCTGGTCCGCCCGTCAGTCCATTTTCCTCTGATGCGGCGAATGTAAATGGACATGTCCGTTTACACCTGCTTACAGCCGATGCTTACAGCCGATCCTTTCTGCTAAAACTGACTTGGCTGTTCCCATCCATCTAGCAGATTGGGTAATAGATGGGTGTAAATGAACAGGCGGTCCGGCTATGTCCGACCGCCCATAGAGGACGGCATGTCCGACCGCCCATAGAGGACGGCTGACTCTATCCGCTTTGCATAAATAGAGCAGACGAGGGCTAGCCATCTGCTGGCTCAGTGGGGATTAGTAGATGGTTTCCCTGCTGAGCAATTGCTACTCCTAGTTGAGTCTGCCGCATGGGGAAGGGGCCTAAAGAATATTCTACTTTTTACTAAACTCATTCACTTGTATAGGTTTGTTTGAGTTTTTTTTTTTTTTTTTTTTTTGCTTTACTGCCTAAGCATTGCATTACTCCATTCATTATGGGGCTGGAGGAAGTTATCAATGGATTACAAGTACAGTGATGTCACCAAACTTGGTCCTTCTGAAACTTTCCTTCCAATCACAAATCCCTGAATGGATGACATTTGACATGACCAGGGCTTTTTTTTTTCTCAGAGAATAGATGCAGGAACCCCTCCCCCCCCCCCCCTTTCTGAGTCACCTCTTGTCTCCACCCACTGCCCACCTCTAAGCACTGTCCCTTGGTTCCACCCCCTACCCACCTCCCACGCACAACAAAATACCTCACCCAGCAACAAAAGATCCACCCCAGCAATGTTGGAACCCCATTCAATAGCAACAACGGCTCCCCCAGCAACCAGTATCAATAGATCAGCCAACAAAATAGACCTCTACCTCAACAGGAGATGCCTACCAACAACATAAGACCCCCCTCCAACAATAGATCCACTAGCAACAACAATAGACCCTCACACAATAACAGATCCTTACCAGGGACAATAGATCCCCAAGCAGCCAGCATCAAGGGACACGCCAACACACCCCCACACCCCTTACTATTACATGCATTCAGTGCTGGAGGTGCCAGAACTGCGTCCCCCCCCCCCCCCCCCCCACGGTTCGGCTCGCTTTTGTGCTTTTGTGCTTTTTCCCCATGCTGGTACCGCATGGTACGGTGTAGGAATGGTTAGTTGGCGCTTTTCCACTGCATGGAACCGAACGGTACGGCTCTCAAAAACGGTACCACCTCGATTGTGGTTCCAAGAGGTACCATATCCCACAATCCTTTGCATGCGGTCACTACTAGCCACTGATTGGTCAGAGAATCGTTGTTATCCCACCCACTTAACTTTAGTACTACTTTAGTGGAAAAGCAAACTGTACCGTTCCAACACCGTACCATGCGGTACCAGCAGTGGAAAAGCAAACCGGGCCGAGTAGAGCCGAGCCGGTACTTGCCGTGGAAAAGTGCCATAATACATATGTGACAGTAGTAGCAAACCCCAAAGGTAGGATACACTACAGCAAAACAAATTGGAGTGCTGCGCTACTCCCTAGGAGGATGACCGTTGGGCAACACTTACCTCCATCCAACTTTATAAACAAAGTGACAAATTGCATAACAAAATTACAGATCTCAATGTGCAATAATATGTACAAAGCGTAAATCTATATAATCCTTTTTATTTATATTAACTCTTGTACGCATTGAAACACGGCACTTCATCCTTAACCGCTTGCCGACTGCTCACAGTATATTTACTGCGGCAGTCAGCCCCTCACAGGCAGAGTGACGTAGGTCTACGTCGCTCGCCTGTGAGGCTCTGGGGAGCGAGCGCGCTCCCGGACCCCCCCCCCCCGCGCGTGTGACCCCGGTCACTCGGCGATCGGCGGGGGAGAGGGAGAATGTCAGGCAGCTTGTGTAAACAAGCTGCCTGTCATTCTCCTCGCTGTAAAGACACTGATCACTCGGATCTAGTATGTAGATCTGTTGATCAGTGTCCTTACAGCTCAAGCCACAGCCAATCACAGTAGAAAGCACGCCCCTAGGGACACACACAGCCCCTCCCTCCCAAATAAAGTTAACCCCTTCACTACCAGTGTATTTTTACAGTAACAGCACTGATTACTGTAGAAATGACACTGGTAACCCCAAAAGTGTCAAAAATGTCAGTCAAGGGTCCGATCTGTCCGCCCCAATGTCGCAGTACCGCAAAAAAAAATCGCAGATCGCCGCCATTGCACGTTAAAAAAAAAAAACACCAAAAACGACAAATCTTTCCCTTTGTTAGTAAACGCGATAACTTTTGCGCAAACCAATCAAAATACGCTTTTTGCGATTTTTTTTTTTTTTTTTTTTTTTTTTTTTTTTTTTACCAAACATAGGTAGCATAAAACAAATTGGCTGAAAATTTTGATTTTTACTTTTTTTTGGGGGGGGAATTTCATATAAAAAAATGTGAAAAATATTGTTATTTTTGCAAAATGTACACTTTTTTTGTTTATAGCGCAAAAAGTAAAAATCGCACGGGTGATCAAATACCACCAAAAGAAAGCTCTGTTTGTGGGAAAGAGAGGACGCCAAATTTGTTTAGATACAGCGTCGCACGACCGCGCAATTGTCTGTTAAAGTCACGCAGTGCCGAATCGCAAAATACCCCCTGGTCGTTTAGCAGGAAAATCCTCCGGGGCTTAAGTGGTTAAACTGAAATTATCTGTAATTGTGTGGTGTGTTTTTTTTTTTTTTTTCAATGTGTTTTTAGCGTTGGATGGAGGTAAGGTAAGCGTTGGCCGAACGGCCATCCTCCTGGGGAGTAGCGCAATAATTTAAATATTTATTGGATGACATTGCTGTGCAGGCAGAGCTACATGGTTCAGATGAGGAGCTAGCGGGTAGAAGAAATTGACAGTTATTTAAGGGGGGGGGGGGGAAATGTAGTCTTTGACCATATTACACCCTAAATAGGAGTGTAGCATGAACCATTGCTGGAAAGGCAGACTTCGCAAGTTTTTTTTAAACATCCCTTGTCTGTATCAGATGCACCAGGTCATCGCGAAACAGGGAGCATTCTTCACTGAGTGATTACCAGTTCCTGGATGGTGTCCCACTTCTTCATATACCGCTAGTAGATGGCCAGGTAACTGCTGCAAATGTTCCCTCAAATTTTTGTATTTTTCTTTTATGCTTTCTGCTCCATTATGTATGTAATTATTGAGGAAGCTTTTAGTAATTGTATATGCATTTTTTGTATATCCACCTCCTACTATCTTTGTATTGGTTTACCCGTTGGCTAACTGAACTTGTCTGTTTTTCACATCTAAAATGTATTGGCTTCACAGATTGGGAATATTTAGAATAAGGCTAATGTCTCGTACACACGCAACGATTATTGGCCGTCTTTTGTCCAGTGTTGTTGTGTTGGTTGAAATGTGCTCTAGACTGCACACGAATTTTCTCGGCCAACAAAAACCAACTTCAGAAGTGATGTCATGTGCTGGTTTACTTTCCGTGTGTTTTTTTTCTTCTCTGAGCATGCCCAGTCTTGCTCATCAGATTTTTGTCTGCCGAAATCTGTACTGACTGACAGAAAATCGGCCGTTGTATTGACGGCCAACAAAAATTTTATAGCATGCACACCAGATTTTATTCGGCCCGAAAAGTCAGTCGGTTGTCGAAAGCATCATACTAACAAGCCGAAAATCGGACGTTGGCCGGAAATTCACGGCCAAATATCGATGCGTGTATACGAGGCATAAGGCTCTAGGATTGATGAGGGCTTCATTTGTCACTAGCCACGTCTGGAGACCTAGGCATTTGGTCTTGTAATTTCATTTTAAACTGGTCTCTAGCAGAGGCAAATGCCAGCCAGTTTATGGCTGTCGCCATTATAGAGTTCTCATTTACTCAATAGGAGTAAACAGGAAACGCAAATATAAGTTCATTATGTAGAATTTTCTATTAAAATAAGAACAAATCTAATTGCACTCACATTTGGCAGGTGCCAGTGGGGCACCAACACAAGCGGCTCGGATACTGCTATTTCTCCAAGAGACCAGATATAAATTGGGTGAAGGACCAGATATGATGCCGGTCGGTCTCAATGCATTTGGTGCACAGCGTATCCTCAGGAAGCTCAGGTTGTGTTGGTGCCCCACTGGCACCTGTCGAATGTTAATGCAAATCTTTTAATAATTTTATTAAATTATATTACACTATGAAATTATCTCTGGGTTTCTGGTTTACTCATATTGTGTATGAGAATGTGTAATGGTGACATCCATAAGCTGTCTGCCGTTTGGATTCCTACGGAGAAGATCTGAAATTCCCTGTACTGGATTTAATACACAAGGCTTGTTGGCTGCTGTCGACTGCAACCATCTGGTGAGTGTGAATTTCACCTGGGCACATGGAAAAGCACTTTCGAAGCATAAAGAAATTCTCACTTTACACTTGATTTTAGAAGATCATGGTGATCAGGGACTTTCCTTTATCCTAACTGGACTTTTTATACCAAGTTTAAGCATGTTTGTTTTTGTACGGAAGGGCAGGCTACACTTTTTTTTTTTTTTTCTCCTATATTGTAAGGGTTTCATACTTAAAGGGAGCCATTCTGTTTATCACACTGAACTAACCTTCTCAATGCCAAATTACTACTTCATCACTTTCAGTCCTTGACCTGTAACAAGGTGGTTCTCTCCCCCCCCCCCCCCCCCCAGAAAAAAACAAACTGGTCATGCCATCCAAAATGAAAGACACTTTAGATGTCAGATGTGTTGGAGGCCTGGTCTAAATACTATATGGTTCCATGAGCCTCCTCTGTCTTGTAGGGATGAGTAGGAATCTGCCTGGGTTTGGTTTGCAGGAAGTTTGGGAACCCCAAACTTGGTGGTGAGGTCTATAGGCAGTGAATATTGATCCTAAAATCTGCACTAGTAGATCCGCGCAAGTTAAACTGAAAGGGGTGCAATGTAAAAAAGCGGCATGAAGACATAGGTGTGGAGTAGTGTGAAGACACTAGTGGTTACATGGAGTAGTCTGAAGACACTAGTGGTTACCTAGAGCAATGGGTCAGTTTACTGTCCTCCAAACTTTCATGGGTCTGGACTGTGGGCACTGGGAGTAAAAAAAAAATGTCCTGGGGTCAGTGGGAGGAAGGGTGCCCCATTGCAGGGGTCAGTGGGAGGAAGCCAAGTCAAAACAAGCAAAGGGACACATCGGCCCCCTATGCCGCAGTATCGAGTCCACTGACCTAGCGTAATGGAAGTTTCAGCAGCCTAAAGATTAGTGTACCAGTTGTAAGTGGAACGACCTCTGGCACGAGATGTCGGCTTCATTCCGCCAACTAACTGTTTCTTAGAGCAACAGGAGTGGATTTGGGCCGCAGAGGTTCCCATCCAGTACAGAGATACGGAAGGTCCTGAGTTAAATGACATGCGCATGTGGAGCCTGTAAACACAAACGCAAAAGAAGGGTGCACCAGCCTAGCACATTATCCTCAGTAAGGCTATTTTATTTATAAAAGATGTCTACTCACAAACAGGTGATGTAAACCAAAATATCAGATCCAACTAACAACGTCCATGATATTGGTGTCCCCAGTCTTAGTCTTGGATATCGGCTAACGCGTTTCGAGGCGATGCCTCTTCCTCAGAGCCTCTGAGGAAGAGGCATCGCCTTGAAACGCGTTAGCCGATATCCAAGACTAAGGCTGGCCATACACTATACAATTTTCTTATTCAATTTCCTTTAGAGTTACCTTTAACTATGTAGTGCAAGGGCCTGCCTGATTGCATACAAATTGAAAGTGTTTAGGTTTGACCCTATATTACATGGTTTTGGTAAATCTAAAGGAAAGTTGAACAAGAAAATTGTATAGTGTATGGCCAGCCTAAGACTGGGGACACCAATATCATGGACGTTGTTAGTTGGATCTGATATGCTGGTTTACATCACCTGTTTGTGAGTAGACATCTTTTATAAATAAAATAGCCTTACTGAGGATAATGTGCTAGGCTGGTGCACCCTTCTTTTGTGTTTACAGTGTTATGTCGACCAACCCGGTCGTAGAGCTCAACAAGGTCTAGCCATTGGGGACGCCAAGTATGAGTCCCGTGACAGAAGTAGTCTGAGAGCTTTGGTTCTGAGCGCAGGATTAAGGTGCCAAGCATCGCAAATTTCTTCTGGAGCATGTGCAGAGTGTCTGGCAGGGCCCGATCCGCTACTGGGGAATAGTATTGGAAAACGCTGGAAAGGTGAATGTGGGCATTGGCTCAGCATGTTCCTCCAAAATGCAATTTATAAAGGTGTACATTGTCCCAGGGACCTGAGAGTTAACTGGAGAAAAGTTGCAGTGCAAGTGTACATTAATTTCTAAGAGTGAAGTCCCACCTTAAGGTTGAGATTACCCCCCAGGGCATTGATAAAGATGCAAAAGAGGTACCCTGTAAAAGTGCCTAACAAAGCCCAGAAGAACCCAATTATGAGGTAAAAATGGAGGACTTGACAAGCCACCTAGCTCACTTGCTGGCCTACAAGCAGTCATGGCACCAACTAGATCATGGGCAAAGACTATAAAAGTAAAAAAAAACTGCATGCTTGGTGACAACTGCTGAAAATGCTTAAACTTGAAAGTTTATCACTTTAAATGACTTTCTGTGCATAAAAATTTGCTATAGGTTGCCTGACAATTCATGCCTCTGTGATGATGGGAACATATTTTCATGTGAATCTCTTCAATTTCTTTTTTAGACCCTGTCTTCAGCAAATGATGATCTGGAGTCTGTGAATGTGGAGCTGCTGAGACCGGACACTGTACAACATATTCACACTCTTGTAGTAAGCCTAACCACCTACGTAAATGTACACTAGCAGCTGTGTTGTAATGTGCCATTTGCCTTTTTTATTTCCAGTATTTTTCTCAGTCAATGAGTCTAAAAAGTTAGGGCTGTGTTTTTTTTTGTTTTGTTTTGTTTTTTTTCTTCTTTCATACCACTGCATAGGTATGGTGTGAACAGGTCCTATGTAAAACTGTTTTCTGTGCCCGGTTAACACCATACACTGAATGGGCATGGTATGAACTTTTTTTTATTTTTTTTATACAGACTTTTTATTTTATTTCTTTTTTTCCAGGGTCGGCTGACCAATTTGTGCACCAAAGCATACACACAGCAGCAAGGATCCAACCCAATGACCTGAGCCACGACCACATGTGAACAGAGGCTACATGAATATTCTACTTGCTATGAAAATGTTGTTGTTCGGACCAGTTTTTAGTGTCCTATTTAATATTTTAATTTTGTATGTGGATTAAACGCAATAAATTATGAATAAATTTGCTGTCTTGGCTACAAATGTGATTGTAGTATTGTCACAGAATAAGTAGTGCTCATAGGTGTGTGCCTGGGCACACCCTAATCTGGGGGTTGGCAACCCATCAATTGTGATACCATTCAATTGTGGGCAGGTGATGGGTAGACCGCTATCCTTTCTTCCAATCCCAGTACCAATCACTCACTGTGTTTATTCACCACTGAACCAGAGTAAACTGTTCACTATTCTTGGCTCAGCACAGTGCCCTTATTTCTTTACCAGTGCAGCGAAAAGGACTGGGAAATCTCTATCCTCCAATTTTTCCATCTAAAGTGAGACATCAGGTGTATTTTACCAAAGCGGGATTTTTTTTTTTTTTTTTTTTTTTTTTTTTTTTTAATCCTACCTGGAGAACATCTCAACAATACCATAGGTATGCGCAGCCTATTGGGTTGGGCTCATTAAAAAAAAAAAAAAAAAATTCCTTAAAGCAATAGGCTGCACACACCTATGGTAGTGCTTACGTATTGTAGTTGTTCTCCAGGTAGGAAAAAATAAAATCTATAGTCTTTTAATCTGGAGTTTACCCACCCTACTTCTATTCCACCACAAGATTCCCTGAGTCCTCCAGGTTGAATGATGCCCAGTCTCCTTTTTGAAAGGCCAAAAATGGGTAAGAATGGGCATCCTGGCCCTACCTCCTATGGGGGTGTCACCACAGCACCCTCTTTATTAAGTGTTTAACCTTTTAAGTGGTGCTGTTGTCACTTCAACCATACACTCTGCATTAGCAGAAAGCTATCCCAGCCCTTTGAAAAAGATCCCCAAAAATCACAACTGTCCGAAAGCAGTTTTGAACCCGAAAATAACAAATCAATAGTGTGGCTTAAAAAACCTTGATTGTAAAGCCCTAAAATGTAATTTAGAAAAAAACACAAACATGGTATACTTGCTGTGCAATAGAATTGCAGAGCAGCCATGAACCTCTTCTTGGGTCCTCCACTGGTGCTCCTGGCGCCTCCTTTTTGGTGTGCCACCGTGGTGGGTCCTCCACTGGTGCTCCTGGCGCCTCCTTTTGGTGTGCCACTGTGGTGGGTCCTCCACTGGTGCTCCTGGCGCCTCCTTTTGGTGTGCCACCATGGTGGGTCCTCCACTGGTGCTCCTCTTGGTGTGCCACCGTGGTGGGTCCTCCACTGGTGCTCTTGGCTCCTCCTTTTGGTGTGCCACCGTGGGAAGCTAGTTCCTATCGTAACACCTGTGCTCAATCCTGAGCCTTGCTGCCTGTGTCTCATTGACACACAGCAGGGCCCTGCCACAGAATGTGACGGAGAGCCTTTTTCTAATGAGTCCTCATTGCATTAGGTGGGCAAGTATTTGAGTTTCAGCCTAATCTGTCCTTTCCAGTGAATATTCAGGATTAATTTCTTTCAGGACTGACTGGTTTTGATCTTCTTGCTCTTCAAGGGATTTTCAAGAGTCTTCTCCACCATAGTTGAAAAGCATCCATTCTTCGGTATTCAGCCTTCCTTCTGGTCCAACTTTGCCATAGGTTACATTTTTTTTTTTTTTGAATGGCAACTAAATTCCGGCAGGGATCATGCGGCAGAGCAGATAGCGGAGGGCGAGCCGCAAAGTCATTTCGGAGGTCCACCTCCTTCGTCAGGCAGGACTCCGTGGAGGGACCGGCAGTGTGTTATTGCGTCACTTCTGGTCTTGGACATCTGCAATGCTGCTCACCACAGGAGCTTTTGCACTGCTCAGTGACAGCCCAGTGTTTGGACAGTTTCCATACACATCACAAGATCACAGTGGGGGTTCCAGCACCACCTGTCATCATTCTGGGAATCTCTCCTTGTTACTGCAGAGGCAGATGCTGGATTTTCTACATGTAAGTTGCTATTAATAAAGACCTTGCTTGTGACCTGGCGCCCTTGCTTTCTTTTCTCTACATGCTTTAGACGGTATGGGTTGCTGTGATTGCAGTATGATTTACCGTGCGGCAAAACCAAACTGCATTTTTAGGGGCCATTAAAATGAATGGAATCTGAAATGTGCAATTTGACATGCACACCTGGGGGTTTTTGAAGCCACAGCAAATCGGTCTGATTTAAAACACCCAAGTGTGAAAGCTGATGCTGTTGGCTGCACACTGAAGATGCCTGCATTCCAAAAGGAAGTTGTGATTCAGTCTCTCCTTGCATTCCTGAGATCATGGACTTAACTTCTGACCGGTTAGCTCCTCGGCGTATATAGCATGGACAGCAGAGCTGTAACAATTGGGGATGCACCGATCCGATATCGGCGCCGATATGGCCATTATGGGGGGGATCGGTAACCTTGACCGATCCACTGGCTGATCCGGTTTTTGCTTAGTAACGGCTCAGCCATCCCTTACTTGGTGCAGTAGTAGTATGGGAGCCGCTACTTCCTGTATAGTCCCAGCTCACAGGCGAAGTGATATCAGATGCATTCCGCCTGTGAATGGAGGAGCCGTACACATGAAGCAGCGGCTTTGCTCTGTACTGCAGCCGCTTGCTTTGTGTGTATCTCCGGATCGGTTCCGGTATCTGCGATTTCACAATGCCAGATATCGGTATCGGGTCCAAAAAAGTTGGATCGGTGCATCCCTAGTAACAATACTACCCAGTCCCATAAGAAACCCTGATTGGCTACAGAGCGCTAGTAAAGTGGTGATTGGAGGCTTCCCAGAAAAACAGGTGTTGCTTACCTGAAGCGGTCACAGCTGTAGTGATCTGACTTTGTCACAGAGCAGCTGCAGGTTCAGTGTAGAATTACTGTACTGGACCTGCAGTGGCCACTCAGACTCCCTGGAGCATGGACAGGGTTGCAGGTGTGACCCCCTGCTGCTATGCCAATGGTGAGAATGGGTTAACAAAAGCCCAAAAATCGGGATGCAATTTCTAGTCAACCTGGAGTTTGTTGAGCTCTGTCTTAACCCTCCTCTTATGTTAGGGTCAGAACCGACCCGTTTTCAGGTTTTGAATGTCTATAAGTATCACATAAATTTGTTTATTGCATCAAGATTTTTTTACTTTGTCAGGAACCTCTATTTAAACAATGTAATAGAAAAATAATCCTTTTTACTAAATTTTAAAATACTGTGGTGAAAATTAAGACGTTCATGGTGTTGGGGTCAATTCTGACCCAGTTATAATATAGGATTTTAGGACACTAATAAGTGCCAAAACTGAAATCATAAACACTCTCTCTGCTTAGTAACACTGACAGACAATCCCCTCTCAACCCTGTGAGCTGTAGTTAGGGAGGGGCCTATCTCTTTTCCTGCTTGTCTGCTTCTCTAAATAAAGTGAAGAAACATAGGACCAATACATTTCAGAGTTGCTGACTTTATTTTACCATTTTTTAAATTTCAAAATGAGAGGTATGCTATCAAAAGAAAGGTCTAAGGGGTCACACCAAAAATATTAAAACCAATCTTTTCAAGGATAAAGAAGCCTAACAAGGTAACCAAGAGGTAAGAAACAAATTTGATGATAAATAATTATTCAGAGGGTATTTTATGGCTGATTTAAAACACGGGTCAAAACCGACCCTAAACATCGTGGATAGTAATGGAATTCTAACATAAGAGGAGGGTTAATCAGAGCGAGAGGAATCCAATGGTTTCTGAAATCGAATGTTAAAGTATAACTAAAGGCACAACTTTTTTTGTTTTTAGCAGAAGGGAGATGGATTAAAACTCCTGTCAGGTGTTTATTTCTGTGTGTGTTCCTATTAGGGAGACCCACTGCCACGATTTGTCATGTTTATACCATTATTGAAAGTAAAAAAAAATAAAAACCCAAATTTTGAGTTGTCCCCCAGAAAAGTAAGAGGAAATCTTCCAATAGGGACTCTGGTGACCAAGGGATCTCCAGGAGATCACCTTATTTGCAGGAATTTCCTGATTGGTAATGTGACAGGAAGTGAATCTCCCAATGGGACGAAGATGGCAAAAATAAACCTTACAGCGGTAATAACCTTCCTTTTATTCCAAAAAAAAGTTTTGCCTATAGTTCTACTTGAAAAGTCGAGGCTTAACCTTTGATGATGCTGAGATCCAAACAATACAGATCTGACAGTAAAAAATTTAAGGACAGATGGGTGATGGTTTGGATTGCTTCATATTTGTCAGCAAGGTCTCCATGTAGAAATATTGAGATTTGTTCCCATTTGCCATGAGGTCTCTGACCAGGAAGTACAACTCCTAATATGGTCATTCCAGGAAGTTCAATGAGGAGACTGACTGTCTAACAATGTTGCTTTTGTCTGAGGTGGCTTTCCATTCACCTATTGTCGGGTGTGCTAATGAACCCACCTGTTGTCTGCTAAGGGATGTATTGACACTCAGAGTAATGCGTATTGGGGGCTCGTTATGGAACCATTGTTCTGTGTCTGGCTATTGTGTACATTGATTGTCCCCTGGGGGCTTCTGTCTCATTACACATAACAGTCCTTCTAATCAAGCTATTGGCCCAATCCCTGCTGACTTATTTTCAAGTCCTCATTTGCATGGCTAAGGAGGACCTGAAGGAGAACGGCATGTACTTTGCAATTGACCAATGGGAAAGCGGTTGTTAGGGGCGGGATGTTCCAAATTCTGTATAAAAGTGTGTTGTGTACTTCCAATAAATGGTCTTCCTGTTTGAACTTACATGCAGCCTGCCTGGTGTTTGTTCTAATGGATTCCGAACGGCACATAGCTGTAGTTTCAATCCCGGAGCCTTGGTTGACCGAACCATCAGACATTGCGATCTGCAAGCTGACTCACTAGAAGCAGAGGAGTGTCGGGAGAGCGGAAGTGAGCGAGAAAGGGTCTTGTCACAAATGTAAAGTATGCCTTCCATAGCTGATGACAGGCCTTGCAGGATGTGAATTGATGAACTGTGCCATTAAAAGCCACTGACTGCAAAGTAGGATGGACAATAAATCTACAGGATCTCAGAATCCAAAGTGCATCTGTTAAAGTCTTCAAAGGTCCTTATACCAAATCCACCTGGACCAATCCAGAGCAAAGAGAAATGAATCCTTTATCTCAAGCCTGCTGAGAAAATGAAGAACATTTCAATAGACAGGTTAGTGTGTACTGCTCCCATTGAGCCACTAGGGAGTGTCTGCACCTGGATAAAAACCTATCCAGTTTATTGTTGAACCTGAAGGCCAGAAGATCATATTCGGTGTCCCACACCTCCAGGTGTATAGACCATTCATTCTCCCAGATTCAGACAGTGCCTGGAATCCTAGCAATTTTTCACCCCCCCCCCCCCCCCCAACAACTTGAATATAAACAGAAAGTTAATTTATTTCAGTAATTCAATTAAAAAAGTGAAACTCCTATATTATATAGATTCATTACACACAGTGATAAATTTCACCAGTTCTTTCTTATAACAGCTCTGGCATACAGCTAGTGAAAACCCAAAATTCAATATCTCAGAAAATTAGAATATTGTAAAAAAAGTTCAATATTGTAGAGACTCAGAAACTTTAATCATCTGATTAACGTAAAACACCTGTAAAGGTTTCCTGAGCCTTTAAATGGTCTCTGGTTCAGTAGGTTACACAATCATGGGGAAGACTGCTGACTTGACAGTTGCCCAGAAGACAGTCATTGACACCCTCCACAAGGAGGTTTGGTCACAAAAGGTCACTGGTGAAGAAGCTGGCTGTTCACAGAGTGCTGTATCCAAGCATATTAATGGAAAGTCGAGTGGAAGGAAAAAGTGTGGTAGAAAAAGGTGCACACACGCGACAGGGATAACCACAGCTTTGAGAGGATTGTAAAGCAAAGGCCATTCAATAATTTGGGAGAGATTCACACGGAGTGGACTACGACTGGTGCCAGTGCATTAAGAGCCACAACACACAAACCTATGCAGGACATGAAGCTACAACTGTCGCAGTCCTTGTGTCAAGCCACTCCTGAACCAGAGACAACGTCAGAAGCGTCTTACCTGGGCTAAGGAGAAAAAGGATGTGACTGTTCGTCAGTGGTCCAAAGTCCTCTTTTCAGAAAAAAGTAAATTTTGCATCTTATTTGGAAGTCAAGGTCCCAGAGTCTGGAGGAAGAGTGGAGTCACAGAATCCAAGTTGCACACGGTCCAGTGTGAAGTTTCCCCAGTCAGTGCTGATTTGGGGAGCCATGTCATCTGCTGTTGTTGGTCCACTGTGTTTTATCAAGTCCAAAGTCAGCGCAACCCTCTCCTACAAAATTCTAGAGCACTTCATGCTTCCCTCTGCTGACCAGCTTTTTGGAGATGCGGATTTCATTTTCCAGCAGGAATTGGCACCTGCCCACACTGTCAAAGTACCAATACCTGGTTTAATAATCATGGTATCATTGTGCTTGATGGGCTAGCAAACTCACATGACCTAAACCCCATAGAGAATCTGGGGTGTATTGTCAAGAGGAAGATGAGACACCAGACCCAACAATGCAGATGAGCTGAAGGCCGCTATCAAAGCAACCTGGGCTTCCATTACACCTCAGCAGCACTACAGGATGATCACTTCCATGCCACGCCACATTGATACAGTAATTAATGTAAAAGGAGCCCCAAGTATTGAGTGCATACTATACATATGGACATACTTTTCAGCAAGCCAACATTTCTGTATGAAAAATCTTTTTTTAATGGTCTTATGTAATATTTAAGTTTTCACTACCTGTAAGTTATAATTATCAAAATTAAAAGAAAGAAATGCTTGCAATATATCACACTCTGTGTAATGAATCTATATAGATATGTTTCACTTTTTGATATTCTATTTTTTTTTTTTTAGATGCACCTGTGTATATACAGGTGTATATCGCCCCCTTGACAACGTCGTAATGATGAAACGCATTGGTAGGAGCTAATCCAGCATCACCTCATCACACCCAGAAGCCGGAGGTCAGCCATCTTTTTGGTGGATCCAGGAAGATAGTTTTGCCCCAAGCCTCTGGTGCATCACAGCAATCACATACTTGTCTTTTTGATCTGTGGGTGAGTGTAATTCCTATTTTTTGGCAATAAACTTGTGTTTTGGCGGTATCACGCTATGGGCTTGTCCCGCTCTTTTATTATTCCCCACTACATATTGCCTTCATGAGAGAGTTTCCATCAAGTTTTGGAGGGGAGCCAGTGTTGGTGCTTATCTTATGGCCGGATCTTACCGGAGCGGTCACACTGGGAGTACGCTGTAGTAGTCCTTAACTACTCGCTGCGCATTGCCTATTTCTCTCTGGTAAGAGACTCTGTGTGGTGGATGGGATCACAAGCTGTTTTGTCATCGTAATGTTCACCTGGGTGGAAGCCTTTCATCATATTATCACATGACATGAACTTTATTTAAACATCTGTTGGATCTCTAATCTTAGAGTGGACTGTACAGCGTTGTACCTTCAACTGTATTATCTTAACTGATCAGTGCCATTCATTTCCAACTATAAGATTCTGTTAGATTGGTGTTAGGTATTTGAAGCCATTAGCCAGGAATTTCCTGTCTGATATTTTAGCGCGACTCCCTTTTGTCTTCTATATACCCTGTGCCTTGGCTCAAATATCTGTAAACATTCTTTTATATTCAGGGAGCCCTGTAGAAGGAGCTAGATGCTCGGAGCATGTCGCCCATTATGCACCTGGTCCTCCTGTTCTGTCAGGCCTGTGCGGTGCATGGTGGCTGTTCTTACTGCTGACCTTTACATCACAACAAAGGACAGCAGCTTAAAATTTTTTAGGGCTGGTAAGATTATGGGGCAATGGGAGGGAGGGGAATGTCTCAGTTGTGAAATGTTATGATTTTATCCACAAAGTGTGCATAGTCTTGGCACAGATTTGTGAATTTTTACAATTTCTTACCTGGGGATTCTGCCAATATAAGCACTTTCTGTTGCTGGCTGATAATGTTAACCACTGCCTTGCAATTAGGATTGTTACTGTCAGCACATTTTGTGCTCTCAATAGGTTGGCCATCAGACTGCCTCTATCAGATAAGTAGCCTAATGGCTAAATGAAAGAGAATGAATAGGCATGCTAACATCAACAGAGTGAGGTATGAAGAAAAACATATTAATAAAATTCGATTTTAAAGTGACACTGTGTCCTGTAATGACAGCTGTTGGAGGAACCACAGCACACACCAGGCATAGGACACACACAGGAGGGTTTTCAGCCACGGTTCTTGAAGAGCACAAAGACTGGAGACAGCTGCTTGGAGGCAAATAACTGGATTTTTGACCGTAAAATCCTTTTCTCTTAGGTTCATTGATGGACGCGGTCCTCTGATGCATATCCGTAGGGTAATAACGGCCCCTACAGGAGTAGGCACTAGGCAGAAAGAATTTCTGGCTACGCCTATGGGCAGTCCCTGGGGGTATACCCTCTCTCTTCCTGCATAGGATGTCAGTTTTGTATCAAAGCAGTGTCAGCGAAAAGTACACCAACCCACTCAAAAAATTAGAGGGCGGGTACTGCTTCCATCAATGAACCTGAGAAAAGGATTTTACGGCAAGTCAAAAATCCAGTTCTCTCTATCGTTCATTGACGGACACATTCCTCTGATGCATATCAGTAGGGACGTCCCAAAGCAGTACCCAAATGAGGGATGGAAACAACAGACCAAGGAAAAAAAAAAAAAAAAAGTCCCCATGGCCAACCAGGCAACACAGGACTCATCAGAACAACCAGATGAGGCCCACCTGAAAACAAACAGAAAAAACACCCTCAAGGAAGCCAAGGGGCCCCCTAAAGCGCAGCCTGCAAAACCTTGCGCCCAAAGGAGGGATCCGCAGATGCCATCACATCCACCTTATAAAATGTGGTTAAGGTGTGAACGGACGAAAGGGCGCCACCTTGCACACCTGAAGCACAGACGCCTGATGGCAAAAAGCCCAGAAAGCACTAAGCGCCTGAGTAGAGTTCGCCTTGACAGGGAAAGGTGGAAATTGACCCTTAACAGAATAAGCCTGCACCACTGTCTGATCTATCTGGAAATAGTCGCAGCAGACGCAGGCAGCCCTTTCTTCGGGACATCCGTGAGCACAAAGAACGAGTCAGACTTGCGAAAAGACTCGGTAGACGCCAAATACACCCTAATCGCCCAAACATCTAGGGTATGCAGAGCAAATTCCTTAGGATGTTTAGGCTTAGAGCACAAGGAAGGTAACACAATGTCCTCATTCAAGTGGAAACCACCTTCAGCAAGAAAGACTGATCCGGCCGAAGTACCACCTTGTCCTTGTGAACCACCAGATAGGAAGAACAGGACAGCGTCGCCAGTTCCAACACCCTGCGCTCAGAAGTGATAGCCACCAAGAAAGCCACCTTCTGAAAGAAGGTAAGAAGGGGAACCTCCTGTATATTCTCAAAGGTAGGCCTCTGGAGCACCAACAGCACCATATTAAGGTCCCATGGTGGTAGCAGAGTTCGCACCGGAGTTACCAAGTGTCACACCCCCTGTAAGAAGCTATGCACCAGGGAATGGGCGGCCAATGGCCTCTGGAAGAAAATAGCCAGGGCCGAGACCTGACCCTTGGTAGTACTCAAGGCCAACGTTTGATCAACAAAGGAAAGCCAAGATCCGAGCCACCGAATAGGAGTGAGGGTAGGTCCCAAGGGACTTACACCACGCAACGTACAACTTCCACGTACAATGATAAATCTTCCTGGAAGTTTCCTTTCTCGCTTTTAGGAAAGTGGGAATCACCGAATCAGACAAACCCGTCCCTTCAGCACCTGGCTTTCAACAGGCAAGCCCTCAAAGCCAGCGACTGTAAAGCAGGATGGAAGATAGGCCCCTGAGACAGTAGATGCTCCCCGAGAGGAAGTCTCCACGGGGCATCTGCGACAAGCCTGACCAGGTCGGCGTACCAAGCGCAGCGAGGTCAGTCAGGAGCCACAAGAATGACCAGAAGTCTTGGCAACAACTTGAGAGGAGGAAAGGCATACATCAGCTGGTACTGGCCCCAGGGGGCCACCTGCACATCTGCCAGAGGGTCCCGAGAGCGGGCCACAAACCTCTGTACCTTCCTGTTGATTTGAGACACCAACAGATCCACGTCCGGAGAACCCCAGCGAAGGCACAACTGCTGAAACACACCTCCGGATACAGGGACCACTCCCCTGCATCCAAGGCCTGGCGTCTGAGGCAATCCGCCTGCCAATTTTCCACTCCCAGAATGTGGACCGCAGAGCGAGCTGGAACATGGCCCAATGTAGAATATCTGCCACTTCCAGGGCCTCAAGGACACTCTTGGTGCCACCTTAGTGATAGACATAAGCCACAGCTGTGGCATTGTCCGATTGAATGCGCACTGGACAACCCTCCAGACGGTCGGTCCAGTGCGTCAGGGCAAAGCCGGATCACTCTCAGCTCCAGGACATTGATCGGCAATCGAGATTCCTCCAGGGACCAGATCCAGAGCTGAGTCCTGATTGAGGATTCCCCCCCCCCCCACGCCCGGACAGACTCGCATCCGTGGTGACAATTGTCCACAGGACAATAGGACAGGGGGAAACCCAGGAGTGTGAGGGTCCGACCATCCCAGGGAGAGGGCCCGCATCCACCCCAAAATCCACCAGGGAAGGGGGAGGGGCGTTTACTCACCATACCGGGAACACAGGCGGGCACCATCTCATGACAGGACCCCACACCACCGGAGTAGGGGGGCTGTCGGCCAAAGAGGAACGCTGCGACATAAACCTAGACTCTGTCGTGTGCGTCCTGGCGAGATGTTTAACTCGTGGGGCCAGTCCACGTCCAGTGGGACTGTCGCGGCCGACCCAGCGCGGAGCTAAGGCCTGCACGCGCTCGCTGGCCAGACTGGGGTGACCACTGCATATAGGGATCCAGCCTGGCATAATTGCGTTAAGATCTCACAGGAAAAAAAAATAAATAAATAGCTAAAAAAAAAAAAATCTACATAAAAAAATTACTTCTATGCCAGGACCAAAGATCCCAGCAAGGAACTACGCCCTTACTCCTGACTAGGCAGATTAAAACTGACATCCTATGCAGGAAGAGAGAGGGTATACCCCCAGGGACTGCCCATGGGCGTAGCCAGAAGTTCTTTCTGCCTAGTGTCCTACTCCTGTAGGGGGCGGTATTACCCTACTGATAAGCATCAGAGGACTGCGTCTGTCAATGAACGCTAGAGAAATAATACCTCTTCCTTTGAATTTTTTTTTTTTGGGGGGGGGGTGGGGTGTTACAGTGGTGCTTCAAAATTCACCCCATATATTAATGTAATGAAAATTTTGTTTTCTTTTAGGGTTTTCTTAGTTCCCAAGTCACTTGGGTAAGTCGGACCACTCAAGCAGTGGCATGAATCTCCAGTGGTCAAACCCACCCCAATGCCCTACATCCGTCCACCTTTCCAATAACCAGTGCTGCTTGATCGGGGCTCATGGCAGACCACTGGAGACCCAGGCCACTACTTGTGCGAGAGAACAGCGATCTGACGTTCCAAGCTGCCAGCACAAGGTTTTTTAAACCCTGCTACAACACTTGAGAACAGAGAGAAATAAAAAAAAAAAAAAAAAAAAAAAAAAAAAAGGAGCACAGCCTATAGATTGCTGTATTTGCAGCTCTTTCTTTGTAAGTGCCGGTTCACATATGTGCGGCTGCGGCGATCGCATATAAATATCGGAGCGCACTGCTCCTTCATTATATGCGATCGGGTGTGCGGTGCAAATTCAGCCATACACTTTGTATGGCTAAATTCGCACTGCACCCGCAGTAAAGTCGCACATGACCCTTTTTTTGAGCCGCATCAGGATCGGATCGCACAGTGGTTCACCCTTGTGCGATCCGATCCTGTGCGAACTGTAAGATCGCACTGCGATATGCGATCAAACTGGGGGTGTCCTTAAGATTAAATTGACACCCCCAGCGTATTGCATATGGCAGTGTGAACTGCAAAGGGTGCGTTTGCGATGCGGGAACAGGCTGCGAATTTGCAGCCTTCCCGCATCGCATAAGTGTGAACCGAGCCTAACCTGTGGCCGTGTACTAAATATTAGCCAAACATGTTCACCTACACCATTATAAACATAGGCATACCACATCGACCGTACAGACTGTTTTATTAACCATTCACTTTAACAAAAAAAAAAAGGAGAAAAAAAACGGCAGAAAACGTCCAGGTAACATTGTGATCGCCCCAGTCGGAACAAAATAAAATCAACAAGCGTGTTATTGGTACTGGAAATACAGGCCGTGAAATTTTTTATTCTATATGTAGCAGCTCATGTAAGTGCAGCCAAAAAATACACAGCTTCAGAGGGAAAAAAAAAAAAACAAAAAAAAAAAAAAAACACTTTTTTACATGTATGAAATTAAAACAGAAAACATAAAATCTACACAAGGAGCAGGCAGCCTGCAGTGCCCAGCAGCTGCTGAGGGACTCCAGATCTCATCGAGATTCAGAGTTCAACCTCAGGAGGATTACCTGTTGCCTGACCCTAATCTACACAGACTGAAAAAAAAAAATAAAAAATAAAAAAAAATTAAGCAGTTGGTATGGAGAGCAGTAATTTAATCTCTTCTTACTTTAAAAAGGGATTTGGTTTCTTTTTTTTTAGCTACAGAATGGTTGAAACTGCATGTAAGGTGTCTGGTTAGTATTAAATTATACACTCTGTAAATACTATAGAACCATTTTTGTTTTAAGTTACACATACAGCAACAGAGATGTCCCATATCAGAAGGATTGTTTGGGCAAAATTTTCAGCTGGGTTGCAGAAAAAAAAAAAATAAAATATATAAACAGGCAGAAGAGAAAAGATAATTCAAAAGGTAATCCTTTTTGTTGTGCAACTTTTTTGAGAAAGGTTTACTGATGCGCACACTGTACTCCGGGCCCATGGTGGCTGCTTTCTTCATCTGAGCTATCATTGTAGGCCTCGCGCCTCTGCCCGCTTCCAGAGCCACGGGTGCTGTCAAACTCTTGAAGGTCTACTTCCTCTGCTTCTGTGGCGATTGTGGAGGATTCAGGTCTGGCAGGTAGGAGGTCTTCAAGTTCCTATAGAGAATGGCGGCACAAACGAGGTCAATCTTAAAGTGAACCTTCGGCCAAGCTATGGGTCACTCACGTTTTAAAATATCAAATAGTAAATATTGGTTTTTACTTGCCTGATCTTCTGCTCATGCAGGCTGTAAGACCAGTCTCCAGTCTCTTCTCCCCTATGCTTTAGCAATCACAGGTCATCCAACATCCAATGTTATGACCTTGCATTGGGTATGAGGATGCTTAGGGACAGTCCACAAGCCAAAGCAGGGAGAAGAGCACCAGATGCCAGAGACTTAGGTAAAACTGTTCTGTGGCCTCCTAGACCTAAACCAGCATTTAACTCTTGCAGTGTGGGGGGCAGTTCCACTCCAAGGGAGACTTTTTTTTTTTTTTTTTCCCTAGAGTTCAGCTTTAAATCTCATTTTTTTTTTTTTGTAGTAATCTAAATCTTAATATGAGCATTTAGTCTCCTTTCACTCTAGCCAACCCAAAAGTTGTGAGAGTTTTAGTCAGAGTCTGACTTTGAAGTGACTTTGATAAGACTTTTACACTCTCTGGCATTGAAGAGGTGTCAAAGTCGGATCAAAAGTAGTGCAAGAACCTTTTCTGAAGCTGCAGTGCCTCAGAAAAGGCACGACGGTAAAATACCTTGTGTGCAGGAGCCCCCCAGACCCCCTATTACTTTCCTGAGCTGCTTGCTGTGGGACCACCCGGATCAGGGACCACCAGAGGAGGACCAGGGCTGCTCTGTGCAAAACCACTGCACAGATAAAAGTAAGTATGTCATGAGTAAAAAAAAAAAAAAAAAAAAACACACACACACACACACACACACACACACACACACGGCTTTAGTATCAGCTTAAACTGGTTGTAAAGCAAGTAGTGTTTGTACCTATAGGTAAGCCTATAATAAGGCTTACTTATAGGTACTGTAAATATCTCCTAAACTTGCACCGTTTAGGAGAGATTTACATTGCATGCAGCCGACGACGTCATCAGCGCATGCGCTCTGAAGGAACGCCCGCCCGCGCCGTTCCTTCAGAGCCCTGTGCCATGATCGTCATTGCGGCTCCGGACAATGCGAACACGGAAGGAAGACGGTTGAACATGTCAGCCATGTTACCGGTGAGCGGGCCGCACTGTGGGGGCTTAGTTCTAAGGTAAGTATTTCATAATGAGCTAGTATGCGATGTATACTAGCTCATTATGCCTTTGTCTTTCAGGGTTTTTTTGTTCTCTAAGGTTTACAACCCCTTTAAAAGTATAAGTTCACTTTTTAGAAGAAAAAATGCAAATATTTTTTATTGGCACCTGTAAAGCATTGCACCAGTGATTACTAAATTGTTGGTGCCATGCAGGTCTCGAGCAGATTTGGCAGTTTATCAGCTTGCCTGTACGGGTAAGCAGATACAATCTGACAGGAAGAGAGAATTAACTTCTCTAAATTTCAAAATTGTGGGAGCTCCCCGCTGTCAGATGGGGATCAGGGAGGTGCACGGGCTGGTCTTAACAGGTTACACCCTGAATCTGGGTGTAACATGTTACGTAACATGAACCTCTCCTTTAAAGTGCAAGTTCACCATTACAGAAAATCTGTAAGATGAATTTACACTGGACCCCCTCCCCATCCCGCTATACCGGAGTCCCTTGATCTCCTGCTGTGAGACATCAGGTCGTCTTTACTGGTCCGGGGATTTGCAATCCCCGCGGCTTTCTATCCTCTTCTCCAGCGCTGACAGGACAGGCTAGGAGGGTTCTGATTGGTCAGTGCTGTCCATGAATGCCTCCTATCTGTACACGCTGAGAGGTACATATATAATATTAAGTCGCAGGGATTTCAAATCCCTGGACCGGCAAAGCGGCGCCCTGATGTCTCACGCTTTATAATTGTGCTTGGTCCTGGAATGGCGACAAACTACGGTACTTAAATATCTCTATAGGCGATGTATTTAACGCCTTTACAGGTTACCCATTTACAGTTAACAGAGGAGGTCTAGAACTAGATTTATTGCTCTGGTTTTAACGTTTGTGGTGATACCTCACGTGTGGTATGCACACCATTTACATATGAGTGAGCAACTTACATATGCGATCACTTCTGTGCCTGAGCACGGAGGTATGGTGGCACTTTAAATTTTTTATTTTTTTTCCCTTACTTTTACACTGTCCCTTTCTTTTTAATCACTTATTCCTATTACAAGGAATGTAAGCATCCCTTGTAATAGAAATAAGAACAGGTCCTCTTTTTTTTTTTTCTTTTTAATAAAAAGACAACAAATCTCTTCTTTACATTTAAAAGTAAAAGATCAAAGCTTTGCTTTCAAACCACAAACACACTTTACTTCCACCCTGGAATGGAAGGGACGTAATTCTGGTCCTCCAAGGCCATAGTGGAAATCAAAGCAGATATGCGATTTGATCACCTGTGTGATCAGCTGGTGGCTCCCTCTGATCATTTCTCGGGCAAACTGGCGGAAAACGGTAAGTCCGAGAGACATCGGCGAGTGACAGGACGTCCCGGCGCTTCTCAAAGCGTTCCAATACCGGAGGTTATAGCTGATATCTGCAGCCATAATCCCGGTAAACCATTTGCAAACCGCAATATATATATATGTATGTATATGTATTGTGGTCGGCAAGTGGAAAAACAAGGGAAAGGCTTGATCAATGTTTTCTCCCAGCAATCTATGCTTCTGGGAAGTTTCTCTAAACAGTTCAGCAAAAGCGGCATTTCTCTTTGCGAACAGAGCTCAATGTGAATGGAACACGGCTGATGCAAGAACTGCAACAGAGGGCCTTAAGATGGAAACTGATGGAATAAGGAAAAATTTCTGCAACCATACTAATTTTAATTTGCCTATTCTGAGTTCAAGCCATGAAAGGGAGAAAATCAAAGCATTGCCAACACTCAGATATCGGACAATTACAACGAAGAAGACTCACTGTTAGTTTCTCTGGATTGATCCAGTTGTTTTCTGGGAACTGGACATCAAATTTAATAAACAAGTCTCCTTTTTCAAAGGGATTGCGATATTGTGGCATGCCTTCACCTCTGACAACACGTACAGAGCCTGGCCAAAGAAGAGAGTGTAAAGTTACATAGAGAAACACATAAGATAGCCCAGCTAAAGAGCTGGTCATAAGAAGTCAAAGTGGTTGTAGAGGTTCTATACTTTACCAGGCTCAATCACTTTTCCAGGAGGATATTTGACAACAATCTGACGGGCATCAAGGTGCTTGAAAGCGAACTGGAAACCACACAATGCTTCAACCAGACCGATCTTGTGTGTCATATGCAGGTCATTTCCCTCTCGTTGAAAGCTCTGTAAAACAAAAACATTGTTATATTAAAAAGGAGGAGTATCTCAGCAACCTCTGACTGACGCAGCTATTTATCTAACAAGTTTGAACCTGCTTGGCTTGGCTGCAAGTGAATTTGATGCCCTGAAACCAGAACGCCATCTTCCACCACAGGTGTATGAATCAGGCATGTTGCTTTGAGTCCCTTTAGGGCAGTGGTTCTCAACTCCTGTCCTCAGGACCCACTAACAGGCCAGAGTTTAAGTATTACCTTGGGGAGATGCAGACTAGAATACTGCAATCACTGAGCAGCAAATGATATCACCTGCAATATATTTCAGTTATCTTGCAAACCTGGCCTGTTAGTGGGTCCTGAGGACCGGAGTTGAGAACCACCGCTTTAGGGCCTCATGCAGAGAGGGCGTTTTTACTGCCGCGTTTTTTTTGTTTTTACACTACAGCTTAAAAACCACCTCTCCGTGGTATTCTGTGTCCATGCACACATAGGCTTTTAGGAGCTGTAAGTAGCAGACGTTTTCAAGCTGTATATAAAAAAAAAAACAGGGCCCAGAGTGTTCTGGAGCAGCATTAGGTAAAAGATGTTCATTGATGGACACAGCTCCTGATCTTCTTACCCATTGGGTTATACTGCCCCCTACAGGAGTAAGACACTAGGCAGAAAAAAAAAAGTCTAGCTACGCCTATGGGCAGTCCCAAGGGGTATACTCCGTCTCTCTGCTACAGCCACTCAGTTTTGTTACAAGCAGTGTCAGAAAAATTACAACTCCACAGAGGGGTGGGTGACGTGTCCGTCAAAGAACATCAGAGAAATGGATTGCACGGCAAGTCAAAAATCCCATTTTCTCTTTCGTTCACTGACGGACACAGCGTCTGATATTGTTAACCATTGGGCTGTCCCAAAGCAGTGTTAAACATGAGGGGTGGGAACAGCGAAAAAAACTCCCAAAGCTAATTATAACCAACCAGGAAAACGAGAGCTCAACAACTGGAGCTCACCTTAAAAAACAATACACCCTCAAAGAGGACCAAGTCCTCTAAAAGCAGCCTGCAAAACCTTGTGGCTAAAGGAAGCATCCGCAGATGCCAACACATCCACTTTATAGAACTCTGAAAGTGTGCACCGAAGACCAAGTGGCTGCCTTGCAAACCTGCGTCACTGACACCTGATGACAGAAGGCCCAGGAGGCACTGAGAGTCAGAGTAGAATGCCCTTTGACAGGGAAAGGAGGAACCTGACTCTTGATGGAATAGGCCTGAACCACCGTCTGCCTGATCCATGAACAAGCACTCTGTGTGAAAGGCATCTCTGTATCATGTGTACCTTTGACATATGTTAAGGATTCATTTTCCTAGCAGCTGGTGGTGTGCAGCCGATTTCTCCTTAATTTCTACTATTGCAGCGGTGGCAAGCCAGGGTCAGCACCCACAGCACCGGGATTGCTCACCTGATCCATCTGGAAATGGTCGCAGAGGAAGCAGACAACCCTTTCCTAGGCCCATCCGTGAACACAAAGAGTCTAACTAAAAGACTCCGCAGCTGCCAGGTACACCCCAATTGCTCGGACCATATCCAAGGCATGCAAAGCAATTTCCTTGGATTTTTTGGCCTAGGACACAGGGAAGGCAACACAATGTCTTTATTCAAACGAAAAATCAGAGACAACCTGAGGAAAGAACGATGGACAGAGGCAAAGAGCCACCTTATTGCTTGTGAACCACCAAGTAAGGTGAATGACAGAAGAATGCCGCCAATTCCGGCACCCTGCATGCAGAGGTGATAGCCACCAAAAAGGCCACCTTCTGGGACAGTGTAAACGGGAATTCTCAAAAAGGAGGCTTCTGGAAGACTGAGCACCAAATTGAGGTCCCAAGGCAGCAACAGAGATTGCACTGGAGGGGTCAAGTGCCTAACTCCCTGAAGAAAAGTACGTACCAGGAAGAATGTGGCCAAGGGCCGTTGAAAGAAGACCGCTAAGGCCGACATGTGATCCCTAATAGTACTCAAGACCAGTTTCTGCTCAACCCCCCGTTGAAGGAAGGTCAAGATCCAAGCCACGAAAAAGAGGTCCAGGTTAGTGGCTGAGAACATAACGAGGTCAGAGGATCAACAAAGTAGTGGTTCTCTACATAAAGCAGAATTTTTTTTTTTTAATCGCTAAGTGATATTAAGCCAATCAAATTCACAAAATCCAATGACATCCTTGTATGTCTTACGCCAGAGTACCCATATCCTTTTTTCCTGCTTCACAACACCAAACTACCTCCTGCTTATATAAAGTTGTCTGAATTTGGTTCAAGTTAAATCGGCCCATTTACTCACCTCATGTTCTTTCTCTTGTAGCACTAGCACAATGTCTCCAGGTTCTACTCCCGGGGCCTGGTCTGCCTCTCCAGTGAATGTGATTCTCTGTCCGTGTTTCATGCCTTTGTCCACATGAACCTCTAGAATTTTCACTTCTTTGATGACTTTTTTGCCTTCACATTTTTTACAGCGATCTTTTTCATTAATTACTTCCCCTGAAAGAAAACCATACAGGACACAGGTACATAAGGATGGCAAAAATATTTTACTTTCAATATTTTATATTTATTAAAGAGGTTGTATAAAAACAAAAAAAAAAAAAAATAAAAATATGATTCGGTTTCTTTAAAGCATGTTAAACCGTATAGTGCTTGGGCAATGTAATTTGTCCCCTTCTATGCTGTAAAATACCTGGTTGATTCTGCCTGTTCTTGTGTCCCCCTAGTGTGCTGACCACGGTAATCATGGCAGCTGATCCATGACACCGTGGTCAGTTTACATGCCTCCATCATTCCACTGGCTTTGGAGCCTCTCCCTCCCTGCACGTCACTTCCTAGTGCATGAGCCAATCAACAAACCTGCCCCTCCCCTCCTGCCGCTATTCCATGACAGAAAAGTTAGTGATCACAATCACTGCCAGCCCCTCTGTTATAACAAAATATACTACACAACGTATGTTTTTTTTTTTTTTAATTGTGCAGCTAAACCCCTTATTTCACACCACCGAGGTGTGGTCACGTGACTGCCTGGGTGACATCAGAGGGGAATCTCAGCCCTTCCCAATGTAGTGCTTAGATAAGGAAAGAAGAGCGGCAGGCGGTCCCGTGAAAGCACACCGACGATGTGCAAAAAAGTATTTAGCTGCAGAATTAAAAAAAAAAAAAAATAGAAAACCCAGACACTGTAGTATAGCTTGCTATATAGCACAGGGGCTGTCAGTAATTCTGAGCACTGACTTTACAACCACTTTTAAGATTAAAATATGGTTACAAAACTGGTAATGGAGAGCAAATTACAAAAAAATGCAATAAAAGCACTCGTCTAACAACAAAAAAAAGGGCTTCAAGCGGGTAAATAGAAAAGCTAATAAAAGTTTTCAAAGTGTAGGAGTGATGATCTATACTGAGAACAAATGTGCTATCACAACTGAAGTTCTTGATTAGTTCTTGATTAGACCTAACCGACCCAGCCAAGTGTAAACCTGGATACACACTATCCAACTTTTGTGGTTAGATTTCCTTCAGATTTACCTTTTCTATGTAGTGCAAGGGCCTGCCAGATTGCATACAAATTGAAAGTGTTTAGGTTTTACCTCATATTATATGGTTTTGGTAAATCTAAAGGAAAAAGTCTTCAGTGTGTATGGCCCATAAGGAGGAGGCAGAAAGAGGAAAAGAACAGGACAAGAGAATAGAAAAGAGCAGGTCGCAAGGAGAAAGAAAGACTAGTAGAAAACACTATGGTTCTGGAGGCCCTATAATTCAATGCACATATATTGCACCCAGGCACTCCAGACCTCCTTTAAAACGTTTGTAAGAATCTTGGATTATGCAAGCTAGCTGTTCATGATGCAATATCCAGGAGACTTTTTGCTGTACCTGAGATACTGAAACTGAAGCCTTCTTCCAATGTCTAGCAATGGTTAGCTTGGTCACAAAGAGGATAAAAAAAATGCCAGTGTCTGGGGGGCATGAGAAGCCTGGTCAATGGGTTCATTTAGCAGTGCTATGTCCGGGGCTTGTGGAATAGAAACTCCAGGAGGGCCAATACCTTATTCCAAAAGCCCCGTAAACTGGGACATTCACACATGTGGTACATTGATCTCTACATATGACAACCCCGGAAAACATAGGAGGAGCCTGGGTAAATTTTCGACAACTGAGTGGGGACCATATACCACTAAGTTATTACTTTAACTTTGGCCTCAATCAGCGATACATTTAGAATGCCCTTGTAGGACCCTATGGAAACGAGAATGCCATGTCTCCAAGTCCTTGTCCCAGTCTTTCACATACGGAAGCTTAGCTGACATATCAAATAAGAGGCCGTAAATGGTGGAAGTTCCCCACCTCTGACCCAAATCCTGGGTACACCATTTCTCATGAGGGCAAAAATATTTTTATATGCAGTGTAAATCACTGGCTGACTGTATTACAAGCAACTTTCTGCAGGCAAGAGGCATAGGGGGCCTCAGGAGGCAGCACATAGTATTCAGTATATGCATACTGAAGATTTTCAGAGACTACTGACCTATTGCAAAAGATGGTCAGAATGGGGACATGCTTTAGGTTACATAGTAGGTGAGGTTGAATAAAGACCATAGTCCATCCAGTTCAACCTGTGTAGGTGTGTGTGGCCGTAATCATCTCTCATACCCCTGAATATTTTTCTCCTTGAGATGTAAGCCTGTGGTTGAAGATTGTAGAATTACTGCAGGAGACCGTTACATCAGACTGCTAAAGGATCACTGCGCTTGTCACCCCCCCCCCCTCCTTAGGCCTCATGCATACAGGGCGTTTGGCCATCCCTCCTAGTCGCCTTTCCTGCTGGCAGTAGCGTTTTAGCAGAAAACATATTTGACACGTGTGAGCGCGTTTAGGCACGTCAATCGCTTGGGAATTTACTTATTTAATAGGATAGAACAACAACTTATTCTGCACACTGAAATTAATTAATGCTCAAGCTATTAAAGCGTCTAGCGCTAACACGCGTTTGGACGTGCCAAGCGTTTTTTCTGCCTCTAAACACCTATGTGTGTGTGGACACATAGGTTAACATGCAGGGGGATTTCGAAGCAGGATGAAGAAAAAAAAAAAAAAAAACAACTAACATCCCCCGAACAGGAGTATTAAAAATGTCCAGGGTGCATGAGGACTTACAATCGAATGGTCCCACTACTGGGTACAGGGGCTCAACAGCTGCATAACATGCACCAAGGAGCTGCATATGACCTTTGGGCTGTAAATTGAATACCAGGGCATTAGAAGGGTAATCAAAACATAACTTAGCAAGGAAAAAAAAAAAGTAAAGTAAAGTTCAGGGACTTAGAATCCCTTGAAAGTCATGCCTTTGGATTGGTAGGTTTACAACTAAGCAGCTGTACCCCTTCCATTCTGAAGAGTTTAAAGGAAATGGCAGAGTAGCTGTCACAAACATGACACAATATTCTTTAACCCACAGACAGTACAAGTTAAAATTACACAAAAAGGTGTTTTACCTTCCCCATTGCAGTCAGAACAGACGGACTGCATCTGCTGCACCATCCCTGGAGCCAGCTGTCTGATCATTATACGCACACCTCGGCCTCTGCAGGCTGTACATTTTTGAACTGCTCCACTCTTACCACCTTGTCTAAAGGGAACAGAAACACAATGCATTGGATTAAAGAGTCAAACAACACAGATACAAGCAAACCATTAAGGCAAGTTATGGTCCTGATGTCCAACAGAGGCGGTTCCTGGGTTACAAACAAGATAGGGACTGTAGGTTTGTTCTTAAGCCAAATTTGTTTGCAAGTCAGGACAGGTACATATTTTAAGTGTAGCTCCAGCCAAAAAAATAACTTCTACGTTTTTTGGATAGCATAGGAAAGGGCTAAATCCCCTGTAATGTTTGATTTGCTGTCTGTACCCCTGGTTCAGAAGATTTCACCTCACTTTCCCTATGACAACTGGATTTTGAAAATTTTGGGTTGCTGTGGAAACAAGGATTGGTGATAACGCTTTAGTGGAGACACCTTTTTCCCATGAGAACTTACAGGAGTGAATTTCCCTTCCTAGGAGTAGATTTCTCCTCACTTCCTGTTGTCTCCCTCCATTTGTAACTAGGAGTTGCTTGTAAGTCAGATGTTTGTAACCCAGGGACCGCCTGTACAGTGCTTGCAACACACATACATACTCACCCTGGGCTTGCGTTTGCACAGGTGTGCGGGGCAAAGGGAGATATTGCAATTTATTTTAAACCCCTATGTGGTAGCATTGGGCAGGTGAGAGGCCCAACAGACCCCAAAGTCTCCCCCTGCCCTTCACACAATCTAACCAATCACAAATCAGCTTGGTTAGAGGTCTCCTGGCTGTACCGGCCAGGAAATGGTGCATATGAAACTGGAAGCGACATCACTTTAAGCTTCAATGTTTGCATGCTAGATCAAGGCATGATTTGCCTCCGTCTTACTACAGTCTCTCTCTCCCCACCAGCGGCTAGAGGACAGCCTGGAAACCACGGGTGGGGGGGGGGGGGGGGGCACCATGCGGCCGGCTGTGTAAAAATGATTAGCAGCTATGGAGCTGCTGCATCACTTTCACTTTGCAGCAGGTCACCAGCTGTACAAAACTTACACAGGCTGATGGCTGCTACTGCCAACAGCTTGTGATCAAAGGTTCACTCTTTGGACCTACATAGTACACCCAAAGAGCTGAACTGCTTAAACAGAAAAAAAACCTGTAGATGTGGATTCTTCAGCACAAAATACAGCAAGACAGAATGAAAACACACTCACCCGTTACAGGAACTACAGAGGACATTCTTGCTTAGCTGAAGTTTGGTTGTCTTTCCATTGTACAAGTCTTCTAAAGTTACTCTAGAAAAAAAAAAAAAAAAAAACATGTTAGTAGACCACAAGACAAAATTCACTGCAGCTAATCACCACAAATGGTCGTTACTGAGAAAGGTCTTAGAGGTGCACCGAATGGAAATTTGGTCCCGAAGCCGAAAAAGCAGGATGCACTTGGCCGAAAACAGAAAATAACAGTTTTTAAATATATATACATATTTTTATAAATAATTGTATTATATTTGACACAATCAATATTATGAATTTAAATGCATATGAATGGTCGGCCATTATTGGCACCTTTTGCACAAGAAAAGCTCAAGGAAAATGTATCCCCTTAAATTCTAATTTGGGGGAAGGGGGGGCTGGAAATCACTCCAAAAGCACACCTCGTTGAAATTAATTGAAAACGCAGCAAAAATGCATTAGTAACACACCCGTGTAACATTTTTGATGCGGTTTTTGAACCAAATGACCTATAAAAAACACCATAAGCACAGTAAAATCGTGGTAAAAATAGCTGAAAAACAGCAGCGAAATCGTGACAAAAATCACATGCGTTTTCAGCGCCATTATCGTCAAAATGCAGAATACACCATTTACGGCCGCCCAAAATTTCAGGGCATCTTTGGAATAAAAAGGGCTAGCGAAGTATCTCTGCACTGGTTCCTGTGATCCTCATTTCATCAAGTTGTTGATTAGAGGCCATGGATCACAGCAGTTCACTGCTCTTTACAGGAAGCAGAGCTGGAAAGGCAATGTGCGAACATGGTCACTCCCTTGTTTATATATCATTAAAAACTACACCTGGTACAATGTTTGTACAGCAGAAGTCAACCCATAAATAAGCCTCACATCTAACTTACAGCAAAAAAAAAAAAAGTCAATGTGTTTGTGGAATTAAAAGGGCCACCAATTGCACTGATCTCCCCCCCCCCCAGGTATTCATAGCAAACGCCCATCTGAATAAGCCTTAAAGTGGTTCCAAAGCCTAAACTTTTACCTTAACGGTCCTTTCACATGGGCTTTCCGCCCAGCGGACTCGGTTTTGCTCAGTGGGGGATCGATCCGGTGATCCCCGCTGAGCAGGCGGACGACGGCTTCGTCTCCACTCACTGTGCAGAGACGGAACTGTCAGATCCCAGCTCTCCTCTATGGGAGATCTGATGAAAACAGACCGCCTGTCCGTTTTCATTCGATCCCACTCAATCTTCCAGACGGATTGAAAATAGGGTTACCATCCGTCTGGAATTCATGGACAGGATCAGATGGGATAGCAGCGGACATGTCACAGCTGACATCCGCTGCTTCATAGGGGTGCATGGAGCATCTGATCCGGTCTGCCTGAAAAAACAGAGGTGGACCTGACCGAAAAGCCTGTGTGAAAGGGGCCTTACGCATTTTTTGCATTAAGGAAAAATTTTTAGGTATCAGTAGCCCCTCCCCCCTTTTTACTTACCTGGGCCCACATTCAACCCAGTGCCGTGCATGTCTGCAACTCTTCTCTCCCCTCACTTCCGGGTCTTGCTGGGACACCGAGAGCCATTGGCTCCCTCTACTTTCAAAGCCAGTGACAAAGGAGCAGGGGGCGAGGCTGAGTCCAACTCTCTATGTCAATGGACGCAGTAGCAGGGTGCTCGGGAGCGAGCGTGCACGAGTACCCCACAGAGTCTAAATACAACATGTTTTGTGGAGTTACTTACGTATTGTGGTGCACTAATTGTTTTATTTATCTTTTTTGTTCCTACTATTTCGTCTGGTACACGTGTTGTATTTTTATTTTTTTTTAATTTCTTTTAATAAACTCAGATTGAACACAAATACAACATGTTCTGATAAAGTGGCTATAAATGGACAACAGAAATGTATTTTAAGTACCTAGGGGCCCTACAATCTTTTAGGCCACCCCGGATACACCATATGCAAATCTTGATCTTTGCCTTATCATTGGTCAGTAAATCTTGCTTTTGCACTGAGAGGGGCAGGACAGGGCCCAGATTTTGGAGCCGTCATTTGAAGAAAGAAGACCCCAAGTTTCTGGGTTTCCAGTGTACTCTGGAAGATAGCTAAAGGTATATGTACAAAGCCCCAAGTACCAGCATTTTAATTCTGCCATTAGTTTGGAAACTTTCAGGAACTAATAAAGCCAATGACTAAACTCTTCTCAGACACTCAGCTGAGCAAAATAAAGGGGTGTTCAAATCTTCCTGGGCGGTTCTATAACTAGTGGTGCACCGAAACGAAAATTTTGGCTGAAACCGAAATTGACGATTTAAAAAAAAAAAAAAAAAAAAAAAAAAAAAAAAAAAAATTTTTTATAAATAACTGTTGTAGCAAGGTATCCAGGCCTGTGGCCTGATGTGGGTCTGCCATTAGTACCGGATTCCTCTCCAACCCATGTGATCCGAGTCCCTGGGTGTGATAACTGAAGCAGCGACAACTCCGGCATCTTTGTGGTTTTTATTATAAGTTAAAGGGGATGGGAGAAGGGAATGAGTGGGATACTCCTTGAGGCTTAACTATTTACAATTGGGACTTTACTTCCAAATTGCCCGTTGGCGCTTCCTCGACACCAGCCAACGCTCACTGACACTGAGAATACCCTGTAGAACAAAGAAGTGCTGAATCCTCGACTTATAGTCCAGAAGATCCAAGACTGAGAACTGTAGAACTCCTGACACTGTTGTACTATGAAAGTCACTGAATACTTTCCCCTGCCTGGCACAGCTTGAGGTAGTATATAGTAGAACTCTATAGCTGTCACTTTAACTGGCACGCTTTGTACAATTCAGGGCCCAAACTGCAGGTGCCCCCTTTGACCTTGAACTCTTCAGGGTCCACTGACTATGTACCCCCTCTGTAGCTTCAGGGTCCTCAACCTGGGTACCCCCTTTACAACTAGCTGGCACTGGATCCCAGAACCGCTTCCGGAGTGGTCCCCTCTAACTTCAGGCAGACCCCCAGGGGCAATCCTCAGTACTTATGACCTGTGTAGGCTTTCCTGGGACTGGACCCCCCCCCCCCTCTCTCTCTCTCTCTCTCTCTCTCTCTCCGCAGGTTCTCGGCACACCGGATCCCCTCAGCACGCTCTGGACACTCAGTCGTCACCCCGAGACATCCACCTTCCTCAGACAGGAGGAGAGACAGCCACACTCCCCTTCCTGGGACTCTGCTCCCACCAAAGACACCGAGCCACGCACTTCCCCCAAACTTATACCCACTCCCAGAATCCTTTGTGGCACAATCTGCCTCCTGGGGTAGTTACAAGCCTGGATGTGTCCCGATTGGGTTTCCTCCACCGCCCTATGAGAAGCCTCTCACAGGAGCCAGTGGGGAGACTCCCCCTTCAGCAGGCACACCTGGAAACCATGACACTCTGACTATTCAATCACAGCCCTGCTGTTAGGCAGCCAAGGCCCTCTATACCTTTACCTAGCACCTACCTGTAGGGTGCTACACTGTATTATAGCTGACTATTTAATATAATGGCTTTAAAAAAATATAAAAATGTATGGTCGGCCATTACAGGCGCCTTTTGAAGCAATGTTAAAAATTCTGCTTGCTGCATATTTGGAGCATAATTGGCAAACTGCACACAAAAAAAAAAACCTGTGTTGTGTTTTGGATGCATTCTCTGCTCAGTGGGGATCGATCCGCCAATCCCCGCTGCTCTCTATGGGGAATCGGATGAGAGCGGACCGCCTTGTCCATTCTCATCCGATCCCCTGGAAGGATGGAAAAAATCGGGTTTTCATCCGTCCGGATTTCACGGACAGAATCGGATGCGGATGGCAGCGGGTGTCAGCGGACATGTCTCCACTGACATCCGCTGCCCCATAGGGATGCATGAAGAATCTGATCAGATTCGCCTAAAAAACGGACAGGCGGATCTGATCGAATCGTTCGTGTGAAAGGAGCCTTTCTGACAGAAAAGACAAGGCAGATGAATAGCACAAAGATATCACATAAACAAAGGTTTGCTCACTTGAGTGGGTGCATCATATCCTCTCCTCTCCTTCTACCGTTGCGACTCCGGCTCTGTCCACCCATAAACCCAAAGAGGCCCCCGCCAAAGATATGTGAAAAGATGTCATCCATGCCGCCACCGCCACTCCCTTCCCGCAGTCCCTGCTCTCCATACCGGTCGTACAGTTCTTTTTTTTCTGGGTTAGACAGGACTTCATAGGCAAAGCTGATCTCTTTAAACTGAAATACCAAGGAAAGAATCATGCAATCACAGGAAATTTTTTACATAAACTAAGCAATCGTAGCCAGAAAAAAACCCCACAAAAAACTGATGCAATCTTTTTTACGCTCTACTGTCATACACTCTAATGTAAATATTTTTTTCTTTTTTTTTTTTTTTAAAAGGCTAAAGCAGGGTTTCTCAACTCCGGTCCTCAGGGCACACTAACAGGTCAGATTTTAAGTATTACCTTGGGGAGATGCAGACTAGAATACTGCAATCACTGAGCAGCAAATTATCTCACCAGTTATGTATTTCAGTTTTCTTGCAAACCTGGCCTGTTAGTGTGCCCTGAGGACCGGAGATGAGAAACGTTGGGCTAAACTATAGCTTTAGAGTGTTACTTAACCCAGTAAAATCAGTGTGTATATGCAGGAAAGCATGCTTGTTCTACTCACTGTGGAACCTAAGGAGTTAATCCTCCGCATTGTGTAAGAAGGCTTTTTGAACCTGTCTTCTCTGATCCTCCCTTTCTTCCAGTGTTCCCAATCCATCAGCTGATAGCACAGACCCCTTAGAAGGCACTCTGCACATGCTCAGTTTGGTGTGTATTGCTAAAGAGTTTTTTTATTTGGGAGGGTGCATGTGATCATAACAGGGCCAATCAGCACTGTCCAGAGAGTCAGCAGCCTAATAGGACAATCAGAGAAGAATGATAACTCCTCCTACAAGCTTTAACCAGTGTTCGGCCAGACACTGATAAAAAAAGTCACAAGACTGCTATATAACTGCTGATGAGAAAAGGTATTTAGCAGTGTAAATTTACTAAAATTATTGCATTTCCATGTTCTGTGTACTGTGCGAGACCAGATATAGTGACTGCAGGCTCCTGGGGACAGCAGATATAGTGACTGCAGGCTCCTGGGGACAGCAGATATAGTGACTGCAGGCTCCTGGGGACAGCAGATATAGTGACTGCAGGCTCCTGGGGACAGCAGATATAGTGACTGCAGGCTCCTGGGGACAGCAGATATAGTGACTGCAGGCTCCTGGGGACAGCAGATATAGTGACTGCAGGCTCCTGGGGACAGCAGATATAGTGACTGCAGGCTCCTGGGGAGAGCAGATATAGTGACTGCAGGCTCCTGGGGAGAGCAGATATAGTGACTGCAGGCTCCTGGGGAGAGCAGATATAGTGACTGCAGGCTCCTGGGGAGAGCAGATATAGTGACTGCAGGCTCCTGGGGACAGCAGATATAGTGACTGCAGGCTCCTGGGGACAGCAGATATAGTGACTGCAGGCTCCTGGGGACAGCAGATATAGTGACTGCAGGCTCCTGGGGACAGCAGATATAGTGACTGCAGGCTCCTGGGGACAGCAGATATAGTGACTGCAGGCTCCTGGGGAGAGCAGATATAGTGACTGCAGGCTCCTGGGGAGAGCAGATATAGTGACTGCAGGCTCCTGGGGAGAGCAGATATAGTGACTGCAGGCTCCTGGGGAGAGCAGATATAGTGACTGCAGGCTCCTGGGGAGAGCAGATATAGTGACTGCAGGCTCCTGGGGAGAGCAGATATAGTGACTGCAGGCTCCTGGGGAGAGCAGATATAGTGACTGCAGGCTCCTGGGGAGAGCAGATATAGTGACTGCAGGCTCCTGGGGAGAGCAGATATAGTGACTGCAGGCTCCTGGGGAGAGCAGATATAGTGACTGCAGGCTCCTGGGGAGAGCAGATATAGTGACTGCAGGCTCCTGGGGAGAGCAGATATAGTGACTGCAGGCTCCTGGGGAGAGCAGATATAGTGACTGCAGGCTCCTGGGGAGAGCAGATATAGTGACTGCAGGCTCCTGGGGAGAGCAGATATAGTGACTGCAGGCTCCTGGGGAGAGCAGATATAGTGACTGCAGGCTCCTGGGGAGAGCAGATATAGTGACTGCAGGCTCCTGGGGAGAGCAGATATAGTGACTGCAGGCTCCTGGGGAGAGCAGATATAGTGACTGCAGGCTCCTGGGGAGAGCAGATATAGTGACTGCAGGCTCCTGGGGAGAGCAGATATAGAGACTGCAGGCTCCTGGGGAGAGCAGATATAGAGACTGCAGGCTCCTGGGGAGAGCAGATATAGAGACTGCAGGCTCCTGGGGAGAGCAGATATAGAGACTGCAGGCTCCTGGGGAGAGCAGATATAGAGACTGCAGGCTCCTGGGGAGAGCAGATATAGAGACTGCAGGCTCCTGGGGAGAGCAGATATAGAGACTGCAGGCTCCTGGGGAGAGCAGATATAGAGACTGCAGGCTCCTGGGGAGAGCAGATATAGAGACTGCAGGCTCCTGGGGAGAGCAGATATAGAGACTGCAGGCTCCTGGGGAGAGCAGATATAGAGACTGCAGGCTCCTGGGGAGAGCAGATATAGAGACTGCAGGCTCCTGGGGAGAGCAGATATAGAGACTGCAGGCTCCTGGGGAGAGCAGATATAGAGACTGCAGGCTCCTGGGGAGAGCAGATATAGAGACTGCAGGCTCCTGGGGAGAGCAGATATAGAGACTGCAGGCTCCTGGGGAGAGCAGATATAGAGACTGCAGGCTCCTGGGGAGAGCAGATATAGAGACTGCAGGCTCCTGGGGAGAGCAGATATAGAGACTGCAGGCTCCTGGGGAGAGCAGATATAGAGACTGCAGGCTCCTGGGGAGAGCAGATATAGAGACTGCAGGCTCCTGGGGAGAGCAGATATAGAGACTGCAGGCTCCTGGGGAGAGCAGATATAGAGACTGCAGGCTCCTGGGGAGAGCAGATATAGAGACTGCAGGCTCCTGGGGAGAGCAGATATAGAGACTGCAGGCTCCTGGGGAGAGCAGATATAGAGACTGCAGGCTCCTGGGGAGAGCAGATATAGAGACTGCAGGCTCCTGGGGAGAGCAGATATAGAGACTGCAGGCTCCTGGGGAGAGCAGATATAGAGACTGCAGGCTCCTGGGGAGAGCAGATATAGAGACTGCAGGCTCCTGGGGAGAGCAGATATAGAGACTGCAGGCTCCTGGGGAGAGCAGATATAGAGACTGCAGGCTCCTGGGGAGAGCAGATATAGAGACTGCAGGCTCCTGGGGACACCAGATATAGTGACTGCAGGCTCCTGGGGACACCAGATATAGTGACTGCAGGCTCCTGGGGAGACCAGATATAGTGAATGCAGGCTACTGGGGACACCAGATATAGTGAATGCAGGCTCCTGGGTTTAGTAACACTTTAAAACCTTCTAGCAAGGGCTCAGTTGTGTAATGTTTCTCAGCCACTGTCATTCTACGATTAGCCTGTATATTTGATGGCATCACAAACACACAATGGGATTTCTTTATCTGAACCTGTGTGCTCCATTGTTTATGAGCTTATCAGACACCAGTCCATTTATCTCCATCTGATTTCACCGACATGACACGGCCAGGTTTCTCCCCTTCTATGAACAGTTTTGGTGTAAGCCGAGGGTCATTGCTTACCTTATCTCCAGCATTTGGGTTCTTATCTGGGTGATATTCCTTGGCCAGCTTGCGGTAAGCCTGGGGTAGAGGAAAAAGTCAGAGCATTAGCTTGTATCAAATTGTGGAATGATTGTGAACAGCAAGATTTTCTGCTTTATAAATGACATTAAAGTTGAGGTTTACAAAAAATACATGTTAAATATCCCTAGCAATGGAAAAGTGTTTATACTCACCTCTCAGGTAACTTGCATCTCCTACCTCCCCTCCATTCCAGCCTCTGTCCATATCTTCAGTATTTGACACTTCTCGGATGTCCAGGCCCCTCTGATTCCTCCTGTATTGTAACTAACTGTACGGTCCGTCCAAATATTGTAAAGCGCTGCGCAAACTGTTGGCACTATACAAGTCCTGTATAATAATATTGTCCCATGCCCCCCCCCCCCAACCAAATGCCAAGTTTCCAACCACCGACCCTTAGGTTACTGCTAAGTTCTGAACAACCTTCCACTCCACTATCCAAAAATACAACAGGTGGTAGATGGATTAACAGCCCTGCCCACAGTCCAGAACCAACATTGAGAACGGGCGCTTCATTATTAATGAAGAACTTGGCATTGTCCACTGCAGTCAAGAGATGTAATGAGGAAACACTGACAACCAACTCCAAAGACGGCACCTTATCTCACAACTAAACCCACTTAACAGTGGTATGCAGCCTCTGTAAGCCTAAAGCAAATAAAAATAATATTATATATACATATATATTTATATACACATATTCATACATACATGTATATACATATATAAATACACACTAATATATATATATATATATATATATATATATATATATATATATATATATATATATATATATATATATATATATCTATCTATATATATCTATCTATATATATATATATCTATATATCTATCTATCACACACACACACTTTTTTGCTTTACAGGTACTCTTGTGGAAGGCTCTGGGGTGTCTAAAAGACCCCAAACCCCTCCTCTGCACTTAAAACGCCAAGTTTGGCTATTTTGAATGCTGTCATTTTTTTGAATCTGGAGCCAGACGGTACCCAGAAATGATGTCACTCATGACATCACTTCCGGGTTTTTGCATGGAAACGGGATCAGAGCCGAACGCGGCTTTGACCGGGTCTTTGGCAGCCGTGCAGGCTGGTTGCCCGGGTCTCACCGGTGGGACAGGTGGGGGGGGGTGCGAAAACCAATGACACCAACACAGTGATCCGTGCTAAAAAATATGCACGGTCACTGTACTAATGACACTGGCTGAAAGGGGTTAACATCTAGGGTGATCAATGAGATAAAGGTTTGCCTAGCCAGTGTTTTGGTGTACTGTGTGCGCTGCTTTTACTTAGGAAAGTCATTGATTTTATTCCCTGCTTTGTGGGGAAAGAAAATCCATTGCTTCCCTGCTGACAGGACTGAGCTCTGCCTTGTTCAGGGCTTTGTCTTGTGTGAATTCCCGGTGATCGGCATCTGCTGTGTTTAATTACAGCACAGCCGGGTCTGCGGCTGCGGGGCGCACGCCCCCCACCCCGAAGTGCAAGATCACATACCTGGTACTTGATCTGGCACAGGAGAATCATCGTAAATGTAGGCTATACGGTCGGCAAGCGGTTAAATAAGTCTTATGATCCAGGCACCTGTCAGACAGCTCAAAAAAAAGGCCCTGACCTCCATATCCTATGCCACAGTTCAGCATGGTAACCAGCCTGTCTACGTAGGTTAGAGGCAGACAGTCTTTATATGAGAACTCCGTTTTTCATGATACACCCATAGGGCATATAGCAAACCACACTCAGCTCATTTACAAGATCACAGGGTTCTTCTTCCCCTGCAGCATCCTATAAAATGAGAAATTGGCACAGCTGTGTGCATCTTTGCCCGCACAGCTACGTCATTTATCCACAAGAAGTTGTAAAATCAAAATACCACCATGGCGGGGGCTTGTAGTTCTCAATGGAACACAAATGCAGTGACGTCACAACACTTGTAGTCTGCAGATACTTCTTCCAGCTCTGTCCCATGGTATGGACCAAGGCCTGGTGGAAGAGTCATTAGGAGCCAGAGAGAATCGCACACGCAATCCTCTGACAGAAAGTGCAATGCTTTGTAGAGGTCAAAATGACACAAAAAAATTGAATAAAAAAGAAAAATAGTATAATACATTTTTGCTTTTCGCAAAATAGGGGAATTTATAACACGCAAAAGATGGATTTAAAAGCATTTTTTCCCTTCACAAATCAGCATTATAACCGGGATTCCCAGAAAAGAATTGCTGCGTCAATCGGCATTATGTGCTTAAATTGTCAAATTGCGGTATAATGTGTCATCTGTATTGTGTGATCAGGCAAATTCAGTCAGTCCGGCAAATGCTGCTAAAAAAAAAAATTTGGGACTGGTTGCCTTGGGAACTGCATTCTTTCAGGTTATGCAAAGTATTACCAAATACACTGGTGTACCAAATATTCAATTTTGCTCTCGACATGCACAGTATAACACAACACACAGACAGACACTACACAGACAGACACTACACAGACAGACACTACACAGACAGACACTACACAGACAGACACTACACAGACAGACACTACACAGACAGACACTACACAGACAGACACTACACAGACAGACACTACACAGACAGACACTACACAGACAGACACTACACAGACAGACACTACACAGACAGACACTACACAGACAGACACTACACAGACAGACACTACACAGACAGACACTACACAGACAGACACTACACACAACACACAGACAAACAAAATGACAACACTGAAACTAGAGCTGCACGATTCTGGCTTAAAATGAGATTTACATTTTTTTTTTGCTTCGATTACAGATCAAGATTCTCGGCCTAAAATCTTTTACATTATACAAAAATAAAAAATTAGGCTAACTTTACTGTTTAGTTTTTTTAAAATGCATTAAAGTGTATTTTTTCCCCCAAAAACGGTGTTTGAAAGACTTTTGCGCAAATACAGTGTGACAAACGATTGCAACGATTGCCATTTTATTCTCTAGGGGACTCTGCTATAAAAAATAAAATATGTGTTTGGGGGTTCCAAGTAATTTTCCCCCTCTAATAGGACAGTAGAGCCATTGTTTCGGGACCCCCTCTAATAGGACAGTAGAGCCGTTGTTTCGGGACCCCCTCTAATAGGACAGTAGAGCCGTTGTTTCGGGACCCCCTCTAATAGGACAGTAGAGCCGTTGTTTCGGGACCCCCCTGTTAGAACACAACAGCTCAGCGGGGGAGATCGCTGTACTAACATCAGATTGTTAGAACAGCAGCTTTACCCTGGGTTGTCAGTTTATCGTTCAACAAAGAATGGAAAAAACTGATGGTGTGTACCAGGCTTTAGGCCTCGCTCACACAGGGCAAACTATAGTATATGCCCATGAGAGGGTCGTGTTTACCTGTGCATCACATCCACTGCTCACAATTTAACATTTGTGAAGGTTTTGTTTTGGGAATCCCTCTAAAAGGTCAGCAGAGACATTGTTTTGGGATTCCCTAAAAGGTCAGCAGAGACATTGTTTTGGGATTCCCTCCAATATGTCAGTAGAGACATTGTTTTGGGATTCCCTCCAATATGTCAGTAGAGACATTGTTTTGGGATTCCCTCCAAAAGGGTCAGTAGAGACATTGTTTTGGGATTCCCTTAAAGGTCAGCAGAGACATTGTTTTGGGATTCCCTCCAATATGTCAGTAGAGACATTGTTTTGGGATTCCCTCCAAAAGGGTCAGTAGAGACATTGTTTTGAGATTCCCTCCAAAAGGGTCAGTAGAAACATTGTTTTGGGGTTCCCTCCAAAAGGGTCAGTAGAGACATTGTTTTGGGGTTCCCTCTAAAAGGTCAGTAGAGACATTGTTTTGAGATTCCCTCCAAAAGGGTCAGCAGAGACATTGTTTTGGGATTCCCTCTAAAAGGTCAGTAGAGACATTGTTTTGGGACCCCCTCTAAAAGGTCAGTTTAGACATTGTTTTGGGACCCCCTCTAATAGGTCAGTAGAGACATTGTTTTGGGACCCCCTCTAATGTGTAAGTAGAGCCATTGTTAAAAAAAGCATCAGTACATCATATTCAGCATGAAGTGTGAATTTAATGAGGCACCAAATGAATTCCATTTGCTCAGAACAAAGCCTATATATATATATATATATCTTGAAAATACGTATCCTTTAGGGAAATTCATTACACAACTAGTCAGGCAATATTTGGCAGGCAATATCAAACTTTTTTTAAAGTATATTGGGACGCCATTTCCTAATCTGATGCTTCATCCAGGAACTCTGCATGATGACTAAGCGATATTTATAGCTCATTATAATCTCTCCTTTATAAAATTACGGCTGTCATATTGTCACATCACCCATTGTAATTAACTCATGGCAGAGTAAGTCCGTGTTGTTACAAAAACCATCAACAAAATAGGACAGAATGACAAATTGTGAGCTGCGTTGTGTCCCCCCCCCCCCCCCAGCAAAACACTTCTGTCACCTAGCACACAAGTATATAATTAGGATATGAGAGAGACACAGCTAAACCCCCTATAGAACTCACAGCCAACAGTGACGGCATGGATTTTCCCAGCCTGCCTGCTTGTGACATCATCATTTTATTCCTAGGAGAGCAGATTAATCCAGGAATTATGGGTAACAAACTGAATATAATACCATAAAAGTTAACAGAAGCCATTCTCAAGAAGCCTAGGATCCTGAAACTCAGTGGACAGCCAAAGTCTGTAAATATTTCTAACCCCTTTATGAACGCCTAAGACAGTGATGGCGAACCTTGGCACCCCAGATGTTTTGGAACTACATTTCCCATGATGCTCAGCTACTCTGCTGAGTGCATGAGTATAATGGGAAATGTAGTTCCAAAACATGTGGGGTGCCAAGGTTCACCATCACTGGCCTAAGACATTGGAGCGTGAGCTTTACCTCCCAGGCACCGCTGGTCAGCTGTTTATGTGCGGTCCCAGCACAGACCAAGCTGTCCAAGGCAGCTCTCAGTCTGGACTAAAAGATGAATGGCTGGCAGAGCCCAGGTGGCACATAGAGCCAGCGAGTCCTATGTTAGGCCCCGTTCACATAGGGGCGATCCGACTTCCAGGGGCGACCTCCGAGGTCGCGGTGCGGGCAGCGCGCTGCGACCTCGGAGAGGCCGGCACGGACTTCATAACATTGAAGTCTATGACGGTCGCTCCGGGTCGCCCCAAAGAAGCTCCGGACCCTTTTTCTAAGTCAGAGCGACTTGTGTCGCTCCTATTAGAACGGGTCCGCAGCTTCCCTATGGAAGGCGACCTACGGCGACCTGGTCGCCTCACAGGTCGCCCCAGTGTGAACGGGGACAGGTAAACATCCATGCACAGGAGAACTGGTGTTTACACAAGTATTTGTAAATCAACAAAACGGTTTTTGGCTCTGAGGAAGAAGTAAACCTCTTCTAAACGCATCAGCCTGCAGGGACCCCCGTGAGGTCACCCCTTATATGTACTGGTGACCGCCCAGTCTGGGAGTACCAAGCCACAGATAAGTGGCCAGACAAGTGCTTTTAACTGTGTTTGTGTGTAGTTTTTTTATTTATTAAAAAAAATAGTGGGATAATGCAAAGGCCTGCGTGTCCTCTTTTTTTTACCTAGTCGGTGAGGTTTAAAAAAAAAAAAAAAAAGATACCAGTCCATCCAGTTCAACCTGTGGCACGTGTGCTTGTGTCAGCAATAAAAACATGACAGTGGCTCTAATGCCTCCATACTTCATCCAAAACTTAAAAAAGAAAAAAAAAAAAAAAATTGTCTTTAAACCGCATTCACACTGGTACGACTTGGACCGCGACTTGTCAGCCTGAGAAGTCGCGGTCCTCACGCTCCCATTGTGTAGTACAGGAGCCGTTCTAATAGGAGCGACACAAGTCGCTCCAACTTACAAAAAAGGGTCCTGTACTACTTCGGGGCGACCTTGGAGCGACTTGCATAGACTTCCATTATGTGAAGTCCGTGCAAGGCGCGCTGCACGCGACTTCACAGGTCGCCCCCCGAAGTCGGAGCGACCTAATGTGAACAGAGGCTTAGTCCTTCAATTACTTGAAAAAAGTATTTTCTGGCACTTTGTTTATATGTGAAAATCGGTTTTTTTTCTGCTAGAAAATTACTTCAAACCCCCCAAAAGTGTCAGTTAGGTGTCCGATCTGTCTGCCGCAATATCTTAGTCCAAAAAAAAAAAAAAAAGCAGACCACCATTACTAGTGAATTTTTTTTTTTTTTTTATAAAAATGACAAATCTTTCCCCTAGTTTGTAGACGCGATAACATTAGCACAAACCATTTTACACTTATTGGGATTTTTTTCCCCAAACACACACATATATATATATATATATATATATATATATATATATATATATATATATATATATATATATATATATATATATATATATATATATATATATATATATACATATACATACACACACACACTGGCCTAAAACGACGAAAACAATTTTAAATTTTTCTTTTACTGGGTATGTTTCAGAGAAATAAAAAATTATTTTTTTTCTTTCAGAATTGTCTTTTTTTTCTATAGCGCAAAACCAAAAAAATTAAAAACGCACAAATGATCAAATACCACCAATAGAAAGCTCTATTTGTGGAGAAAAGAAAAAGGACAATTTTATTTGGGTGCGGCATTGCACGACCGTGTAATTGTCAGATAAAGTAACGCAGTGCCATATCACAAAAAATGGCCTGGTCATTAAGGGGGTAAAACCTTCAGGTCCCCAAGTGGTTAAAGAAGAATTTAACCCTTTGTTTTTTTTTGCGCCCCCCTTATACCTTGTCTACTGGGTTGCACGCCCTAGGGAGAGCGGGTGAAAGTCCACTTTAAGTTAGCTGAATTAAAGGGGCAGAGATAACTGGAATAATATTTGTCTTCAGTGTTTAATGACATCAACATCACAAGTTTTTTTTTTTTTTTTTTTTTTTTTTTTTTATTTGGGTAAGGGGTAAAGAAAACATCACGTCCCATCTGTATTATTTGAATAAAATACTTGGATGGGACATAATGAAAGGTGGAGCATTAGAGATCATCTGTGTTTAGACGTGATATTGTAGGTAGGTGATCTTATATCACATCTTTAACCACTTAAGCCCCGGAAGATTTTACCCCCTTCCTGACCAGGGCCTACTTTGCGATTCGGCACTGCGTGACTTTAACGGACAATTGCGCAGTTGTGCGACGCTGTACCCAAACTAATTTGACGTCATTTTTTCCCCAAACACAGAGCTTTCTTTTTATGGTATTTGATCACCTGTGCGATTTTTTGATCATGCGCTATAAACAAAAAAAGGGTGACTATTTTGCAAAAATAACAATATTTTTCACATTTTTTATATGAAATCCCCCCCCCCCCCCAAAAAAAAATAAAAATCAAAAAACTTAATATTGTAGGCCAATTTGTTTTCTGCTACATATGTTTTGGGGGGGGGGGGGGGGGAGTAATGGCGGCGATCTGCGATTTATTTTGCAGGACTGCAACATTGCGGCGGACAGATCGGACCCTTGACTGACATTTTTGGGGTTACCAGTGACATTACTGCAGTAATCGGTGCTATACATATGCACTGTTACTGTAAAAATAACACTGGCAGGGAAGGGGTTAACTTTGAGAGGGAGGGGTTATGTGTGTCCCTAGGGGCGTGATTCTTACTGTGATTGGATGTGGCTTTGTGTGTAACAGCACAGATCAACGGTCCTACATAGCAGGACCGTATGATCTGTGCTGTTACTCAGGGGAGAATGATAGGCGGCTTTGTTTACATTAGCCGTCTGCCTTTTTCCCGCTGTAACCGACGATTGCGAGTGACGGGCAGACATCGGGTCTGCTGGTCACTCACGCAGGGAAATGAGGGGGTCCGTGAGCGAGCAGGAGCGCGCCTCCAGCGACGCGCGCACGCTCCCTAGAGCCTCACAGGCTAGCGCTCCGACGGGTTTAAGGTTTAAAAATGGCGCCGCCCGTCGCATACATGTCACCGCGCACGCGCCCGCCGCCGCTCGTGTAATTTCGGCTATTCCCGGCGCCGCTCGGGAGTGCGCAATGACGTGTCGGCGCCGGGCGGCGCCATTTTTAAAATGAAGGCGCCTCTGGAACAGGTAACTGAAACAGCTTCACTACCTGCCATTATGCAGGGCTGCGGGCACACTACAAGGGATGCAGTGCTGCGGGCATGGTCCACATGTACCATGCCCACAGCACTGCATCTCCTGTAGTATGCCCACAACCCCGGATCCTCTTGTACCCTGCATTCTCCTGCACCATGCCAGTCACCCTGCATTCTCCTGCACCATGCCAGTCACCCTGCATTCTCCTGCACCATGCCAGTCACCCTGCATTCTCCTGCACCATGCCAGTCACCCTGCATTCTCCTGCACCATGCCCGCCGCCCTGCATTCTCACCCTAGGCTTATACTAGAGTCAATGATTTTTCCCATCTTTTTGTGGTAAAAGTAGGGGTCTCGGCTTATACTCGGGTCGGCTTATACTCGAGTATATACGGTAATCACTTCAATACCGGATCATTTCTGACATACATGTAGAAACCTACAATTTTTTTCGTAGCTAGGAAATTACTTAGAACCCCAAAACATACACACACACACACACACACACACACACATACATATATACATCTATTCTACACACAGTATCTCACGAAAGAGTACACCCCTCACATGTTTGTAAATATTTTATTATATCTTTTCATGTGACAACACTGAAGAAATGACACTTTGCTACAATGTAAAGTAGTGAGTGTACAGCTTGTATATGTGCCGGTTCACACTGTTACGACTTGTCAGGCGACTTGGTCGCCTGACAAGTAGCGGACCGTGCTGTGCAATGGGAACCGTTCTAATAGGAGCGACTCAAGTCGCTCTGACATAGAAAAGGTTCCTGCACTACTTCAGGGCGACATCGGAGCCCTAGTGTGAACCGACACTAACAGTGTAAATTTGCTGTCCCCTCAAAATAACACAGCCATTAATGTCAAAACTGCTGGCAACAAAAGTGAGTACACCTCTAAGTGAAAATGTCCAAATTGGGCCCAAAGTGTCAATATTTTGTGTGGCCGCCATTATTTTCCAGCACTGCCTTAACCCTCTTGGGCATGGAGTTCACCAGAGCTTCACAGGTTGCCACTAGAGTCCTCTTCCACTCCTCCATGATGACATCACAGAGCTGGTGGATGTTAGAGACCTTGTGCTCCTCCACCTTCCCTTTGAGGATGCCCCACAGATGCTCAATAGGGTTTAGGTCTGGAGACATGCTTGGCCAGTCCATCACCTTTACCTTCAGCTTCATTAGCAAGGCAGTGGTCATCTTGGAGGTGTGTTTGGGGTCATTATGTTGGAATACTGCCCTGCGGCCCAGCATCTGAAGGGAGGGGATCACGCTCTGCTTCAGTATGTCACAGTACATGTTGGCATTCATGGTTCCCTCAATGAACTGTAGCTCCCCAGTGCCGGCAGCACTCATGCAAGCCCCAGACCATGACACTCCCACCACCATGCATGACACCATCTGAACCAGATAAGTTTATCTTGGTCTCATCAGACCACAGGACATGGTTCAAGTAATCCATGTCCTTAGTCTGCAGTAAACTGTTTGCGGGCTTTCTTGTCCATCATCTTTGGAAGAGGCTTCCTTCTGGGACAACAGCCATGCAGACCAATTTGATGCAGTGTGTGTCGTATTGTCTGAGCACTGACAGGCTGACCCCCCACCCCTTCAGCCTCTGCAGCAATGCTGGCAGCACTCATACGTCTATTTCCCAAAGACAACCTCTGGATATGACGCTGAGCACATGCACTCAACTCCTTGGGTGGACCATGGTGAGGTCTGTTCTGAGTGGAACCTGTCCTGTTAAACCGCTGTATGGTCCTGGCCACTGTGTTTCAGCTCAGTTTCAGGGTCTTGGCAATCCATAGCCTAGGTCATCTTTATGTAGAGCAACAATTTTTTTTCCAGATCCTCAGAAAGTTCTTTGCCATGAGGTGCCATGTTGAACTTCCAGTGACCAGTATGAGAGAGTGAGAGCGATAACACCAAATTTAACACACCTGCTCCCCATTCACACCTGAGACTTTGTAACACTAACGAGTCACATGACACCGGGGAGGGAAAATGGCTAATTGTGCCCAATTTGGGCATTTTTATTTAGGGGTGTACTCACTTTTGCTGCCAACGGTTTAGACATTATTGGCTGTGTGTTGAGTTATTTTGAGGGGGACAGCAAATTTACACTGTTATACAAGCTGTACACTCACTACTTTACATTGTAGCAAAGTGTCATTTCATCAGTGTTGTCACATGAAAAGATATAATAAAATATTTACAAAAATGTGAGGGGCGTACTCACTTTTGTGAGATACTGTATATAGGTCTCTAGGTCTGGCACTAGAATTTTTGCTCTCGCTCAGACGTTCATGACGATACGGGGGTGCTTTAACATTTTTTTTTTTTTTTTAATTTTACCCAAAACTTTTTTATACTCTAATTTTCTTTTTTTTTTTAAATATATATTAACTTTATTGCTATCACACGGGATGAACAACATCCCTTATAACAGTAAAAGTCCTCTTTATGGAGAGATCTGGGGTATTAGACCTCAAAACTCTCCTCTGGCCTCCAATGCAGCCAATCAAGACACAGATCGGTCCGATTAGCTGCTTCCCTGGCCACTAGCGACCAGGTAAACAAAGAAACAAAAATGGACAAAATTCTTGTCGCTTACCGTTTCTGGGGTCACAGAAGAAAGAACGTCAGTTCCTATCTTGCTGTGTAGGGATGTCATTGCCGACGGTCAAATCCCTCCTGGGCTCCCTGATAGGACGGTTGTTGATTCCTCTGATCGGCCCTGGGGTGGTCCGGTGGCCGTGATGTCTGCCGGGACCAGACGATCGTTCACAGGAGAGGCAGAACAGTGGTCTGCCTATGTAAACAAGGCAGACCAGCGTTCTGTAAGTGCGGAAGATGGAGATCTTAGGTTTCTGCTTAGCAGAAACGCAGATCTGTTTTCCTCCAGGCACTGCATTCCCCCCGCCCACAGTTAGAAAGCACTACCTAGGAGCACACTTAACCCTTTGATTGCCCCTGATAACCCCTTCCCTGCCAGTGTCATATAAAGTGACAGTGCATTTTTTTTTTTAAGCACTGATCGCTGTATTGATGTCAATGGTCCCAAGAGAAGTGTCACTTAAGTGTCAGATTTGTCCGCCGAAATGTCGTTATCCCGCTTTTAAAAATACATAAATTAAATTCTGATCACCGCCATTACTAGTAAAAACAATGAAAAATATTAGTGATCGACCAATATCGTTTTTTTAAAGCCGATACCGATATTTTGGCCATTGAATATCAGTATCGGACGATAATTTTGTACATTTAAATTTTTTTTCTTGACAGGTACTCGTGGAGGGATTTGGGGGTCTAAAAAGACCCCAAACCCCTCCTCTGCACTGTTCAAAACGTCAAGTTTGGCTGTTTTGAACGCCATCATTTTTTAAAATTGGGTGCCGAGTACCCGGAAGTGATGTCATGACATCACTTCCGGGTTTTTACATGGAGACCCGATCAGAGCCGAATGCAGCTTTGATCGGGTCTTCGGCGGCCGTGCAGGCTGGTTGCCCAGGTCGCGGAAGGGGAGGGGGGCGGGACTTCCCCTCCCACTCTTTGTAATGACAGCCGAGTGGCTTCTCAGCCGCATCAGTTGTCATTACAAGACAGCCGACCCTCGGCTATGGACACCGGTACCGGGGTGATGCCTCTAGCTGCAGGTATCACTCCGGTACAACACTTTCCGAAATGTCGGCAATATCGGTAACCTCCAGGGCCGATTCTGATTTATCGGGGAAAGTGCATATCGTCCCTTGATATATTGGTATTGCCGATAATCAGTCGATCCCTAATATAAGACCATAAATCCATTCCATAGTTTGTAGATGCTACAACTTTTGTGCAAACCAATCAATTTACAATTATTGGGATTTTTCTTTTTTTTTTTAACCACAAACATGTTGCAGAATACATATTGGCCTAAAACAAAGAAATTGGATTTTTACATTTTTTTTTATTGGATAGGTTTTATAGCAAAAAGTAAAATGTTTTTTAAAAAATTGTTGGTCTTTTTGTTTATAGAGCAAAAAAAAAAAAAAAAAAAAAACGCAGGAAGTGATCAAATACCACCAAAAGAAAGCTCAATTTGTGGAGAAAAAAAAAGGACATCAATTGTATTTGGGTACAGCGTCACACGACCGCGCAATTGTTAGGTAAAGCTGAAGTGGTTAATCAGTGATCAATCACCAATACTGAACAGATTACAAACTGCTATATGTATGGCCCCCATATTAGAGCACATTTCTTTTCTTAAGCGCTGGACTAACGAATGTCGCACCACTGATTGAAGCAGTACGGCACACGTGGCCGCTTCTTCACCCAAAAGCAATGCCTTCATCTCCTCTTCCACGAAACCCGTCACACCACTAAACAGGCACAACGAGTGCTTTAAGAAGAGGATTCCTCCTGAGAATTGGGATTAGAGCCAGTTCAGCCTGACAAGTTGCGCTCCCTCGCGGTCCATTGACCGCTACAGGACCCGTTCTAATAGGAGCGGCACAAGTCGCTCTGACTTAGAAAAAGGGTCCTGTACTACTTCAGGGCGACCTCGGAGCGACTTGCATAGACTTCCATTATGTGAAGTCCATGCAAGTCGCTCCGAAGTCGTGGTGCATGGTAATGCACAAGTCGCCCCCGAAGTAGTAAGGAGTCGTGTCGAGCTAATGTGAACCAACTCTTAAAGCCGGCCATAGACAAATCAAAAACCAAACAAAAATTATTGGTCCTTTTGTTTTTCGCAACAATTGTCTGCCAGCTGCGACAAACAATTTTCTTTTCACAATCAAAAGGTGCCCGATACACACAATCGTATGCGCCATTTTTGTTTTTCAACTCGTCAATGGCCAGCCTTAGTTTTGTATTTGTTTTTCTGTGCTTGATCTTAATTGTAGGCCCTGCGGGGTCCATATTTTAGTATTCAAGGTCAGGATGGTTCTTGTTGTAGGTCCTACACGGCCGATACACATTGGTTATTTTTATACTGTTTGTACTTATGCACCAAGCTCTGTTAAGCGGTTGGGGTGCAAGTTTTGGACTTTCTGAAAAATCTATTAACCACTTTAGCCCCGCTCACATTGCTGCTACTGCAGCAATGTGGCTCGTTGTCGTCCAGCGACGTAGACCAATGTCACTGGACTCCGCCCCTTGTGGGCGGTGTGATTGCGCCGCCGGAGGCTCGCTCCCGCTGTTTTCAGTCACAGTGGGAGTCGGGCCAAGGGTGGAGCGGCGGTGATCGTCGGGGAATCGAGTGTGGAGATCCGCCCGCTTGTGTAAAAAAAGCGGGCGGATCTCCTAAGTGACAGACAGTGACAGATTGCAGGGTTCAGCATAGCTGAACATGCGATCTGTCCCTGTGTCACTCAGTCACCTCCCCCCACACACGTCAGTAAGCACCAGGCATACATTAACCCCTCCCTCTCCAATAAAATTAACCCCTTCCCTGCCAGTGTCATTATTACAGTAACAGTGCATATTTATAGCACTGATTACTGCAGTAATGTCACTGGTACCCCCAAAAGTGTCAAAAATGTCAGTCAAGGGTCCGATCTGCCGCAATGTCGCATCACTCTGCATACAGCTGAAGCCACAGCCAATCACAGTAAGAATCACGCCCCTAGGGACACACACAGCCCCTCCCTCTCAAATAAAGTTAACCCCTTCACTACCAGTGTATTTTTACAGTAACAGTGCATATATATATATAGCACTGATTACTGTAGAAATGTCACTGGTAACCCCAAAAGTGTCAAAAATGTCAGTCAAGGGTCCGATCTGTCCGCCGCCATTACGCGTTAAAAAAAAAAAAACAACAAAAATGACAAAAATCTTTCCCTTAGTCAGTAAACGCAATAACTTTTGCGCAAACCAATCAAAATACGCTTTTTGCGATTTTTTTTACCAAACATATGTAGCATAAAACAAATTGGCCGAAAATGTTAAAACATTTTGATTTTTACATTTTTTTTGGGGGAATTTCATATAAAAAAAGGGAAAAATATTGCTATTTTTGCAAAATTGACGCTCTTTTTTTGTTTATAGTGCGTGATAAAAAAAAAAAAAAAAAAAAAAAAAAAAAAAAATCGCACAGGCGCCAAAAGAAAGCTCTGTTTGTGGGAAAAAAAGGACGCCAAATTCGTTTAGGTACAGCGTCGCACGACCGCGCAATTGTCCGTTAAAGTCACGCAGTGCCGAATCGCAAAATACCCCCTGGTCGTTTAGCAGCCAAATCCTCCGGGGCTTAAGTGGTTAATAAAGAGAAGAAAAAAAAAAAAAAAGGGAAGGATCCCCACAACACTCATTCTGAAATATTTTGGCCGGGTTCACAGAAGACACATTCACACCAATGATTCAGGTTCTCACATCCTTGAACTGTATACAGCAGGAGAGGAGCGTGTAAACAAAACAAGAGTTTCACTTTTACTTCCACATTCTTGGAGCAAAGGAAGGGAAACCCCCAGTATGGGACAACACCTAGCGGGCATATTTATAGAGTGGTGAATGCGACATTCCACACAGTGGCTTAGGCTGTATTCACACTGATGCCTATTTGCTGCGATTTTATCGTACTAAAAAAATGGGGAAAAAAAACAAACCCCATAAGGCTAGCTTCACATCTGTGAGAGGGATTACAATGGCAGGAATGCACTTGTTCCTGCAGCAAGGGCTGCGGTTATAAATTGTGGGAGCCCGTACAGCCTACCTGATGGGCCCCCGCCATCTTTAACCCCACCTCAAAACAAAATGCAGGTTTGTCATTTACATATGCGTGCAGGACCAACGCGCACACTCGCAATTGCGCATGGGCACAGGGTCTTTAACATGTTTAAAATGTTAAAAAAAATAAATAAATATATATATATATATATATATATATATCTCCCCGATTCCAAAAAAAGTTGGGACATTGTACAAATTGTGAATAAAAGGCCATGTTTACCACTGTGTGGCCTCCCCTCTTCTTTTTATAAAAGTCTGCAAACGTCTGGGCACTGAGGAGACAAGTTGCCCGAGTTTAGGAATAGGAATGTTGTCCCATTCTTGTCTAATACAGGCTTCCAGTTGCTCAACTGTCTTAAGTCTTCTTTGTCACATCTTCCTCTTTATGATGGGCCAAATGTTTTCTATGGGTGAAAGATCTGGACTGCAGGCTGGCCATTTCAGTACCCGGATCCTTCTTCTACGCAGCCATGATGTTGTAATTGATGCAGTATGTGGTCTGGCATTGTCATGTTGGAAAATGCAAGGTCTTCCCTGAAAGAGACAACGTTTGGATGGGAGCATATGTTCTAGAACTTGGATATACCTTTCAGCATTGATGGTGCCTTTCCAGATGTGTAAGCTGCCCATGCCACACGCACTCATGCAACCTCATACCATCAGAGAATAATGCCCCATACACACGTGCAGATTATCTGCAGACTTACCTTTTCTATGTAGTGCAAGGGCCTGCCGGATTGCATACAAATTGAAAAGTGTTTAGGTTTGACCTCATATTATATGGTTTTGGCAAGTCTGCAGACAAAAGTCTTCAGATTATCTGCACGTGTGTATGGGGCATCAGAGACGCAGGCTTCTCAACTGAGCGCCGATAACAACTTGGGTTATCCTTGTCCTCTTTAGTCCGGATGACATGGCGTCCCAGTTTTCCAAAAGGAACTTCAAATTTTGATTAGTCTGACCACAGAACAGTTTTCCACTTTGCCACAGACCATTTTACATGAGCCCAGAAAAAATGCCTGCGCTTCTGGATCATGTTTGGATTTGGCTTCTTTTTTGACCTATAGAGTTTTAGCCGTCAACGGCGAATGGCACAGTGGACTGTGTTCACCGACAATGTTTTCTGGAAGTATTCCTGAGCCCATGTTGTGATTTCCATTACAGTAGCATTCCTGTATGTGATGCAGTGCCGTCTAAGGGCCCGAAGATCACCGCCATACAGTATGGTTTTCCGGCCTTGACCCTTACACACAGAGATTGTTCCAGATTCTCTGAATCTTTGGATGATATTATGCACTGTAGATGATGATAACTTCAAACTCTTTGCAATTTTTCTCTGAGAAAATCCTTTCTGATATTGCTCCACTATTTTTCACCGCAGCATTGGGGGAATTGGTGATCCTCTGCACATCCTGACTTCTGAGAGACACTGCCACTCTGAGAGGCTCTTTTTATACCCAATCATGTTGCCAATTGACCTAATAAGTTGCAAATTGGTCTTCCAGCTGTTCCATATATGTACATTTAACTTTTCCGGCCTCTTATTGCTACCCGTCCCAACTTTATTGGAATGTGTAGCTCTCATAAAATCCAAAATGAGCCAATATTTGACATGACATTTCAAAATGTCTCACTTTCAACATTTGATATGTTATTTATATTATATTGGGAATAAAATATAAGTTTATTAGTTTTGTAGTCCATTCCTTTTTTACTCACAATTTGTAGTGTCCCAACCATTTAAAAAATATTTTTAAATCTTTTTAGTTGCTGTCAGAAGGGATGAACAACATCCCTCATGATAGCATGGGCCATGACAGGCCCTCTTTATAGAGAGATCTGGGCTCTATAAGACCACAGATCTCTCCTTTGGACTCCAAAGCATGTGATCAAACCAAGACTGGTTTGATCAGATGCTTGTTCAAACCGCTAATGGTTTGTTTGCATGAGATCCGACACCACAAATGATGAAATCCTCACCGCTTCCCATTTCTGATGTCACACAATGGGAGGAACGTTAAATTTACTAAAGGCAAATCCACTCTGCACTACAAGTGCACATGGAAGTGCAGTTGCTGTAGATCTGATGGGAAGATCTGAAATGGAGGGGGGGGGGGGGGGAGCTCTGCTGATTTCTATCATCCAATTATGTGCAAGCAAAAATGCGTTTATTTTCCTTCCAATTTCACTTGTAGTGCAGAGTGGATTTGCCTTTAGCAAATAAACCCCGGTGTCCCCGGAAACCGAATGCTGCTGGTCACATTCTTACCAGGCTACCTGATTGCTTGGGAGAGCTCGGTAAAGGCAGTGACGGGAGGGATTCCCTTCCGCCACCTCTAAAAAGGTAATCCAGTGACTTCTTAGCCACTAGGATTACTTTTACTCTGGGCAGAATCGCAGGGGGGTAAAACATGATATTTCGATCATTGATGCAGTGATTATCGAGATACCGCCCCTCCAATACAGTCATTGGGCAGGAAGTGCAATCAACACGCATGTACATCTTTACTGCCCCCCAAATGCAAGCGTAAAGTAGCATCTCGTATTTTATGATCAGAATGAAAAAAAAAAAAAAAAAAAATCACACAGGCAGCGCAGTCAGCAGGCGCTCCATCATGGCTCTGTCTAGAGCAGTGGTCCTCAACTCCGGTCCTCAGGGCCCACTAACAGGCCAGGTTTTAAGTATTACCTTGGGGAGATGCAGACTAGAGTACTGAAAACACTGAGCAGCAAATGATATCAACTGGGATGCATTTCACTTATCTTGCAAACCTGGCCTGTTAGTGGGCCCTGTAGGCCAGGGTTGAGGAACACTGGTCTAGAGGTGCACTGAATGGAAATGTTGGTGCCAAAACCGAAAATTACATTTTTTTTTTTTTTTTTTTAATATGTAGATTATATATATTTTTTTTATATATAAAATTGTATTATATTTTACTAATATATTTAATATTAAAATTTAAATATGAATTTATTGCTGGCCATTATCTTCACCTTTAGAGGATGAAAAGCTCAAGAAAAATGCATCCCTTAAAATTCTATGTATGTCTTCACATTGGTTCATTGCGATTCCATTGTGGTGTTAAAAAAAAAAAAAAAAAAAAAAACTGCACCAAAAACGCACCTCCCTGTTGAAATGAATTAAAAAGGCAGCAAGAGTTTTCGGGTCACATGGCCTAAGAAAAAAAACACACTAAAAGCACAGTAATGTGTGGTAAAATCCCATCAAAATTGTGTGCGTTTTCGGCGCCATTATCAGCAAAATGCTGATAATATCATAGATGAGATCACGCCGAGTAGATATTATTTATTATTTCAGGTACTTATATAGCTGTCAATTTACGCAGCGCTTTACACATACATTACACATTCACATCAGTCCCTGCCCTCAAGGAGCTTACAATCTAAGGTCCCTAACTCACATACATACACAGTAGGGCCAATTTTATACAGGATCCAATTAACCTACCAGCATGTCTTTGGAGTGTGGGAGGAAACCGGAGTATCCGGAGGAAACCCGCACAGGGAGAAGAACATGCAAACTCCAGGCAGGTAGTGTCGTGGTTGGGATTCAAACCAGCGACCCTCTTGCTGCTAGGTGAAAGTGCTACCCACTACACCCTGTGCCGCCCAGATACCCAACAGGTTACAAATTAAAATTGCGCATACTCCTGGAATGGTGACAAACTACGGTCATTAAAAATCCCCATAGGCGATGCTTTAAAAACGTTTAGCGGTTACCAGTTTAGAGTTACAGGAGAGATTTTTTTTTTAGAATTATTGCTCTCGCTCTGGCGATCGCAATACCTCACGTGTGGTTTAAACACTGTTTACATTTGCGTGCGCGACTTACGTATGTGTTTTCTTTTGTGTGCAATCTCACGGCGATGGGGGCGCTTTAAAAAAATGTTTTTTTCCTATTAAAATTTAAGCACAGTTTAAACAAATAAATAAATAAAGCTGATCACTTTAATTGCTGTCTTGCTCTGATGATCGCGGCGATACCTCACGTGTGTGGTTTGAAAACAGTTTTCATTTGCGGGCGCAACTTGCGTATCCGCTTTCTTTCGTGTGCAAACTCACGGCAACGGGGGCGCTTTAAAAAAAAAAAAAAAATGTTTTCCTATTTATTTTATTTTTAGCACGGTTAAAAAAAAAATAAAAATCTGATCACTTTTAGACTCCATTCACACCAGCGCGACTTGTCAGACGACTTGTCGCGCTCCCTCGCGATCCATTGACCGCTACAGGAGCCGTTCTAATAGGAGCAACACAAGTCGCTCCGACTTAGAAACTAGAGACTACTTTGGGGCGACCTGGGAGCGACTTGCATTGACTTCCATTATGTGAAGTCTGTGCAAGTCGCCCCCGGAGTCGTGGTGCATGGGAATGCACAAGTCGCCCCCGAAGTAGTACAGAGTCATGCCGCCCCAGTGTGAACCGACTCTTATTGCTGTCACAAGGAATGTAAACATCCCTTGTGACAGCAATAGGCAGTGACAGGTACTCTTTATGGAGGGATTGGGGGTGTAAAAGACCCCAAAACCCCTCCACTGCACTTCAAAGTTTTCAAAATGCCAAAATCTACATTTTTGAATACTGACACTTTTTTTTAAATTTGGCGCCGTTAGCCGTCAAGTAAGCCGGAAATGATGTCATGACTCCACTTCCGGATTACTAAATTGAAGACACGATCAATGCTGAATCCAGGTTTGTTCAGGACTCCAACCAGCCAGCAGAAGTGCCAACTGCTTGCTCGGGTCTCATGGTGGGATGGGACCCCGCGGAAAGTGGGGGGAGCTTCCCCTCCCACTCGCTGGGATAACGGCCGAGCAGTTTCCAAATCGCATTGGCTGTTATCTTCTGAAAGCTGGCCGCCGGCTCTAAAGAACGGTACCGGGGTGATGCCTGCAGCTGCAGATCATCCCGCTACAACCACTTCTCCGAGCCGACATACCGGTACATCGATTAGCGGGAAATGGTTAAAAAGTGATTCTAAAGTTTTATTTTTTGATTAAAAACGTTTATTGAAAAATTTTCAAATAAAACATTTGTATAAACATAGTGAATACGAGTATTTTTCAGAACAGATATACATGTGTGTATTAATCTTACAAAAATATAAAATGTAACAAAAATAGGGTATAAAAAAAAAAAAAAAAAGAAGCTTTTTATGTAAGTTTTATTATCTTAATGCATTCAATTCATTAAGATAAAAACAATCATAACTGTACTAATCGGATAGTTAGTACAGCGGCTCAGACTTAAGGGTTGTTGGTTTGATTCCCAACCACGACACTCCCTGTATGAAGTTTGCATGTTCTCCCTGTGCGGTTTCCTTCCATGCTGGGGGGTTAATTGGCTTCTGTCTGGATTGGCCCTAGTATGTGAGTTAGGGACCTTTAGATTGTAAGCTCCTTGGGGGCAGGCACTGATGTGAATGTATGACATGACAAATAAAGTGTCGTGTAAATTGATGACGGCGCTATACAAGTAATACATAAATAACATTCTTTGGTGGTGAATCAATCGCCGCCATTTACAACACCGAGCAGGAAGATTCCCCGAGGTGTAAATCACACAGACAGCCTCTGTAGGCCTTAAAGCAGCCGAGTACAAGAAAAAACAATAACAATGCAGGTAGTGTGGGGGGGGGGGGGGGGGGGTGGCGACCTTTTCTAAGTTGCCTCCTGTCAGAATACAATAGCTTAGTGGGAGGAGATCACTGTACTAACATTGGATAGTTAGTACAGTGACTCAGACCTGAGCTGTGTTGAACGAAAAAAAAAAAAAAAACTAAGTGTGTTCTAGGCTAGGCTTTCGAACCTTATTAGATGGGGGGCTGGATACCAACCCCCTGGCCTTACAAGAAAGGGGGGGGGGGCCCTGGCCCTATCTATAACTGCCCATAAATGGATGGAAATTTGGTGATTCGGCTGAGTTGTTCCCATGATCAGCGCCTCTTACACAGGAATGTTGTTATATTCTCAACTGATCAGTGCCTGCAGCCAATCAGCTGCTGCGCTGATCAGCGTATTCTGACAGCAGGGGAGTCTCACATTCTGTTGTTTAGAGGGGGGGGGGGGTTACTCTGAGTTTTGTTGCACTGATCAGCGCAGCAGCTGATTGGAAGCAGGCGCTGATCAATCAAAAAGATAAACAATCCTGTGTAAGAGGCGCTGATCATTAGACCGACTCCTCCCACACAGGAAGTTGGCTCAAAATTTGGCCAATCTCTACTGAATCACCAAATTTTGAGTGGCTATAGATAGAACTACACCACTCCCCCCCTCCTTTTATAGGAGGCCAGGTGATTGGTATCTACCCCCCCTTTCTGATAAAGCCCTCATACGGGCCCCCCCTATCTGATAAAGCCCTCATACGGGCCCCCCCTATCTGATAAAGCCCTCATACGGGCCCCCCCATTTCAGATAAAGCCCTCATACGGGCCCCCCCATTTCAGATAAAGCCCTCATACGGGCCCCCCCATTTCAGATAAAGCCCTCATACGGGCCCCCCCATTTCAGATAAAGCCCTCATACGGGCCCCCCCATTTCAGATAAAGCCCTCATACGGGCCCCCCCATTTCAGATAAAGCCCTCATACGGGCCCCCCCTTTCAGATAAAGCCCTCATACGGGCCCCCCCTTCTAGATAAAGCCCTCATACGGGGCCCCCCCTTTCAGATAAAGCCCTCATACGGGCCCCCCCATTTCAGATAAAGCCCTCATACGGGCCCCCCCATTTCAGATAAAGCCCTCATACGGGCCCCCCCATTTCAGATAAAGCCCTCATACGGGCCCCCCCATTTCAGATAAAGCCCTCATACGGGCCCCCCCATTTCAGATAAAGCCCTCATACGGGCCCCCCCATTTCAGATAAAGCCCTCATACGGGCCCCCCCATTTCAGATAAAGCCCTCATACGGGCCCCCCCATTTCAGATAAAGCCCTCATACGGGCCCCCCCATTTCAGATAAAGCCCTCATACGGGCCCCCCCATTTCAGATAAAGCCCTCATACGGGCCCCCCCATTTCAGATAAAGCCCTCATACGGGCCCCCCCATTTCAGATAAAGCCCTCATACGGGCCCCCCCATTTCAGATAAAGCCCTCATACGGGCCCCCCCATTTCAGATAAAGCCCTCATACGGGCCCCCCCATTTCAGATAAAGCCCTCATACGGGCCCCCCCATTTCAGATAAAGCCCTCATACGGGCCCCCCCATTTCAGATAAAGCCCTCATACGGGCCCCCCCATTTCAGATAAAGCCCTCATACGGGCCCCCCCATTTCAGATAAAGCCCTCATACGGGCCCCCCCTTTCAGATAAAGCCCTCATACGGGCCCCCCCTTCTAGATAAAGCCCTCATACGGGCCCCCCCTTTCAGATAAAGCCCTCATACGGGGCCCCCCCTTTCAGATAAAGCCCTCATACGGGCCCCCCCTTTAAGATAAAGCCCTCATACGGGCCCCCCCATTTCAGATAAAGCCCTCATACGGGCCCCCCCATTTCAGATAAAGCCCTCATACGGGCCCCCCCATTTCAGATAAAGCCCTCATACGGGCCCCCCCATTTCAGATAAAGCCCTCATACGGGCCCCCCCATTTCAGATAAAGCCCTCATACGGGCCCCCCCATTTCAGATAAAGCCCTCATACGGGCCCCCCCATTTCAGATAAAGCCCTCATACGGGCCCCCCCATTTCAGATAAAGCCCTCATACGGGCCCCCCCATTTCAGATAAAGCCCTCATACGGGCCCCCCCATTTCAGATAAAGCCCTCATACGGGCCCCCCCATTTCAGATAAAGCCCTCATACGGGCCCCCCCTTTCAGATAAAGCCCTCATACGGGCCCCCCCTTTCAGATAAAGCCCTCATACGGGCCCCCCCCCTTCTGATAAAGCCCTCATACGGGCCCCCCCCTTCTGATAAAGCCCTCATACGGGCCCCCCCCTTCTGATAAAGCCCTCATACGGGCCCCCCCCTTCTGATAAAGCCCTCATACGGGCCCCCCCCTTCTGATAAAGCCCTCATACGGGCCCCCCCCTTCTGATAAAGCCCTCATACGGGCCCCCCCCTTCTGATAAAGCCCTCATACGGGCCCCCCCCTTCTGATAAAGCCCTCATACGGGCCCCCCCCTTCTGATAAAGCCCTCATACGGGCCCCCCCCTTCTGATAAAGCCCTCATACGGGCCCCCCCTTCTGATAAAGCCCTCATACGGGCCCCCCCTTCTGATAAAGCCCTCATACGGGCCCCCCCTTTCTGATAAAGCCCTCATACGGGCCCCCCCTTTCAGATAAAGCCCTCATACGGGCCCCCCCTTTCAGATAAAGCCCTCATACGGGCCCCCCCCTTCTGATAAAGCCCTCATACAGGCCCCCCCTTCTGATAAAGCTTTTATAGGGACCCCCCCTTTCCGATAAAGCCCTTATACAGCCCCCCCCCCATTTCTGATAAAGCCCTCATACAGCCCCCCCCTTTCTGATAAAGCCCTTATATGCCCCCCCCTTTCTGATAAAGCCCTTATATGCCCCCCCCCTTTCTGATAAAGCCCTTATATGCCCCCCCCTTTCTGATAAAGCCCTTATATGCCCCCCCCTTTCTGATAAAGCCCTTATATGCCCCCCCCTTTCTGATAAAGCCCTTATATGCCCCCCTTTCTGATAAAGCCCTTATATGCCCCCCCCCTTTCTGATAAAGCCCTTATATGCCCCCCCCCTTTCTGATAAAGCCCTTATATGCCCCCCCCCTTTCTGATAAAGCCCTTATCTGGGCCCCCCAGCTTAGAAAAGGTCGATGTCTAGGCCCCTCCTCCTGATAATGTCGGTCCCCCCAGGAGTGAAACACCTCGGTCCCTCTTCCCTCAGGTCGGTCTCAAGGCCCTCCCCCCTTCTCCCCTAGGCCGGTCTCCCCTCCCCCCGTGCCGGTCTCCGGCGTCCCCTGACTCACCTTCTTCAGCTCGTTCTCGGTGGCGCCGGGCTGCACCCCGAGCAGGTCGTATAGTTTGGTGTCGGCGACGTTGGCCATGTCCGGTGGAGGGAGCGAGCTGTGCTGTTCCTAGGTTATGGTAGGGGAACGGGAAGAAGGAGAAGAGACCCGGGGGAACGAGGACAGAAAGAGGCCGGAAACCAGGACGGCGACGTCACGTAACCCATGTGACCGGCTTACGTCACACGACCCCGCCCAGCCGCTGGCAGCATTCCCCATCCTCCTTGTTTACTGCTACAGGAGGGCTGAGGGGGCTGTAGGCCTCAGGGGGTCATGTCAGCCTCTGAGTGTGTAGGGGGAGGAGGAGTCAGGCTGGGATTTGTAGTGACCACAGGGTGACCCTACAGGAAATGTTGGAAACAGTATGACAGCATAGAATCACACCACTGACACCGCATCAAATACTGCATCTGACACCGTATCCGATACATCTAACACTGCATCTAACACTGCATCCGACACCGCATCTAACACTGCATCCGACACCGCATCCGACACCGCATCTAACACTGCATCCGACACCGCATCTAACACTGCATCTAATACCGCATCCGACACCGCATCTAACACCGCATCTAACACCGCATCTAATACCGCATCTAATACCGCATCTAACACCGCATCTAATACTGCATCTAACACCGCATCTAATACCGCATCTAACACCGCATCTAATACCGCATCTAACACCGCATCTAATACCGCATCTAACACCGCATCTAATACCGCATCTAATACCGCATCTAACACTGCATCTAATACTGCATCTAATACTGCATCAAACACAGCATCTAATACTGCATCTAATACTGCATCCGACACCGCATCTAACACCGCATCTAATACCGCATCTAACACCGCATCTAATACCGCATCTAATGCCGCATCTAACACTGCATCTAACACCGCATCTAATACCGCATCTAACACCGCATCTAATACCGCATCTAATACCGCATCTAACACTGCATCTAATACTGCATCTAATACTGCATCAAACACAGCATCTAATACTGCATCTAATACTGCATCCGACACCGCATCTAACACCGCATCTAATACCGCATCTAACACCGCATCTAACACCGCATCTAATACCGCATCTAACACCGCATCTAATACCGCATCTAACACCGCATCTAATACCGCATCTAACACCGCATCTAATACCGCATCTAATACCGCATCTAACACTGCATCTAATACTGCATCTAATACTGCATCAAACACAGCATCTAATACTGCATCTAATACTGCATCCGACACCGCATCTAACACCGCATCTAATACCGCATCTAACACCGCATCTAATACCGCATCTAATGCCGCATCTAACACTGCATCTAATACCGCATCTAATACTGCATCAAACACAGCATCTAATACTGCATCTAATACTGCATCTAATACCGCATCTAACACCGCATCTAACACCGCATCTAATACCGCATCTAATACCGCATCTAACACCGCATCTAATACCGCATTTAATACCGCATCTAACACTGCATCTAATACTGCATCTAATACTGCATCTAATACTGCATCCGACACCGCATCTAATACTGCATCTAATACCGCATCTAACACTGCATCAAACACAGCATCTAATACTGCATCCGACACCGCATCTAACACCGCATCTAATACCGCATCTAATACCGCATCTAACACCGCATCTAATACCGCATCTAATGCCGCATCTAACACTGCATCTAATACCGCATCTAATACTGCATCAAACACAGCATCTAATACTGCATCTAATACCACATCTAATACTGCATCAAACACAGCATCTAATACTGCATCTAATACTGCATCTAATACCGCATATAATACTGCATCTAATACTGCATCTAATACTGCATCTAATACCGCATCTAATACTGCATCTAATACTGCATCCGACACCGCATCTAACACTGCATCTAATACTGCATCTAATACCGCATCTAACACTGCATCTAATACTGCATCTAATACCGCATCTTATACTGCATCTAATACCGCATCTAATACCCCATCTAATACCGCATCTAACACTGCATCTAATACTGCATCTAACACTGCATCTAATACTGCATCTAATACCGCATCTAACACTGCATCTAATACTGCATCTAATACCGCATCTTATACTGCATCTAATACTGCATCTAATACTGCATCTAATACCGCATCTAATACTGCATCTAATACTGCATCCGACACCGCATCTAACACTGCATCTAATACCGCATCTAACACTGCATCTAATACCGCATCTTATACTGCATCTAATACTGCATCTAATACCGCATCTAATACCGCATCTAATACTGCATCCGACACCGCATCTAACACTGCATCTAATACCGCATCTAACACTGCATCTAATACTGCATCTAACACTGCATCTAATACCGCATCTAACACTGCATCTAATACTGCATCTAACACTGCATCTAATACCGCATCTAATACCGCATCTAACACTGCATCTAATACTGCATCTAATACTGCATCTAATACCGCATCTAATACTGCATCTAACACTGCATCTAATACTGCATCTAATACTGCATCTAACACTGCATCTAATACCGCATCTAATACCGCATCTAACACTGCATCTAATACTGCATCTAATACCGCATCTAATACTGCATCTAATACTGCATCTAATACTGCATCCGACACCGCATCTAACACTGCATCTAACACTGCATCTAATACCGCATCTAACACTGCATCTAATACTGCATCTAACACTGCATCTAATACCGCATCTAATACTGCATCTAATACCACATCTAATACTGCATCAAACACAGCATCTAATACTGCATCTAATACCGCATCTAATACTGCATCTAATACTGCATCTAATACTGCATCCGACACCGCATCTAACACTGCATCTAATACTGCATCTAATACCGCATCTAACACTGCATCTAATACTGCATCTAATACCGCATCTTATACTGCATCTAATACCGCATCTAATACTGCATCTAATACCGCATCTAACACTGCATCTAATACTGCATCTAACACTGCATCTAATACTGCATCTAATACCGCATCTAACACTGCATCTAATACTGCATCTAATACCGCATCTTATACTGCATCTAATACTGCATCTAATACCGCATCTAATACTGCATCTAATACTGCATCCGACACCGCATCTAACACTGCATCTAATACCGCATCTAACACTGCATCTAATACTGCATCTAATACCGCATCTTATACCGCATCTAATACTGCATCTAATACTGCATCTAATACTGCATCCGACACCGCATCTAACACTGCATCTAATACCGCATCTAACACTGCATCTAATACTGCATCTAATACTGCATCTAACACTGCATCTAACACTGCATCTAACACTGCATCTAATACTGCATCTAATACTGCATCTAATACCGCATCTAACACTGCATCTAACACTGCATCTAATACTGCATCTAATACCGCATCTAATACCGCATCTAACACTGCATCTAACACTGCATCTAATACTGCATCTAATACTGCATCTAATACCGCATCTAATACCGCATCTAACACTGCATCTAATACTGCATCTAATACCGCATCTAATACTGCATCTAATACTGCATCTAACACTGCATCTAACACTGCATCTAACACTGCATCTAATACCGCATCTAATACCGCATCTAATACCGCATCTAATACCGCATCTAATACTGCATCTAATACCGCATCTAATACTGCATCTAATACCACATCTAATACTGCATTTAATACTGCATCTAATACCGCATCTAATACTGCATCTAATACTGCATCCGACACAGCATCTAATACTGCATCTAACACCGCATCTAATACTGCATCTAATACCGCATCTAATACCGCATCTAATACTGCATCTAACACTGCATCTAATACTGCATTTAATACTGCATCTAATACCACATCTAATACTGCATCTAATACCGCATCTAATACTGCATCTAACACTGCATCTGACACAGCATCTAATACTGCATCTAATACCGCATCTAATACTGCATCTAACACTGCATCTAACACTGCATCTAATACTGCATCTAACATCGCATCTAACACTACATCTAATACTGCATCTAATTCCGCATCTGACACCGCATCTAATCCTGCATCCGACACAGCATCTAATACCGCATCTGATACTGCATCTTATACCACATCTGAAACTGCACCTGACATTGCATCTAATACTGCATCTGACACCTCATCTAATACTGCATCTGACACCGCATCTAATACTGCATCTGACACCGCATCTAATACTGCATCTAACACCGCATTCGATACCACATCCGATACTGCATCTAACACCACATCCAATACTGCATCTGACACCGCATCTAATGCTGCATCTGACACTGCATCTAACACCACATCCGACACTGCATCTGATACTGCATCCGACACTGCATCTAATACTGCATCCAACATTGCATATAATACTGCATCCAACACTGCATCTAACACCACATCTGACACTGCATCTAACACAGCATCTGACACTGCATCTAATACTGCATCCGACACTGCATCTAACACCACTTCCGACACTGCATCTAACACAGTGTAGCACCCTCCTGTATAGTTGCTAGAGAGTGAGCATAATTTTCGGCTCTGTCTGCCTATCAGAGGAGCAGCAGGTAAATTCTATATTGCACTCTGCTTAACAGGGAGCAGGATCTGTGAGTTAGGTCTGCTCAGTGTGTGATTCATATGGTCTGAGGGAGTGTCCCCACTGTGCCCAATGGGGAGGCAGGTTGGATAGTGGAGGAAACCTGGCCAATGACACACAGGCTTTGTTACAGCTCCAGGGATTGGCACAGACAGTTGTCTCGGTGCATTGTGGGGTGCAGTATATAAAGCCAGGGGCACGTGTGGTAGAGGTCTTTGGCGGGAAGCAGAGTCCCAGAAGGGGGGTGGCGGCTGCCTCCTCTTCTGAAGTGGATGGTGATGGTCACAGGTAGTCGGCCTGGTGAACCAGCAGTGTGGAGCTGAACCCAGAAGTCCAGGAGAGCTAATTGGAGGAGATGGGGTACTGCGAGAATCTGGAAAGCCGTATTGTGAGTACAGAGGATCTTGCCCAGGGGTCTGCCCAGGAAGGGGACCACTCCGGGGAGTATAGTCAGTGGACGGGTGTTGGCTGGTACAGAGAAAGGGGGTGCTAGGTGAGTGCCCTGAAGAGAAAAACAAACAGGAACATTTTACCTCAGATTCATCTAGTGGCAGGATGAAACAGCGGCCTTGCCGCATTCTGAAGTTAGAGTCCTCAGAATTGTAAACAGTTCCAACATTGAAGTATCCCACTCTTCCCTTCTCCCATCCCAACATAAAATAAAACAACAAAAACAACAACAACCCCTAGACTGTTCATTGAATGAGCCAAAGAAGTAAAGTATAAGATTTATGCATGCAGTTTCTATGGGTAACCCTGGGAAATCCAGAAAGTGTGAAATATCAGCAGCTCTTAAGGGGGCAGTACTACATTTGATGGCTCGTCCGGGATATCATCCTGGGTTACCGCAACAGTTGCTAATGGCAACGGCCGAGAAATTTTGCAAAAGAACGTCATGCTTTCTCAAGAAGTGCCAAGGAGGCAAATAATGCCTGCTCTACAGGAGTTAGTGAAAGTGGGATGAAGAATCAAGTTCACAGTGATGGTTGCCAACGGCAATGGATGGACTTTTCTTGGGACTGTAATCTGTTCTTTCAAGAAGTGTGCAGGAGAGTTAAGAGAAGAAGAGATGCATCACGCTGTACAAAAGGACTGTGTCTGCTTTACAGTGACTGGTGCAAGTGTGGACGGAGAAAGTAATGGCCCAGGGCACGTGGATCTGTGTGCCTGGGGCCATGTCTGGACATACACTATAAAGAAAAATGTTGACCGTGCAGTAAATGTCAGCGGAACACTTTTCAAAGATAGTGGCAAGGGTGATACTGGAGGAGATGCTGTAAAGAAAAATGTTGGCTGTGCAATTAATGACAGCGGGACACTTTTCTGAGACAGTATGGCGAGTGTTGTCTGTGTAAGCACTATGAAGAGGAATGTTGGCCTTGCAATGTCTGACAGCGGGACAATTCTCCTAAATAGCAAAGGGGATCAGTTGGTCTGGGGAGATGGAGGTGCAACTAAAGCCCAAGTACAGACAAGGATGGCGGATGCGTGCGGATTGAAGAGCACAATCTGCTTTACAGTGGCCTTCATGCTGGCTGAGCTGAGTTGGAGTGGCAATGAAATGGTTACTGTACCGTGTGGGAAAGTGCGCGCTGAAGAGATCTGCCTAGCAGGAGGAGCCACCGCCAATTAATCAGCTAATCTGGAGTTGTGGGCGGAGACGTTGCTCACGCACAGCCAATCCGGAAAGAGGAAGGGAACCTACAAATTACTTCCGCTTTCGGGTGTAGCTGAGAGGGAGACACGTGTGTGAAGGAGCAAGATGGCGAGTGCTGGAGTGAGCCGGAACGCGGAGGCTATTCTGCGGAGCGAACCGGAATGCCGATATCGACCCTGTGTGACACTGGGGTGCAATTGGTGCCTGATGGAAGGCTGGCATTGTGTACCGGAGCAGGTGTGGAGCATTTGAGCCTGGTATGTAGTCAGTGTCTAAATGTTACCATGCGGCTGCAAATGTGGGGCCAATGCAGGCATTGTGGCAATTTGCTACTGTGGGCGGAGAAGAGTGTTGGTCAGCCCAGGACACTGAATGTGATGTGGGAGACCGGGGTCACTCGTGCTCTGTCGGCTTCTGAACCGGGAATCTCTGTGGGCAGAGGAAGAGGAGTGCTCAAGGTGCTGATGGAACTGGGATCAGTGACATCTGCCACCACTACAGTGTGCCAAGTGAGAGAGACCCATACTTCCGAGGCTGTGTGCATGCAGGTAGTAAGGGCTGGGGAGCAGCCACATGATGTACGTAAGACTGCAGTGGCAGACATCCGGTTCGCTCTAACAAAGGCAGAGGGGAGTCGATGGCCTGCGGTGGCAAAGACTATGAGTGTGAGCAGTGATGAAGAGGCCGGGGCCATTGACGTGGGGTCCCCTTGCTTCCAGCATCGCTATGGATCCTTGGAGGAGGGAATCGATGCCTGGAAATCAGAGGAAGAGACCGAGTGGGACTGGGGGTTGGATGAACAGAGCAGTTCGGCCAGTCCAAGTGTTCCTGATGAGGAGACTAGGGATTCCGTGGTACGTGGACAGTGTGTTAAGAATCTGGGGTTCTGTGAGGCCTAATCTACATGGGTCCCAGATCTATCCCTGCCTCGAACCTATGCCTGGGCTCGGGAACAAAACGAGGCCTATGCGTCTCTCATCATCAAGGAGGAGACCCTGTATTGCCCGCCTGGGAGAGGCAACCGACAAACCCTCCCCAGGTTCTCCAGACTACAACGGCTTAGACAGAGAAAGGTGGCCTTGGATTATGGATATGATTACCCTTATGCTCCTAGGGAGATCATGCTAGAGATAGAGGCCAGAGGAGAGGCTTGGTGTGACGAGGCTGTGTGGGACCTTCTCTACATTCCGAAACCCCACCGCAACCAGTCAAAGCTGGAGTTATGGAAAACCTTTCAGTCTGTAAAGGCCAACTGGAACTTTGAGTGGGCTATCTACATTGACAGTGTGGAGGTCCGCTGCCCAAACGGATCTGGCCAGGCTTGGTCCATCTGTGTAAGAGACTCAGAGGGAAAAGATGTGCGAATCCCACATCCTGATTACTATTGCTGAGGATACAAGATGCAGAGCTGAGCAGTAAGGCTGGCTAGCCTGAGTTTGCTTACAGAAGAAGAGGGGCTGGAGAGCCCGAATGTGAAGTGTACAGTGCTGTTTCAAGTTTTCATCTTTGTTATTAGGGCCTTAGCCCTATTTCCAATACCCCTTTCTCTTCTATCCTTACAAAAGGGATTGGGAAATCTACAACTGCCACAGCTGAGTGGCTTCACCAAAGAGGGCCAACCCTTCAACTTTACGGAAGGAGACCCTTGTTAAAGGAGGACTCTAGTGATACTCTGACTGTGCTAAAATGGAGATCCTTTGGGCCACCGGGCCAGGATCATTTACCACCTCAAGTCGAAAGGACACTCTATGGAGTAGTTTGGGCCATCGGGCTGAAGAGGAGAAACTCTTACAGAGAAACTTTTTCTACAAAGATGCTTTGTAAAGATTCTGTTGGGCCAACAGGCCAAGTAAGGAATTCTGTGCAGTTTGCTACCTGAGGAGAGCAGGTAGTGGCCTGAAGTTTCTTTGTTTGGGGGTGCCCTAGTGCAAGGGGCCCCTGAAGGGACTATTAAACCCCACAAGCCAGAAAAGTTTGCTCAGGCTCCAGCAAATAACTTGTTCCAAAGAAGACATGTTGCCTCGGTGCTACAGGTGTAAGGGACACTGTGAGCATCAGTCGGATGGACTCCGCATGTTTTCAAGGACTTGTGGGCCTGACTGAAACAGGGAAGAGTCAGTGCCCAGGTGCTAAAGGGACTGTGCCTATTTCAGTCACAAAGTGTGACTCAGGAGGTAGATGGTTAGCTTGATAGGGTTTTGTTGTCACCTGTCCAGGAGTAACAGCTGAATGCCAAGTCAAGTTTGTCGGGAGAGATGTCTACCAACATGTATAGTCAGGGATTTTGGGTGAGAAGGTTGCCTCAGAGGAGTGGACAATCTCACCAGTTTAGTTAGAAATGCTGAAATGTGCTAACCTTTGTTTTTTTCCTTTGCAGGCTTGCACTGGATATCCGGGTCTGGCTAGGTCCTCCATATATTTGCAATGTAAATGTTGTATGTAGTTAGTCAGTTAAAATCCCCCATTAACAATACATCTTCCACCCAAAGCTAATCACTATGTGCATGATAGTGGAGAGTAGGGAAAGATCTACCAGAGGTGGCAAATAAATGCCTACTAGAACACATTGTAAATTAGTAATAGCAACCTGCATAATAATATACCGACCCCCAGGGTCTGTTCTGATGTCAAAAAGCTGAAACGAGAGCATCCTATGAACCAGGATGCTAACCCCCCTAGAGTAACTGGAGTATGTAGTATGGTAAAGGGAGCTAACCCATGCTCTTCGAAGACCCATAATGCGGGAGCCAAGAAGGTGATCACGTCTCCTGGAGTACACAAATATGAGGTGAGTATTTTTTGAGATAGTTAAAACTAATGATCTTTTATGAGCAGAATTGAGGCCCCGCACATTCCAGGAGACTACAGAAACCTTCGCCATAGTATTGTGATCAAGTAAGTGTTGTATAAATGGAAAGCAATCCAGCTTCCAAGGTGGAACCACAAAACAGAGCCCCAGCCCAGCCAAAGGGACGGCCTTCCCCATCCAGCATGGCTCTCCAAGAGCTGTCATCACTTGTGGGAAAAAGTATTCCATGCCATAAAGAAAGACAAAAATCAAATCTGTAGAAAAAACAAAACCATGAACAAAAGGAAAAAACAATAGGTCCATATTTTGCCAGCAACGGCTGGCAGCCGGTTCCCCTCCACCCCGCGGGACCCACTCAAGACCACATCTTTTCCCTTAAATCAACCCGTTAATAACAAAAACAACAACTGGGGGACGTGAGTTCAGAGGTAGAGAGTCAGTGACCCAGTTCGGTCCTGATAGAGCAGATGTAATATTAGAAAAAAATAACAAACATCAGAGTCCCAACTGGAGATGCTGAAACAGTATTCAAGTGCAGAGTTTCCGGGATATCTCCTAGACTAAGCCAGGGGCACACTACTTGAGGAACAGACAAACCAACAGAGGCAACCATATAAACATCATCTTACGATAATTATGGCCTGGGAGGTGAACCCGGGGTAATAACAAAACCGCCAGTAAGTCAGCCCATGCACTTCCATCCCAGACATACATTCCCCACCACCGATGGAGAGGGTGGAGGAAGGAGAGGCTAGGAGAAGAACAGGCAACCAATCCCTCCGGCACAGGAAATCATAGGATATGGAGAGGGGGAACATCTTCAGCCCAGGGAGGCAATGTCTCCAGCCAAGCCACTGCATCCTTAGGGGAGGTAAAAAACCTCACCGTGTCCCCGTCCACCACCCACAATTTAGCTGGGAAAAGGACACTGTACTTCATCCCCTTGGAGGGCAAAGCAGCCTTTACAGAATCAAAAGACCAGCGGAGCTTCTGGGTCTCAATAGAATAATCCGGGAACAGTATCAGTCAGTTATTTTTGTACACCAACTCCCCTGCCACTCTAGCTGCCCGCAACAGGTCATCCCAGTCTCTGAAATCTAGGGCGTGCAGGATGAAGGTGCAGGGGGGAGCCCCTTGCAGGCCCATCTATGGTGGTATGCGGTGGGCCCCCTCGCCAGTAAGGTAAGGGGATAGTTGGGCAGTAGGTAGCAGGGACCAGAGTAGTTCCTCAGCAAATACAGCAGGATTATTCCCCTCTTCTCCCTCCACCAGGCCGATCATACAGATATTGTTCCGCCTGCATCTGTTCTCAGCATCCTCTGCACGCAACTCCACCACCTTAACCCTAGATTGGAGGGAACGGGTTGGCGCCAGAGTTTTCAGCTACGGCATCCTTAATGTGTCCCACCCGCGTCTCTTCTGTAGAAAGGCGGGAGCAAACCTTCTCCATGTCCTGTCGGATGAGCCCGATATCTAATTGGACAGCTTCAATTTTTGAAGTTAGGGTCACCTGGCAGGAGGCAATAGCCACCATTACCTCCGGAATTCCCAGAGATGGGCCAGCAGGCTCCACAGACTGTTCTGTCTGGGATGCCATATTGACACGTGGCGTCTGGCTGTGCAGCGGCCGGGGCTCCGGGCTCGCTATATGAGATAACCAGAACAGAATGCGGCAGTACCGGAACAATGTATCACATGTTCTGGGACTGTCCAAAGATTAGAGAATTTTGGACTGAGGTCAGACAACTCCTTGGTGAAATCACAGGAATAACGATTCCAAACGATCCTTGGGTATGTCTATTTCATAAAACAACAATGCCACTAAAAAAATACAAAACAACACTGGTTCCAAGTCTATTAAATGCAGCAAAGGGAACAATACCAAAAAAGTGGAGGTAGATAGCCCAAAATTAAAGGATTGCGATAAAATAAATAACATCTTTCATATGGAATATATAAGTAACTCTCAAGAGGAGATTCCAATAAATATGAAAGAAAAATGGGGAAAATGGATAAATTTTAAACATTTTTTAAAAATTATCTAAGTATACCTTAATTAATGTTTAACCGCTTGCCGACTGCTCACAGTATATTTACTGCGGCAGTCAGCCCCTCACAGGCAGAGCGACGTAGGTCTACGTCGCTAGCCTGTGAGGCTCTGGGGAGCGAGCGGGCGCCGCGGGAGGCGCGCTCCCGCTCCCGCGCGGTCACGGACCCCCCCGCGCGTGTGACCGTCGGGGGAGAGGGAGAAAGTCAGGCGGCTTATGTAAACAAGCCGCCTGTCATTCTCCCCTGTGTAGAAACACTGATCACACGGTTCTACAATGTAGAACTATTGATCAGTGTTCCTACACTTCAAGCCACAGCCAATCACAGTAAGAATCACGCCCCTAGGGACACACACAGCCCCTCCCTTTCAAATAAAGTTAACACCTTCACTACCAGTGTATTTTTACAGTAGCAGTGCATATGTATAGCACTGATTACTGTAGAAATGTCACTGGTAATCCCAAAAGTGTCAAAAATGTCAGTCAAGGATCCGATCTGTCCGCCGCAATGTCGCAGTACCGCAAAAAAAATCGCAGATCGCCGCCATTACGCGTTAAAAAAAAAACACCAAAAATGACAAAAATCTTTCCCTTTGTTAGTAAACGCGATAACTTTTGCGCAAACCAATCAAAATACGCTTTTTGCGATTTTTTTTTTACCAAACATATGTAGCATAAAACAAATTGGCCGAAAATGTTAAAAAAATTAGATTTTTACATTTTTTTTGGGAATATCATATAAAAAAATTTGAAAAATATTGTTATTTTTGCAAAATTTATGCTCTTTTTTTGTTTATAGCGCATGATCAAAAAATCGCACAGGTGATCAAATACCAGCAAAAGAAAGCTCTGTTTGTGGGAAAAAAAGGACGCCAAATTCGTTTAGGTACAGTGTCGCACGACCGCGCAATTGTCCGTTAAAGTCACGCAGTGCCGAATCGCAAAATACCCCCTGGTCGGAATGGGGGTAAAATCTTCCGGGCCTTAAGTGGTTAAACATTGTCATAGCCGGGGAAATAGGAGGAAAAGGCAATATGGGTAGAGAAGGGAAGGGAGTGGAAGGGAGTAGAAGGGAGGGAGAGGGGGGCTAGAGGTAGCCAAAGGGATAAAGCAATATAAAGTTTACAATTAATGACTGCTGCTTATTTCCTAAAAGTTTATTTATATTTGAAATTCTTTCTTTTATCTATTTTCTTTACTATGTGAGATATATGTAAATTTTATATGCAATTAAAATAAAAATTAATATTAATATTAAATTAATACATTTTCTTCTAACCCTTAACCCCTTACAAAAAAAAAGTAAAAAAATGTAATAAATAAATAATAAAAATGAAAATTGGATGAAAAAGCTGGAAACCATGCAAAAAAATATGAAACAGATGATATTGTTCTCTAATATTAACCCCTAACCTAACAAAAAAAAATAAATAAAAAATAAGTAAATAATAATAAATAAATTAACCCCTAACCGTTAACCCCCTACAAAAAAAGTAAAAAAATGTCATAAATAAATAATAATAAATAAAAGCTGATAAAAAAAAAAGGTGAAAAACATAGCAACAAATGATGAAACAGATGATATTTATATCTATTAGCTAATTATAAACGCCAAAGCTGAAAAATGCTTTAAAAATGCTGTACACAAATGCTCAAAAACACACCTACAAACACTTAAAAAATCGACACAATGCAGCCTGAGATGTGAACGCAGCATTAGTCGTGTGACTTCACTTGAACGATTTCAAAGCTGCATGTCAAGTGCGACTTCAGGTGCGTCTTGGCTGATATCTGTGCAACTGCATGCACAGATGCCTGTGGAAGTCACACCTGAAATCTGCAAAAATAGTGCAGGAACTTTTTTTTTCAAATCGGTGCGGCACCACAAAGTCGGCGTCGCGCCGTTTTGAGCAATTGAATTGTCGATAGTGGGGCTGCAACTTGTCATGCGATTTGGACCTCCTGTCAAAACAAGTTGCACCGTTGTGAATGAGGGCTTTGTGTTATCAGAAGGAGAGAGATTAACAAGGCCAAACCCCGCTGCCCTGTATTGTCTCAGTACATGTGAACGCCACAAATATAATAGGATTTAGTTGCTCTCTTATCTCTGCTATTAAAAAAAAAAAGTTTATGTGATTTGTTTGTATTTTGTAGTATCAGATCCTGTATGTATGCAGTGTATTTATATGATGATTATGTGAGATGTCGCAGTTTGTTGCATTCTGTAGAGAAACGGCATCATCTGAAGCAGCCAGTGTCACCATGGCAACGATTCATCGCTAGAAACAGACTTGTTTACCTCTCCAGCCATCATGATATAACCTCCTAAACACACACAGCATCTAAGAGATGCGATTATTTTAATACCGTGTGCAGCAGCCAGCTTCCTATGTACATAAAGAGTACCTGTCCTGATCCACAGAACCCGGGAAATATACGCCTGTCGGCGGCCATCTTAGTTGTGTTGTTCTGGTTACATTAGGGTTGCCACCTTTTCTTCAAGCCAAACCCGAACACTTTAGCGGTGCACAGGATTTTTTTTTTTTTTGAGTATACGCTATAACATTGTAAAAGACCCAGGACACTTTTGGTTGCCCCAAGGAGAGTGGGAACAGTGGGTGTGTCCAAATTGTGAGTGTTATGCATGGAATGCAGGGGTCAGGAATATTTAATGTATTGAATGCAGGGGACAGGAGTGTGTAATGCAAAGTAGGAGTCATGAGCAGGGCTTTTTTTCAGCGGGAACACGGGGGGAACGCAGTTCCGGCACCTCCAGTCTGAATGTATGCAATGGCAAAGGGGTGCTGGGGTCAGTGGGGTGAGCTGAATGGCCTATTGATGCTGGCTGCCGGGGGATCTATTGTTGCTGGGGTGAATCTATTGTTGCTGGAGGGCATTTTGTTGTGGGGGGGGGGGCTATTGTTGCAGTGGAGGATTTATTGTTGCCTGGGGGAACTATTGTTGCTGGGGGGCTATTGTTGTTGGGGGGGTCTTTTGTTGCAGGGGAGGATTTATTGGGGGGGAGGTGATTGTTGCAGGGGAGGATTTATTGGAGGGGGGGGATTGTTGCAGGGAAGGATTTAGTGTTGCTGGGGGGCTATTGTTGTTGGCGGTCTATTGTTGCTGGTTTTTGGAAGAAGAGAGGGCTAGTGCTAGCAGGGGGGTCAGATATGTGTAGGGAGGTGCTTTGGGAGGAGAGAGGGCTAGTGCTAGTGGAGGGTCACATATGTGTCGGGGGGGGGGGTGCCTTGGGGGGGAGAGAGGGCCAGTGCTAGCGGGAGGTCAGATATGTGATAGATATGTGTCGGGGGGTGCTTTAGGGGGTGAGAGGGCTAGTGCTAGTGGGGGGTCAGATATGTGTCTGGGGGTGCTTTAGGAGGAGAGAGTGCTAGTGGGGGGGGGAAGATATGTGCTGGGGGATGCTTTTGGAGAGGGGAGGGCTAGTGCTAGTGGGGGGCAGGGTCAGATATGTGCTGGGGGGGTGCTTTGGGGGGAGAGAGGGCTAGTGCTAGCGGGGGATCAGAAATGTGCTGGGGTGCTTTTGGAGGGGGGGGGGCTAGTGCTAGTGGGAGGGGGTCAGATATGTGTTGGGGGGTGCTTTGGGAGGGGAAAGGGCAAGTGCTAGCGGGGGGGGGGGGTCAGATATGTGCTGGGGGTTGCTTTGGGGGGAAGAGGGCTAGTGCTAGCATAGGGGGTCAGATATGTGCTGGGGGGTGCTTTGGGAGGGCAGAGGGCTAGTGCTAGTGGGAGGTCAGATATATGTTAGATATGTGTCGGGGGGTGCTTTAGGGGGAGAGAGGGCTAGTGTTAGTGGGGGTCAGATATGTGTCGGGGAGTGCTTTGGGAGGAGAGAGGGCTAGTGCTGGTAGGAGGGGGTCAGATATGTTCTGGGGGTTGCTTTAGGAGGAGAGAGGGCTAGTGCTAGTGGGGGGGGGGGGGTCAGATATGTGCTGGGGTATGCTTTTGGAGGGGGTAGGGCTAGGGCTAGTGCTAGTGGGGGGGAGGGTAAGATACTGTATGTGCTGGGGGGGGGGGAGAGAGAGATCTAGTGCTAGCGGGGGGGTCAGATATGTGTCGAGGGGTGCTTTGGGAGGTGAGAGGGCTAGTGCTGGTGGGGGGGTGTCAGATATGTGCTGGGGGGTGCTCTTGGAGGGGGGAGGGCTAGTGCTAGTGGGAGAGGGTCAGATATGTGTTGGGGGTTGCTTTGGGAAGAGAGAAGGCCGGTGCTAGTGGGGGGGGGGGTCAAATATGTGCTGGGGGGTGCTTTGGGAGGGGAAAGGGCAAGTGCTAGCGGGGGGGGGGCAGATATGTGCTGGGGGTTGCTTTGGGGGGAAGAGGGCTAGTGCTAGCGTAGGGGGTCAGATATGTGCTGGGGGGTCCTTTGGGAGGGCAGAGGGCAAGTGCTAGCGGAGAGGTGGGGTGGGGGGAGTTGAATATGTGCTGGCAGGGCACTTTGGGAGCAAATAAGGCTAGTGCTGTGTCTTCCTCCCTCCTCCTCCTGTGTGTGTTTAAACAGAGCCGAGGAGGAGGCAGCTTCGATCCACTGACACTCTGCTGTGAGTGAGACAGGCTGCCGGTGTCCTGTCGGATAATGCCTCCTGTCGAAAAATGCATCCAACTTACTGCGCATGCTCAGTAAGTGACGTCGAGACACACATCAGATGCAGAGCAGAGTTGTCACTCCCGGCGCAGTCCATTCTGAATAATGTGTCTGGGTCTCAGGACGATGGAACCCTGGACACATCATTCAAAAACCGGACTGTCCATGTGAAACCCTTACAGGTTGCAACCCTAGGTTACATACATAAGTTATAGGCTGCATACACGCGGCCATACAGCGCGCAGAGCCTGCATATTCAAATTCCCAGGACCCACTGCCGCCGCACACAGACGCACATTGAGATGCATTAGAAGAGGTTGAGCGCTCGGGTTTGTGCAAGGAACCCACATGCGCACTGAGGTGTGTTCTGAACGCACTCTATCCACATTAGGGGTATACATCAGTGCACATGCATGTGCTTTAACTTCTTCAGTTCCGGAAGATTTACTCTTCATTAACAGCCCATTTTTTGTGCAATACCGCACTGCATAATAAAAAGAATAACCCCATGCGCTTAGGCTCTAGAAATTAGCTAGCATGTATTGTTGGTGACAATAAATGAAACATAAAAATGAATGAATGCAGTGCTTAGAAATCATAAGTGTTCACAAACATCATAACACAAGATAGCAAAGTTAAAAAAGTGAAAGTCCATAGATTCTAGGATGCACCCAGTGTGCATAGCCAAATGAACTGCAGATGAACTAAAGTCCTCCACCAATACACCAGCACACCGGCCCTCTTTCCCCAAGGTATGGACCACTAGATTATAGGTGGTCATACAAGCATTCCAATATCCACTGGCTTATTGTCAGGGTGCCAGGAAACCAGACCACACGGAGATGCAGGTAAAATAAAGCAGTTTATTGGAGAAAACAACAATAATCGCACAGCAAGAGTGGGGAAGAGAGCGCAGAAACAAGTCGGGGGTCAAGTCCTGGAGTGGGTAGTCATCCAAGCCGGGGTCGAGTCTAGAAGCGGGTCGTCTGCCGATGCCGGGTCGAGAGCTAGGAGAGTCGTCAGCCAAGCCAGGTCATACACGGAGGAACACAGAGAACAGAAGACTGCTAGCAGAGATGCACCTTGGAGCACAAACACAAGGGCAAGGACTGCAACCCAACAGATGATAGATATAGTCAGGTGTGCAGCATCATCACTGTGCGACGCCCAGGCAGCAGGAAGTGATGATGCAATTTAGAGTCTATAAGAGGCAGCAGTCTGCACATGTCCAAGATGGCTGCCAACAGGAGGGCAAGGTAAGACCTTGACACTTATCTCCACTCATCAATGATAACATCTGGATGGATCCTGTTGGCCCCTCTGGGATAATCCCTCCACAGGTCACATGTATCAGAATGAGAACAGACAATGACTCATTGTTCAGTATATCAAAAACAACCAAGGCTTATTGTGGATAAATACAGAATACTCACATTTGGAAGCAAAAAAACAAGCGTATAATAAGCATTAGTTCAGATGGTTTCCAATCAACAGGGTTGCCGCAAGCCATGCGTGTTGTGATGTGACGTATGGTAACCAGGCTCCACCCTATGCATTTCATCCAATCAGAACGTCGTCAGGGGTGTGACTATTGGTTGTCACTTCCTAAATACAAAGGGAGAGGGCCTGACACTGTTAAATAGAAAATAAAGTGAAATAGAAAAAAGGAATATAAAAATCTTAAAAGGTCTTAAAACCAAAATATAATCATCTTAGATCACGGGGCCAGGGGTGTGACTATTGGTTGTCACTTCCTAAATACAAAGGGAGAGGGCCGGAGGGGTCCACCCTCTCCATATTGCGTCCCAAGCCTCAGTATGATCAGAAGCCAAAATTACGTCACCGCCAAGAGCAAAAATACTATCCGGACTGGAAGTAGACTTGAACCCGATAGCGGCGGCCATATTAAAGGAGCCCAAAGATCAAGAGTAACAACCTCTGTCTCTGACCAACTTGTGGATAAATACAGAATACTCACATTTGAAAGCAACTGACACTGTTAAATAGAAAATAAAGTGAAATAGAAAAAAGGAATATAAAAATCTTAAAAGGTCTTAAAACCAAAATATAATCATCTTAGATCACGGGGCCAGGGGTGTGACTATTGGTTGTCACTTCCTAAATACAAAGGGAGAGGGCCGGAGGGGTCCACCCTCTCCATATTGCGTCCCAAGCCTCAGTATGATCAGAAGCCAAAATTACGTCACCGCCAAGAGCAAAAATACTATCCGGACTGGAAGTAGACTTGAACCCGATAGCGGCGGCCATATTAAAGGAGCCCAAAGATCAAGAGTAACAACCTCTGTCTCTGACCAACTTGTGGATAAATACAGAATACTCACATTTGAAAGCAAAAACACAAGCGTATCATAAGCATTAGTTCAGATGGTTTCCAACCAACAAGATTGCCGCAATCCATGCGTGTTACGACGTGACGTATGGTAACCAGGCTCTACCCTACGCGTTTTGTCCAGTCAGAACATCATCAGGGGTGTGCCTATTGGTTGTCACTTCCTAAATATATAGGGAGAGGGCAGGGGGGTCCACCCTCTCCATATTGCGTCCCAACCCTCAGTATGATCCGCCGGAAGCAGAAATGACGTCCCCGCCAAAGAGCAAAAATACCATCCGAGCCGGAAGTGGACTTCAACCCAATAGCGGTGGTCATATTAAAGGAGCCTTGAGATCAAGAGTAACAACCTCTATCTCTGACCAACTATACAGAGCTCTCATCAGAGACTGGGCTCAAACTGACACTGTTAAATAGAAAATAAAGTGAAATAGAAAAAAGGAATATAAAAATCTTAAAAGGTCTTAAAACCAAAATATAATCATCTTAGATCACGGGGCCAATATACTGCGTTATTTTAAATGACAATTGCACAGTCATGCGACTCTGTACTCCAATAAAAAGTATGTAATTGTTTTCCCACAAATTGAGCTTTCTTTTGGTGGTATTGCCCTTGTCCTTTAGCACAGTGGTCCCCAACCTTTTTGACAAGGAGGACCTGTTTGGTGGAAGAAAATTGGCCAGTGGCCACCACGTGTGCTTTTTCAGGGCATTGACTGGTATTAGGGCTTCGATTATTATGACATCATGGTTGATTGGTGTCAGGATGACCGAGGCGCATGATTTCTATTATTACATTGTAATATAAAATGAAATAGTTCAACTCACCATAATACAGAATCAGTGGGAGCCCTGAGTGTGTCACTTGCCACATCATCTGAAACCAGATGCAGTGCGTCACATGTTAGTCAACTAAAATCTCCAGTATATTTTATTCAATTAAACTAATTTTAGTCAACTAAAATCTAATGTGTTTAGTTAAATTTTAATGCATTATTCAAGCATTTCTATAAAATTTCCAAACTCAATCTAATACAATGTTATTATTTATGGTATTAAGGTTTGAACAAACTGACAGCCACAGATTTTGTCACTCTGGGCAGTCTGAGGAGGCCTGTAAAACTGCACAGTGCTCTGGACGGTCATCTGAGGAGGCCTGTAATGCACACAGTGCTCTGGACATGGACAGTCTGAAGAGGAGGCCTGTAATGCATTGCACACAGTGCTCTGGACGGTGGTCTGAGGGGGCTTGTAATGCACACAATGCTCTGGACAGTGGTCTGAGGATGCATGTGCAGATTTTCCAGGCATTGGGCCTGATGTGGGTCTGCCGTGGTTATCGGTGACACCTTCAGCCCATTTAAGCTGAATACCCAAGTGTGAGATTTGAGACAATGACCATCCCGGCATCTTTGGTTTGTTTTGTTTATTTGATAATGGGGATGGAAGAAGGGAATGAGTGGGATACACCTCTGGCTCAACTAGGTACAATTGGGACACTTTGCAGAAAAATGCCTGTTAACGCTGTCTCGACGCCAGCTGGATGCCGACCAGCGCTTACTGGCGCTTGAAAAATTCTGTCTTGCTGAACTGTACTAGAACTTGACTTTTAACACTCTGGTTAACTCAAAAGGTCCTGGACTGTAGTGAGACTTGACTCTTGACACTCTGGTTAGCTCAAAAGTCCTGTGAACAGCTCCCTCCAGCCCTTCACTGACTGAGGTAGCTCCTTGTAACTGCTTGTGCTGCTGCAACTCTCAACGCTGTACACTGCACACTTTATCTCTTCAGGGCCCAACCGCTAGCGTCCCCTTTACACTTCAGGGTCCTCTCACTAGGCACCCCCTCTGAACTTCAGGGTCCTCTCACTAGGCACCCAATCTGAACTTCAGGGTCACACTGGCACCCCCTTTACCGCTAGCTAGCTCCTGGATCCTTTGGACCTTCATAGTGGTCCCCTCCCAGCTAGGCAGACCCCCAGGGGCAGTTACAGTACTCACAAACTGGGAATGCTTTCCTGGAACTGGACCCCCTCTGCTCCGCTGGTCCTCATTACACCGGAGCCTCTCTGCAGCTCAGCTCTCTCTGTCCCCCCCAGGCAAGCCGCCCGGAACACCCGATCTTTCTGACAGGAGGAGAGACAGCCATACTCTCCCTCCTGGGATTCTGCTTCCAGCCAAAGACGCTGCGTCATGCGCTCCCTTAAAACTTATACCCACCCCCAGAATCCTGTGCGGCAGAATCTGCCTTTCTTGGGTAGATACAGGCCTGAATGTGCCACTGATTGGGTTTTTTCCACCGCTCAATGAGAACCCTTCTCATGGAGCCAGTGGGGAGACTCCCCAGCCTCAGTAGCCACACCCGGTAGACATGACAGCCCAGCTGAAAATGCTGCACAGTGCTCAGGACAGTGGTCTGAGGAGGTCTGTAATGCACACAGTGCTCAGGACAGTGGTCTGAGGAGGTCTGTAATGCACACAGTGCTCTGAATAGTAGTCTGAGAGGCCTGTAATGCTGCACAGTGTTCTATGCCGTGGTCTGAGGAGGTCTGTAATGAACACAGTGCTGTGAATGGTGGTCTGAGAGGCCTACAATGCAGCACAGTGCTCTGGATGGCAGTCTAAAGGGTAGGCCAGTAATGCACAGTGCTCTGGGATGGTGGTCTGACTCTAAGAAGCCTGTAATGCTTCACAATGCTGGATGGTGGTCTCAGGTCTAAAGGATGGCCTGTAATGCACAGTGCTATGGATGCCGGTGGTCAGAGGAGGCCTGTTATGCACACACAGTGCTATGAACGAACAGTGGTCTGAGGGGAGGCCTGTAATTGTAATGTACACAGTCACAGTGCTCTGCTCTCTGCTCTGGAGGGTCGTTGTCGTGAGACGGGAGTGTGACTCTTGTCGGGTCGGCCTGTAAAGCACAGTGCTGCTCTGGACGGACGTGTGAAGACTCAGGGTCCTGTAACTGTGGCTTGCTGGCTGCACAGTCACTTGCCTGCTGGGAGTGGAAGAAGGTGGAACTCCATGAAAACCGGAAGTTCACGAGGATAAACCTCCCTGCCTCACATTTGCGTTTCGTTAATGAACGAAAATGGAATTGATTTTCATCATAGCTTTCGCCAGTGGACGAAAATATGTGGTGTACTTTTCGTTTCGTTTTTGGCACTGTAAAAATGCCACTGCCGAAAATTTTGACAAATTTTTTTTTTTTTTTTGACGAAATAAACACTGGTAAGACTCCATAATGTGCTAGTATGCAATGTGATGCATAATATCACATTATACAACTGCCTTACAGGTGTTTGATTTTTTTTTCCCACCCGTAAAGTAACACAGTGCCGTATCCCAAAACAATGACCTGGTCATGAAGGGGATGTAAATCTTTCGGCGGTCAAGTGGTTAGGCAAGGGGGCGGCAGTGCAATTAGGTCTTAATGGAACCCCCACAGATCTGTTGATGTGCATTTTTGTGCATGTCTAACCGCCTGGTGCTGCAGCGTGTTTTTGAAAAGAGTCGGGGAATATATTTCTGCCTTTCTCAGAGGTAGGGCAGCCCATTAAATAGACTGCCTACAGCCCCGTACACATGGGCCGAATGCCAGCCGACATTAGCTGGTTCAATAAAAACCATCTGACATTCGGCCCGTGTGTATGGCAGCCATTCGGCCCGCTTTTGTCGGACGTGCATGCTGGAAAACCAGCAGCCGACCGTCTCCCGATCAGCGCTCTCCGCCAATGGCGGAGAGCGCTGATCAGAGTGTTCTGGCGGGGGTACGTCCCCCTTTCAGAACACAATAGCTCAGCGGGGGAGATCACTGTACTAACATCAGATTGTTAGTACAGCGGCTTCAAACCGCGGGGTTGAATGGAAAAAAATGAATAGTGTGTATCCGACTCTGAACGTGACACATGGGAATGAGCGGAAAATGGACCAAAATACGCGCACACGCGGTCGCAGATGTTGGTGTAGGCCTGAACCTAGCTGAAGAGAATGGTTAGTGAATACAGTGAATGAGGGTTTGTTTACTTTGGTTGTCCAATCATGGACAGGGATTTGAGTGGATATTTATAAAGGTTTTTCCTTGCACATGATCGGGTGACTGCAGTGTACACAGCACTTCCTCATCCAATCATCCTCACTGATGAGAACACTGATATTCTCTATAGATCGAAGGTCAACACACGTCTCCATGGCAACAAGAGCGGCGCTCCATTCATAGGCCTGGCCGTACTATTAGTAATGTCTGGCGGGGGTCGGTGTGCGTGGTGACGTAAGCCGGAACGGCGGAACGTGTAGCGAGGATTAGGGGGATGGCGGACCCGGAGCTGGAAGCGATAAGAAAGCAGCGGCTGGCGGATCTACAGGGGAGACATGGGGTGAGATGAGGAGACAGGATATTGGGGTGGTGGGGGGGGTGTAACACTGGGATATGTAGGGAGGGGGGGGGTGTAACACTGGGATATGTAGGGAGGGGGGGGGGGGTGTAACACTGGGATATGTAGGGAGGGGGGGGGGGTGTAACACTGGGATATGTAGGGAGGGGGGGGGGTGTAACACTGGGATATGTAGGGAGGGGGGGGGGGTGTAACACTGGGATATGTAGGGAGGGGGGGGGGGTGTAACACTGGGATATGTAGGGAGGGGGGGGGTGTAACACTGGGATATGTAGGGAGGGGGGGGGGTGTAACACTGGGATATGTAGGGAGGGGGGGGGTGTAACACTGGGATATGTAGGGAGGGGGGGGGTGTAACACTGGGATATGTAGGGAGGGGGGGTGTAACACTGGGATATGTAGGGAGGGGGGGGGGTGTAACACTGGGATATGTAGGGAGGGGGGGGGGTGTAACACTGGGATATGTGGGGAGGGTGTAACACTGGGATATGTAGGGAGGGGGGGTGTAACACTGGGATATGTGGGGAGGGTGTAACACTGGGATATGTAGGGAGGGGGGGGGGGTGTAACACTGGGATATGTAGGGAGAGGGGGGGTGTAACACTGGGATATGTAGGGAGGGGGGGGGTGTAACACTGGGATATGTAGGGAGGGGGGGGGGTGTAACACTGGGATATGTGGGGAGGGTGTAACACTGGGATATGTAGGGAGGGGGGGTGTAACACTGGGATATGTAGGGAGGGGGGGGGGTGTAACACTGGGATATGTAGGGAGGGGGGGGGGTGTAACACTGGGATATGTGGGGGGGGTGTAACACTGGGATATGTAGGGAGGGGGGGGTGTAACACTGGGATATGTAGGGAGGGGGGGGTGTAACACTGGGATATGTAGGGGGGGGGGGTGTAACACTGGGATATGTAGGGAGGGGGGGTGTAACTGGGATATGTAGGTACGGGGTGGGGGGCTGTGTAAAACTGGGGTACATGGGGGGGGCTGTGTAAAACTGGGGTACATGGGGGGGGGGGTGTAAAGCCAGGGGGATGCTATGTTCGGAGTTCTTACATTTTCCGTTCTCTTTGCAGGAAGCGGGGAGTGACCAGGCTCAGCAAGAAGCTAAACAAAGGTGAGCTGTTCTGATCAGCTGGTGTTGTGGTAAAATCGTTGTCAGTGCTGTACGAATGACACCCAGGGGCCACACAGCCAGCACTATGGATGAAGCAGTAGGAATGTCAGCCCTGACAGAGCGAGTTCACTGAGCGGAGCACATGGGAGGTGCTACACAAATATCCTCGTCAAAGTACACAGAATGTATATAGTACGTCCAGTTCTTCTTCTGTTCCATCTGCAGATCATTGGGATGAGCTTCCATCTGCAGATGCTATCAGTTAAAGTCACCTGACAGTTCAGTTTAAAAATTAAAATATATATATTTTTTTAAATTGTTCTGTTTAACCCCTAATTGGCCCAAATTAATTCATTTTCCCCCTTCTTTCTTCAAATATTCTGTTTTTTTTTTTTTATTTGTTTAATGTTTATTCTTTCTTTTATTGTTGGATTAAAAAAAACTAAAAACACACATTTTGAGGAAAAAAAAAAAAAGCTTTTGTTGGGGTGGTTTTATACCAGGATGATGCCTGGCAGGTATCATTCCAGTATCATAATTTGCAGCTGCTGGTTGCCTTCCAAGCAGAAGTGATCCTAGTGGCTCCCCATAAAGAGGACCTGTCGCAGCCCATACTCTCACAAGAGATGTTCATCCCTTATGAAAGCAAAAAATTAGATTAACAAAAAAAAAAGTAAAAGGCTTGGGGGAACTGCAGGGGATGGGGACCTCTGAGAAACTTCAGGGTGCTGGGGGGGGGGGGGGCACTATAAGGGCCTGGAGGCTCTATAGTAGACTGAGGGGCTCTGCATGGGGCTAGGTGACTCTGTGCACAGTTGGGGCACTGTGGGGGGCTCACGGGGTATATGACACTCCCAGAAGTGTCAATTGCAGATGAGGTGTTTGAAAGCTGCAGTTATAAAACAGGGGGGTCATTTGCATAAAGCACATCTTTGGTTCCTAATTTTTTGCTTTTTGTTTACAGAGAAGATGACATGCGAAATAACATTTTATCCCAGGTCCTCAGCCAGGGCGCTCGGGCAAGGTGTAAGTATTATCACCATGTGACCTATAATGAACAGGGCCGGGGTCATCCTAGTGACTTCTCTCCAAATGTATTATGTGGGAAGGGGGTGGGGAGGAGTATGCTTGGTGTTTTTGTATATGTTTAATTCTTCTTCTGTTTCAGTGAACAACCTGGCCTTGGTGAAGCCTGAGAAAGCCAAAGCTGTAGAAAATTACCTTATACAGATGGCAAGAATTGGCCAGCTTGGTGGGAAGGTTGGTGTCCATTGCATTTATGTATAATAAGTGAAAGTTATACACCCCCTCTTAAAGTGTTAGTAAACCCAGGTTCCTGCATTCAATATATCTGGTCTCCCACAGTACACAGAACATGGAAATGCAATTTATTTTTGTAAATATTAACTGCAAAATTAATCAAAATTGGAATATAAATTATATCCACCACCTGCGCAATCTGTGTGTGTGTGTGTATATATATATATATATATATATATATATATATATATATATATATATATATAATATTTATGAAAAAAATTGATTGTGAACCAGTGTGTAAAGCTGCTGGTTTAACCGCGCTAAGTGATAACAAGTTATTAATAAGCTAACATAACTCTAATTTTGCATACAATCCTTAATGTGTCAATCAATACCCCTCTGAGAGGATGATTTGTACTAAAATTCCAAAAATGAATAAATAAATATTTGAAGTGCAATTAAAGTGCTCAAAACATATTATTGCATAAATAAGTAACTCTATAGCTGTAAGGAAATGTCTATAGCAAGCAAAAGTTCTTAATCTCCAGCGTGATTATGCGTGCCACAGTGTTCTTATTTCTTTATTCCAAACACACTTCCCAAAATTGTGCTGTTAAAACCTTTTGTGTCCGCCACCAATGAACAGATTGCCATTGCCTACTTACCAAAGTTAAAGAGGTTGTAAACCCATAGATTTTATTTTTTTTTCGCAGCCTGAAAGAGAAAGACATAATGAGCTAGAATTATGAAATACTTACTTACCTTAGAACGAGCCCCCGCCGTGCTGCCCGCTTACCTGTATGACGGGCGACATGTCCAGTCGCCCGTCTTCCGGGATCGCGGCATCCGGCCATCTGATTGGCCGGAGCCGCGGTGACGTCACTCCCGCGCAGGGGACTCTGAAGGAACGGCACCAGCGGCCGTTCCTTCAGAGCGCATGCGCCAGTGACGTCACTGGCTGCATGTAAGGTAAATATCTCCTAAACGGTGCATGTTTAGGAGATATTTACAGTACCTATAGGTAAACCTTATCATAGACTTACCTATAGGTACAAGTGTCATAGGAGGGTTTACTTCCTCTTTAAGTATAAATCTCGCCTTATTCCCAATAAGGGGACCGCCTCGACCATCAGTTAGGTAAACTCCACCTAAAGGTAAGTATATACTCAATAAGAGGGCCTCCAAAACAATCAGACACACTCCATCCAAGAATCACCAGGTTTACAGGGAGTGAAAGAGGGAGACTTCCCTGGTGAAGTATGTGGTATTTATTGAATAAAATAGTAGTAAAAACTTACAGTATTGTTTGCAGAGATACAAGCTCAAACTGGGAAGCAGGGACACCGTTTGCATTCCACCTGCGCTTCAAATGGCAGAAGTGACTTACTACGTTATCCCGTGACCCTAAGCGTTTTGTCAGCAGCATCTCACGTCCTCAGGAGTCATGACGCAGGTGGAATGCAAACCACCTGCAAATGCAAAGTCAGACCTATCCTTTTGAAGACGCAGGGGTACTTAAAGATGCCATGGATAGATAGGCTGAAGGTTATTTAAAGAAGGCATGGGATGCAGGAGCTGCTAACTTTCAGCCAATCATTGCATCCACCTGTGTAGCCAGATCACTAGACCTTTGGTTGGAGCAGTTGAAATTCCTCCTGGAACACAACACCCTTAAAGAGGATTCACTCCCCGTTCTCAACAAAGCTGCCGCTTATTTTGCTGGCGCTTCTGCAGTAGCCATCAGGTTTTCGGCTAGATGTTCAGCCCTTATAAACAAAGCTAGACTGGTGATCTGGTTTAAAGCTTGGGCAGGGAATATGGCTTCTAAAGCGAAATTATGCTCTCACCATTCAAGGGTGGCCTATTATTCGGTGAAGACTTGGATGTGGTTTTGGAGAGATCTGCAGACAAAAAAGGTTTTCCAATACTGATGAAGAAACAGCCCAAAAGCCTTTTTGACCTCTCAGGAAAACCAGTCAAAAGGACTCAGGCAAAATAGACCCTAGGACATAGAATAGAACAGAGGAAGGGCAAGGGCAGAGGAGGGATTTCTGTTTAATTCCTCCCAAATTAAAGACAAAAGCCAATGATTCCCCTTGCAGGGCTAGGAGGGAGGCTGGGGACTTTTCCTACCCTCTTGGCAAAGGGTTACAATAAATGAGTTCATAATGGATCTAATCGACAATAGATACAGGATAGTATTCTATCATATACCCCCAAGTCGTTATTTGGTTACTCCACTGCCGAAGGACTCAGACATGGCAGCTGCCATGACGAATCTAATTCAGGAGTTTCTGGATCAGGAAGTCCTTTTCCCCAATCCCTGGAGGGCAAGGTTATGGGGGGTTCTATTCCCATGTGTTCATCGGAAGGAAACCTTCGGGGAAATAAGTTGATCCTGAATTTAAAGGAAGTCAACAAAAGTGGTGTTTTACAAAAAATTCAAGATGAACACTATCTTCATGACGAGAGAGAGCTATTATTCAGAGAAGCTTTCATGACTACGATCAACCTAACAGATGCATACCTGCATATTCCCGTCAGTCTGCTCCAAACTGTTCCTCAGATTTGCAATGAAAGGACTGGGCCAGACAATCTTTTTTTCAATTCAACGCCCTCCTGTTCGGGTTGACATCTGCTCTAAAGATCTTCGCGAAGGTCCTGGCAGAAGCCTTACAGGGGTTGAGGACCTCAGGTATCCAGATAATACCCTACCTGGATGATCTATATTTGCAGAGTCCTCCACAGAGCTGGAGAAAAACCTAATCTATGCAATAATCCATCTGCAACCGCTAGCATGGATTGTGAACTTGGAAAAGTCAAATTTGGGACAATTGCAGAAATTTGTCTTCCTGGGTTACATACTGGATTCGGTGGAAGGAAAATTTATATTTACCGAGCGAAAAGATGTGGCGACAGTATCCTACATAAACAAGGGGGTACGTGGGCTCCCTCCCTAATGGAGGTGGCAAAGCTGATCCTTTAAATGGACAGAAGAAACCACCCTCTCTCTGGGAGCCATTCACCTCCAAGGGGAGCAGACATCTTAAGCAGAGAGAATATTTGTCATATGGGATGGGGTCACACGGAATGGAGCTTCAAGCATTAAGTGTTTTTGAGGCAATTTTTTAGAGATGTGGGGTCGACATCTAATAGACCTGTTTGTCTCATCCAAAAATGTGCAAGTAGAACTTTCTCACTTCACAGGGACCTTTGCAGTCTGGGTCTGGATGCATTTGCCTTTCCGAGGTCGGAGGTTCTCTTGTACGCTTTCCCTCCATCCAGGCTCATACCAAAAGTGATTCAGAAAGTCCAGCTTTGCCAAAAAAGGTCATGGTTTGCTGCTCTACAGAAACTGTCAATAGCAACACCCTGGAGCCTGCCCGAGAGGATCGATTTGCTGGTCCCGCAGGTAACCTTTCTTTGACGGCTTGGCTCCTGAGCGGATACTGTTAACCAAGTAATTGTCAGAAAAAGTGATTGACACGATCTTAAACCATAGGAAGAAATCATCAACAAACTTCTAATAAAATTTGGAAAACGTTATGCTTTTGGTGAAAGGGCAATAACAGGATTTCTGGACCTATTATTCCGGTAGGTTTGGACTTTCTGCAAAATGGATCTGACCTAGGGTTAGCTCCCAATACTTTTAGAGTACAGGTGGCAGCATTGTCCAGTTTTCTAGCTATCAGATTGGCGGAACGTACTCCTAATAAGATTCATCAAGGCCGTTTCAAGGAGTAGAGCGCTGCGGTCTAATAAGTTTTCCCTGTTGGGATTTGTCGATGGTCCTTCAGTTTCTCAAAAACAGCTTTTTGAGCCGTTGGAGAAACGTAGGTTAAAAGTAGTAACTTACAAGACAGTGCTCTTAGTGGTGCTGGTCACGGCTAGGAGAGTCCAGTGAACTACAAGCTATGTCCAAAGCATAACCATAACGCTCCAATTTGCCGGATATAGTAATTATTTCGCTGGACCTGGCTTTCTTCTCAAAGTGTCAACAGGTTTTTGTTGATCACAAGAAATTATCCCATCGTTTTGTGGGCAAGCCAGTAACTCCAGGGAGAAAGATTTCTATAAAATTGACGTAAGGTGGTGTGTGTTATGTTACATCGAGTGCACCAAAGGGAGAAAAGTCCCTAATTTATTCCTTCTATACTCGGGACACAAAGGATCAGCTGCTTCTAAAACCATCGATAGATTGATGAAGGCTGCAATCATTGAGGCTTAGGCAAGTGCCGCGCTCCAAGCTCCCCAAAATCTTAATCCCATTCCAGCAGGGTCCTGGCTACGTCCTGGGCTGAAAGGGCAGGAGCTAGCCCAATCCAAATCTGCAAAGCGGCCTCCTGGTTGTGTTTCCAGACATTTGTCAAGCATTACCGTCTGGATCTCTTATCCTCCAATGATCAGGCTTTTGGGAGAAAAGTGCTCAAGGCTGTGGTCCCTCCCTAGCAGTTATGGTTTCTATAATGTCACTCTCATTAGGCGGTCCTGGAAGATGACTGGGGAAAAACTATGTTTTTAATACCTGTTAACTTGATTTCCAGGACGGCACTGCTTCCCGCCCTATTATACATATGGTATGTAGTATGGTTGGTAGGTATGAAATTAGCTGTGCCCTCGGTTATGTTATTACTGAGGGACTCTCGCACACCTGTATTTAAACTAATGTGGATTGTGTGTCCTGTGGGAGGAGCTTGAAATCAAGTTAACGGGTAACTTTTTTTTTTTACTGGTAATGGTGGCGATCAGCGACTTTAGCGGGACTGTGACATTGCAGCGGACAAATCGGACACTGACACTTTTGGGGACCAGTGACACTAATACAAAATTATGCACGGTCACTGTACTAATGACACTGGCTGGTAAGGGGTTAACATCAGGGATGATCAAAGGGTTAACTCTGTGCCCAGCCTGTGCTTTTACTATGGGAAGGCATTGATTCATGTTCCTGTATAATTGGCGGTAAGCTGGGCTCCCGCTGTGTGTAATCACAACAGGAGCTGTTCGTCGGGAGGTGGATTAAACTTTTTTTTAGTCATTCTGTTAGAGTGGTGTCCTTATAGTGACGCTGTACTATGGTACACACACTATTCTTGCTTATAACAGTGATGATCACGATTATTAGCAATAACTGTCATGAATGGCTTTCCATTCATGACAGCTTGCTTACTGTTGACATGCTGTGATTGGCTACAGCTAATCACATGGTACAGGCTGCTGTGATAGCTATAGGCTTCTCGCAACACCACAATAGTAAGCAAAATAATCATAAATGGAAGTTTTTGTTTTAACATAGCCATCACACCCCCCCCCCCCCCCCCCACTCATCGGTCACTGTGTCCACTGGACATGGGGGGTCAAGGGTTCACACCGCTGAATTCCCCAGAGGGTGGGCATGTGCTCAGAAGTGTACCAGTGTGTCACTGAGCCTGCAGCTGCCACCCACTCGCAGTATATTTACTGTGAGTGGGTCGGCAAGTGGTTAAACATCAAGCTCTTTTGTCACCAAATTGCTGCTGCAAAGTATAATATTAAAATAACAGTTTAATATTTGTTGTGTCCCCCTTACCCCCCACCCTTTCCAGTCTTTGGTTGGTTCTAAAAGCTGCACGCCTCATCCTTTTTTGTGTGGATGCACCCTGCGAGGGTTTCCTGCATGCTTATGTCCTGGAAAAGTTGTACTGTTCTTTATATAATTTTTAATAGAATAAAATACTGTGTGATCTGTTTCTTCACTGTTTTGTGCAATGTGACTCTTCTTTTTCATGATTCCTGATTCTTGGGCGGATTTTGTCTTCCCAGTTATCTGAAGAGGGTCTAATAGAGATTTTGGAAAAAGTGAGTCAACAGACGGAGAAGAAGACTACAGTAAAGGTGAGTACATTGTTGGGCTGGTTTTTGCTTTTTTGCGTGGTCTGCTTTTCTCTGGCCTCTAACCAGCAGTGCCCTGGGTATCCAGCAGTGTCCTGGGAAGTTGTGTAGAATGGACATTAGGGGGCAGCCCAGAGCTGCACGCTGATCAGTTCCAGGCGTCTGTTACCGGTGCTTTATTCCACACTGAAGGAAGCTTATCATAAGATACGTGGGCTACAATTGCTGCTTCTGAAAATGCTGGTTGCTTGACTGTAATTCTGATCTAATGAGTCACTTAACTGGAACAGAAATGTAAGTCCCTTTCTGAATACCTGCTTGTTCTGGGTCACCATCTTAAAGCATTAAAATAAGAGGGTTAGCTTGATGGACAAGCAGCTACTATTTTCAAAAGACAAATTGCAACTCTTTGTATTTCTCTCGCAGTAGGTTTTCTATTAAGGCTTGCATAGCCCTGTAAAAGTAAAGGGATCCATCTGACTGCCATTTAATGGGTTGGCGCTATATAAATTCTGTATAAGAGGTTCCGGACCCCGCAAGTGTTTACTTTTATATGTTGCTCCTGCAGCTTATGCCACACAGATGAAATGCAGGCACCTGTAGAGAGAACCCTGCGATTGAGAGGTTTGTCACATGACTCTGAAAGGTCATATGCTCTCTCCTGGCCCTTTTGTCAGTGTGTAGACTTTGATCCAACTTTACCCTCTGGATCAAAGTCGCATCAAAGTAGTGCAGGCACCTTATCAAAGTCACATAGATGGGAACGGCAGCATTGAACTCAATAGGCTGTGACTTGTCATGCGAATTTGTGTCTAAAGTCGCATGACAAGTTGCACTAGAGGAAACTGAGCCTTTAACCACTTGCCGACCGCTGCAGGACTATATACTGCGGTGGTCAGCCCCTCCTGGGTACATCGCTTGCCAACGAGCCTCTAGGGGGCGAGCGTGCGCCGCCCCCCCCCCCCCCCCCCACTCGTTAACTAACATCCCCGCGCGAGTGCTCGGCGGCTCCGATGTCCGCTGGTCACTCACAATCTCACGCTACCGACTCAATGAAAGTGATTGGAAGCTATAGAGTAAGCAGCCTAGATCCCTCTTGTGTCCACAGTATAAAACACTTTTTTTTTTTTTTCCAGTTTAACCGAAGGAAAGTGATGGACTCTGACGAGGAGGATGACTACTGAGGCACAGCAGAGGGATTGGCTACAAGCACTTGTTTTTACAACGCATGCATTGTACATGAAAGGCACTGAGTAATCGTCTACAATACAAAAGAAAGACATCATGTGGGGTATTTTGGGGTTTTCTTTTTTTAAACCAAGTTCCCTTTTAAAGTGGCGCACTTTAATTTCCTGTACAGGATCACATCTGGCGAGATGTAATAATTGGTTGTGCTGCAAAGTTTACAAACTGTTACATAGGAAGAGGTTTTTTTTTTTTTTCTTGCAAAATGTCCCTCCTTTTCCCCCTTCAGTAAATTATTTGAATTTGCGATCTTCTTAGAAATTGACTCCTTTTAATTCCTGTTCAACCATGTGACCTCTGAATGTGACAGTGAAGAATTGTGCCATTGCTTTTGAAAGAGAATAAAAATGTCTTTTGTTCTGTAACTATGATAAATTGTAGCAGTGATATTGTGCTTTATAGTAGATGATGGTATGGTGGTGTCTGGCTGCGGTCAGAGTACACTGCTTACGTAGGAGGATGCTGGCTTTGCACAGCTTAAAGCGAAACTAAAGTCCTTCTAGATCAACATTATTTCTCTGAAACAAGGAGGAGGTACATTGTTGGATATGTCAGATTAACCAGGAGACCTCCAATCCTAGTAAACCATGAATAAAATATTATATCAGAGGATACAGGTTTAGACCCCTAGGGGTAACAGAACACTGGTTCCTCTAAATAAAAGGAAGTGGATTGTTAAGGAGGGCTCCTGATGGGTGAGCACAAGTTCAAATAATAAACATGTTGAAAAAAGTATGTTTATTAAAGAGATAAAAGAATTGTTAAAAGAGAATGAAATCACAATACAATATACAAAGTATCCATATATAGTAACCATAGTAGTCTCAACCAGAGGGGACGGGTCTAACGCGTTTCGCCCAGAGGCTTTTTCAAAGACCACGTAGTATCCCAGGCGGACTATTACAAGGGAAAAGGTATATCATTAGATACAAATTTACATAACATTTATTAAATAACATTTTGGTATCTTTCATGAATAACTTAGTCACAATTACACACAATATTCTGAAAAATTACATTGTGCTCACCAAGTTACAAACCATGATGGATGATGGTATTGAGCAGCCATGAAATCCGGTCACTGACCATGTATGTGACACCACAAGCGACCACAGGGATTTCTCTATTGTCCCATTGACAGACGCAGCCTCCATCTTCATTAGCTGAATGGATTGTGCTGCCCCACTGCAGGAGTAGTCTAGGCAGGGAAAATGTAAATGTACACGCCCACGGGGCTGTCCCAACAGGCATAACCCACACACCCTCTGCTCAGCAAACCAGATTGTTTTTGCCTATAGAAGGAGACTAATAGCTTTATTTGGGGGGTGCGTCATCTGGCTCCTCTGAGGATGTCTCCGTTACCCCCTTGGGATCTCAATCTGGTTTTGTCTGTTCTTCAAAAGCCTTCTTTTGAGAATATTAGGGAAATTTCTCTGCTTTCCTTGTCGCAGAAGGTTGCCTTCCTAGTGGCTACTACTTCTGCTCAGAGTCTCTTGAGTTGGTGGCGGCGTCCTGTCGTTCACCTTATTTGGTGGTCCACAGGGATAAAGTAGTTCTCCGACCTAATCCAACTTTTCTCCCTGGTGGTGTTGGCTCTTCATTTTAATGAAGACATCGTTGTTGCCTTCCTTATGGTCTAAGCATTCCAAAGAATTTGCCTTGCACTCTTTGGATTTGGTTCAGATAATAAGAGTTTATCTGATGGAGTCCTTTAGAAAATCGGACTCTTTGTCCTTCCGGACAGTCCTTGCAAAGGTTTGGCTGCGTCTGCTGCGACCATTTCTAGATGGATCAGACAGATGGTGGTTCAGACTTATTCAATCAAGGATCAGGTTCCTCCTTTCCCTGTGAAGGCCCATTCTACTAGAGCGCCGAGTGCCTCTTGGGCTTTTCACCATCAGGCCTCTGTTGTACAAATTTGTAAGGTAGCAACTTGGTCATCTGTGCACACCTTTACAAAAGTCTACGATAGGCCTGCACGATATTGGAAAAAAAATATATTGCGATATTTTTTTTCCAACGATATATATTGCGATATTGAGGGACCCGTCCTTTATATGGAGAAATATAAAGGAAGTTGGCTGCAGCCCACTTCAGAATATAACCCTGGAAGGGGTTATATAATTATAAAAAGGAAGAGTAAGTAATTGGTGCTGCCAGTATATATGTGAAATACAATAAATAATCTATATTGACATGGTGTGTATACAAAAAGGGAAAAGTAGATGTATGTATATGTAGAGGAAAATAAATTATATATATATATATATATATATATATATAAATCACCTCTGAATTATTAATTTTCCTCTACATATACATACATGCATACATACATCTACTTTTCCCTTTTTTTTATATACACACCATGTCAATATAGATTATTTATTGTATTTCACATACAGTGGGTACGGAAAGTATTCTGACCCCCTTAAATTTTTCACTCTGTTATATTGCAGCCATTTGCTAAAATCATTTAAGTTCATTCTTCTTCCTCATGAATGTACACATAGCACCCCATACTGACAGAAAAACACAGAACTGTTGACATTGTTGCAGATTTATTAAAAAAGAAAAACTGAAATATCACATGGTCCTAAGTATTCAGACCCTTTGCTCAGTATTTAGTAGAAGCCCCCTTTTGATCTAATACAGCCAGGAGTCTTTTTGGGAAAGATGCAACAAGTCTTTCACACCTGGATTTGGGGATCCTCTGCCATTCCTCCTTGCAGATCCTCTCAAGTTCTGTCAGGTTGGATGGTAAACGTTGGTGGACAGCCATTTTTAGGTCTCTCCAGAGATGCTCAATTGGGTTTAAGTCAGGGCTCTGGCTGGGCCATTCAAGAACAGTCACGGAGTTGTTGTGAAGCCACTCCTTCGTTATTTTAGCTGTGTGCTTAGGGTCATTGTCTTGTTGGAAGGTAAACCTTCGGCCCAGTCTGAGGTCCAGAGCACCCTGGAGAAGGTTTTGTCCAGGATATCCCTGTACTTGGCCGCATTCATCTTTCCCTCGATTGCAACCAGTCGTCCTGTCCCTGCAGCTGAAAAACACCCCACAGCATGATGCTGCCACCACCATGCTTCACTGTTGGGACTGTATTGGACAGGTGATGAGCAGTGCCTGGTTTTCTCCACACATACCGCTTAGAATTAAGGCCAAAAAGTTCTATTTTGGTCTCATCAGACCAGAGAATCTTATTTCTCACCATCTTGGAGTCCTTCAGGTGTTTTTTTTTTAGCAAACTCCATGCGGGCTTTCATGTGTCTTACACTGAGGAGAGGCTTCCGTCGGGCCACTCTGCCATAAAGCCCCGACTGGTGGAGGGCTGCAGTGATGGTTGACTTTCTACAACTTTCTCCCATCTCCTGACTGCATCTCTGGAGCTCAGCCACAGTGATCTTTGGGTTCTTCTTTACCTCTCTCACCAAGGCTCTTCTCCCCCGATAGCTCAGTTTGGCCGGACGGCCAGCTCTAGGAAGGGTTCTGGTCGTCCCAACGTCTTCCATTTGAGGATTATGGAGGCCACTGTGCTCTTAGGAACCTTAAGTGCAGCAGAAATCTTTTTGTAACCTTGGCCAGATCTGTGCCTTGCCACAATTCTGTCTCTGAGCTCTTTTAGGCAGTTCCTTTGACCTCATGATTCTCATTTGCTCTGACATGCATTGTGATCTGGAAGGTCTTATATAGACAGGTGTGTGGCTTTCCTAATCAAGTCCAATCAGTTTAATCAAACACAGCTGGACTCAAATGAAGGTGTAGAACCATCTCAAGGATGATCAGAAGAAATGGAAAGCACCTGAGTTAAATATATGAGTGTCACAGCAGTCTGAATACTTAGGACCATGTGATATTTCAGTTTTTCTTTTTTAATAAATCTGCAACAATGTCAACAATTCTGTGTTTTTCTGTCAGTATGGGGTGCTATGTGTACATTCATGAGGAAGAAGAAGAGCCTAAATGATTTTAGCAAATGGCTGCAATATAACAAAGAGTGAAAAATTTAAGGGGGTCTGAATACTTTCCGTACCCACTGTATATACTGGCAGTGGTGGTAGGAGGCTGGAGCGGTGGACTAGGAGCCAAAGGAGCACAGCCGCATACACTGACTCACTCGTGCACTGCAGCCCGTCCCACACTTTCAGTGAGTCTCACTCTCCGCCCTAGTTTTCTCAATGGCACATTCAGGGAACCAATCACGCCGTGAGTAGCGGCACAGCGAACCAATCAGGTGTGCAGGCACGCGTGATTGGTTAGCTGTGCAGCTGCTCACGGCGTGATTGGTTCCCTGAATGTGCCATTGAGAAAACTAGGGCGGAGAGTGAGACTCACTGAACCTGTGGGGCGGGCTGCAGCCTGCAGTGGGATGGATGTGTGAGTTCTCCTCCGAGTCCCTGCCTAACGGAAGTCTGTGAGTCCTCCTCCGAGTCCCTGCCTAAGCAAATATCGTGACCTCGGCGATATGAATATCGCCTACGGCCGCAGAACGATAGTCGATATCATATCGACTATCGTTCAGCCCTAGTCTACGAGGTGGATTTTTTGGTATCTTCGGATGCCTCTTTTGGCTGCAAGGTTTTGCAGTCTGCTGTTTCGTAAGTGTTTGTTTTTTGTTTCTCTTAGGGGTCTTTAACCTGGGTGAGCTCCTGATATTTGGTTGAGCTTCATGTTACCCAGTGGACTAAGTTTAGCCTTGGAGTTTACGATACTTTCTGAAAGGGGGGGAGGGATATGGCGCTGAGATGCTGAAAACAATATAGGTGTATGGGACTAATGATAAAAATCAATATCTATACCATAAAAAAGTGAAATACCAGTGTAAAGATGTCGGTGACTATACAAATAAAAAAAAAAAAAAAAATAAATAAATATATGAAATGACATGCACAAAAAACGCTGCTAAAGTGATGTGCCAAGAAAATAAAAAATGAAATAAATTGTAATAATGTAATGCTATATACCACAACTTTAATAAATATAGGTGTGAAAATCACTCATAAAATGACAATGCTAAAGGGAATACTGTTCACTGTGATGGTCATATCAACAAAGAATTTCAATTGAGTGTGATATATCATATAAAAGTGTTTGAAATAGGTAGCAATAAATAAGATGATCAGATAAAAATTCCAATGCAAAAGTCCGTGCTCAGTCCTTTTTTTTTTTTTTTGTATGGTTCCATACACCTATATTGTTTTCAGCATCTCTTTAATCGGTTATACACCCGACTAGTCGCCACTTTTTTTTTTTTTTTCTACTTCTCTCAGGCAGCGCCATATCCCCCCTTTTTTATTATACCTATATAACCTTTGGTTATATTTGAGAGAGGCTGCAGCCATCTTGTATCCTCAGCACGGAACCTTTCTTTTCATTAATCACATTACTTTCTGGTTGCGTTCTTCCCACCCCTCATGCCTACACTGCTTTGGAGCGTCTCATTCAGCTAATGAAGATGGAGGCTTTGTCTGTCAATGGAAGATAGAGAAAACTGGATTTTTGTAAGATCTTACCGTAAAATCTTTTTCTCTGAAGTCCATTGACAGACGCAGCACCCGCCCCTATGATATGGGGATGTTTTTTTTTTCTTCACTGCTTACAACTAAACTGGTTTGCTGAGCAGAGGAGGTGTGGGTTATGCCTGTGGGCGTGTACAATTAAATTTTTCCTGCCTAGTCTACTGCAGGGGGCAGCATAACCCATTTAGCTAATGAAGATGGAGGCTGCGTCTGTCAATGGACTTCAGAGAAAAAGAATTTATGGTAAGATCTTACAAAAATCTTGTTTCCCCCCCCCCCCCCCCCAAGTCATCTTCAAGGACTGTTTACAGGAGGCCCCTCCTACTAGAAAATGCACCCATTTCTACTATAAAAAAAAAAAAAAGCCAACATTCCCTAGGTCCTCAGTTTTGTGTTTCCTCTGGCTAGATAGCACACATCCCCACTTTATTTTTACAGGCCATTATGCAGGGCCCTCCTGAGTGCGGTCTTCCCTTTTACTAGACTGATCTTGGGGGAAGGACCTCCACTCAAGCTCTCCAGAACTTTTTGATTTTATTACAATTTTGGTTTGGCTGGTGGGGTCTCCCAGCAAGCTGTCTATCCAGCCACTCACTCAAGGGAGATGGGTTGCTACCTGTGGCTGTTAAATATAAGTTCACCTTTTGAAAAATGTTATATGTTCCACCTGTGTTTCGGGTGAAACATTTAATATATTCCAACAGCTTCAGTCTCCCTCCCTCTCTTTCGCTTTAACGTGTGGACGGCTTCTTCTCCGGGCACCCGGTGTCACTGTTTAAAAAAGACGTGGCCCCGCAGGGTTCTGCCCACCACTTCGTTCATTTGCAGTCCTCCTGTGAATGGAAAACGACAAGTCCCGTCATCCCTTGTGGCTGTCAGCTTGTAGTTTCAATGAACTACCATGACGCTTTAGAGCGCTCTGGTAGTTCATTCATTCATTGCTGTCAGCGTGTATCTGTCTGCCCATACAAGGTACAAGCAGACAAATGCACTGATAAGTTTGCAGGCGTCCTGCATGGCATCCGTGATCTGCTTTCCAGGCTTGTAGCTAACCACTTGCCGACCGCCACACGACTACGTACTGCGGCGGTCAGCCCCTCCTAGGCAAAACGGTGTATCGCTACGTTGCTCGCCCAGGAGCCTCTAGGGGGCGAGCGTGCATCGCCGAAGGCGCGCTCCCGCCCCCGCACGAGTGATCGGGGGCTCCAATGTCCGCCGGCCACTCACGATCTTCCGCTGGAGAGGGAGAAAGGCAGGCGGTTGATGTAAACACAGCCATCTGTCATTCTCCCTAGTGTAACTGCAGAGACTGTACGATCCTGCTATGTAGAATCGTATGTCTCTGTGGTTACATAACAAGCCACACCCCTTGAAAGTTAGAATCACGCCCCTAGGGACACACTTAAACCCATGATCACTAATAAAGTTAACCCCTTCCCTGCCAGTGTCATTTTTACAGTAACAGTGCATATTGTTAGCACTGATTACTGTAGTAATGTCACTGGTACCCCCAAAAGTGTCAATATCAGTCAGGGGTACGATCTGTCAGCTGCAATGTCGCAGTCCCGCAGAAAAAAAAAAAAAAAATCGCAGATCGCCGCCATTACTAGTTAAAGCGGTTGTAAACCCTAGAAACAAAAAAAAAAAAAAAAAACCTGCAAGACAAAGGCATAATGGGCTAGTAGTATGCATCGCATACTAGCCCATTATGTGTAACTTACCTTAGAACGAAGCCCCGACACGGACCCCCGGACATCGCTGCGGGCGCTGCCATGATCCCTCGCCGTCTCTTCCAGGTTCGGCGGCTCCGGCGCGGTGATTGGCCGGAAGAGACGGCTCCGGCGCGATGATTGGCCGGAGCCACGATGACGTCACTCCCGCGCATGCGCGCGGGAGTGATTTTTCCGGCAAGTTAATTGAAGGTCCCCCTGGACCTTCAGAGCGCGAGCGGCTGCATGCACTGTAAATATCTCCTAAACCATGCCGGTTTAGGAGATATTATTTGTACCTACAGGTAAGCCTTATTATAGGCTTACCTGTAGGTAAAAGTGTCAAAAAGCGGGATACTACCGCTTTAAAAAGAAAAAAAAAAACAAATGACAAATCTTTCCCGTAGTTAGTAAATGCAATAACCTTTGCGCAAACCAATCAAAATACGCTTGTGATTTTTTTTTTTTCACAAAAATATGTACCAGAAAACAAATTGGCCTAAAATGTTAAAATATTTTGATTTACATTTTTTTTTTTAAATTTCATATAAAATGTGAAAAATATTTTTTCAAAATAAGTTTTCTAATCAAGTGCCTAGTAAATCAATGGTAAAAATTGTCAACCCAAGGAAAATTACCCCAAACTGCTGCTAATTCTCTGCAGGTGTACTACATAAAAAACACATTTTGCACTGCGAATGGGCATTGTTATCCGAAGAAGATCTAAAAATGGGTGAAGCTCCGCTTTAAGACAAAACCTTATATGCATTTTAATGTCATGAAGTTAAGGATCTGATTGTCTTCAGAGAACAAAGAGAATGACTTTTGGAGCCTGCAGCTTAAAGTGGAGTGCCACCCATTTTAATAACTTGGATTACATAGATGTATGTAATCCCCTTTAAAACTACTTTTACCAATGGAAACTTTTTTTTGCTAGGAAATACATTATTTTCTTCTTTATTCATCCTCTCCTCACTTCCGGGTCCGGCTGCCGATCATGTCATTTGGCGATTCGCAAGGGCTGCTGGGATGTATCTCATGGGATGAAATCTCGCATTATTACACATATTACTCGTATTTATTGGATTGAGGCCGTGCTTCTCCCCGCCTCCTCTCAGTGAGCTGTACTCGGATGTATTGGATTGAGTCCGTGCTCCGCCCCACCTCCTCTCAGTGAGCGAGGACTGAAAGCATTATATCCTCACTGAGCTCACTGAGAGGAGGCGGGGCGGAGCACGGACTCAATCCAATACATCAGAGTACAGCTCACTGAGAGGAGGCGGGGCAGAGCACGGACTCAATCCAATACATACAGTACAGCTCAGGACTCCTGTGTAATAATGCAAGATTTCATCCCATGAGATACATCCCAGCAGCCCTTGGGAATCACAGAATGACATAATCGCCGATCGGCAGCCGGAAGTGAGGAGAGGATGAAGAAAATAAGGTTTCCTAGCAAAAAAAAAATAAAAAAATTTCCATTGGTAAAAGTAGTTTTAAAGGGGATTACATAACATCTAAAAGTTACTAAAATGGGTGGAACGCCACTTTAAAAATATAATAAAGCTATGTGGTTCCTTTACTGCAAAAATTAAAAAATGGCAGGTACACTTTAATCCTCAGCTACCATAGGTTACATTCGTTCCTGTCACAACAAAGTGAAGCAGAGCCAGGCACGTGTTACAGAATCATTTATTATTTTGAATCCTTTAGAACTTGGCACAGGTGAAGGCACATTAGAAAAAAAAAATTAACAATTTAGAAAAATATACACATTTATCACTTGCTCATGCTATGTGAAGACGACTTTATTTGGTGCAAACTGAACCTGGAGTACATTAATACTAAATACGGTTCACTCAGACTACCAGGAAATTACACATTTAGTAATAGAGATGCCGTGTGAAAATAGCGTTTGTCTTGTGTTTTGGTGCCACATTAGGAGAAATTAAAAGTGCTTTTTTTAAAGTCGTGGTATTGTAGTACAGAATTGACCAGCCTTTATCGTTCTTACATGCCCTATTAAAAGGACTAAAATTTGTCTTTGAATTGCAAGGAGTATAATAAATACCTGGTATGAGTCTCTTCCAGAGCTTAGATTGGGGAAGGTATTAGGCCCAGCAGTGCATGTGATGACAAGGAGCATGCTAATGGAAGGAGAGAGCAGAGTGACACAGAGGTGAGTTTAGCACTGTGCTGATTCTCCTTTTACTGTCCAGTCACACAGGTGGGGGGGGGCCCATGACCACATTGTTCAGAGGAAGTGAGTTTGAATGACGCTGGGTGTCAGAGAAAATCTAGTGATAAAATTAAAGTGTTACCAAACCCAGGACCCTGCATTCATTAAATCTGGTCTCCCACAGAACATGGGTTATTTGGTAAATTACAAACTGCTAAATACCTTTTTTTCAGCAGTATATAGTAGTCTTGTGCTATCAGTTTCTGGTTAAATCTTGTAGGAGGAGTTTATTTGACTGTCCTATGAGGCTACAGGACCCACTGACCCTCTGTTTGGACAGTGCTGATTGGCCCTGTGTCTAACAAGAGGGGAAATACTTGTGCTATCAGATTCTGGTTAAAGCTTGTAGGAGGAGATTATTTGACTGTCCGATGAGGCTACAGGACCCGCTGATCCTCTGTTTGGACAGTGCTGATTGGTCCTGTGTCTACCAAGAGGGGAAAAAATGAACTATCAATACACACCAAACTGAGCATGTGCAGGGACTCCAAAGGCTTTCCACAATCAGGAGATGGATTGGGGACAGTGGAAGAGTGGACCTGGTCAAACAGCCTTTTTACACATTGTGCAGGACTAACACTTTAGGTTCCACCGTGAGTATAAGAAGCATGCTTTACTGCATATACAGACTGATTTTACTGTTGTGGGTTTGGTAACACGGGCAGCAGCATTGGGAACTTGGTGCATGTTCCATCTTAAAAACGGGTGGAACGTATAACATGTTCCCAAAGATGAACCTATCCTTTAAGATCCTTTTCCATTCTTCTCCATTGAGGGACACAGGATGTCATATGTAGTCTAAAAGCCCAACAATGGAGTGGACAACAACAGCCGCCACTACTACTACCCAATTCAACAAAAGAAAACAGGACAAGGGACTACAACACAAGAGCCTCTAAAAGTACCAACGCCCAAATCTGAAACTGGATGAGGCTGAGCCCCCTTCCTGATATGAGGACCTGGCAACAGGACCAGAGAAGGAACACAGATCAACCAGCCCAAGAACAAAATGTTCACCAACCAGAGAGAAATTACTCAAGGCGGAAGGGAGCAAAAAACCATTGACCAACTGAGCGAGTAGCTGGTCAACCTGCACCACATAAAAGGAGGGAACAATATCTTGTAAGGGGAGAAAACAAAAACTAACAAGCTCAACAAGGAAAGGGGTCAAGCCTATTAGGAGGTACAGGTAAACTAACCAAGGGGGAAAAAAGAGCCTTGACCAAAGAAGAAGATCAACCAGTCTACATGGAAAGGCCCCAAAATTCTACAGGTCTAACTCTATAGGTCAAAAATAGGCGATTCCAAGCTTAGAGACAGCCAACCTACCATAGCAGGTCTTATAAGTGAAGAATTTTGAGACGAACTAGAAACAACCCACGAAGTGTGAGAGGGGATTCAATGCCACTTAGAGAACTCATAGTTCAAGCCCATGAAGTCAGCATGACTAAAAGGGTAAGATGCATTGGGTACGGTAGGCAGGAGATGGAAGGTAGCTTAACCTAAGTATAGATTAGCAAGATGCAAACCACCCTGATAATAATTGAGGTTTGTGCTAGAAACACTCTCACCAGTACGCACAGATGCACCTCTGGGACGAGCCCTAAGAGGGATCCTACTGAAACCCAATCCTGCCTTACCCAGACACTAGTAAAGAATTAGGTAAATTTGGCCACAAAGTCTTGTGTGACTACACTAAAAGTCTCTGAAGACAAGTTGGGGGATTCAGAATCACCTGAAAGCGCTAAGACTCTAATGAGGTAGACCCTACAAAGATAGGGTAGCAGGATTCCTGAAGGAATGCCTCGCACACACGCAACGATAGTTGTCCGTGAATTTTCAGCCAATGTCCGATCTTCGGCTTGTTAGTATGATGCTTCCGACAACCGACTCCGACTTTTCGGCCGAACAAAATCTGGTGTGCAGGCTATAAAATTTGTTGGCCGTCAACAGAACGGCCGATTTTCCATCAGTCAGTACAGATTTCGGCAGACAAAAATCTGATGAGCAAGACTGGGCATGCTCAGAGAAGAAAAAACACACAGAAAGTAAACCAGCACATGACATCACTTCTGAAGTTGGTTTTTGTTGGCTGAGAAAATTCGTGTGCAGTCTAGAGCACATTTCAACCAAAACAACAACACTGGACAAAAGACGGCCAATCGGTTGGCTGATAATCGTTGCGTGTGTACGAGGCATTAGTGCCTACAGAAGAAGTATCCCTGGAACCTATATGAGAGCATGAGCTGTGGGAATCCATTGCAGCATCCTCTGTATCCGAGTACAGACATGTTGCAACTGTGTAGAAGTGGTGGCACTAGCACAGGGGATGAGGCAAGGTCGCAGGTATTCACAATCCTAGGCAGCCGTTTGCTGACGAGGGTCTGTAGGCTGGAGCTGACCAAGGTCACTGTAGGCAGGCAGTAGGAACAACCCAGGGATCACAGTTTCACATGGCTCTTTGCAAAGCAGGAAGATGCTTTCCCCGATGCCGATTGGCAAGAAAGAGCAGGAACGGTAACCTCTTCTGCAATAAATTGCAGAAAATTCAAAAGGCGCCCAACAGTGAAACCAGGGAGGTAGTGCTCAGTGTTCAGCCTGACTGGCCTACTCACATAGTAAGCCTTCAGAGACCAGGGAAGGGAAGTTTCAAAGCCAGCAACTCTGGACATGGAAAGTGACTCTGCAGCTAATGCCTCGTACACACGCATCGATTACTGGCCGGGAATTTTCGGCCAACGTCCGATTGGCCGATTTTCGGCTTGTTAGTATGATGCTTTCGACAACCGACTCCGACTTTTCGGCCGAATAAAATCTGGTGTGCAGGCTATAACATTTTTGTTGGCCGTCAACACAGCGGCCGATTTTCCGTCAGTCAGTACAGATTTCGGCAGACAAAAATCTGATGAGCAAGACTGGGCATGCTCAGAGAAGAAAAAACACACGGAAAGTAAACCAGCACATGATATCACTTCTAAAGTAGATTTTTGTTGGCCGAGAAAATTTGTGTGCAGTCTAGGCACATTCCAACCAACAAAACACAACTCTGGACAAAAGTCGGATGATCAGTCGGCCGATAATCGTTGCGTGTGTACGAGGCTTAACTTGCTATCCAAATTGGGTCTGGGAAGTGCCCATCATGGAACCCAGAGCCCAAAGTTCACCTCCAGGATAGCCCTACGCATCCAGTTCAGCGGTGTTTGGATATTGCACTCCAAAACTAGGGTGAGACAGGACCAATCCAGAACAGATGCCATGAAGAAACCAGCACTGATGTATAAACTAATCCTGACTGAAGAAGAATTGGATAAAAAAAAAAAAAAAAAAAAGATAGACTTCCAAGCAGAACTGATGGAAAAGACGTCCATCCTCCTAGGATACTAGCAGAAAAAAAAAAAACAGACATGCTGAGGTGGAGAGGGGTTATCCCGGGATGGCCTACAGATGGGTTTGCCAGTGTCCAATCCTCAGATGGGTGGCAGTATAGCCCAACAGTATATGACTTCCTGTGACCCTCAATGAACAAAAACAAAGACATTTTTGATAACAGTACAGCTAGTGTGAATACTTCACTCTGTCATGGCATCAGCCTCCTGCATTTCCTGAGGGGCACTCGTGACAGAGGGAAAGAGGAGGGGCAGCACTCAGCCAATCGGGGCATTTTTTTTTTGCACAGTGCTTGTAGTTCATCTTCCTGAACATGCTTCACAGGAGTGGAGAGCAGAGGGATGACATCATAGTGTGCTGCTCATATGGAAAGGCTAAGCTGTGTTGCCAAACCGCAGTAGACAGAACCCCGAGTTGGGACTTGGAACTCTCACAAGGCTTTGGACTCTCTTCTTGCCCCAGCGTGACACCCCCAGGTGCCGGATTGTCAAGCATCACAAGGGAGAAAGAGGAGCAAATCACATGCTCCTCCATACCAGAAAGTACTGGGTATTTCTCTTTGCTTCCAGTACTTAACAGAAAAGGGAATATAAGCAGGTGCCAAGGGAAAGTGGTTAATGGAGCATTTACAGCTAAAATTTTTATTTTTTTCCATTGTTGATAGGGGTTTTCCCCTCCCTTCTCTATCAGCTGCAACCATGTGCCCAGAAAAAGCCATAACAGCTCCTCTATGCACCCATCACAGTCCTAACCTCTGCTCTTCTGGGGTCCTGCATAATAGAACTACCTTATTAAAAGCTTACCAAAGCAAAGCAGATCTGTTCCAGTCCTACTGATCAGTAAATGCTTACCAGCAAACATTGCACACCCCGGTTATGCTTAGAGACACCACTGACTTTACCTATTGCCAGACTGTCTGGGGCTTCTAGATGATCTGTCGGTTGGGCTGCCCTCTGTGTCCAGTTATTCTGTCCTATGCAGCCTTCTGGTCTCAGCTCTATGTCTCTGCACTTGAAGAGCAGCAGGTGAGAAGAGGAGAACACTGGATACGCTGGACTGATGAACGTGTTTATTCAGAAAAAAAACACGTTGGAAGTTTCTCCTTAAAGAGCTCCACACTCCCCCAAAAAATGTTAAAGCCAGCAGCTACAAATACTGTAGCTGCTGACTTTTAATATAAGGACACTTACCTGGCCAGGGATCCAGCGATGTCCTCACCCGAGCCGATTCTTTAATCGTCCTTAGATGCAGGCACCAGCATTGTAAGGGAAACTGGCCTTGCGGCTTCACAGACAGTTTCCTACTGCGCTTTGTGAATGGTCTCATAGTCTTCTGGGACCAGTGATGTGTCCCAGAAGGCTGCTGGGGAATGGGGGGGCGTATTTCAGGCTCAAAATGCTGCAACGCATCTGACCGGAAATGGGAGCGGGTGCCTGTCAAAGCCAGGTACCCCCCCCCCCTTCAAAAAAAAAGTCCCAAATGTGGCAGTGGAGGGGGAATGCATACAAGCAGAACTTACCCCTTTTGGGTGAAGTTCCGCTTTAAGTAGAGGAAGACTAGAACCTCGCTTTTTATCGTTGTCCATCTCCCTGGTGGAGATTTTCTCTCGCTTCCTGTCTAGGACAAGTCTGTTCCCCAGAAGGAAAAGCGAGAAGGAATATCTCCAACAAGGTCCCGGATTACAGTAAAACCTAACAGGGGCTCCATTCCTTTCCCAATTCTATCCAAAACCCCAAAAAGTCTTGGGTATAGATACACTTAAGGCTTTACAGCCCTCAAAGCAGTCCAGTCCTGAAAAGTGACCTCAACTTTTACACTGGCTCATTGTGTTGCAAAGAAAAGTTTTACTAAGAAATCCTACGTGTGGTGACCCATTTAGTTCTTCACCCCCCTTTAGGCATGGTGACCCATTTAGCTCTGTACCCCCCTTTAGGCATTGTGGAAGCATGTGGTACAAATTAGGGACCAACCAGGCTATGTTGGCCGATAGCTGGAAGAAGGTGCCCAATCAGGGCTCAGCTTCACCCATTAATACCTCAAAATACCCCATTCTACTCCCAGCATCTCTACAACCTCTGACTGCAGCAAGTTGTGAAGACTGCAGTTTTATTTTAATAGTGTGCGTAGTCCAAAATTATAGGTTTGCATAGTTCTCTGCTCAACTGTAGCTATGTGTAAGGGGTATGCACAGGAGAAAAGGTATGGGGGGAATATAGAAATGAAGCACCATACAGTCATATGCAAGTCCAAAAGATAGGTCTATGCCAACATGTTTTAGGGGCAGTGCTCCACCCCCTTCATCAGTGTTTAAAAAACAAAAAAGGACTAATTTTACTTTTTATGCTAAGTTTCAGCCCTAATCAAGGAGGGGGTGAAGAAGAGCCCTCTAAACGCACTGGGGTTAATTTCCTAAAGTCAAATATACTGTGCACTGCAAGGGAAGTTGTGCTAGATCTGAGGGGAAGCTCTAAAATGAGGGAAAAGTTTGCGAATTGCGATCATCCAATCATGTGCAAGCAAAAAATGTGTTTTTTTTTTTTTCCCTTGCATGTTCCCCTCTTTTCACTGCAAGTGCAATTGCTCTAGATCCGACTATATGCCTTTAGTAAATCAAGCCCACTGGCTTTAAAATAGAAATGTTTGGAATAAACCTATCCTTTGGACTCCAATATTATGGTGCGGCCCATCAGTTCTTGATTTACCCCTCTCAATCACAGCCCCAGGTAATTGTACAAATCTTCTGGTGTGCAGAAGCTACAAGTCTGATATTTTTACATTCTCTGTATCATACCATTGGATTACATCATTCAACTAAACTTCAGAGCTCCAGAATTCCCATTTTGAAGCACCAATAGAAGGGGAACCTTGATGCGTTTTCGCACAAGGCACTTATTTGTCGTCCTTACGATTAAAGTTATACTAAAAGGCTTTTTTTTTTTTTTTGGTTAAAAAAAAAAAAAAAAGAAAGATGTTTTACTTATCTGCTCTGTGCAAGATTCCTTCCCTCCTCTTCTAGCAGTCCTCTGTCAGTGCTGTGGACCCCTTCCTCCTCCGAGTGCCTCCTTAGCATGCTAGCTGCAAAGAAGACACCGATGCATGTGTGGTCGGGCAAGCCGGGCTGTGTACGTCCATAGACACACACACACAGCATCGGTAAGCTACCTCCCTGCTTTCGTCTTAGAGGAGTCTGACTGACAGCAGCAGGAGCCCACGGCTCATGCCTCAGTGTCTACTGTGAAAGCAGGAAGTGAGGGGAGAAGTGTTACAGCAGACACAGTGCTGGAGTGGTGACAGGAGTCAGGTAAGTGTTTTGAGGATGGGGGAGGGTAGGACAAGTAATAAGGTTTTTTTTTTTTTTTTTTTTTACCTTAAAGTTATAGCCCCCTCTCATATACCAAGTGAAGTGAACAGCCTCAGATGATACACAAAGATTAAAGGGTAACTTCTACCCAGTGAAGTGAAGAGCCCCAGATGATACACAAAGATTAAAGGGTAACTTCACTTACGTGGGGAAAAAAATAGCAAAAAAATAACCCAGTGTATACAATTGAGACACAAATCATATTGTAATTGAATGTTATTAAAAAAATGACCTTTCCTTTTCAATCTGCAGCTGTTGTAATTTTCTGAAAATGCAATGAAATATGGCCGCCTGGAGGTGTTCTGTACACAGAATGTATACTGACCACATCCCCAGAAACATCATTTCCTGCTTGTGTGATTGGTTCACCGATTTTCCCAGAAGTCTGCACTAAGATACAAGTCAGATTTCTGGCATCCCCTGCAACAAAAATTTCATTTTTGGTGAGATACTCCCAATAGGAACTTGTACAAAGGGATTCAGGCCCAGCAGATTTCCTCATTAGTGCTCTGCAGCTGCACAGCTGATAATTACTGTATGAGACCACTCCCATTAGACCCACTTAGCACGGGGGAACAGAAGAACAAACAGTGATTTCTTCAGAAGAACAAAAGGTAGGAATCTACCACAAAGGTTGTTATAATCCTTGCAATGTACAGAGATCACCCAGAGGGGAATGTTTTTTTCCTCAACAAAAGTGGAGTAATGCTTTAAACAAATCCCCTTAAATAAGTTTATGTAATTTATCTGCAATCTACTCTTTTCTACATCCCTTCAAAGTGCAAAATTTAGATAAAATCCTTAGTAGTAGCACAGAGGGAGGGGGCAGGAAGCTGTAGTTAGAGCTCTTGTACAGTGTGTGAGAGCTGATTGGAGGAAAGGGACACCTCCCCACGGCACAGAAATGATGCAATGTGCTGAGCTCTCCTCCCCCGACACCATTTTATCTCTTGTGTCGGGGCCACTTTTCAGAAGTACTTAAATTATGTGCGCTACCAGATAGCCGTATACTGAGCTCGCAAAAATGTAAATAAGTGCCACATCCTATATAGACTAGAAAAAGATTGTTGGAGAAACATGGACTTTAAAGGCACTGGATATGTTAAAATATAACAATTTTATTGATTCACAACTAAAAATACAACAAAGACATAACTCGCCTCAAAAAAGGCGTTAATATGTATAGCCCAAATAAGAAACTAATGAAATTCAAACATAGATGTTTGAACCTGTACCTGTCATCTTCTGGGAGATCTTCTTGATGTGAAGTATCCAACATTACAGCAGTTATTACTGTTTATGTCTATGTTTGAATCTCATTAGTTTTTTATTTGGGCTATACATAAACGCCTTTTTTGAGGGGAGTTATTTATGTCTGTGTTGTATTTTTAGTTGTGAATCAATAAAATTGTTATATTTTAACATATCCAGTGCCTTTAAAGTCCATGTTTCTCCAACAATCTTTTTCTTCACTTCTCAGATAACAGAGGAACAAAGCACCAGAGAGAAATGACACTCAGAGCTTTGGAGAGAGATAAGTAAACACTACAGATGTACAGTAGGTGCTTTGTTCAGATTTCAAGACTGAGGTTTAAAACCACTTTAATGCAAATAATGCATTAAAGGTGACTTTAGAACCACTTTGAGTAATTTGTGTATAACATGTCAAGGTTCCTCTTCTGTTGATATCGGTTTATCTGTGCATACTATTTACACATAAAGCTCATGGCTGAGAAGAGAATTATGTGGACCAATTGCTTTGCACTATCATTGTGAACATGGGACCATTTCAAGTTCTGCAGATTCCTATTCTTTGGGGTATGTAGAGCTGTCTCCCTTGTTTATGTATATTAGTGTGTGCTCATTCTGTTTTGTGAAAGTCTCCTAAAAATCTATATAAACATTTGCATTGAACCTCTTTCTCAGATTTTAATGATCTTAACAGTCATCTACAGCATACTTGGTTCACATCTGTGAAATCCCGATCTTGTAAAATCATAACAAAACCACAACATTCCCTGGGTGAACACCAGCAGCAGGTAAGTGAGCCCTACAGCTTAGTCCTTCAGCTTTTGAGCAACTACGAGCCTCAGCATTGCCTGATAACGCTTTAGCTAGCAGTTCCTCAGACACTGGAGGCATGCAAGTTGTCCGTTAATACGTTTGGCATTTATGCGTCATACTGCCCACAGTGCTAGGTACTGAGCCCGCTGCAGTCTTCTGGATCGGGACCATCACAGGTGTATGAGCTACCAGAATCCACCACAGCCCAGGAAGATTCCAGAGCCAAAGTACAAGCTACGCAGCAGCATTCAGGCCCCACGGAGCACTCAAGGTCATCGATTTTTGGGGCAACTTCTGGGCCTGTAAGCAAGTTCATGTTAGACAGTTCTTGGTTGTGCACCTCGTCGTCCGAGTCCTGCTTGCACGTGTCAGAGAGAGGAGAGCTGATATCGGTCACTGTGTCGCTGATGTCACTTGTGGTATCCTCGTTGTCTATTGTGCAAGCTACGTTTAGGCTGTGCCTTCTAGCCGTGAACTTGTTAGTCTTTAACACAGAGTCCGTCTCGTCTACTTTGCAGCTTTCCTTGAATTCGATGCAGCTTCTGGCGTCTGATGTCCCCTGACTGTCTTCCAGTCTGCTGATAGAGAGCTGCAAAAGAAAAGGGAAACCTAAAGTGATTAAAGTGAACCTGTGAGGACAGAATCATGGCCACTACCAACGCCGTAAGGCCCCTTTCACACAGGCTTTCCGATTGGGTCTGCCTGTTAGCTTTACAGGCGGACCTGATCGGATGCTCCATGTGCCTCTATGAGTCAGCGGATGTCAGTGGTGACATCTCCGCTGACACCCGCTGCTATCCGACCCAATCCTGTCCATGAAATCCAGACAGATGGAAACCCTATTTTTCCATCCGTCTGGAGAATAGAATCGGATTAAAAACAGACATGCGGTCCGTTTTCATCGGATATCCCATAGAGGAGAGCGGGGATCTGACAGGGCTGTCTCTGCAAAGTAAGTGGAGACGGACCTGTTCTCCGCTTTCTCAGAAGGGATCGGCGGATTGATCCCCGCTGAGCAAAACTGAGTCTGCCGGGCAGAAAGCCCATGTGGAAGGGCCCTAAGAGTTCCCTTCACTAGAGCTAAGGGGCCAAGCCCAACCCATGAAAAACATAACCACACCATAACCCCCCCTCCACTAAATTATTTGGACCAGTGCACAAAGCAAGGTCCATAAAGACATGGATGAGCAAGTTTGGGTGGAGGAACTTGACTGGCCTGACCTCAACCGGATAGAAGACCTTTGGGATGAATTTGATCGCAGACTGCGATCCAGGCCTTCTTGTCCAACATCAGTGCCTGACCTCTCAAATGCGCTTCTGGAAGAATGGTCAAACAAACATTCCCATAGACACACTCCTAAACCTTGTGGACAGCCTTTCCAGAAGAGTTGAAGCTGTTATAGCTGCAAAGGGTGGGCCAACTCAATATTGAACCCTACAGACTGGGATGCCATTAAAGTTCACGTGTGTGTAAAGGCAGGCGTCCCAATACTTTGGGTAATATAGTGTATATTGAAAAGCAAACAAAGAAAAAAAATTACACTTTACATTAAAAAAGAAAAAAAAAAAATTATTTTCTTTTGGATGAAGGGCAGGCCCTGCACTGCGACGCTCCCAGTCCACCGCTAAATGCCCCTCTCTGGTGGTCTTCTTTTATTCTCTCTCTCTCTCACATTCCCCCCCTTCTCCCCTCTTCCCCGGTTCACTTAAAAAAAAAATTTCCAGCCTAATCTTAACTAGTCTTAAAAATGTCCCCTCCCCCCTCCTAACACCTATGCTGACTAACCTGTGTAAAAAATAGGTATATACTTTTTCTTAGTCAGCTCCAGTCCGGTCAGGCCATCTGGCTCCCATGCATTAGCCAGTGGCGGCTGCAGCGGAGAGTTGGGAGCATCGACAACGGTTGGGTCCAGGAATTCCAGCCATTGTCAGGCACTCCGTTACTGGCTGACAAAGGAGATTACATGATCGGATCATAGTGGGCTGAGAATAGGCAAATAAATACATATTTTTAACTACTTAGTCAGTATGGATGTTAGGAGGAGAACAGAGGGGACATTTTTAAGATTAATTGGGTTGAGGCTAAAATTCTACTTTAAAGTGGAACTTTAGTCAGAAAATTAAGTCCTGATCACCTCAGGATGGCCCCTTTTGCAGGTATAGCTATGTATTATATTATGCACATTAAATATAAGTGTCTAGGGGTCTCCAAACTGTGGCCAGAAGTGGCCCATTGCTTGCTTTTATCTGGCCCTTGGGGCACCATTTCATCCACTGATACCAACAATGACAATGGGGCACTATTCATCCCAATGACATCAACGATGGGGCACTATTCATCCCAATGACATCAATGATGGGGCACTATTCATCCCAATGACATCAATGATGGGGCACTACTCCTCCCACTGACACCAATGATGGGGCACAATTCATCCCAATGACACCAATGATGGGGCACAATTCATCCCAATGACACCAATGATGGGGCACAATTCATCCCAATGATGGGGCACAATTCATCCCAATGACATCAATGATGGGGCACAATTCATCCCAATGACACCAATGATGGGGCACAATTCATCCCAATGACATCAATGATGGGGCACAATTCATCCCAATGACACCAATGATGGGGCACAATTCCTCCCAATGACATCAATGATGGGGCACAATTCATCCTAATGACACCAATGATGGGGCACAATTCATCCCAATGACACCAATGATGGGGCACTATTCATCCCAATGACATCAATGATGGGGCCCTATTCATCACAAGACATTATTGATGGGGCCCAATTCCACTCAATGACACCGATGGGGCCCAATGACATCAACGATGGATCACAATATCTCCCACTAATATTAGGGCTCATTTATTCTCACTAAAACAAACAACGAGGCATTTTTCCCCACTGACATCGGGACCTTTTCTACTCCCACTGGCCACAGTCCGGCCCTACTAAAGTCTGAAGGACAGTAAGCTGATCCTTTGTTTAGAAAGTTTGGAGACCCCTGGTCTATACTGTATAAAATTTAGTAATGAGCCGTCTCACCCTGCTCTGCAAACACTCCGTTGCTTTCTATTTTCGGCACTGTGCCTAAAATAAGAGCCACTAGAGGCCGATCAGCTGACAGCTTTAAGATTTGGCATGCTGAAAGGGGAAGAAAGCAAAAAGGAGGGAACTTGGAAAGAAAAGCAGAAGAGGTGAAAGGACAAACTCTGCTGTCAGGGAGACACAGTTAAATTTACAAGGATAATATCTTATCTCCCTGATAATCTCTAATTTCTCCCTCATCAGCAGCCCTGTAAAACTTCTGTCAGCCTTCCTCTCTAACTGAGCCAAGACATATAATCAAGACATGTACATACTTTAACTGCAGAAAGTGACATTTTCTGACACCAGGGGGGTGGGGGTGGGGAGCTTCCAATAAGTAAAGTGACTGCTCTGGGCTTCACCAAAATGGCAGCTTCCAGAAAGAAGAAATAGGGGCGAAGTTGGAGGCAATTTACAGCACACACTTATTTTGGTAACATTTTAAAGCAAGAAGTCTTCCTGCTGAATGATTTCCACTCTATTCCTGCACTGGTGACAGGCTTTAAGATTTAGGTCCCGGTGACAGCGATCAGCAAGAGAAATAGAGAGGGTATATTGCCTCAATAGGAACACAGACAGCAAAAAAAAAAAAAGATGACACAGGATCAAACCCTTTCACACACTCTTCATAGGTTTAAACATTTTTTTGTCTGGAGTCTGGTTCAAGTGTAGTTCTGGTTAATGCAGTTTCAAACATCAGATCTCAAGATCTGTTTCTCCAGAGCTTATTAAAATCTATAACATTAGTCTGTAAAGTCCTATTAAGTGCTGGTTCACACTGTTCCGACTTGTCAGGCGACTTGGTCGCCTGACAAGTAGCGGACCGTGCTGTGCAATTGGAACCGTTCTAATAGGAGCGACTCAAGTCGCTCCGACTTAGAAAAAGGTTCCTGCACTACTTCGGGGCGACATCGGAGCGACTTGCATTGACTTCCATTATGTGAAGTCGTTGCAAGCCGCGCGGAAGTCGCGGTGCACGGGCGACGGCATAACTCGCCCGAAGTCGTGTCGCCCTAGTGTGAACCCACACTAACTTACTAAACTCAGCACAGGACAAAAACAGCAAAGATTAAAGCTGAACTCCGGGATAAGTAAATATTTTCTAAACCTATTCATCATGTGTATTCTTTTATCTCGGTGATCTTTGTGTATTTCTTCCAGATCTGTGCAGTAATCCAGTGTGAGACTTCCTGTAATACAGACCGCTCACTGCTGCTCTCTCTCCTTGTGCAGGGTGACTGGTCTTGTCTCCGCCCCTTCCTGTAGTTTTCTGCAGGCAACCTGTAGTGGGTGGGGCCTGCAACTCTGTTCTCTGCACAGGCTTGTGCAGCACAGTGCTGACATTACTGTCACTTTTACAAGGTAATATTTGAGGTTGTAAAGGTATTTGGTGCATACAACATAGGGCTCTTTCACACGGGCGTTCAGTTTTTTTTGCCCGATCAGGTCCTTTTTTTTTTTTTGAAACGGACACGGATGACACTTGTATCATCCGGTCAGTATGTCCGTTTTTCATCCCATCCGTTTGCGGATGAAAAACGGACATAATGTATCTCTATGTAAATATGGATGTCAGCGGATGACACCACTGACATCCGTTTTTGCGTCCGTTCCGTTTTTTGAACGGAAGAAAAAATAGGGTTCTCTTCCATCCAAAAAACTGAACTGAAAGGACGAAAAACGGATGTCAGAGGATGATCATCCGCTGACATCCATATTTACATAGAGATACATTATGTCCGTTTTTCATCCGCAAACGGATGGGATGAAAAACGGACATACGGAACGCCCGTGTGAAAGAGCCCATAGATTTATATCATTTGTGGTTATTGAGGGTTATAGTTAAATGATTTTTTTGTGCCCAGGTTTCAGCTTTAAGATCTACAGTACACATTAACAACTCCAACATACCTGATTTAATAAATCCTCATCAAAGTTTGGCATACTTTTATCCCTGCGGATTGGCTTTTTTGTGCTTGAGCATCTGCAATTCAAGAACAGAGAAATGTAAGTCTGTGCAGCCCTATGTATAAAGAGAAGACCCATAAGGGAGACATCACGTGACTGCAACTCTTCAGCGGTGAATCCCAGGTGATCTTAGTAGCAACAATATTCATTAAAATACCCCATGTAGTTTGAGAAAGCAGAAGAAACATGTTTAAACATTGCATTAGCCCACTGGTCTCCAATTTGCGGCCCTTAACCTGCCTTTATCCGGCACTTGTGGCACTGTTCCTCCCACTGATACAAGATACTATTACTCCCACTGACACCAACAATGGTGCATTATTTCTCCCATTGGAACCTAGGGTGGGGCACAATTCCTCCCACTGACACCAATGATAGGGCACTATTCCTTGTACTGATGCCAACAATGGGGCACCATTACTCCCACTAACACCAACGATGGGGCACTATTCCTCCCACTGACACCAACAATGGGCCACTATTCCTTGTACGGATGCCAACAATGGGGCACCATTACTCCCACTGACACCAATGATGGGGCACTATTACTCCCACTAACACCAACGATGGGGCACTATTCCTCCCACTGACACCAACGATGGGGCACTATATCTTGTACTGTCACCAACAATGGAGCACTACTCCTCTTACTGACACCAAGGATGGGGTACTATTCCTCCCACTGATACCAACAATGGGGCACTATTTCTCCCATTGGCACCAGCGGTGGGGCACTATTTCTCCCATTGGCACCAGCGGTGGGACACAATTCCTCCCACTGACACCAACGATGGGGCACTATTCCTTGTACTGTCGCCAACAATAGGGCACTATTCCTTGTACTGTCGCCAATAGGGCACTACTCCTCCTACTGACACCAACAACAGGGCTCTATTCCTCCCACTAACACCAACGATGGGGCACTATTCCTCCCACTAATACCAATGATTCATTGTTTACTTCCACTGACGCCAGTACAATTTCTACTCCCACTGGCCACAGTCCAGCCCCCCTAAAATCCGAAGGACGGTAAACTGGTCCTTTGTTTAGAAAGTTTGGATACCCCCGCTTTAGCCAGAGATCAGTAATCCCTAGAACATTTTTTATTCTAAGATGTATGTATAGTCAAAAGTTTTCTTTTTTATTTTGGACAGAATAGGGAACAGTTAAAACTCATGTCAGTTTTTTTTTGCTGTCTGTGGTCCCATTGGGGGAAGTTTCCTTCATTTCCTGTCCTGGAGATCAAACAGGAAGGGAGAGAAAACCTCTCCAAATATAGAGAAATCCCCTCTTAGGCCTCATTCATACAGGTATACTATAGCATACGCCTTGTGTGAGGACCATGTTTGCCCGCACGAGGATGCAGTGATTTCATGCGCATTCCCGTACTGGCAGTCCCATTCATTTAAAATTGGGACACAGTGGCTGCATGGACACAGCCGCTGCTGCTAATTTGACAGCTATGCAACTGGGCTGCCCTGAATGCAGACAGTGTGCGTTCGGGGACATGCACCTGCACCCACACGGCTGTTGATGCACGGAAGACCTGTGCATCTCTGTGTGTGCAAACATCGCCCTCGTACGGGCGCACTATAGCATAACAAGGCCCAAAACATTTATAAAAGCAAGAAGCATTCCCGCTGAATGATTTACCCTCTATTCCTGCACTGGTGACAGGCTTTTAGATTTTCCCTCCCTTTCAGTCCTGGTGACAGTGGTCAGCAAGACAAATAGAGAGGGTATATTTCCCTAATGGGCACACAGACAGCAATAAAAGCCGAGAGAGCTTCTAACAAGCAGGTCCCGCTGTCACAATACAATGTTCCAGCAACAGGGACGATCACGCACACTGATCTAAATCTAAACCAGACAAATTTTGATCTGTGTATGGCCAGTAGAGGTGTTGAATATAAATCGCTGCATTGATGCATAGCAATTCAGAAGTTCGCGATTCTGCATCGATGCTGAGTCTGCTGAATCGATCGCCGATGAGGTCATCTGGCGCTCTGCCTCTCCTGGAGAAACACAGAGGCAAAGCCTGTCTGGTGAATAAAGCCCCGTCAGAAGAGGCATTACTGGAGGCACCAGAAGGGAGAGGAAAGGCAGAGACACACTGAGCATTGAGGAGGGGGAATTGACTGACACTGAGTGCCAGTATCACCAATCCCATCCCTCCACCACCATCCCTCTGCCTGATCCCAACTCCCCCCCCCCCCCCCACCAACATCCCTCTGCCTGATGCCACCCCCCCCCCCACCAAAACAAACAATAGAAAAAAGATGTGCAGCGCTATAAAGTGAAAACGGGTATATAAAAATACCATATAATCAAATGCACAATCGTGTACTAAAGTGCAACTTGTGAACAATATATAAATAATAAAAAGTCCAAAGGAAGTGCAAAAACAAAAAGCTGTGAAAAAACAAAGTCCAAAAAATGCCAGATGAAGTTCCAGTGATGGAGTGTAGTAACCCAAAAACAGACCACAAGTCCCAGCTGCAGTGAGATGTCACAGATAGCTCTTCACAGTCTAGAGCAGTGGTTCTCAATTCCGGTCCTCGGGACCCACTAACAGGCCAGATTTTAAGTATTACCTTGGGGGATGCAGACTAGAATACTGCAATCACTGAGCAGCAAATGAGATCACCTGTGATGTAATTTAGTTATCTTGCAAACCTGGCCTGTTGGTGGGTCCCGAGGACCGGAGTTGAGAACCACTGACCTAGAGCAAGAGGGAAGTAACACCTGTGAGAAGAGAGGCTGTAAAATCTGCTTACCAGAGAGCAATGGCTGTTCAAATCAATGAACTAGCCCCAAAGCAAGGTAGATGTAGTATAGATGACACAAATAGGCAGGATCACTGGTTAAACATTCCTCGTATCAGATGGACACCATATGGAATGAACCATGGATGGCACATGTGTGTAAAAAGAAACCCAGGAGGAGAAGACACATAACGTAATCCAGATAAAGTAAAATAAGACTTTATTAAAAATCCACTTACATGAATTCATCAATGAATCGCATAAAATCAACTCCTAGTAGTTGTAGCAGGGATTGCGGCATCCCGAGTCCTCGTAGTACACTCAAAGCCGGCAAGAAGGGAGCGTGTAGACGTCATGTCTGGCACCCCCGATGCGTTTCGTCATAGGTTGACATCACCACGCCCCAGGCTACGTCAACATATGACGAAACGCGTCGTTGGTGCCAGACGTGACGTCTACACGCCCCCTTCTTGCCGGCTTTGAGTGTACTATGAGGACGCGGGAAGCCGCGATCCCCGCTACAACTACTAGGAGTTGATTTTATGCGATTCATTGATGAATTCATGTAAGTGGATTTTTAATAAAGTCTTATTTTACTTTATCTGGATTACGCTATGTGTCTTCTCCTCCCGGGTTTCTTTTTACACACATGTGCCATCCATGGTTCATCCCATATGGTGTCCATCTGATACGAGGAATGTTTAACCAGTGATCCTGCCTATTTGTGTCATCTATACTACATCTACCGTGCTTTGGGGCTAGTTCATTGATTTGAACAGCCATTGCTCTCAGGTAAGTAGATTTTACAGCCATCCCCTGATGACGTCATACGTTGATGACGAAACGCGTTGGGTCACGTGCTACGCCCTAACGTCACTTCCGCATATCCGGAAACCAGACTGGAACGCAAACCGGCCGCAACGCCGCGCATCCACGTATCAGCTGTTATTCCGATACTAAACTGTAACTTTTTTTGATTAAATTTGACTCTGCATACTACACTATGAGCCTCCCTTCCATATTTTTTGCCGCTCACTGAGACCACCAGGGTTCCGATGAACACATAGGGAGTACCAACACAGCCCCTCCAAACACAGTGGACCGGATCCTGCACACCCATCCCAAGCCCACAAGGGATCGTAGAGCAGTCAAGAAAACCACTTACCCACGTCAGACCTCAAGGGGTCGTTTGGTAAGTGGTCTGTACACCTGGTTAAGGATTCTCTCCTATGTTTTGCGTGTGGAATCTCTCGCACCGGCACTTTTTCTCCAGCAAAGCACATACAAGGACTGTTTAATATGTTGCGAAGATCATTTCACATCAGCACTGTTTGCACAAATTTTGTTTGGCACTAAGGATTGTGGCAATTTAACACTTGCACTTAAAGGACTATTTTGTATATGAATTAGTATTTAAAGCACAGTCACTTTATTTGCATAGTGTTGCACATATCTTTTTGTGATATATAGGTATCCTGGTTGTATCATATATACAGTGGGTACGGAAAGTATTCAGACCCCCTTAAATTTTTCACTCTTTGTTATATTGCAGCCATTTGCTAAAATCATTTAAGTTCATTCTTCTTCCTCATGAATGTACACATAGCTCCCCATACTGACAGAAAAACACAGAATTGTTGACATTGTTGCAGATTTATTAAAAAAGAAAAACTGAAATATCACATGGTCCTAAGTATTCAGACCCTTTGCTCAGTATTTAGTAGAAGCCCCCTTTTGATCTAATACAGCCAGGAGTCTTTTTGGGAAAGATGCAACAAGTCTTTCACACCTGGATTTGGGGATCCTCTGCCATTCCTCCTTGCAGATCCTCTCCAGTTCTGTCAGGTTGGATGGTAAACGTTGGTGGACAGCCATTTTTAGGTCTCTCCAGAGATGCTCAATTGGGTTTAAGTCAGGGCTCTGGCTGAGCCATTCAAGAACAGTCACGGAGTTGTTGTGAAGCCACTCCTTCGTTAATTTAGCTGTGTGCTTAGGGTCATTGTCTTGTTGGAAGGTAAACCTTCGGCCCAGTCTGAGGTCCAGAGCACTCTGGAGAAGGTTTTTATCCAGGATATCCCTGTACTTGGCCGCATTCATCTTTCCCTCGATTGCAACCAGTCGTCCTGTCCCTGCAGCTGAAAAACACCCCCACAGCATGATGCTGCCACCACCATGCTTCACTGTTGGGACTGTATTGGACAGGTGATGAGCAGTGCCTGGTTTTCTCCACACATACCGCTTAGAATTAAGGCCAAAAAGTTCTATTTTGGTCTCATCAGACCAGAGAATCTTATTTCTCACCATCTTGGAGTCCTTCAGGTGTTTTTTTTAGCAAACTCCATGCGGGCTTTCATGTGTCTTACACTGAGGAGAGGCTTCCGTCGGGCCACTCTGCCATAAAGTCCCGACTGGTGGAGGGCTGCAGTGATGGTTGACTTTCTACAACTTTCTCCCATCTCCTGACTGCATCTCTGGAGCTCAGCCACAGTGATCTTTGGGTTCTTCTTTACCTCTCTCACCAAGGCTCTTCTCCCCCGATAGCACAGTTTGGCCGGACGGCCAGCTCTAGGAAGGGTTCTGGTCGTCCCAAACGTCTTCCATTTGAGGATTATGGAGGCCACTGTGCTCTTAGGAACCTTAAGTGCAGCAGAAATCTTTTTGTAACCTTGGCCAGATCTGTGCCTTGCCACAATTCTGTCTCTGAGCTCTTCAGGCAGTTCCTTTGACCTCATGATTCTCATTTGCTCTGACATGCATTGTGATCTGGAAGGTCTTATATAGACAGGTGTGTGGCTTTCCTAATCAAGTCCAATCAGTATAATCAAACACAGCTGGACTCAAATGAAGGTGTAGAACCATCTCAAGGATGATCAGAAGAAATGGAAAGCACCTGAGTTAAATATATGAGTGTCACAGCAAAGGGTCTGAATACTTAGGACCATGTGATATTTCAGTTTTTCTTTTTTAATAAATCTGCAACAATGTCAACAAATCTGTGTTTTTCTGCCAGTATGGGGTGCTATGTGTACATTCATGAGGAAGAAGAATGAACTTAAATGATTTTAGCAAATGGCTGCAATATAACAAAGAGTGAAAAATTTAAGGGGGTCTGAATACTTTCCGTACCCACTGTATATATTTACATATTTGATAAGCACAGGCACTTTATATATCCTCTTAATTTTTCACATATTTTGTGCACTATCACTGATTAGTTGATATTGATTTAGTAATTTTGAGCGCCGTCTCATTTTTATTGCAAGCAGATTTTGCAGCCTCTCTTCTCACGGATGTTACTTCCCTCTTGCTGTAGACTGTGAAGAGCTATCTGTGACATCTCACTGCAGCTGGGACTTGTGGTCTGTTTTTTGGGTTACTACACTCCATCACTGGAACTTCATGTGGCCTTTTTTGGACTTTGTTTTTTCGCACTTCCTTTGGACTTTTTATTTTTTATATATGGTTCACAAGTTGCACTTTAGTTCACGATTGTGCATTTGATTATATGGTATTTTTATATACCCTTTTTCGCTTTATAGTGCTGCACATATTCATATTTTTATATTGTTTGTTTTCTGTCTTGTCTATTGATCAGTGCTAGCAGCTTTTCTTTATACACATAATTATCTTTATCACTCAATATTTAGCAAAGAAAATTTACGGGTTTTTTTTATCCCCCCCCCCCACCTACATCCCTCTGTGCCTGATGCCATCCCCCAACCCCCCACCAACATCCCTCTGTCTGATCCCATCCCACCTCCCCACCACCACCATCCCTCTGCCTAATCCCATCCCCCCCACCACCATCCCTCTGCCTGATCCCACCCCCCCCACCACCATCCCTCTTGCCCGATCCCACCCCCCCACCACCACCATCCCTCTTGCCCGATCCCACCTCCCCCCAAACCAACATCCTTCTGCCCGATATCCCATCCTCCCCACCAACATCCCTCTGCCCGATATACCATCCCCCCATCAACATCCCTCTGCCCGATCCTGTCTTCCCCCCCCACCTCCATCCCTCTGCCCGATCCAATCCCCCCCACCTCTATCCCTCTGCCCGATCCAATCCCCCCCACCTCCATCCCTCTGCCCGATCCCAACCCCCTCCATCCTTCTGCCCGATACCCACCAACATGCCTCTGCCCGATCCCCACCCCCCCACCAACATCTCATTGCCCGATCCCATCTCCCCCACTAATATCCCTCTGCCGTATTCCATCCCCCCCACCACCATCCCTCTGCCCGATCGTATCCCCCCCACCACCAGATCCTTTCACCTCTTACACTAAATCTGCCTTGTGCTGCTCATTTAGGCGAGAAGACTTATCTGTCTGCATGAAAAATAAGCCACTTTTATCATTTCCCATTATACTTAATGGACAAATCCTCCACAAGGGCAATCCCCAAATCTTCTCCGTAAAGCACATGTAATGGAAGGCAATGGATTACAAGGCAAGGGCAAATAGCCCTTTAACCTCAATTTCATAAAAGAAGATTATAAATGTACCATTATAAAAGCATGTTAAGCCATTTCTAAGAGCAACCATACTGAAATAACTAGCAAAAATCTGTAAAGGAATAACGTGGGTTGGTAGAACTTACTTGGGCTGCGTGACATTACTCTGTCCGGGTGAAGGAGATCCTAAACAACTCAGGCTGGAATTTGTGGCTTGAAAAGAGAAGAAGATTTATTTCAGATGACAGTAATTGTATATTTTCCAAACACCTCACCATCTCTGCCCTGTGCTTCTGAAGACTTTGCTCCTTCCTCTGTCCAACTCTCATCTCCTGAAATACTCTGCACTGCTGGAGGACTCTGCTCCTTCCTCTATCTAACTCTCCTCTCCTGAAATACTCGGCACTGCTGGAGCACTCCATTCTCTACCTAACTCTCCTGAAATACTCTGCATTACTGGAGAACTCTGCTCCTTCCTCCAACTCTCCTGAAATATTCTGCAAAGCTGGAGGACTCTGCTCCTTCCTCTATCTAACTCTCTTCTCCTGATTTATTCTCCACAGCTGGAGGTCTCTGCTCCTTACTTTAACCCACCTTTCCTGAAATATCTGTTCTGTTCTTTTAAATATATCTCTCTCCTCTCCTGATATATTCTGTGCTGCTGGAAGACTCTGCTCCTTCTTACATCTAACTCTTCTTTTCAACTAAAGGATGCCAAGTGGGAGAGAGCCAATAGGGCCCCTCATTGATCAAATTTACACAGGTTCTCTAGAACCAGAAGAAATTCCTTCCAGCTTGACTCCATTCACCTGAAACACCCTGCGCTGCTGGAGGACTCTGCTCCTTTCTCTACAGCTCCTCTGCTGAAATATTCTACGCTGCTTGAGCACTTTATTCATTCTCTACCTACCTTTCTTCTCCTGAAATACTCTGCACTGCTGGAGGACTCTGCTCCTTTCTCTACTTCTCCTCTGCTAAGTCCACAACTTACATACTGTATCAAATTTGCTGCAGATCATACATGCATGGGAATCCCCTTCTGTAATAGCAAACTTACATTTCTTTCTAATATGCTGTGATTGTTCTAGTGATGCCACTGACCCGATATCTGCTACTGCACTGTGGAATGCAGTGAGAAGAAGCTGTTTGATTTTGGTGTTCTAAAAAAGAAAAAAAAAAAAAAAAAATCAAACAAAAAAGCATGTCCATCAGTGGGAACAGCCATTATAAGAAAGAAAAAAAAAAAACAGTACCGTATATTTTTTAACCACTTAAGCTCTGGAAGGTTTTACCTCCTTCATGACCAGGGCATTTTTTGCTATTCAGCACTGCGCTACTTTAACTGGTAAAACACTGTACACAAACCACATTTTTTTTTCTCACACAAATAGAGATTACTTTTGGTGGTACATGATCATGACCCCAGTATAACCACTTCAATTCCAGGCTATATATATATATATATATATATATATATATATATATATTATATATATATATGGCACTATTTAAGTGATACTAATACCTCAGTTATACTTGCCTGCTCTGTAGTGATTTTGCACAGAGCAGTCAAGATCCTCCCTCTTTTTGGGTCCCTCGCCAGCGCTCCTGGCCCCTCCCTCCTGTCGAGTGCTCCCACAGCAAGCTGCTTGCTATGGGGGAACCTGAGCAAGCCGCAGCTCTGTGGGTCTATTCAGACACGGAGCTGCAGTTTGGCCCTGCCCCCCTCTCTCCTGATTGGCTAACTGACTTTGACTGATAGAAGCGGGAGCCAATGGTGCCGATGCTGTGTCTCAGTCAATCGGGAGGGGGACGGCTGTGGCACTCCTGCACATCGCTGGATTGAGATGGGACTCAGGTAAGTATTAGGAGGGCGGCTGCTGCACACTGAAGGTTTTTTTATCCTAATGCATAGAATACATCAAGATAAAAAAAAACTTTCTGCCTTTACAACCACTTTAAAGTGGGAGTAAACTCACATACATCACTTTTACCTATAGGTAAGCCTACACTATGGCTTACTGATAGGTACTGTAAACATCTAAATATCGTTTAGGAGATATTTACCGTACATGCAGCTGGTGACATCACCAGTGCACACGTTCTGAAGGAACAGCCACCCGGGCCATTCCTTCAGATTCCTGTGCCGTAAATGGCTGCTCCACATTCGGGGGAGTGAAATCATTGCAGCTCTGGCCAGTCAGTCAGACAGCCAGAATCCGTGAACCAGGAAGAAAGCCAGGCAAAGATGGAAGCCATGTCAGCTGTGACAGCTTGGCGCTGGAAGGTCTTCATTCTAAGCCAAGTTTCAAAAAAATGTGCTAGTATGCAATGCACACTAGCCCATTATGGCTTTACCTTGTAGGTTAAAAAAAAGTCGTCAGTTTAGTACTGCTTTAAAGCTGAGTTCCGCCCCCCCTCCAAAAATTAAAAGTCAGCAGCTACACATACTGTAGCTGCTGACTTTTAATATTAGGACACTTACCTCTCCTGGAGTCCAGCGATGTCAGCACCGCAGCCGATGTTTCCATTGGCTGTCGGGTGCTGCCGCCGCCACTGCCAGTAAGGGAACCTGGCCGTGAAGCCATCCCTACTGCATATGCGCAAAGTGCGCTGCGCTCGGTAATTGGCCACAAAGTAGAGGGAGGAGTAGGGGGCCGAACCTCTGACGAACCTTGCGGCGGCGAGGTCCGATGGAAGTGGGGATAGGTTACCTGTGAAAAACAGGTACCTGCCCCCCCCTGAAAGGTGCCAATTGTGGCACCAGATGGGAAGAGAAGACAGATAAGCGCAAGTTCCACTTTTGAGTGGAACTCCGTTTAAGTTAGGTAAAGAGAATCTGTCTCTTCAATTCAGACCACCCCCTACCTGCTGACATGCACATTCCGTACACTCCTCGGATGGTCTGTCAGAGCCTTTGGAAACAGCCATTACTTCTAAGTATGGAGTAGCATGTGACCTATTCCTGTTACTAACCAGGATGCAGGGCTCAGACAGAGGCACGAAGAGGCAGGGTTGTTCCGGAGGGGCCATTAAAAGCCATTAGCTCCTCCCTGAATGGGAAAAATGACAGATTCTCACTTACATAAAACCTTGGAAACACAATAAGACTGGACAGGTACCCTTAAATATGCACATCATGAATGAGATGGTGTACCTCTTTTGCATAGTCCAAAGGGGAGTACTGCCGCTTATTCCTGATGTCCACTGCAGCCCCGTATAACAGCAGCAGCTTCACTAACCCCTCGTTATTCCTGCGGACGGACTCATGTAGTGCCGTATTCCCTTTCACATTGCAGAGATCAACAGATGCTCCATGCTGGAGAGAGAGCAAAGAGGAGAATTTTATATTCTTTTAAAACACTCAAACCTCAAACAAGTCCAATCTGTTAAGAAAAGCAATATTCACCTGTCCTGCTGTGTTTGTGGGGTTTAAAGGGGACATTAAAACCCCACCATTCAGTATAGTACAACTGCAGGCCTGCAAATGTTATAAAAACAAATGTAGCTTTTGCTGCAATATTCAACTTATCTCTCGTGCTGTCCCACTTTTCCAGTCATCCAATACTGGTCCTATTCCCCTGCCTGGTGTCATTCAACCCACTTCTTGTGAGCCCAGGAAAGTCAAGGCTTCAGCTCTGAGGGTGCCTCCCTACATCAGCCTGGACACACAAGAAGATGCTACAGACTATGGTGCTGACATAACTATGAAAGCTACATTCCTTCCAGCGTTCGGAAAAACCCACAGTGAATGTCGGAGCAGAAGATGTCTTCTGACTGGCCAGAAAACATCAGGGTTTTGCCTAGGTTTACACTGATGTGGTGCAGGGAACTGTATGCGATTCAGACAGGAATTGCACTACATTACTGTTCAAATCGCATGCGATCCTTTGCAGTGCGATTTGAGCCTATTCATTTTGTATGGGCTCAAATTGCACCCCACCCGCATAAAAAAAAAAAAAAAAGGTGCATGCACTTTTTTTGCTGCACTGGAATCGGATTGTATTGGGTGTTCACTCCCATGCGATCCGATTCAGCCAATCGCACTAATTTTTGGGAACCATTTTTGTTAACTTAACCACTTGCCTTCTGGGCACTTAAAACCCCTTCCTGCCCAGGCCGATTTTCAATTTTTTAGCGTTGTCACACTTCAAAATGACAATTGTGCGGTCATGCAATGCTGTACCCAAACAAAATTTTTAAAAAAGTTTTTCCCACAAATAGAGCTTTCTTTTGGTGGTATTTAATCACTACTGGAGGTTTTTTTTTTTTTCGCTAAACAGACAAAAAAAGACCAAATATTTTGAAAAAAACAAAAACAAAAAAATAGTTTTCATAGTTGGTTATAAAATTTTGCAAACAGGTAATTTTTCTCCTTCAATGATGTGCGCTGATGAGGCGGCACTGATAAGGTGGCACTGGTGGGCACTGATAGGTGGCACCGAAAGCGGAACTGAAGGGCACTGATGGGCACAAATAGGTGGCACTGATAGTTGGCACTGATAGGTGAAACTGGTGGGCATTGATAGCCGTCGTTTGGCTATAGTGTGGTCATGAAGAGGTTAACATTGATACCCACAGCGGTTCGCATGAACGGAGTGCGATTGTATTGCGGTGCGGGAAAGGCACAGGAATCGCTGTGAATCTTGCACCGCATCAGGGTGAACCAGGACTTAAATAGGAGCTCCAGGCCCTTTCAGAAAAAAATATAAGTAAGCAGTTACTTTAGCTGCTGACTGAATATTAGGACACAAATCCAGCGGTGTCTTCATTTTTCAAATCGGCACCCGTGTGCTTCTGCCGCCATTTCGGGTAAGGAAAACCTGCGCTTTTTAAATGGCCTGGCGGCCGAGGAAGCAGGAGGGGGGCTGAACTTCCGGATGACTTTGTTGCAGTGAAGTCACCCGAAAGTGGGAGCGGGTACCTGTCAAAACCAGGCAAAAAAGCAGAGCTTCCTCTTTTGGGTGGAGCTAAGTTTTAAGGTATGTATACTGGGGATGTAGGAGCAATGGCACAAATGGGAAGGAGGACCCTTTGTACAGTCACCAGTAGCAACATTACACCCAAAACAAAAACATTTGACAGCCTTTATAAAGGGACAGGCTGAAAGTAGCCAATGCATCCATACAAAGGCAGACTTTGCATCCAGAGTGACAAGCAGGGCTTTTTCAATCAGCTCATTCCCCACTGAAATAAACCATGTGCGTGCAAATAATCCTTCTTGGGGAAAAAAGCGACAACATGATAGGTCATTCATTCTCATTTAAAATTGTAATCTGTGGAAGTGAGATTTCTCGCTCTCACTTGATTCACAAGATATACAGCACATGTGTCAAACACAAGGCCCACGGGCTAAATGCGGCCCGCCAGGCCATTTCATGCGGCCCTTGCACCTCACCTGCACCTGTGATACTCCCCATCATCTCAGCCCCCACCTTGTCTCCGCGGCTGGCAGCAGAGAGGACGAAAAAATTCCTCCAATAGATTCTGCGCCTCTCTGTGCAGCCAAAGCTCCCCTTCCCTGATCTCAACATTCAGCAGACTCTAGTAGCTGACTCCAGCCCTCCTCTGGTCCTCCTCCAGACCCGGCACTTTCTTCTTCTCAGCTCTGCCCCCAGCTTTTGTCCTGGCAGCAGTATGAGGTAAGAGGGTGCACTGTGATGTAAGGGGGGTGGGAGACTCTTGACTTCTGACGGTGGGGGGGGGGGGGCTCTTGACATCTGATGTAAGGGGACTGGGGTGCTCTGTATATCTAGTCCTACAGATACAACCGACCCTTTGAGGACAACCCTAATGCTGATGCGGCCCGCAATGAAATTGAGTTTGACACCCCTGATATACAGCATAGCCAGCCAGTGACTCAACCTAGAAGACTCCACCTTACAATTAGAATTTCCAGCTTTCATTTGATTTTAAATAGTTTGTTTGGGCCAGGCTGGCCCAAATTAACTACTTCCATTACAATACTATGCGGTCGCTGTATGTGCAAGATCATCTTGTAGCAGCATTACATGAAGCAAAGCAGCCTTGTGTACTGGCAGCAGTACAAGTTACTTCCGGTCTGCTGCCAGAAATAAATTAATGCATCCCAACCATTCCTCCAATTGGCCAAAGTGAAAATAGTGATGTCATCCACCTGCCTCCTCACTTTGGCCAATCAGAGGAAGCCTTGTATTCTAGTGAATTGCATAATGCCGGTGCAAAGGAGTTAAGACACAAGTATCTTCTGTGGATGGAGTGACCCTTTATATCCTACAATGCCCAACTGCTGAAAAAGGATGGTTAGATCAGTCTTATCATTCAGGACAAGTCTGGTGGCCACTGCAGCTGGGAGTCTCCCTACCTCCAGTAACAGTGATGCAATTTCCAGATGGTTTCCCATACAGGCGTACATAAGAGGTGTATTGCCATGCATGTCTCTCTTATTTTTCCCAGTGCTGTACTCCATCAAGATCTTCACCGCCTGTTGAAACAGAATATATCAGTGAGATATAAGACATCTGCCAAAGTTCTTACAGAGGTGTCCCACTCTCCATGTTGGTATTATTTTTTAGCAAACCAGACAGCCCAGGTGGGAGTGGGAACCCAGAGCAACACACTTACTGCAGCAGGGGAAGATTTAGATCATGGGTGTCCACATTTTTGGCTTCTGTAGGCCACATTGAGTGTAGAGAAATTTTCTCGGGCCGCAGATAAAATATATACTATAGTTAAGGTATACAAGTAATAAAACGCCCCAGCGCCCATCCCACACCACCACGCCCCTCAGACTAATTTAACACAACTAGAGGATGATGAAATGAAATGGAATCAGTATACAAAGGTTTACTTCTTCTGAGAAATATTAAATGAACACCCTAACCACCATGACCACTTCAGTGATTTGAAGTGGTCATGGTGGTAGGAGTCAGAAACATTGCACATGCTGGGATACTTACAGTTATGTGCTGGGGGCTAGTTGCACCCTTAGCACATGTGACTTAACAAGGACATGACATATTATGACAAAACACAACTAGTTATTAAAAAACATATTGCAACAATTTACACACGCTAATGCACATAACTTTTCTACTTATTTTGCAGACTGCTGGTGCAGTTACTGCTGGTGGGTAACGCTGGCGATTACTGCTGGTTGGTAACGCTGGCGGTTACTGCTGGTGGGTAACGCTGGCGGTTACTGCTGGTGGGTAACGCTGGCAGTTACTGCTGGTGGGTAACGCTGGCGGTTACTGTTGGTGGGTAATGCTGGCAGTTACTGCTGGTGGGTAATGCTGGCAGTTACTGCTGGTGGGTAATGCTGGCGGTTACTGTTGGCGGGTAGTGCAGATGGTTACTGCTGGCGGGAAGTGCTGGCAGTTACTGTTGGCGGGTACTTCTGGTGGCTAATGCTGGTGGTTACTGCTGGCGGGTAATGCTGGCACTGCTGGCAGGTAATGCTGGTCATGCGGGTACTGCTGGTCATGACGTAGGATACTGCTGGAGGAAGCAGCGGTTGCAGTAGAGAGCAGAGCTGCTGCTTCCTGTATGGCTCCTGTCACGGGCAGAGTGCATTTCATATCACTCCACCTGTGACAAGAGCTGGAACTATACAGGAAGCAGCGGCTCTGTCACAGACTGCAGACATCCTAAGTCTACCGCGGAAGCCAGGAGATCGCATGGCACCTGTGGGTGTCCGTGGGCGGCATGCGGCCCGCAGACCGTGGGTTAGACATGCCTGATTTAATTCTTGCTGCTGTGGTTAGAAGTATAAGAACCCTCAGGTGACTCAGTCCACCAAATGATCCCTTTCAATAAAATATCACTTGGAGTGAATTGGTTATCTATGGTCATTACAAGGGTTTTTAACAAACTTTGTTGCAGTTTCCCCATGTCCTTTCGAGACTTTAAATCCTGTGTTCAATATAACCATCCAATCTATTCTCATGGTTTAGATAGGGAAAGCTGCAGTGTCTGCATCCCTTTAGCAGACAAGCCTTAGGGTGTATCTTACCATAATTTAAATTCCTATTGCAGAGCATAGTCAGTTCTCCGTATGAAACCTTTCAATGTTAAACCAGCAGTATCGGGAGATTTGAAAGCCAATAGGCAGTGAAAATAAGATCGCTCCCCCAGTGGGCAGATTCTGAACAGCGCAAAAAAAGGATGCCACCTGGGCACCCAGTCTAAAAAAGTGTTGCTTGCACACGTTTCAGCATAAAGTGATGTCTACAAAATGGAGCCAGACTCACCTCCAGATGTCCTTTGTGGCAGGCGAGGTGAAGAGGTATTGCGCGGTTACTATTCTTAGCATCAACCTGAGCCCCGTGTTTCAGCAGAAGGGAGAGAAGGATGGTGTGACCGTGCAGACTGGTTATATGGACAGGAGTGAAACCGTCTCGGCTGGTCACGTTGACACTGAGGCCATTGGAAGGAATCTTGCTCAGCTTCTGCAGACAGATACCAAAAGAACTAGAAACATTTAGAGTAGATGTAAACCCTAGTTTACATTTAGTTTGCTCTGTGCACTGTGTGCCATAACCACTTCCCACCAGTCCAATTAAAAGATCTACCAATGGAAGCGTTACTTGGGCTTCCTGTTCATGTGATCACCGATTGGATGTCACAGTGATCACTGAACGTCTTACTCGCTCCTTATCATCACTGTATGACCAGTAGCTGCCAGTGTTTCATTGTTACAGTCTCCCAGCACAAAACAGCAACGCATGTACGTGGCAGCAAGGAATAAGGCCCAAACTCTGTGCAGCAAAATATATCAATACAGCGGTCGAGAAGGGGGATAAATAATTGCTTTTTTTTTTTTTTTTAAATACAGTTTTCACCCCTCCAAGTATTCGCTGAGCTCCTTGGCCTTTCTTAGCCATTTCCTGCCTACAAGCACTCCAGTGTGGGCTACACATCATTGCTGTGGACCAGGTTTTTTGAGGACATCATTCCATCACCTATTTTTAAGGATGTTGTACCTTAAATTCCCTTAGGTGAATTGAAGGGTGGGCCATGTCCGGGATCTGTGCTGCCCCCCACAGTTTAAATCCCTCATTACCACGGAGGGAAAGGTGTGTTATGCCCCCCTCTCTCCCTCCTTCAGAAGTACAACTTTTATTATTTTTGTTTGATATGCATTGTATGTAAACGGTTTCCTTTTTTTCTGGGGTTTCTTTTGCTGTATTGTATATATATATATATATATATATTTAGTTCAACTACTTTTGTAGATTGATATTGGTTGCATAGAGGCGTGGATCCTGAGGAAGCGAGACTACTGCGAAATGCGTTGATCATTACACCAATCTGGAGCTACTTACATCGCCAACTGAACACAACTGTATGTGGCAATGACCATCTGTTTCTTTTTAATGATATTATAATTGTAGAATAAAGATGCTGTATATTTTAAAGAAAAACTAAGAATGAATAAGGCATGAATAAGACAGTGTGTCCTTTGCCCCCCTTCGCATCACCCCCCCCCCCCCCACTGTAGTCTCTCTGTCCCCCTATAGCAGTGTCCTCTGCCCCCCAGAAAGTGTCCTTTGCCCCACAGCCTCTGCTTTCCTATCAGCCGGGTCCTTAAAGGACGGGGATTCCTCTACTGGGATCATGGTTGCTTTATTCAACCTGAAAAAAGGAGGGTCAGACACTGGTGGACTAGTCCACTTTTTTTAAAAGTGACTCCTCAAAAGGGTAGCGTACAGCAAAAAGTTTGGGGACCACAAAGGGTAATTTTGGTTGTTCCCATTCCTTACAGGAAAACCTGTCAAAATAAGGCACATAAGGAAACACCTTTGGAGTACGAGGTGACCTATACATACCAAACGACACAGCCATGTCCGTGGCTACATCAGCCGCATCCTCCATTTTTAAAGTCTCCTGCAGTAATAAGTGCGTCTACCAGTGTGAAGGAATGTGATGAACACTTGTGAATTAAGCAAAATGTCTATTTTTCTATGTCTGTGTCTCTGTATATGTAAATATGCATTTCTGAATTCCTTACTCAAAATGGCCGTTACTAGATACCCCCTCCATCAAGATGGAATGTTTATAAAGAAGATGGCGCCTTGGCACGGAGCCCTCCAAAAAAAGATAGCATTCATAACTCGGAGGGAGTTACTTTACAATGGACATGACTAATCAGAAAGCTGCAAATAGTCAGTATTATGGTAATATTATGCTTATGACGTACCAACTTATGACACTGCCTACTTACTATATAACACATATGCATAGGAAAAATAAACGGGAAGTATTATTTATCTGAACAACGTGTGTCAGTGTGGTCTCCTCGTGCATGCACTACAATTACCTAATTAGACCCAGCGGCAGAAATCTATTTTGACCCTGATTGAGGTTCGCAAACCATTACACCAGCGTTTTTTTTTTATTTGCTGCTGCGTCCATGGAGGAATCAACCTCACTATCGGATGGGATCTGGGAGTGCGATATTAAATCCCCCTGGACGGGCCGCGTCCACGATGGCATCAGGCTCAGACTGAGCAGGGGAAGGCAGGGGAAGCTTCCTCCTGGGCCTTTGCCCACATGTCACTTCCACCTGGGACACTAAGAACTGCAGGACCACCGTCAGTGCAACCATGGAAAGCTGGGGTTCAGAGGGACCTGACATCTTCATGAGGGGGTCAGTGGAGGAGATGTGACCCTGAGGCTCCATAAGAAAAAGGAAGACCTTGCAGTACAAAAAAACTTTTGGCACCAGTAAAAGATCCCCTCAAGGCTCAGGGTACCTATCAGCAGAGAAAGATAACAGGGACCCCCCCAAGGACTCACCCTACCGACCGGAGCGCAGAGAATTCAAACCCAGCATCATCATGGACGCCATCCCTGTTCATATGGCCCGGGCACAGAAAGAGGACACTGAGGAGGAAGAGGAGGAGGTTCAGCATCCTCACTAGGATTCGGCCATCTCCATCGTCTCCTGGACTAAGGGAAAATGGCCGCCTGTCACATCATCGGGCTACACAAATATGGCCACCAACCCAAGACCAGCCCCCCCAGAAGGTAGGACACACGTTAGGGGAGACTCCGGCTGCACACTCTGCAACAGTCTCTGCAGACCACCAGAGAAGGACACACATTACATCCTGGGACCCTTGCATAGTGGGGATAGCGGGGAGACCCCAGGGGTCTCCGCTGCATTCTCTGCCCTGGGAACCCCACCAGACTCCAGGTCCAGACAGGGGGAAAAGGGAGTGGGGGGAAGCCCAGCTCACAGAGGGATTTAAGAATGGTAGGAGGGAATCTGCAGGCAGGTCCGACCGTCCCTGGAGGTTACCCAGGTCCACCCCAAAAAAAAAGCCAAAAGTGGAGAGGGAGGACTGTGCTTACCCTTCCACTGTGCGGATAATGCTCTAGACAGAATCACCGCCACCGAAGTAGGGGAGTTGTCGGCCAAGGGACCGCTGTGACTCAGACCCAAGCCCGGTTGTATCCGACCCTGCGTGATGTTTAACTCGCGGGCCAGCCTCTGTTCGTGTGGCTATGTCGCGGCTGACCTTGCGTGTAGCTGCGGTCTGCACGTGCTCGCTGGCTGGGCGGAACACTGGATCTAGATTATCCAGCCCAGCAGTTGATTATAGATCTCCCGCGAGAAAAAACAAAAAGGATGTAAGGAAAGAGAAAAAAAATGCTAGGACCAGAGATCCCAGCCAGGAGCCTAGGTTCTTACTCCTGACTAGACAGATTAAAACTGATTACCTAGAGCAGAGATGGGGGTTATATACCAAGCTGAGGACAGCCCATGGGCGTAGCCAGGTGTTTTTTGTTCTGCCTAGTCTTATTACTTGAGGAGGCAATATAACCCAGTAGTTCCGATTTATGGAGCGCTGTGTCAGTCGATAAACGAAATAGAAATTTAAATTTCTGTTGACTTTTATCAATAAAACAAACCAGACTGACCTTCTGAACAGGACCGCAGGTCCGGCACTGACACAATGGATGGCAAAACTCTTTCTTCCCCAACAAGGAATCTTCCAACTCATCCTCATAGTCCTCATCAACCCACTCCAAGAGGTACCGCACCTAGGGGAACAGACCGCATTAAGCCAAAGGAAAAGAATGAAGTCTGTACAAATTTAGTATCGATATCTAAACAAAGCTCAAAAAAATGACCTACCATTTCCAAATCACCATCAGAAACCGCTCTTAAAAGTTTCTCGACCTGTAAATAAAAAAATTAAAATAAATAAAATAAGAGAAAAAAGTAAACATTTAGAAAGGCAGATAACGTTTAGGTTTTTATAATAAAAACAAAAAATATAAATTGTATAATTTAGGTCAGCCTTTCTTACCTGTTTTACCCCAAAGAAATGTTTTTTTTAGGTCCTGGGGAATCACTGCCAAAAATAATTCTACCTGCAGTTTGCAGTACATTAGCATTAAAGTAGAAGTTTAGTCTAAATCTATGTAAGCTTAAATCCGCTCCCACCCCCATTCCAAGTCCTATATTAAGTAGCCTGTAAAGGAAAGAGGGGTATACTTCTCTATTCTAAGGGTGCTTCGGCCACATGATCTCCCCAGCGGCTGGCTGCAGGGGGGGAAGAGAGAGCAGCGACAACGGCTACAGAGCCTGGGCGGTGGCGTCACCCTTACACTTAGGCTCCTTTCACACTTCTGCGACTTAACATCTGACTTCTGACACACCAAGTCACAGGACATGTGAAACTCAATGTATTTCTAAGAGAGCCATTCCTACTGACACTACAGCAGCTGCAACCTCAGAAAAGGTTTCTACACTACTTTGGTCCAACTTTTGATGCGACTTTGGTCCAGAGAATGTAAAGTCAGGTCAAAATTGCACAAAACGTTGCTCCAAATTGCGACTTTGGAGGCGCACAAATGTAAAAAGGAGCCTTACTATGGGACATCCGTTGTTGGCTGTCCCTCCTCTCCCCTGAAGCCAGCGCTTCACGTGACCTGACCAGAGCGCCCCTGGATTAGGGAAAGTATACACATCTTTAGTTATCTTTGTTAGGCATGCAATGTTGTGATGACATGCCTGACGAAGGGGACTTGCGCTGCTCCGGTGTGCTGGCGAATATGTGCGTTGTTTCATGACAAGCCCAGTTTCCAGCTGGTATTTGCTACAAATCCCGCTACTGAGGAGCCTGTGTCCAGTAATGTGTAGACCAAACTTCTACTTTAACAATTAAATTGCAGAATGTTTAAAAAAATATAATAATGAATAGGCATATCTAGCATATATGACACCCTGAGCAAATCATTTTGAACACCCTCCTGCTCTGTACAACAACATGGTTTGTAATATTCTTGAAATTAAATGAATAATAGCAGCAGGAAAGCAATGCAGTACAAAATACTGTATAAATTGTAGTGTTTCATAGCATTAGTGGTCAGTAGAAGTGCCCCCTTTCCTGCATTGGTGGTCAGTATGGGAAGGGAAATAAGGTGCCATTGCTCACTGCTTATGGAACCCCTAGGAAGCTCAGGAAGAACCCCAGCTGAGAAGGTGGATTTAGGTTAATAACCTTGCTGGCAGTCTTGCAGTTTTTGTTCTCGAAAACACCCACAGCCTGTGAATAAAAGCTTATCCCCTGCCATTATTCAATGGAGAAAGACTCTTGCTCCCTGTGCGAAGGCAGTGGTCTGACATGTCCCTTGCCAAGTCAAATTCAGAACAATCAAATTAGCAGGGAACATGAGCTTAGCAGATTGCAAAACTAGAAGTCTTTTGGCATTCCAGTGCCAACACATCACACAGGTAAAAACAAAATCAATCAATAATGCCGCGCCAAAGTGAAATCAAATCAAAACACTTGAGTGTTTTGAGAGTTGCTTAGAAGGGAGTGTACCATCTTGCCTATGTTAAACCTTGCTTTCTACTAAGCATGATTCTTCTGTCTCTCTTCTGTTTTCTACAGGCTGGCCCGGGAATCTTCCAGGAACACCATCACCGCTCAGTGAGCATCATCCTCCAAGGAGTTAATGGTCAGCTCTGCAATCAGCCAGGACCCTGATTCCTTTACCTGGCATTGGAGCCCTGGAGAGGAGGGAGGTGCGGATCCATAGTTTCTGAATGAAGCCTTTTGTCAATATTGTGCGTATGACTCATTGAAACGTATGGGTCTATTGGCACTTTTCCACTGCAAGTACCGGCTCGGCTTTACTCGGCCCTGCTTGGCCCGGTTTGCTTTTCCACTGCTGGTACCGCATGATACGGTGTTGGAACGGTTCAGTACGGTACGGTATGGTTTGCTTTTCCACTAAAGTAGTACTAAAGTTAAGTGGGTGGGATAACAACGATTCTCTGACCAATCAGTGGCTAGTAGTGACTGCATGCAAAGGATTGTGGGATATGGTACCGGGTATGGTACCTCTTGGAACCACAATCGAGTAGGTACTGTTTTTGAGAGCCGTACCGTTCGGTTCCATGCAGTGGAAAAGCGCCGCCGCACCGTACCGTACCGAACCGTTCCTACACCATACCATGCGGTACCAGCAGTTGAAAAGCACAAAAGCGAGCCGAACCGTTCGGTTCCATGCAGTGGAAAAGCCCCATATGCATGAGGTGAGCTGCTTTTAAGCACATTTCACACTGAGCACTCAAAGAGTGGAGTGAAGCACCAGCACCTGATTTTGGGCACATCACTCAGGATCATATTGGGACATTTGGAACACTTGTCTCTGAGTCTAATATTATGAAGGATTATATATATATATATAGGGATTTTTTTTCACTTTTCATGAGTTTGAAGCACTATTTATTATTATTTGATATGCGATTTTATATATATAGGTTATTCACGATTTGAGAGATTTATTAATTATTATTATTATTGTGATCTATTGATTTTGTGATCTTTCTCACGGTTACACTCATTGATTTTCACCACTTATTCGATTTCACTTTGGCGCGGCATGATTGATTGATTTTGAACATGTAAAACACCTACGCGCAACACACACTTCTAGAGAGCTCATGCAAAGCATTTATCCTTACAGTTCTAAGCACATATGGAGTGCACCTCCTTGTGAAATGAGATGTGATCTGTCAGAAATTCATACAAATTTACCTCTTTATATTTGCTTTTAGTGTCTTCCTGCCCAGCACTGATGGACAGCGAGGAGAGGCTGGACTCTGATGAATCTCTGCTGATCGTGTCAGCAGACTGAGGTGTTGAGCCGCTGGGGGACTGCACCAAGACCCACAACAAAAGAGAAGGGTGATAGAGATGTGAATACACAGAGCCAGGGCAGGTCTCACTACAGAACTAAAGATGTGGTCTTTACCTCGGAATGACTCGGTCTCCTGTTGTTGTCAGTGTGAGTGGTCTCCATGATGGACAGAATCTATGACAAAAAATAGGAAAGTGTGTTGAGTCTAGCAATTCACAAGGCAGCAACTGACAGGTGTTAAGTGACCGTTGTCCTCAGACGCTGAAGCTGAAGTGTCAGGTTAAAAAAAAGTAAAGCTAAATAAAAACATTTCATTAAAAAAATGTAAAACTTGAAAAACTTTTGTAATGGTGTATTTAAAGTGGTGTTCCGGCCTGAAATACCTTTAACTAAAAATACCCCTATAATACTAATTCATCGCCATTAACAGAACCGCTATTCTCATACTTACAAGGTGTACAGTATTGGATTTTAGTCAAAATCTTACTTTTAAAACGCTGTCTGGCCGAGGCCATCTTAGATGTGGGCATCTGAAGCCGCAGTGTAATCTGCCATGTCCTTCTTCCTGATTCCAGGGAGTGTTCTGGGAGTTCTTCCTGATTCCAGCCTCCTGGGAGTGATGACAAACAGCTCCCAGGATGCAATGCAAAGGTGGAAGTGATGTCGGTGGCTGTGGCCACAGGGGGGGGGGGGGGGGGGAGAAGGAGGAAGTACAATCAAAAATGCCCTGAAAATAAGGTAAGGGACCCCCGAAAATAATTGTAAATGCCCAATTGTTGATCAGCATAGCGAGCACTCCAAGAATCACTAAAGTTGCAAAATAGGTTGGAACTCCACTTTAAAAGAGCAAAAGGGAGCAAGTATGGGAAGAGCCTGGTTCATTCACAGAAATTTTCATAAGCTTTTTCAATGCTGTCTCTTGAGGTAACCCATAGCACTCTGGGAATCTCTTGTCACCACATATGAAAGATTGTATATTTTCAAATGTTTTTGTTGTTTTAACTAGATATTAGTATAGTTCTATTCCCTGTGGTTTTTGTTTGCCTTACCATGTAATGATTGGCTCACTACAGTTCGTAGTGTCATGGCCAATTGATTCCCCTATGTCCATGTATTAATTCACCTAGCTTGTCACTAGGCACAGGCAACTTCTTTCAGGTCAGACCTCGTCCAGTGCCTGCCCTGGCATTTCCTCTATGTTGCATCACAAATGGTGGATTGCTAATATGATGAAAACACATCTCTTCTAGCATGGAAAGCTCTGTTAAGTTGTCTGCCTGTTTGTGTCAGTCAGATCTATTTACTATATAGATCTCACCTGCACGAAACAGAGACCAAGGGATTGTGAGATATTTCGTTTCTTCACAGGAAATGTTGGTTCTCAGACTACAGAGGTCATGCATTAACCTGTGCAGTGCCATGCTGCAAATCCTCATGATTAAGCATAAACAGAAACTGCTTGCAGGAATGTGAAGATTTACTCCACTTTAGGCTGTGCATACAGGCCAACAAATCACATAATCAAGCATATCTTATGCAAATTAAAAACACAAGTTGCAGGTAGGAAGGTTTATAATGCCTTTAAAATTAGTTCACATCTACTTTAACAGCAGCAAACATCCCACAGACACGTCAATGTTCAGTGTTCAGTGTGATCCATTACCTTGGAATTCAGTGCACACTGCAGAGGTGTCTCCTTCCTTCTGTTTGGGATGCTGGTGCTGGCTCCATTCTGTAGCAAGACTTCGATAATCCCCTGATATCCCCAACGGGCTGCGATGTGCAGTGCTGTGTCCCCCTTCTCATTAACGCAGTCCATTCTACATAAGTTCCCGTCACAATAGACTAAAGCCTTCACACACTGGAAGAAGCAACAGCATTGCTAACACAGAGTGGTAAGTCTTATGGAAACATCAAAATGCATATTTGTTGGTCTCTTTAGCTCCACATTCTCACCTTCCTTTCACTCATACTACTGCTGAAAGCTACGAGAAATACCTGGCATTCCGGGAATGGGACAGCATATGACTCACTCCCCTTCCTCCCAAGTGACAGTAAAGGTGTTTGGCAGTTGTCCACATTGTTGTCACTTGAGAAAAAGACCTTCTCCAATGTAAGCTCCAGCTAGGATAATTTTGAAGTTTACACAGTGCTTCTTTCCCTCCCTCCCAAAGGCAAACAGGGAAGCAAAGGAAAGATAAGTTAGGGTCCTTTCACACGGGCAGCCCGTATGTCCGTTTTTCATCCCATCCATTTGCGGATGAAAAACAGACATAATGCATGTCAATGGGATGACCATCCGCTGACATCCGATTTGCGTCCTTTCAGTTCTGTTCCGTTTTTTGGAACGGAAGAGAACCCTATTTTTCTACCGTTTAAAAAAATGGAACGGACGCAATGACACCGTTGACATCCGTAATCCCTAGGTGATACATTGTATAGTATAATGATCCAGGCTCAGTGTGTATTGCTCACTCCCTGGGTTGGGGCGCGGCCGGCCCATACAATTTGGGCGGGACAGACGGGCAGGGGACAGGATTGCTCTCCGGAGATCTCCCAGTCACAACACCGGCCGACCTTGTCACCGAGTCACCGGCAGGAGAGGAGCCGCTGTCACTCGGGGACATGTGCAGGGGACACCGCCTGTCACTAGAGGGGCGCTGAGCTGAGAGTACAGGGGACTGATCACCCGGGATTATATATACTGCCTATTACCGGACTACACAGTATGGAGCTCTGTCTGCAGAGAGGACACCCTGCACAGGTAGGTGACACTATTGGGGACTGATCACCTGGGCATTACTATGTACTGGAGAGAACTTATTACCTGTACAGAGCAGGACTAATGTCCGTTTATCCTCCGCAAACGGATGGGACGATAAACGGACAAACGGAACGAACCCTCCAAATGTGCATCCGTGAAAAAAAAAAAAAAGTCACTGAGCGGAGGAAAAAAATGAACGGGTGGTGTGAAAGGACCCTAACTGTGAGAGCCCACATTAAAATAAAGCTATTGCTATGCCCTTCCCAAAAGCACTGTTTCAGTTTAAAGAAGAGATGCCGAGTGTAGTTCCCAAACAAAACTTACATCTTCATGTCCATATGTGCAGGCCAGATGCAGAGGCGTGTTCCCACTGTTATCCTGAATATCCTGGCTTGCCTTATAATGTAACAGAAGCAGCTAAAAAGAAAAAAAAATGTTAACAGCCCAGAAAATAATAGACTGGAGCACACAGGCTCTTGATCATCCTCTATTAATGCTGCTGCAGGTTGCTCACATGGGCAGAGCAGAAATCAATGAGCTCTGTTGAACATTATAAAGCTTCAAAGTAATACAGCTAAACCCCACTCCAATGCTTTGAGTCCTTGTAAGTAATGCCATCACTTAAAGCGTAACTCCACTTTTGTTGAGAAAAAAAAACATTCCCCTCTAGATGATCTATGTGCATTACAAGGTCTTTAACAAACGTTGTTGCAGATTCCTACCTTTTGTTAGTAAGGCACTCCCTGCATGTCCATGGAGGCCAAGCAAATGCCCCCTCCCCCTTCCGTCATTAAGGACTGATCTGCCTAACAGAAGCGCCCTATGTTTCATGTTCTTGTCAGCAGGAACAGCGTACTGCTGAAGGAATCCCTTTTACAGGTAGTTCTGCCATAATGTTCTAGTATGTGGTGCATACCAGTAAATTATGAGATTACCTTGCAGGGGGACAGTGTACTACCACTTTAAGGCACTTCCAGTGGTAAGGGTTTACTTTTTATATCTTGCTTTGCAGTCTTTGGTTCGGTTATTGAGCATCAATATGTATGGTTGCTTTACTCTCTAGTGTAAAATACTTTTCTGGGATTGTAACATTTGCTCTGTGTGGCCTGTACCTGCCTCCTGACATATGCCTGAACTCTATGAACATGCACTTTCTGCCCTCTATCAGTTCTAGAAGTAAAACACTGTCAGAGCTAGATTGTGCAAAATGAATGGGAACACGAAGTGACTCACTCCTGTTCAACCCTTTCTTTGCAGCTGCAGAAGGATCATTCAAACTGTGAGCCTGATATAAAATTTCAGCACACACAGGGGTGTGGGGTGTGAAAGATGAAAAAAAAATAAAAATAAAATCAATAGATAGAGGAAGTGTACTGTGAATGTGAATTTTCATCTTACTGCTATCTTCTGGTGGCCCTTCTGGCAAGCCAGGTGTAGTGGCGTAGACCCGTGGTAATCTGTGGCGTTAACCACTCCTCCTTTAGAGATCAGTAGATCAATAAACTGATACTGCCCTACAAAAACAGCACAACACAAGACACTTTAAGTATAAAAGAGTAAATGTCAGACAGACGGCGACTCACAACAGGGGAGCTTAGGTCTTTCTTACCGCAGATGGCTGCAATGTGAAGAGGGGTGTAACCTCGATCATCTCGAGATAATGGAGTGACAATTGATATATCATTTAACTTCCTACAAAGAAAAAGAAAAAATCCAGGTGTAAACATTTTTTTTTTACAGTAAAGAGATTTGTAGATTAAAATATATGAATAACAACTTGCATTTCTATTTGCATTTAAATTGGGGCATCAACTAAAAAGCATGATACACAATGAGGAGGATCAGTCAAGGACTGGAGAGACTTGGATTCAGAGCACTTAGTGGCTGATGGATCAGAAGACTCCAAGGTCCTGGATTGATTAGATACAAAATCTGTAAGGGAAGGCGCGGGAGAAAATGTGCGGTCAAAGTCACCTGTTGAAAAAAGGACCATAAAGTCTTGCAGGACTGTAGTAAAAACCACAGCCAAGTAGGCACAGGAGCCGGTCTCATCCAGGAAGAGTCAGAGGAAGGGTTTGATTTCTGGCTGCAGACATCCATGACATTGGTGGGCGTGCTGCAAGAAGCCCCATAGTCATTAGTAGACTTTGAGCTGGGCCCCCAGTACAGCAGAACCCCCCCCCATGTCTAGAATTTGATATCTTGTGATCATGTGGCGGTAAAGCAACCTAGAGATATGAGGCAAGGCCTCAGGTACTCACAAAACCTAAACAGCTTTAGCAAATGAAGATTGGATGGCTGTAGGTAGGCAGCAAGAATAGACTGAAGTGACCCAGGAGGGATCCCAGAGTCTCAGAAAAAGGGACAGGCAGGAAGGGGGGCCCCTGCCAGGAGCCCCCACCAGGTACAAACAGCCAATCGCCTGGTCACTGGCAACGCAATCCCTGCCCCCATCGCCAGCACAGCACATTGCCCCTACCCCTGATGGTGGACCAGGCCACCCCACAGTTCCAGTAAGGGGGGGGGGCATATAGCCCACAGGGACCACCAGACCGATGGTAGTGCCTAATGGGAAGGAGGGGAACCCACATCCACCCAAAACCCTCCAGGGGGAGAGGGGGGGGGCACAGTCACTTACCTTACCAGGAACCAGGCATGCACCGCTCCAGACAGAACCTCCTCTCCATCGAAATTGGGAGGCGGTCATCCAGGAGAAACGTTGCGACTCGGGCCGAGACCCAGTTGTATGCGGCCTCCAAGGCGTTTAATTCGCAGGCCAGCCCCCATCCAGTGGGACTATGTCGCGGCCGACCTAGCGTGGAGCTGAGGTCTGCGCGCCCTCGCTGGGCAGATGGGGTGACCACTGAATCTAGATTATCAAGCCCCTCGCCCAGTCTGGCATTTGATTGTAGATCTCACAGGAAAAAAACCAGGAGAAAAAAAATCTATCGAAAAAGAAAAAATTGCCGAGACCAGAGATCGCAGCAAGGAACTAGGAGGTCCTTACTCCTGACTAAGAAGAAAAAAACCTATAGCAGAGAGTGCCCATAGGCGTAGCCAGATTTTTTTTTTCCTGTCTAGTGTCCTGCTCCTGTAGGGGGGCAGTATAACCCAATGGTTAAGAAGATCAGTAGATGTGTCCATCAATGAACGAAAGAGAAATACAATTTTTTTTTTTATTATTATTATTAGGTCCAATTAGGATGTGAACAGTGCTTAGCAGAGTACCACGAATAAATAAAACAAAAGCCATTTTACGGCTAGTTACGAGCTGGCTTCTCCCCCCCACGGATTATACAGAGTACATTAGAGACTATAAATAATTGACTCATGTGATGTACATTATGTAAGTGATAATGTACACAGAACATTATAAAATTATTAGTGTGCAGAGTTTTAAAACTATATAAAAAGACAAGGCTCCTTCTTTAAGTGGAAATCTAATGTCCATATCATTTACATTACAGATGATTTTATTGTCCTGTAATATGCCTGAGGCCAAAAAAAAAAACCTAGACATGCCATATAAAAAGTGTTTAAAATGAAAACTAAAATGTTTTTTGGTCAATTTCGGTTGACTTTTTTTACAAGCTCATAATCTAATGTTTCAAAACAAAATTGCTTAATTTATATAAAACCTTTTTTTTTTTTTTGCACATAATCATCCAGGTTGGAATTACAATCCTTTGGCCCATTTCACATAGACATTCTGATCCGGTCCGCCTGTCAGTTTTTCAGGCGGACACCATCAAAACCTCAATTCTTCTCTATGGAGCGGCAGGAGTAAATGGACAGAAGATGTCACCTGCGACAAAACACGTAGGGCAAAGCGACGTCAGAATGTCATCCCGTGTTCCCGGAAGTGCAGGTTGTCTTTGCCGTATGTTGGCCGTCGAGAATTTTAAATGCTATGTTTTTTTTTCTATTGATGTACGTGCAACTTTTTTTTTTCTTTATAAAAGCTAACTAAAGGATTTTACACTATGCAGAGATGTATTTTTCCTATCCTTTTGATGACTCCTTGGGGATGATGCTGAGATGTCTACTACAGTTTGAATACCTTCCCTTGAGGGAATCCTTTAGAAAAACCCTGGGCAGGTTGCTTGGCTACATGCTCTGTTGCTCTCGCTTTAAGTAGAGGGTCCTGCGAAGTCAGTAAGCTTGTCCTTTTTACTAAGTCGGTGTTGTCACGGCTTGGATGCTGCAATAGTGGTGACAGATGTTCACAGCTCACACGAACATTTATGAAGAGGATCCTAACCTTGCACTTTATTTTCTGGATTTGGACTTTATTTTGTGTGGCTGTCCCCTAATAGAAAAAATAACATAGACACTTCTAATATTTCTAGGAGTATCACTGTTTTTTAGCACGGCTCTTGTGATATTCAATCTGAATTGGCTCTGTGTTAATATCTCACAGCAGAGTCGCTGCTTGCTTATATCACTATTTGTGGGACCCTTTCATTTTTCTAAGCGCAGTTTTAATTGAGAATTATATATTCCGTGTACATCCACCTACATCCAATCCGATCCACCAAAAACAGATGGATGGGGATCTGATCGGATGGCAGTCCTACAGAGGCTGCTCAGGAGAGGTCTGTGTCCACTTTGCATGAGCGGACTGGACAGAGACCTGTGATCTGACTGCTCAGTGGGTGTCAGAAGAGAGATTCCTTGCTGAGCAAGAGGACCGCAGCTGCAGTCCACCCCATGCGAAAGGGGTCTTAGTTTGAAAAGCATGCTTTCTACATTAGGATCGGGCAGCACTGGCTACATGCTGGAAACATCCCGTGTATGGAGGAGTCAGTCAAAATGGTTCCTTTGACTGTCAGGAAACTTGTGCTGAGTCACTGACTCAAAGAAAGAAAGTACAGAAACAGAACTCTAAAGCCTCATACACACGATCAGATTATCGAACGATCTGTCGTCCGTTTTTTGTTGCATGCTGGTCTCATGTGGAAAGTGAAGAGGTTACTTTCATACAAAAATTCCTGTATGACAGAATTTAACTTCAGAAGTGATGTCATGTGTTGAATTGTTTTGTATGTGTTCTTTCATTTCTGAGCATGTCTAGTCTTGCTCTTACGATTTTTTTCGGATGAAAACTGTACTAATTAAATGAAAGTCGGACGTTGTGTTGGCATACGATAAAAATTTTATAGCCTGCACAAGTGCACATCCAGTTTTTGTTGTCCAAAAATCCGTATTCGGCTGTCGAAAGCACCATACTAACAATCCAAAAATCAGCAGATCGTTCGTCGGATGAAATTATCCTTCCGATTTTCGTATTGTGTGTATGGGCCTTAAGAGGTCAGCAATGAAAGCCTATTAAAGAGGTTGTAAACCCTCTCTTGGAACTTGTACCTATAGGTACTGTAAATATCTCTTACACTTGCACTGTTTAGGAGATATTCACTTTTAATGCAGCCAATGACGTCATCGGCGGCGGCGCATGCACTCTGAAGGAACGGCCGGCCCTGTGCCGTAAACGGCGACACGCCTCCGGCCAAACAGATAGCCGGAGGACGCGAACCAGGACGGCCGAACAGATCGGCCATCCTGTCACTGAGCGGGCGGCACTGCGGGGGCAGCGCCTAAGGTAAGCATTTCATAATGAGCTAGTATGCGATTCATACTAGCTCATTATGCCTCTTACAGGGTTTTTCTTTTTTTTTTTGGGGAGGGTTTGCTTCCTCTTTAATTACTGGCAGCAATAATTTCATTTAATTCTCTTAGAAGAAAGTGGTGTGTCTCATTCTCTGCTGTGTGTGATCTGATCTCCCTGCCATCCAGCACCAACTTTTATCTAAACCTATAGGAAGCCGATTTTCTTATTTAGTGCCGGTTCACATATATGTGATGCGGAAACCCTGCAAATCCACTGCGGGTTCCCGCATCACATTCAAATCGCAGGCAGTTCACATTGCCATATGCGAATCGCTGGGAGTGTCAATGCGAATTCAGCCATACAATCTGTATGGCTGAATTCGCATCGCACAGACAATGCACGAGATTTTCAGAGCAGTGCGCTCCGAATCACATGTGATGTCTGTCATCGCACTAATGTGAACCCGGGGATTACAGCTCACCCCTGGCTGGCTGCAGTAGTCAAATAGAAATTATTCATATGCAATGTTTGATATTCAGCCGATTTAAATGTTTTTGTAAATTTTAGTTTTTGGTTTTGAACCCCTCCTGGCTCCTGCGTGCTTAGATACCCAACTGCCACCCTCTCAAAGTCATGGCCAATAGGTTGCAATACCTAGACACACGTGCTCACCTGACCCCAGAAGCCCATTAGGAAGCTAGTAATTGGCCACTTTGGTCTCAAGCTCTACATTGTGGGGAGGCAGGGGTGTGCCCCCCCCGGGGTGTGCCCCCCTCCCCCCTACACCTAGCAATATTGGGAAATCAGCGGCAGAAAAATGCTGACATCAGAATTTTATAATTTTTTCTTTGACTGGTTTACTTAAAGCGGAACTTATCCCATTAGAACTTAATAAAATAATGTTGTTTAGCAAGGAACATACATTACACATTAATATTTATGCTACCAAAGTTAGTGTGTGCTGTAAAATTAATCCATTATTCTTGTTTTTTCTTGCTGGAAGCTGCCATTTTGCTGAAACCCACAGCCCCTGAATAGCAGTAAATCTATAGGCTTTGTCGGCAGATCGGCCTCTACAAATTCGGCACAGTGCCAAAAAGTAGAGAGCAATCAGACATACATAGAGCAGGGTGAGATAGTGTATTAGTGGATTTTAAACAGTATAAACACTTATTTTTAATATTTTACATAACTATACCTGCAAAAGGGGCCGACCTGCAGTGATCTACCCAGACTTAATTTTCTGACCACTGTTCCACTTTAAAGTGGTTGTAAACCCTTTCATTTACCTAGTGAAGTGACTGGCCTCAGGTGACACAGAGATTAAGTAAATCCTCCTACAAAAGTTGTATCTGTCCATCTGCAGCCCTCTCTCTCTACATCTGTTCAAAGTGCTAATTATAAAGCTTGTCTGAGAGTTCAGAAAAAAGGGGAAAAAAGCTTAAAAGCAGAGACACCCCCCCCCCCCCCCCGAAAAAATATTAAAAGTCAGCAGCTACACATACTGTAGCTGCTGACTTTTAGTAGTAGGACACTTACCTGTCCTGGAGTCCAGTGATGTCGGCACCGCAGCCGATCTTTCCATTGGCTGTCGGTTGCTGTCGCCGCCATTGCCAGTCAGGGAACCCGGCAGTGAAGCCTTGCAGCTTCACAGGGGCGGGTCCTTACTGCGCATGCGCAAAGCGCGCTGTGCATTTGGATTGGCTCGGCGGCGGGGGAAGGAAGAGGGGGCCAAACTTCCGAGGGACGGCGCCGCGGCGCTGTCTCCCGGAAGTGGGGAAGGATACCTGTCAAAAACAGGTACCCATTTCCCCCTCTCCCCTGAAAGGTGCCAAATGTGGCACCAGAGGGGGGGGGGTGGGGGAAGGAAGCAAATGAGCGGAAGTTCCACTTTTGGGTGGAACTCCACTTTAAGTTACATTCTTCAGAGCTCTGTGAGGAGAGCTCTTAAAGCTGATTGGAAGGAAGGGATACACCATCTTCACACAGAACAGAGGAACAGAGCTGAGGTTGCCAAACAGCTGGACTTCCCTCCACTGTCACCATTTTTCTCTTGGTGTCAGGAAAACTTGCCAGAAGTAGCTCATGCTGATGGCAGAGGAAGAAAGCAGCAGACAGAAATTAAACTTAGTGCTCTTAATTGGGATAAGTACACACTATATATGGATATGCTTTGTTCATATTTCATGTCTGAAGTTTACAACCACTTTAAAAGCCAGAAACACATCCCATTTACATTTGTATTCCGCAGATATTGTTAACTTTTTTTTCAATAAGAACATAAAACATTATTTGACCTGGGGTGCCCAAAGATTTGCATACAATTGCAATTAACTGTGCATGTAATATGAAGACTGTTATTTTTTTTTAATTATTATTATTATTATTATATACAGACATCTTTTCTTTACCCAGAAGCCAACTTGTCACAGCTGTCACAGGAGCAGAGAGGGTGACACATCTTTTGTACAGCCTCTTCATCAGCCTCTCCTTGGTTCAGCATCTTCTCCACTTCTTCCCAATTCCCAGAGGCGATATGCTGCCAGGGAACAGACACACAGTCAGCAGCAGGAAGAGGACATGAACACCGAGCTCTGTGCTGTGCTCAGCAAGATGGATACAGGGATTTTATTTTTTCTAAATGGTGTGACTTATTCCATCACTGATTCCAGAGCCTTAACCACTTTAGCCCCGGAAGATTTTACCCCCTTCCTGACCAGGCCCTATTTTGCGATTCGGCACTGCGTTACTTTAACGGACAATTGCGCGGTCGTGCGACGCTGTACCCAAACAAAATTTACGTCCTTTTTTTCCCACAAATTTATTTTGGTGGTATTTGATCACCTCTGCGCTTATTTTTTGCGCTATAAACAAAAAAAGAGTGACAATTTTGAAGAAAAAAATATATATATTTTTCACATTCTGCTATATAACATTCCCCCAAAAAAAATAAAAAATCCAAATTTTTTAACATTTTATGCCAATTTGTTTTATGCTATGCTACATATGTTTGGTAAAAAAAAAAGAAAACACGCAATAAGCGTATTTTGATTGGTTTGCGCAAAAGTTATCGTGTCTACTAACTATGGGAAAGTTTTATGTCATTTTTATTGTTTTTTTTTTCTTTTACTAGTAATGGCAGCGATCTGCGATTTTTTTGCGGGACTAAGACATTGTGGTGGACAGATCGGACCCCTGACATATTTGACACTTTTTGGGGTACCAGTGACATTACTACAGTAATCAGTGCTAAAAATATACACTGTTACTGTAATAATGACACTGGCAGGGAAGGGGTTAACAGTATAAGTGATCAAGGAATTAAATGTGACCCTAGGGGAGTGATTCTAACTGTGGGGGGCGTGGCTTCTGAGATGACCATAGAGACATGTGATACTATATAGCAGGATCACAGGGGCTCTGTGATCATCCCAGGGAGAAGAACGGTCAGCTGTGTTTCCAACAGCCGACCGTCCTTTTCTCTCAGCGGGGAACGATCGTGGGTTTCAGGCGGCAATCGGAGCCGCCTGACACACGCATCGGCTTCCCCGCTGAAGGGCGCCCCCTAGACTCCGAGAGCGAGCGGCGTACCTGTACGGCGATTTGCCCAGGAGCGGCTGCCTGCCACAGTACATCTGTGGCGGGCGGTCGTAAAACGAGTTAAAGAGAACCCGCAATCATTTCTAAACCGTTAAATGTTAAAGTGTAGCTATAGCTATACCTTATTTTAGAGCCAGTAACATAATCACTAGGACTCTGTTCTACCCTACGCAATGCAGATAGATTATAGCAGGTAGGAGGGGCTGCCAAGATGCTATACATATCGTCTTGAAAACACAGCACCCTCCAACAGTACTCCTCTCAAGAGGACTTAGCCCTAATGCAAACAACTTTGTCCTGTATGGTTAATAACACAAAGTGGATGTCTCACTAAACTATTGAGAGGTGTGTTTAAATAGAAGTATGGATTTAATATTTTTTGCAGATTCATACTTACCTAGGTGGATGCAGCATTGCTCCGATGCTGCATGTGTCCCCCACCGGCTCCAAGACTGAGAACCGAGCCATCAAACACCGCCGATTGCTCGGCTCCCAGGGCTCCTTGAGTAGAGAGCTGGTGACTGTCAGTCACTGCTCTCTGCTCTGCCCCCCCCCCCCCCCGTTCACTGAAGTGCTGGGGTGTGGAGGGGGGGCGGCTCAGGTTCGCAGAGAGCCTAAGCTGGGTGCTGGTCCAAGCATGCGAGATGATCCTAACCAAATTGTCGCGATCTTGCCCCGAGCCTGGAATGGCTCTGTGATATCAGCCAACAGCAGGCTTCAGCCTGCTATCTGCTGAAAATGGGTCACAGAACTGCACTCCTGTGATCCACAGGAGAAGTACAGCCAACAAGCTTTGGCTGTACTTCTTTAAAGTGATTGTAAAGTCTCGTTTTTTTTCTAATAAAATAACAAACATGTCATACTTACCTGCACTGTGCCTCCTCTTCTCGAGTCCCTGGCTGAAGCTCCTGGCTCCTCCCTCCTGTTGAGTGCCCCCACAGAAAGCAGCTTCCTATGGGGGGCACCCGAGCCAAGCCGCAGCTCCGTGTATCCATTCAGACATGAAGCCGCAGTTCGGCCCCACCCCCTCTCTCTCCTCATTGACTGAGTTTGAGTGACAGCAACAGGAGCCAATGGCACCGCTGCTGTGTCTCAGCCAATAAGTAGGTAGAGTCCTGGACGGCCAAGGCATTCGTGGACATTGCTGGATTGAGATGGGGCTCAGGTAAGTATTGAAGGGGGGGGCATAGAATGCATTAGGACAAAAAACCTTCTGACTTTACAACCATTTTAAGTGCTCTGTGGGAAGATGGGGCTTGCTTGAGCACTGACTTGGAGTCAAGATTTGCAGACTGAGCATGCTCCAGAGGTTTATTTTCCTCAACAGGTGCAAAATAAAATAAAAAGGAATAACTTGTTATATAGTTCCTAACTTCAAGCTGGAAAACGTGGATATTCACCTTGAACATGCAGTCGATGGGTGCGGATGGGACTCTGGACATCAAGTTCATCCTCTGCCATAAGAACGATTTATCGTTCCCATCAGATTCCTGCAACACACAATCCATCATGAAATAAAATGAAGGCAGATAAAGAAGACAAAACATCGCAGCCATAAGCAAAAAAAAAAAAAAAAAAAAAGAAGAAAAGAAAAGCCATTAAGGGGACTGTTGCTTAGGCAGAACTGGGCCCCCGCATCTCTCCTTGATCTCCATGATCACATGCCTAATGGTTTGGACATCGTCACATATCCGGACACTAAAAAGATGTGGACCTAATTTTCTTTACACATGAACTGTATAGAAAATTCTGTGTAAAGGAGCTGAGGCTTCATTTCTTCCCTAGAAATACCAATCCTATGTTAATTACTTTTTCATTGACTTCAATTTCTATTTAAGAACTGGCTCCTGCCAAGCTGTTTGGATGCAGAGTGGTAATACAGGCATTGGTCTGAGGGTTGGATGTAGGAAAACATACTTTATTTATTCAGTAGTGCTCACTATATGGTTTTTATATGTAATGCTGCAGTGGATGAGAGATGAGGGCATTGTTGGAGGGCTACAATGTTCTAATTATCAGGGAACTCCGCATACAATGATCACCCCCATTCCATTACTGCTGTGCATGTGACGTCAGTAGGGAAAAAAAAAAAAAGTAATTTCAAAATTCAATACTTGGCACCCACAGTTTCCTTTTACTGAGGATAACAGTCTTGTGTTTTCGGTGTATACTGTTGCTGCTGGACACAGTCCTTCTTTAACCACTTGCCTACTGGGCACTTTCACCCCCTTTCTGCCCAGGCCAATTTTAATAAAACAAAATTTTTTATCATTTTTTTGAGACAGAAAGCTTTTTTTTTTGGTGGTATTTAATTACCATCGGGTTTTTTATTTTTTTGTTTAACCACTTTACCACCGGAGGATTTCGCTTTCTTACGTCTGAGCCACTTTTTGCGATTCGGCACTGTGCGACTTTAACTGACAATTGCACGGTCGTGCGACGCCATACCCAAACTAAATTTACGTCCTTTTTTTCCCCACAAACAGAGCTTTCTTTTGGTGGTATTTGATCACCTGTGCGATTTTTACTTTTTGCGCTATAAACAAAAAAAAAGCGTAAATTTTGAAAAATAACAATATTTTTCCACATTTTTTTATATGAAATTCCACCCCAAAAAAATGTAAAAATCAAAATTTTTGGCCAATTTGTTTTATGCTACATATGTTTGGTAAAAAAAAAAAAAAATCACAATAAGCGTATTTTGATTGGTTTGCACAAAAGTTATTGCGTTTACTAACTAAGGGAAAGTTTCTGTCATTTTTTGGTGTTTTTTTTTTTTTTAACGAGTAATGGCGGCGATCTGCAATTTTTTTTGCGGGACTGCGACATTGTGGCAGACAGATCGGACCCCTGACCGACATTTTTGACACTTTTGGGGGTACCAGTGACATTACTACAGTAATCAGTGCTATATATATATGCACTGTTACTGTAAAAATTACACTGGCAGGGAAGGGGTTAATTTTATTGGAGAGGGAGGGGTTAATGTATGCCTGGTGCTTACTAATGTGTGTGGGGGGGAGGTGACTATGTGACACAAGGACAGATCCAGGGTTCAGCTATGCTGAACCCTGCAATCTGACCCTGCCTGTCACTTAGGAGATCCGCCCGCTTGTGTTTACACAAGCAGGCGGATCTCCAGACTCGATTCCCCGACGATCGGGGAAGAGCAGCGGTGATCGCCGCTGCTCCTCCCCTGGCCCGACTCCCGCTGTGACTGAACACAGCGGGAGCGAGCCTCCGGCGGCGGCGAGAAGGGGGATTGTCTGGCGACGTAGGTCTACGTCGCCAGACAATAACCAACCGCTTTGCCGCAGTAGTGCTCGAGTGAGCAGACGGCAAGTGGTTAACAAACGAAAAAAAAGATCAAAAATGTAAAAAAGGAAAAAAAATGTTTTCTTAGTTTCGGTTATAAAATGTTGTAAATAAGTAATTTTTCTCCTTCTCTGATATGCGCTGATGAGGCGGCATTGATGGGCAGCACTTATGGACACTGATAAGCAGCACGGATGGGTGGCAATGATAGTTGGCACTGACAGGCATCGCTGGTGGGAAATGATTGGCAGCACTGATAAGCAGGACACTGATGATCAGTGCCCTGATTGTCAGTGGCGATGTCCCCGCTGAGGAATGCTTACTAGCTCTCCTCTTCTCATGCGCTGTCAGTGTGTGAAGAAGAATGCCGATAACTGGCCTTTTCCGTTTACACTGTGATTGGACACAGCTGATCACATGGTAAAGAGCCTACGTCATAGGCTCTTTACCGTGATTGGTGACGTGCTGTGTCCCAGGGACATGGTACACCACTGATCGCCACGCTGCGCATTCCCGCAGGCATGTATGCACAGCGAGAATGGGAGGACATGATACGATATGACGTCCTCCCAGAATGAGAGTGCTCCCACCCATCTGTCATTTCAATATATGGCGGGCGGGAATCAGTTAAACTCCTCATTCAAACTCCACATTACTTTAAAATCTACTGCAGGACTCTCAAACTGTGCAACAGCAATAAAACAACACCTCTCTCTGCAATTTATATCCAGTGCATTTACGCAGCTTGCTCCACTAATGCACCAATTACCCCACGCACAGGAAAACAAGAGGAGGAAAACCATATATTACAACTAAGTGTTCAGAGAGATGAAATATTCATTTTTGAAAAAAGGCTGCCCATTACTAAAGAGCATTGATTGGATTTTTTATTACAGATAATGGCAAAGGTTTTGTGAAAACAATGAGAAATTGAACAATTCTGTACTCATTTGATTTTTAAATCAGAATTCCGGCCTAAACTTAAGTAGTCTTAAAACTGTTTACTTCCCTCTCCTAACACCTAAGCTGACTAATCTGTGTAAAAAAAAAAATACATATATACCAACTTATTTTCAGCCCTCTCTGGCCCGGTCACATGATCCTGAGTCAACCAGAGGTAGCTGTAGGGGAGAGGAGAGAGCGCTGTAATGCCTGGGAGCGGTGATGTCACCATAGGTTCCCCATGTCCTAGTCATTGGCAACGCTCCCTTATCTCCCCTGCAGCTGCTGCTGACTGACAAAGGGGAGCAGGACCATGTGACCGGGATGAAAATAGGTAAATATATACAGCTTTCTTACACAGGTTAGTCAGCATAGGTCTTAGGAGGGAGCATTTTTAGGACTAGTCAAGCTCAGTCTGAAATTTTACAGCCCCAGAAGATTTTACCCCCTTCCTGACCAGGGGGTATTTCGCAATTCGGCACTGCGTGACTTTAAACGGACAATTGCGCGGTCGTGCGATGCTGTACCCAAACGAATTTGACGTCCTTTTTTTCCCCACAAACAGAGCTTTCTTTTGGTGGCATTTGATCACCTGTGCAATTTTTTGATCATGCGCTATAAACAAAAAAAGAGCGACAATTTTGCAAAAATAACAATATTTTTCGCATTTTTTTATATGAAATTCCCCCCCCAAAAAAAATGTAAAAATCAAAATTTTTTTACATTTTTGGCCAATTTGTTTTCTGCTACCTAGGTTTGGTAAAAAAAAAAAAAATCACAATAATCGTATTTTGATTGGTTTCGCAAAAGTTATTGCGTTTACTAACTAAGGGAAAGATTTTTGTCAATTTTTTTTATTGCGGCGATCTGCGATTTTTTTGGCGGTACTGCGACATTGCGGCGGACAGATCGGACCCTTGACTGACATTTTTGACACGTTTGGGGGTACCAGTGACATTACTACAGTAATCAGTGCTATACATATGCACTGTTACTGTAAAAATGACACTGGGAGGGAAGGGGTTAACTTTATTGGAGAGGGAGGGGTTAAGTGTGTCCCTAGGGGCGTGTTTCTAACTGTCATTGGATGTGGCTTGTGATGTAAAAGCACAGATCAACGGTCCTACATAGCAGGACCGAGTGATCTGTGCTTTTACACAGGGGGGGGAATGACAGGCGGCTTTGTTTACACTAGCCGCCTGCCTTTCTCCCTCTCTACCCGACTATCGCGAATGACCGGCGGACATCGGGTCCGCCGGTCACACGTGCCGGCTTCGTCGGGTACGAGCGGGGGCGGGAGCGCGCCTCCGGCGGCGTGCACTCGCCCCCTATTCGCTCCCAGGCTAGTGACGTACTGGTACGTCACTTTGCCTGGGAGGGGCTGACCGCCGCCGTATATAGTCGGGCGGCGGTCGGCAAGTGGTTAATCATTTGCAGCAATAACCATTAAAACGTCATTGTTTTGCTGTATACTCACAGCTGCTGTTGCCGAAAGATTTCCTTGTCGAATAAATTCGATAGCAGCCTCAAAAGAGGTCAGACAATACCCCAGTTCATCCTTGGCTGTACTGCAGAATCTGAAATTCTTGATATAACTCAAGTTTGCAATCCTGGAAAATTTAAAAACAAAAAAACAAATTCAGATAGTGAAAAGAAACAGATTAACACAAAATGCTTCAATTGACCCCTGACCTCTTATCAATCCGAAGAGTCAGGTTCATTGTAAATAAAGCTAAATAGAGGGGGAAATAGTCTGCACATTAATTTGAAGCTGAAGTATAATCTGCTTATATATTGCCTTCCTTGGTTCCTCTTTTCCTCTCATCAATATGCTTTTGGAAGTTTTAAATAGAACCTATTTTCATTACATACTTTTTTTTTTTTTTTTAGACCCAGTACCGTCATCGCTAGATCTTTGTACTTCTCTATGCAGTACAGACAGATCATAGCTGATGGGAGGGGACAGTGCTGTATATAGCTTCCTGAAAACATCACAGCACCCTGCCTCTGTACTCCTCAGACCTGATGTAAGTTATGCAACTATCAAAACACCTTGACAAGTGAGTGTCAGTTTGGAACAGTGGGCTTTCCTAGGCAGAAAGCATTGCAACTGAAATTTATAAAATGAAAGGGGAGGGGCAGGAACAGTCAGGCTGGACCTCCTCCAGCCAGAAAATGAGGCGGGCTCTATCGGACTTGCTGCAGCTTTTAATGCACATTGTGAAAAGCTCACAGTGTGCAGTGAATTCAGCAATTTCAGTACAGTAGAGGAGCCTGCACAATGATACAAGACTGAAGTGATGGCTGGGGTTCCCCCTCGAAGAATAAATATTTAAAGGCTAAGTTTATCTTTCTGAAAAAAAAAAAATGAATAAATAATAATTGCACAAATTTTTACAGAAAAAAAAAAAAAAAATATGTGCATTTATTATTTTCCTCACAGGAGCCTACAGAGCAATGCACCGGCGATCAGTGGATTCTGGGTGCAATGTCCGGCTCCTGCAGATCCATTCTCCAGCATTCTTACCCATATCTCTCTACAGGCTTTCTGTTTGAAAACTGGAGGAAGCGTCAAACTAAGAGGACGCTCATCAGCACCCTCACAGTCCACAGAGAAATACAAGCCGTCTGTTGCCGTGGCAGATGGGACTTGTGGTTTCTTCATTTACAGATTCCTGTGAATGAATGGCCGAACCCAACTCTTGCCCTAGCCCTCTCTTCCTTTGACAGCAGGTGGGGGTTCCTCTCCCCGCAGTTGCTGTCACATTTAAAAAAAAAAAAAAAAAAAAAAAAAAAAAAAAAAAAAAATCGGCAAATCTGTGCGGGGCTCTGCCCGAACCGCCACGCCGATTTTAAAATGTGACAGCGACTGCAGGGGAGAGGAACCCCCACCTGCTATCACACGGAAGGGGAGATAGGAGTAGAGTGAGGGGGGGGGTCTTTGTGAAAATATTACACCCTAAATTTGAGTGGAACATGTTTAAAATGTGAATCTTTCCCTTTAAACTCTTCACAATCATGACTGTCTGGAACTAGTTTTCAAGGAGGCTCTAATTTTGGGGTCAGTCCAACCTAAAATGAATTAGTTTTTTTGGTTGATGCTGGAAAATTTAAACTATCCAGTGGGTTCCGTCTGGCACTCTGGTGGGTAGATATCCATGGCTGCTTTCCCAGATCTGCACACATGATGACAACAGTGTGAGAAAATTTCAAAGTGGGTACAAACAGAGGCGAGAACTGTAACAAGGCTTTCTCGCTGATGCAGCCAAGAGATACAAATCATCAGCCGCTAATTTTTCCTCTACCAAATTCCAATTATAACTGAAATATCACTTTTGGCTGGATTCTGTGAATATTTAGGCCTCATGGACGCAGGCCAAAGACTGTAGACCATGAATAGGTCTTTGTTTATGCGGACTGAGTTTCCAGATGCTTCCTGAAGGTACCTGACAGGTGTGTAGGCAGGTAATTCACCCGCACCCACATGTCAAGTTGGAATGAGCGACCGTGTCTGTGTGTTCCTATATACTTATAGTACTCAGCATTAATGAGTACACTCCTTTTGAAAAGTAAGATTTGAATCAATATCTCAAATACAAGAGCAATTCCCAAAATTATTTAATAAATTGGATTTTTTACTTCCCGTTAAATCAAATTCTCTGATGTTCATTGACAAACACAGCTCCTGATCGGCATAACCATTGCGTTATACCGCCCCCTACAGTAGTAGGACACTAGACAGAAAAGGGATCTGGCTACGCCTATGGGCAGTCCCAGGGGGTATACTCCCTCTCTCTGCTATAGGTACTCAGCTTTGTTACAAGCAGTGTCAGAAGATTTACAACTCCACAGAGGGGTGGCTGCTGTGTCCGTCAATGAACATGGATTTTATAGTAAGTCAAAAATCCCATTTTCTCTTTCGTTCATAGACGGACACAGCTCCCTACATAACCATTGGAAAGTCCCAAAGCAGTGTTAAACATGAGGGGTGGGAACAGCAAAAAAAATTCCCAAGGCTAAACAGTAGCCAACCAGGCAACCGAAGCTCACCTGAAAAACACAATACACCCTCAAAGAGGATCAAGTCCTCTAAACAGCAGACTGCAAAACCTTGTGGCCAGAAGAAGCATCCGCAGATGCCAACACATCCACTTTATAGAACTTTGTGAAAGTGTGCACCGACGACCAGGTGGCCGCCTTGCAAACCTGCGTCACTGGCGCCTGATGACGGGAGACCCAGGAGGCACTGAGTGCCCAAAAAGAAAGGAGGAACCTGACCCCTGATGGAATAGGCCTGAACCACCGTCTGTCGCCCCCCTGTAAGACCCTTAATGAAGTCATTCAGGGTAGCTCCAAACAGGTGATCTCCTTGAAAAGGAAGATCAGTCAAGGCCTTTTTAGAAGTTTGGTCCGCAGACCAACATTTAAGACAAAAAATATGGCGAAGGACCACTGCTGAAACAGAGTCTAGCGACTAGGGGAGCCACGTCCAAAGAGGCATCACAGATAAACTGCAGCCCCTGGAGCAATTGGTCTGCCAGCTCAGAAAAGGTAGGGGGAGCTGCTCCCCCTCCAGGTCATGGCATAAAAGCTTAGCCCACTCGGTCAGAGTTTGCGACACCAGTGCAATGGTAAATACCGGCCTTAGTGCCGAACCAGCCACAGTGTACATATTGCGGGCCACAGCCTCCGCCTTCCTGTCAGCCGGGTCCTTAAAAGCCGGGGACTTTTCAACCGGAATCATGGTTGACTTGTTCAATCAAGAGACCGGAGGGTCCACTACCGTCGGTACAGTCCACTTTTTAAGAAGGGAATCCTCATATGGGGTACCGCATAGCAAATCGCTTAGGGACCACAAGGGGATGTTTTGGCGGTTCCCACTCTTTAGCGACCATTCTGTCAAAATAGGTGGGGAAAGGAAACAACTTTGCCTCTCTGGATGGCTTGTGAGTGCCAAAAGGGAACCGACGTCTCCGTCGCAGCTTCAGCTGGGTCCTCAATCTTAAAGGTCAGGAGGTCAGGATACAATCTGTGCATCCACCAGCGCCTTTTCGTGCATGGCTACAGGAGTGGAGAAATTATCCTCACTATGGGAGAACTCGGGGAGTGTGGTCGCAGACCCAGCAGAATGACCCACGTCTGCGGCGGCCGAATCAGATTCAGCATCTGATGAAACAGATGAGGCAGGGGAAGGTGGGGGGGGGGGTGCGCTTTTTGCTAGCCTGTCGTCCAAAAACCACCTCCACCTGGGACACAAAGGACTCCAGGAATGCAGTCAGTGCATCGATAGATGGTTGGGACCCCGGAAGGCCCCATAGCCTCAGGTGAGGAAATGTGCTCCAAAGACTTCATGAGTAAATAGGGGGACCCCACAAAAAAAAGGTGTAAAAACACTGCTAGGGACACCCCCACTGCTCCGGCAGCACCACTTGATCGCCAGTAACACAGCACTTAATCGATACTTAGCAGAAAGGGAGAGGACCCCACCAGACTCCCCACCTAGCAGAAACAGGCACCTGCAGCCACCAAGATAATCTGCACTCCACGTGTGGCGATCAGGAAGTGAAAAGATCCAGGAGTCAGCACCAGGGGATGAGGAGGGGCTCCCACCGCCGGAATCGCTACCCATAGGGCTCCACTGTCATGGCCACCGCTATTTTCAAACCATTGGCAAACCACCGCAAAATGGGCACCAGACTACACAAACATGGCCGCCGTGCATTGAGCACACAGGCTTCAGCAAAATAGCGGTACCACAAAGCTCCCAGGGACCCAGAAGCCCCCACCAGATACCCCCTCCCCCACAGCTGATCGCCCGGTTGCCAACGGCGCAACCTCCCCCCCCCCCCCCCCCCCAGGACAGCACCTTGCCCTCACCCCAGGAGGTGGACCAGGCCACCCCACAGCCCCAGTACAAGTAAAGGAGGGGGGGGGGGGTGGTCAGGCGTGAGATGGCCTACAGGGACCACCATGAGGGGGGGTGCCTGACGGGGAGGAGGGGAACCCTGGGGTCTGATTGTCACAAGGAGGTGCCCACGTCCTCCCCAAAACCCTCCAGGGGGAGGGGGGGGGGCAGTTACTTACTATACCAGGAACCAGGCAGGCACTGCTTTAGACAGAACCTCCTCTCCGCTGAAAGGAAGGGAGGCTGTCGGCCAGGAGGAACGCTGCGACTCGGGCTGAGGCCCGGTCGTATGCGACCTTCCAAGGTGTTTAACTCGTGGGCCAGCCCCCCTCCAGTGGGGCTATGTCGCGGCCGACCTAGTGTGGAGCGGAGGTCTGCACGTGCTCGCTGGCAAGACTGGGGTGACCACTTGATCTAGATTATCCAGCCTTTTGCCCAGTCCCGCAGTTGATTGTAGATCTCACAGGAAAACACCAAGAGAAAATAATCTATCTAAAGAAAAAATTGCCAGGACCAGAGATCCCAGCAAGGAACTAGGTCCTTAATCCTGACTAGGCTAAAGAAAACTGAGTACCTATAGCAGAGAAAGGAAATATACCCCCCTGGGACTGCCCATAGGGGTAGCCAGACCTTTTTTCTGCCTAGTGTCCTACTCCTTTAGGGGGCAGTATAATCCAATGGTTAAGAAGAGCAGGAGCTGTGTCCGTCAACTAACGAAAAATAAATACTTTTTTGTGTGTGCAAATAAACAAATCCTGGCTGCAATCAATGACCCGCATTTGCGGGAGCATTTTGTAGTATAGTATCCCATAGAAAAATGTTGATTCTGAAAGTAAAGGTTTTCTAACAAATACGTTGGGGTGTACTCATTTATGCTGTGCACTGTACATAGGGTGCCTACACACAGCACCTGGCAACTCAAGCTGCATAAACACACAGCACTCATATAAATGAGGCCTTACCCATCATTTAGTTTAACTACAGATTGGTAGTTCCCTTCCAAAAAAGCAGAAATCAGATTAAGCAACAGTGGGACTGATCCATGAAATGTGAGAGGGCTAGTAGATTTTATTTGTTAGTAGGTAGATTACGGACTTCGCTTCACACTAATTTGGTGCAGGAAACCCAGAGATCCGTGCGTGTTTCCTGCACCGCATTCAAATCTCTTCAGCGGGTGTTAGTGCAATCTTAACAGCCCAAACACAGGTTGCAAATGCAGTGCAAAAGTACCATGCAATCTGTTTTCAGCGCTGTTCCAAAACTGGTGCATGCATGACTTTGGTGCTATGCGGTGTGGTCTGAGCCCATTCAACATAAATGAGCTCAAATTGCACCGCACTGATACGCATGTAAATTGAACAGGAATGCGGTGTAGTTCATGTCTGATTCACATACGGTTCATAGTGTGGACCAAGGTTTACTCCTTATACTTCCATCACGCAGCACTGGGGTCTTGGATTCAAATCCTCACCATGGACACCATATGCATTTTTGCATGTTCTCGCTATGATTTCATGGATTTCATGGGTAATCCAGTTTCCTCCCACACTCCAAATGTATGCGGGTAGGTTAATTGACTCCTGTCTAAATTGGCCCTAGCATGTGTATGCGTGTATATTAGGGACCTTGGATCGTAAGCTCCTTGAGGGCAGGGACTGATGTGAATGTACAGTATTGTAAAGGGCTAAGTTAATTGTCAGTGCAATAGAAAAATCAATAAATACTCAGAGAAACATGGCAGCCTCACTAGGGTTTTTGCTTTGCCTTTTTCTGGATTGACACAATTAAAGCACAAGTTGAACATCATGGACTTCTAGCTGATTACATTATTGATTACACTGTGACAGTGTACAGTCATTTGTCAGCGGCGACCTACCAGTTAGGAATCTCTGTTTTCACAAGCAAGTAAAGCAGCACAGACAGGAGGTCATCTGCACACATAGTCTCCATGTTCACTAAAAGAAAACCATGTATACAAAAAAGACAAATGTAAAATACAGCTTAGAAAACAAAGTAATTTGTGTGTATCAAATTGCTGAAAACTGAATAGGTTAAAGGAGATGTACAGCCAAAGCTCGTTTAGCTGTACATCTCCTATGGATCACAGGAGAGCAGTTTGTTCTGCACTTCTGTGACCCGTTTTTAGCAGATAGCGGGCTGAAGTCCGCACTCTGCTGCCGTCACAGAAGTCAGTCCAGGCACCGCGCCATCGCGACCGCGAAGTAGGGATCCGCCAGTTGCCTGTACCGACATCCGGCTTAGCCTCTCATTGAGCCGCTGAGAGGCTGACCCGGCCGCTCCCTGCCACTCCACTGCCCAGCACTCCAATGAGCGAGGAGTGGGCAGAGCAGAGAGCTGCTGACTGACATTTAGCAGCTCTTTGCTCAGGGAGCTGTCAGAACCGAGCGATCGGCGGTGTTCGATCGATCGGTTCTCAGTGTAGAGGCCCTGGGGGACAGATGCAGCATCGGGTCAATGCTGCATCCGCCTAGGTAAGTATAAATGGGGGGGGGGGGGGGAGTAAAGAATCCAATACATCTCATTTAAAACATTTCCTATAAAATTATCAACATAAGAAAAGTGACAACACCTTTGAAAGTCAGTAAATTTGCAAAAAGTGTCAGCGTCCTGCCTCCTGCTTATTTACAGGATTGCTGATGAGCGTTTTTGCTCCTGTAAGACCACCTACCTCTCCCTTAATGTCCAGTTAAACTTTTCATTTAAGTTGGCTAAATACATTCCAGGCGCAACAAAACAAAAGGCGCCCAAAGCCCTACAGTTTATTTTCTCTAGAAAGCATTCACAACCCAAGTAAAAACGTTTGTCTTCTACCAGCAGCACAGAGTGGGACCATTGCAATCTATGTGGAAGCAGTGGTCTCTTTGCAGAGGTCTGTACATCCTCCTGCTGGGTCAGAGCTAGAGGTCTCCAGTCAGCAGGAAGCTTTAGCTTTGTTGACTGAAAAAATAAAGGCCTGAGTAGGAAGTAAACCCTAGAGAAAAAAAAAAAACCTGTAAAGACAAAGGCATAATGAGCTAGTATGCATCGCATACTAGCTCATTATGAAATACTTACCATGAAAACGAAGCCCTCGCAGTGCCGTCCGATCAGCGACAGGGAGGCAGACATGTCCGGCCGCCCTCCTACCTTGTTCGCGTCCTCCAGCCATCTGATTGGGAGCCGCCGTTCACGGCACTGGGCTCTGAAGAAATGGCACGGGTGGCCGTTCCTTCAGAGCACATGCGCCGATGACGTCATTGGCTGCATCCACTGTAAATATCTCCTAAACGGTGCAAGTTTAGGAGATATTTATAGCACCTATAGGTAAGCCTTAATATAGACTTACCTATAGGTAAATGTCAACAAAGTGGGTTTACAACCACTTTAAAGTGTTACTAAACCCACAACAGTAAAATATGTCTGTATATGCAGTAAAGGATGCATGTTATACTCACTGTGAAACCTAAAAAGTTATACCTCTGCACTGTGTAAAAAGGTTGTTTGATCTGGTCTTTTCAGATCCTTCCCTTCTTCCACAGTCCCCAAACCATCTCCTGATAGAACAGTGGCTAGAGGACAAGCTGCACATGCTCAGTTTGGTGTGTATTGCTACAGTGTTTTTTTTTTTCTTCTTGAGAGAGTGCCTGTGATCAGCAAAGGGCCAATCAGTACTGTCCAGACAGAGGGTCAGGGGTCCTGCAGCCTTATAGGACAGTCAAAGCAGAATGAAAACTTCTCCTACAAGCTTTAACCAGACACTGACAGAAGTGACAAGACTGCTATATACTGCTGATGAGAAAAGGTAGTTTATATTTAATAAAATAATTTAATTTCCACGTTCTGTGTACTGTGGGAGACCAAATATAGTGAATGCAGGGTCTTGGGTATAGTAACACTTTAAAAGGGGGTGTGTTGGACCCATTGCCTCCACACAAGAAGCAAGGGTCCCAATCTGCAGCTGCTGGCAAGGGGACAGTTTTTTTCCAGCTTTCTACAGCAAAATGTTTTTTCTAACCTCCGATTAGAGTTGTAGAACAGTTACCTCTCTGGCTTGGTGACTGCATTATGGTGTGAACGACCTTCTTGAGACAAATGAGTTTCTGCTGTGGCGATGTACACCGGTTCAGCTGGCCCAGAACCCGCTTCGCTCTGGGGATGTTAATGCTGCAAGAAAGTTATCCAACATAAACATAGTAAGAGGTAGGCACTGTTCAGGCTGATGACACAATGAGATGAAAGCTGCCACCAAGTTGCACCAATAGATGGAACCTACATCAAACTCATTGAAGGAAGTTATCAAAACTGAAGGAGCCAGAATAAAGAACAGCTGTAGACAGCAACCAATCAGCTTCTATCTTTTTCAAAGTTTAACTGAACATGCCAAAGGCAGAAGCTGATTGGTTGCTATGGACAGCTACTCCAGACTCTGTTTGCTCCAGGTTTGACGAATTCCCCACATCGTGCCCGATTAAATACAAGTACACTTCCTTCAGATTAAAAATGAACTGTGATGGGCAGGAAGGCAATTGTGTAATTTTGCTGCAAAGCTCACAATGAAAGCATAAACATTTTTCAGTTGCTCAGTGATGCAACTGAAAATTTGCAGTAATATGTGCATCATGTTTGCTTTAATAATAGCAACAGTTTGTCACTTCTGGCTGTGTAGTATACGACATACCACAGCCACTTTATGGTCTGCACTTGGCTATAAATTATATACACTGGTCCACTGCATACACTGTGCTGTATGTAACATACTCCAGGCTACCCTGGTCTATTCACTGTGATTCCACATTGCTGAGATAGCCCCACTCCACATACTGTGATGTGTGACAAACTCTCTACTGTTCCACTCTGTACACTAAGCTGGAAGAGACACTGCCCAGACTATCCCAAAGGATATAAACAACCAGGAAAATTCTGTACTACATATGTTTGAGTAAATTGTGTAGTAAGTGAAAAAACAGTGGTATAACCACTTACCCACCAGGCCTATTTCTGACACTTTTTGTTTACAAGTTGAAATCAGTATTTTTTCCTAGAAAATTACTTAGAACCCCCAAACACATATATATACATATATATATATATATATATATATATATATATATATATATATATATATATATATATATATATTCAGCAAAGACTCTGGAGAATAAAATGTCGGTCATTGCAATATTTTTTGTCATGCGGTATTTGCGCAGCGGTCTTTAAAACGCCATTTTTTGGGGGAAAAAAAAATCACATTTCACTGCGTTTAAAAAAAACTAAACAGTAAAGTTAGCCCATTTGTTTGTATATTGTGAAAGATGATGTCACGCCGAGTAAATAGATACCCAACATGTTACGGTTTAAAAATTGCGCACACCCGCGGGATGACGACAAACTACGGTCAAAAGAATTCTCAATAGGCGACGCTTTAAAATGTTTTAACGGTTACCAGTTTAGAGTTAGAGTGTAGCTCTTTTTATTTTATTATTGCTCACGCTCTGGCGATTGCGGCGATACCTCACATGTGTGGTTTGAACAGTGATTTCATTTGCAGCTCGACTTCCATATGCGTTTTCTTTTGTGAGCGAGCTAACGGTGATGGGGTGCAGCTAAAATTTTATTTTTTTCCTATTTAATTTTTTTTTTAACTTTATCACAGGTTTTTAAAAAAATAAATAAAAATCTGATCACTTTTATTGCTGTCACAAGCAATGTAAACATCCCTTGTGACACCAATATGCAGTGACAGGTACTCTTTATGGAGGGATCGAGGGTCTAAAAAGACCCTAGACCCCTCCACTGCACTTCCATGTATTCAAAACGCAGAAAACTGCATTTTTGAATACACTCGTTTTTTGAATTTGCCGCCTTTAGCAGCAGAGTAACCCGGACGTGACGTCATGGACCTCGCCTTCAGGTTACGTCATCGGAGACCCGATCGAAGCTGCTTCCGGCTTGGATCGTAAATCCATCCAGCTGGCGGACGTGCCGGCTGGGTGCTCGGGTCTCTGGGTGGGACGGGAGACCCGGGCAAAGCCGCGGAAAGGCGGCGGGAGGGGGTGGGGGACATCAGATGGAGGTAACAATCTTCTCCCGGCAAAACAGGAAAAAGCCACCAGTGGAATATGTACCGACAAATGGCCGCTTACCAGATTTTAGTGGCCTCCAAATTAATGGAAAAGCCAATCACACTTGAGGGGGATTAAACCCACCAGGTAAAGATCATCAAAAACGTCCGTTGAGGTACACTTCCAGGTAGGCACCTGAGAACCCCATAAGCATAGAAGGAATATAAGGGTATATAGCATAATACCATTTAAAACAAAGTCTATTTATTTAAAAAATGGTGCACTTACATGATATAAAAAGATTCCAAAACACATCGATCTATCCAAACAGATGAAAAATCAAAGGAAAAGCTGCAGCGTTCAATAGTAAAGCCGGCCAGGGGGCGTGGGGATGTTACGTCTGGTCCCACCCAGCGCGTTTCGTCACATGGTTGACGTTTATTGACAATTATAATTAGCGCTACATGTTCATTTTGTATCCCAAAGGATAGGTAAAGTAGAATAAGATTGTGCACATATTTTTGGTAATTTTTGATAAAAAGCTCATAGTTTTACTTTTTGTGAAATATTTCCCGAAGGTATTTCATATAGAGATTGGAAGATTATACATCCCATCTGTGTGTCACACTGCAGTAAATAGCCTTCCCAAGTATTTACCAATAGAAGCCACCTAGAATTTTGTTTAAACCATCCATGCTACAGATACCATCCAGCACAGCCACTTTTAGGACCACTAACTAGCAAGCCAAGCCTGCATAAATAGATAGCAAATATGGCTGCCCCCATATACATATATAAAGACTGAGTCAAGTATCCCCACAGACAGGGACCGTGTCAGCGATGTAAGCTGAGCTGCGCATGCACTGCATGTATCTTCTGCAATAAAGAGCTCATCTGCTTGCAGTTTTTGCCAGTTAAACTTTAGTTCTAGTTTAAGATGATCAAGAACCTATTACCTAATCATATGAGGACATGGAATTCCTTTCATATACCTCCAAGTTTAACCACTAGGCCACTGCTGACCGGATACGCAAATTTTCTTACCTGAACTCAGTCTTAACCCCGATATCCCTCTGCTGGACGTCTTGGAGACTTCTTGTAATCTTGTTAAAAGCGGCATCCTAGCAAATAAATCCACACTGGAAATTAGGGAGTAATCACATATTTATTCCTTTTTTCTACTGCTTTAAAAAATAGTTAATCGGTATAGCAATAAAGAGAGAAGAGAAGAGAAAAGAGCGAAGAGGGAAGGGAAAAAAAGAGGGAAGGGAAAAAAAGAGGGAAGGGAAAAAAAGAGGGAAGGGAAAAAAAGAGGGAAGGGAAAAAAGAGAAGGGAGAGGGAAGACAACCAAAGCGAAGGGAAAGGAAATGCAGAGAAAGAAAAAGAGGGAAGGGAACAAAAGAGGGAAGGGAAAAAAAGAGAAGGGAGAGGGAAGACAACCAAAGCGAAGGGAAAGGAAAAGCAGAGAAAGAAAAAGAGGGAAGGGAAAAAAAAAGGAGGGAAGGGAAAAAAAAAAAGGAGGGAAGGGAAAAAAAAGAGGGAAGGGAACAAAAGAGGGAAGGGAACAAAAAGGAGGGAAGGGAAAAAAAAAAAGGAGGGAAGGGAAAAAAAAAAAGGAGGGAAGGGAAAAAAAAAAGGAGGGAAGGGAAAAAAAAAAGGAGGGAAGGGAAAAAAAAAAGGAGGGAAGGGAAAGAAAGAGGGAAGGGAAAAAAAAGAGGGAAGGGAACAAAAGAGGGAAGGGAACAAAGAAGAGAAAAAAAAGAGAAGAGAAAAAAAGAGAAGAGAGAGAAGAGAAGAGAAGAGAAGAGAAGAGAAGAGAGGGAAGACAAGCAAAGAGAAGGGAAAGGAAAAGCAGAAAGGAGAGAGAGTGCAGCACAGGCATAAAACAATAGTTAAAGAAGGGGGGAAAAAAAAGCTAAAATAATAAATCGGACCTAAATCATTACCAGTGGTTCAGCTCCCAGCAGCCTAACAATTAAATCCACACTGGAAATTAGATGGTAATTACATATTTGTTCCTTTTTCTTTATTAAGTTAATGTAACTTATTTATAGTGATGATAGGCCAGAGAGAAGATGAGAGGAGAGAAGACAGAAGAGAATTTAAGAAAAATGAAGAGAAAACAAGACAACCGAAAAGGCAAAGAGGCGGCAAAAAAAAAAGAGAGAGAGAGAGGAGGCAAGGAAAGAAAAAGAGAAGAGAAGAAAAAAACAAACCGTTGAAAAAAAAATAAAAGCTAAAACAATATTGGCCTTAAATCAATGATTTGCTTGACTATCCCCTTCCCAGGTACCTTACCTCACTTGCTTCAATGGTCCCCACTTGTTTGAAGATCAGGTCATAAATGCCATGGTGTACATACATCTAAAAAGGGATAAAGAAAAAAAAAAAAAATGTAAAAGTCACACACACACATTAGTTATCAAAAGAAAAAAATACAGCACACAGTCAAACTTGCATTATGTAGACTGTATTGCTCCGGTTGTACAGTTTGACATTGAATAGTGCCTGCAGGGGTTAAGGTGACCAGGCCATAACAGGGAAAAGAAAAAAGGTCATTGCAGGGGCAATAATAATCTTCTTACCTCTACTGCTTGCTTCATCAAATTCATCTGACCCTCTTGCTTGGCAATAGACCGCTGCAGAACAGAGTGATGGTTATAGAACAGAATCATACTTCCATATAATATACTACATTTATAACAGCTAAGATGAGACATGTGAAACATTTTATTCTCTCTTTTCAACCGGATTTCCTCTCAGAACAACCAAAGGAGACAGACCAGACTTCCACAAGTCCCGATACCTGCTACCATAGTTCTTATGGTTAAGTGTGGCCCCTGAAATCAACAAAGGGCTGCACATAATATTAAATGAATTTAATGCTAAAGAAAGCTGTCAGGGATTATAGTCATGGAGCAGAGTAGGTCAAAGACTTTGGGGCACATTACAAACGTTTTTTAAAGACTGCAGACTTGCTGTGGGAGTTGTTGGGAAGCTTAAGACATGTTTCCGAAGACCTTTTCCAATGGGCATGCCCGGGGGCCCCACTTGCCAAGGGGCCCCCACACGCATGGATGGTGGCAATTACTGTCCTCCAGAATCCAAATTACTTAGTTTACCTGGTGGTCTAGGGCCCCCCCGTTGTCCGCCGGCCCCCCGTTGTTGTCCGCTGGTGGCCGTGGCTCGAGTCTGCACTGCACAGACACTGGTTGCTAAGGCCAGCCCGATTGGCATCTAGCAACCAGTGACGTTGTGAGAGCAGACCCATGATGGACAGCGGAGGAGGATCCTCCTCGTCGGCTCGTCCTCCTCTCCATCTCCGCGCCTAGAAGACTGGCTCCACCTCCACCCACCTCCTCCCATGTGCAGCCGTTGTGAAAGGTAAGGCAGCCAGCCCAGCTGCCAGGCTGCTTGATTTTCTTTTTTTTAACTCTCTCCATGATTGACACAAGAGACAACTACCTGTCCTGGAGGATATACCTTACTATATATTGGTCCCTGTAATATGTATATAGTAAGGTATATATCCTCCAGGTAGTAGTTGTACTCTCTTGTAGTATATAGTGTTCCCTGTAATGTGTATATAAGACTATATACATATTACAGGGAACACTATATACTACAAGAGAGTACAACTACTACCTGGAGTATATATACACCTTACTATATACATATTACAGGGACCAATATATACTACAAGAGACAACTACCTGGAGGATATACCTTACTATATAAATATTACAGTCGCACCGACTTCAAAGTAGTTCCTGCACTACTTTGCCACGATTTTAATGCGCTTTGAGGCATATAGCCTTGCCACTGCTTTCAAAATCGCATCAAAATCGCGGCAAAATCGCGTCGCATAAGTGTGAATGGGGCCTAAGGAATCTGTGTCCTGATACCAACTTGTATCCGAGTTCCTACAAATATTTGGACTCCAGCCACATACAGCATATGCACTGGCTATCTTCAATAAATCTTGTTGCTAAACCCACCACCCACGTAGGGGGACCAGTTTTTCTCCCCCCCTCTCTTTCTCTCCCCTTATGTTTGATCAAGGGGCTCAGTTTGATCTCCACTGTTTTGAAAGCCTACAGGCAGGCTTGGAAATCGCATACTTGGTTTTAATCCAGCAAACAGAAAAAATTTCAACACAACAACAGATTATAATGTTACTTGCAGTATTCTAGCTAAATTACCCCTGAAGAAGAAGCATACAGCTTCGAAACGCGTTGGGTATTCTGCTGTTATTTTTCTGCATCTTTCTGTGCTATGTTTTTCTTTTATGTAACTGTTTGCCCATTTATTTTGTTATTTATGATGTATGTTTTATATATCTTTTGTACAATAAAATGTTAATACTTTTGATCAATTTTTGTATTATTTTGAGTGCCTAAAAAGTCCCAAACCCTTAGGGGATCCTTTTTTCTGTCTACTTGTAACTTAAGGTAGTTCCAATAACAGAGTCTCAGAGTGCACTCATCTTCTCCTGGGACACTTCCTCTTCCTTCTACTATTACTCTCTTGTACTTTTCTTTCTTCCCACTGCTTCTTTCTTCCTTCTTTTCTTTTTATTATTCTAGATAATATTGTGGTTGGAGGGGATCCCATGACCCTTCGAAAATTTCACCACGGTATCCCCTTTCCTCCTTTCGGACCACGCTTGGTTTTCTTGGTTCTGGAGGTGGGATGGGGACCGTGCCATTCCAGAATGCCTTGGTGACAGGTGATAGATGGATCTGGTATCTGGACACAGTTATAAAATTGTTAGATGTGGTAGCTTTGTGTAAATGAAGGAGGGATATCCTGCTTGTATTACCACGTTTAATTGTCGTAGAACTATGGAAGCTTAGGTTTTCTGTACAATATGCATTATATCACTTTCTCTTGTTAAAAACTCAATAAAAATCATTGAAAAGGAGAAAAAAAAAAATGAAAAAGAAAAAAGGATGAACACAAAAAAAATAGTATGAAATAAATAAACTAAGCTATTTAATTACTAGAAGCCATCTAAAGAATATTTTTCCTTCTAGAGGGGTCCTGAGGGCTGCACAATAAGTGGTAAATAGCCACAGGGTTGAACAACCGGAAGCCTACATTATTAGAATAAAATAAACGCTAGTTTATGAGACTTTTACAGACTGTTAGGAGTGTAAAACTATGTTTACCAGTGATGTTTTTTTCTTGGAATCCTCCTTGACAGCTTCTTAACTTAAGGACTAAGCCTTTTTCAGACACTTGTTGCTTACAAGTTAAAATCAGTTTTTGCTAGAAAGTGAACTTAGAACCCCCAAACATTATAGCTGAGAACCTAGAGAATAAAATGGTGGTTGTTGCAATATTTTATGTCACACTGTATTTGCACAGCAGTCTTTCAAACTCATTTTGTTGGGAAAAAAACACACTTTCGAGAATAAATTAAAAAAAAACCAGTAAAGATGATGTTATGCCGAGTAAATAGATACCTAACATGTCATGCTTTAAAATGAAACACACTGGAATGGTGAAAAAACGACAGTACTTAAATATCTCCATAGACAACGCTTTAAAAATGTTTTAACGGTTATGGAGTTTAGATTTACAGGGGAGGTCTAGTGCTATAATTGCTGCTCTCCCTCCAACAATCGCAGCGATACCTCATATGTGTGGTTTTAACACTGTTTATATTGTGGGTGCAACTTACATATGCATTCACTTCTGCGCACGAGCACGGAGGGATGGGGCGTTTACATTTTTTTTTTTATGTTTTTTTTTTTTTTTTTACGTGGCCGCTTTGCTTTTTTTTTTGTTTTGTTTTTTTAACACTTTTATTGTTGTCACAAGGAATGTAAACATCCCTTGTGACAGCAATAGTCACGTGTCAGGTATTTCTTTTGGAGGACCCCAAATCCCTCCTTTGCACTTAAAAGCATTAAAAACACAAAATTTGGCTGTTTTGAATACTGGCACTTTTTAAAAAAATCTGGTGCCTTTAAGGCTCCCGTAAACCAAAAGTGATGTTGTGACTTTGCTTCTGGGTTACTACATCGGAGGCCCAATCAAAGCCGACAGCAGCTTTGTTCGGGTCTCCGGCCAGCCAGCAGATGTGCCGGCTGGTTGCTCGGGCCTTCCAATGGGACGGCTGAGCCCAGGCAGAGTGGTGGAAGGCGGTGGTGGGGGGATATCCCACCCTGCTGCTTGTGATAACAATCAAGCAGCTGATCAGCTTCATCGGTTGTTATCACAAGAAGGCCGACCATCAGCTCTAAAGCCCCGTACACACGTACCGATCGTCGGCCGAAAAGCTTCGGCCGACGACCAATGTGCCGATTGTAGGCTTGTTAGTATGATGCCTCTGACAGCCGACAGCGCACATTCGGCCGAAAAGAATCTGTCATGCAAGCATTAAAATTTTTGTATGCCGACACCAGAGCAGCCGAATGTTCGCCAGTCAGTACAGAATTCGGCTGACAGACCGCAGATTTGCAAGATTGGGCATGCTCAGAAAAGGAAAAACACAGGGAAAGTTAACCATTACATGACATCACTTCTGCAGTCGGCGGACAAAAATTCTTGTGCAGTCTTTTGCACTTTTCAACAGACACCGACAGCCCTGGACAAAAGACGGCCGATCGTTCGGCCGACGATCGGTACATGTTTACGGGCCTTAAAAAAAACAGTACCGGCTGATGCTTGCAGCTGCAGGCATCACCCCGGTACAACCACTTGAAGCAGAATGACGTACAGGTACATGATTTTGCGGCAAATGATTAAAGTATACTAAGCCTCAATTTACACTGCCGCGACTTGGGATCGGACTTGTGAGACCTTAAGTCACATGACATCTGAAATCTTATGTTAGTCAATGAGAGTTGTTTTAATTAGCACTACTGAAGTCGCTCCGACTTTAGAAAAGGTTCCTGTACTACTTCAAGGCAACTTTTATCAGACTTGTGCCCATAAACTTTAATGGAAGTCGCCTCAAAGTCGGATCCTCATCTATACTGATGTGATTTGGATCCGACGTTACAGGAAGATTACCTAGGCATTCCCGAAAGTCACACCATAAGTAGCACAACTTTCAGGTTGCAGCAGTGTGAACCGAGCCTAAAAGCCAAAACTTGGCCTGCTCATGAAGGGGGAAAACCTTCTGGGGGGACAAGTGGTTAACTAACTACATCATGCCCCCTACCAAAGTCTCTACATTGGGCATTGAACCTGATAAATGCTAAGGTGGGGTGGCACAGACTAATAAACTTTATACTTTGTGCCAGTTTATAGGAGTGAAGAGTCTTCCGCTAAAGGTTGTCATGGTGGACGAACAGAAATCTAGAGATTTCACATAAAATAACATTTCCAGTGCAGGTTAGAGAACACAAGCACATTTCTGAAGGGTTCGGATGACAACTAATTTCCTACATGAAGCCCACTGGCTGGGTGTGGGGAATATAAGAAACTATACTCGAAGCGTGATTACTTACCAAGTGCGAGTCTCGGAGCAAATGCTGGAGGCATTTTGTGTAAACAGCATTAACGGAGTCCTGAAGGAAACAAACACATATATAAACTTTTTTTCTCCCTTTCCAGCCCATCCCCAACATCTCTACGAACTGAGAGCTTTCTATGATGCTGGAGGAATTTCCCCCATTTCTCTTCTAAACCCCCCCCCCCCCCCTCCACCAGGACATTGTAGTCTGACAGTGGGCACTCTCCACTGTCAGATTACACAGATCAGTACTGAAGCTGAATGGCTGCAAGCCGCTGATCAAAGCAGCTTTTCCAGCAGGACCAATCCGCTTCTGTCAAATAGGTTGGGTTACACACAGATCGAAGTTTTGCCAGTCCAGGAATTCTTCCGCTTCCTCCAACTTTAGCATTGGCTCGCCTTGCTGTGCAGAACTTCTACATACCCATTGCAGAAAACTACATTTGAACACACTTACCAACACTCCCCAGGTTCCCCTGGCCTCATTTCAGCTCTCTATGCTTCTCTAAAAAAAGTGTTCTACCACCCCTCTTTACCTATGTAGCTCAGTGGGAATGAGACTTGCAAACTAAAAATAGACTTAGCAGACTGGAGTGAGGCCTGGTCCTCTGTGGCTTCAATACAGCGATACGGCATATAAGGTGCTTTTACGTTGGTATTTGGTCCCCACCTGCATTGCCCATGGCAATCGATCCAACAGTGACCACTGTTTCCGGGGCTGTGACCATCGGAGTGATGTGATACACCTAGAGTGGACATTCCCTAGACTAATTAGTCTCTGGTCTCATGTATTTGGCCTCCTATTCATGTTGTTCCACCCGCCCATAAAAAAGAAGCCAAGTTTGCCCTATTATATTGTCCAATCCGAGGCCTGTTCGCCTATCAGCGAAAGCGTGCTTCCAAACTATTTTTGTCAGCTAAAGCCTGAAAATGTCCAAATTGGGCCCAAAGAGTCAATATTTTGTGTGGCCACAATTATTTTCCAGCACTGCCTCTTGGGCATGGAGTTCACCAGAGCTTCACAGGTTGCCACTGGAGTCCTCTTCCACTGCTCCATCATGACATCACGGAGCTGGTGGAAGGTAGAGATCTTCTGCTCCTCCACCTTCCATTTGAGGATGCCCCCAAGATGTGCAATAGGGTTTAGGTCAAGAGACATGCTTTGCCAGTCCACCGCGTTTACCCTCGTCTTCTTTAGCAAGGCAGTGGTCGTCTTGGAGGTGTGTTTGGGGTTATTATGTTGGAATGCAGCCCAGCCTCTGAAGGGAGGGGGATTATGATCTACTTTGGTATGTCATAGTACATGTTGGCATTCATGGTTCCCTAAATGAACTGTAGCTCCCTAGTGCCAGCAGCACTCATGCAGCCCCAGACCATGACACTCTCACCACCATGCTTGACTGTAGGCAAGACACACTTGTCATTGTAGTCCTCACCTGGTTGCTGCCACACACGCTTGACACCATCTGAACCAAATAAGTTTATTTTGGTCTCATCATATCACAGGACATGGTTCCAGTAATCCATGTCCTTAGTCTGCTTGTCTTCAGCAGACGGTTTGCGGGCTTTCTTGTGCATCATCTTTAGAAGAGGCTTCCTTCTGGGATGACAGCCATGCAGACCAATTTGATGCAGTGTGCGGCGAATGGTCTGAGCACTGACAGGCTGTCCCCCCCCCCCTCCTCTTCAACCTCTGCAGCAATGCTGGCAGCACTCATACGTCTATTTCCCAAAGACATCCTCTGGATATGACGCTGAGCACGTGCACTCAACTTCTTTGGTCAACAATGGCGAGGCCTGTTCTGAGTGGAACCTGTCCTGTTAAACTGCTGTATGGTCTTGGCCACCGTGATGCAGCTCAGTTTCAGCGTCTTGGCAATTTTCTTTTAGCCTAGTCCATCTTTATGTAGAGAAACAATTCTTTTTTTCAGATTCTCAGAGAGTTCTTTGCCATGAGGTGCCATGTTGAACTTCCAGTGACCAGTATGAGAAAGTGAGAAGGATAAAACCAAATTTAACATACCTGCTCCCCATTCACACCTGAGACATTGTAACACTAACGAGTCCCATGACACTGGGGAGAGAAAATAGCTAATTGGGCCCAATTTGGACATTTTCACTTAGGGGTGTACTCACTTTTGTTGCCAGCGGTTTAGACATTAATGGCTGTGTGTTGAGTTATTTTCAGGGGACCTCAAATTTACACTGTTATAGAAGCTTAACACTCACTACTTTACATTGTAGCAAAGTGTAATTTCTTCAGTGTTGTCACATGAAAAGATATAAAAAAATATTTACAATAATGTGAGGGGTGTACTTACTTTTGTGAGATACTGTATAATATTCTTTGTTAGCCTGGGCTTAGTACTTAACTTCTGTGATTTAGAGCGCCTTGACAAACTAACTGAAGCTAATCAATAAAGCCTAGTCTAGGACCTTCCCCCCCCTGTAATTGGACAATAAATCACAAACTGATGAACAATTTTTCTACAAACGTTTAGTCAAACATTTGTGTATGGCCAGCTTAAAGCTAGAACTTGTAATGTTTTAGGCACTGGGGGAGAATTGGGTGATATTTTCAAAGAACACACACTGCACTGCTGCGAAAATTACAGTTGCATACGAGGACACTCACAATATAATGTCGAAGGCTCTTCCTTTCATGGACTTTAAATGTGCTGCGGAATGAAGTGATATTCTTGTCAAATCGGTCTATGTGTTTTCCCAAGAATTCCTTCACATCTTCAATGTTTTTTAAAGTGCAGGTATTGGACGGTGCAGTGATAGGGTGTTCTGAAACAAATAAAAATGTACAATTAAAGCCTTGGAAAGGCTGGAGCAGTGAGGCAGCAACAAACTTTAAAATACTCTATACTTTGCACTTACAGTATCTGTATTTTAGGTTTCCAAACTGATTGGAGATTCAGGGGGATATTGTTTTAATAATGTGTGACAAAATATTCAAGAGTTCCTCCATCCTCATCCCTCTGTCTATGATAAACCCTAAACCCAAACTCCTCCTAATGATAATTTTCCTTAACCACTTAAGCCCCGGAAGATTTTACCCCCTTCCTGACCAGGGGGTATTTTGCGATTCGGCACTGTGTGACTTTAATGGACAATTGCGCGGTCGTGCGACGCTGTACCTAAACAAATTTGATGTCCTTTTTTCCCCACAAACAGAGCTTTCTTTTGGTGGTATTTGATCACCTGTGCGATTTTTTGATCATGCGCTATAAACAAAAAAAGAGCGACAATTTTGCAAAAATAATATTTTTCACATTTTTAATATGAAATTCCCAAAAAAAAATAATGTAAAAATCTAAATTTTTTAACATTTTCAGCCAATTTGTTTTATGCTACATATGTTTGGTAAAAAAAAAAAAAACAAAAAAAAAAAACGCAAAAAGCGTATTTTGATTGGTTTGCACAAATTGGTTTGCACAAAAGTTATCGCATTTACTAACAAAGGGAAAGATTTGTCATTTTTGTTGTTTTTTTTTTTTTAACGCGTAATGGTAGTGAAGGGGTTAACTTTTTTTTTGAGAGGGAGGGGTGGTGTGTCCCCCTAGGGGCGTGATTCTAACTGTGATTGGCTGTGGCTTGAGCTGTACGAACAGTGATTAACGGTCCTACATAGTAGAACCGTATGATCACTAGTTCTACACAGGGGAGAATGACAGGCGGCTTGTTTATATCAACCGCCTGCCTTTCTCCCTCTCCACCCGACGATCGCGAGTGACCGCGCTCGCTCCCCAGAGCCTCACAGGCTAGTGACGTACCCATACGTCTCTTTGCCTGTGAGGGGCTGACCGCCGCAGTATATGTGCTTGCGGCGGTCAGCAAGTGGTTAAAAGGGTGACTCCACTTTTGTGGGGGGGGGGGAATCACCAAATAAAGAAAAAACAATATATATACACAATTGCGACACAAATCATACTTGTAATTGAATGTTATTAAAAATTACCTTTCCTTTTCAATCTGCAGCTGTTGTAATTTTCTGAAAATGTCATTTTCTGTACACAGAATGTATACTGACCACACCCCCAGAAACATAATTTCCTGCTTGTGTGATTGGCTCACCAATAAAAAGCTTAAAAAAAAAAAAAAGTGCCTATACTGTTTTTAATCCAGTAGTGCGCTGTCTCACCCTGCTCTGCACATGCTCAATTGCACTCTAGAGGCCGATCAGCTGACAGTTTAGGATTTACTGTTGCTGAAGGGGAAAGCAACAGGAATAACAGACTGGGCAGAGGGAACACAGATTAGAGAGAAGAAAAGAAAAGAAAAACAGGATTGTTGACAGGACAAACTCAGCTGTCAGGAAGACACAAAAAAAAAATGTGTGTGATATTTGCTCCTTTCTCCCTCCTCAGCAGCCTGTGAGCTTCAACACCGTAAAGCTTCTGTCAGCCTTCCTCTCTAAATGAGCCAAGACATACCATCAAGGCTGAAAATGTACATGTTTTAATTGAAGACAGTGACATATTAGTGTAAGAGACCAAGGAGAGGGGGAGAGTTTCCAATAAGAAAGTGACTGCTCTTGGCTTCAACAAAATGGTGGCCTCCAGCAAAAATAAAACAGGAGCAAAGCTGGAGTCAATTTACAGAAAACATTCATTTTGGTAACATAATTATTACTATGGAATGTACGTTTCTTTGTTAAAGAACAGTAAATTGTTACCAAACGATTATGGGCAAAGTTAAATTTTAAATTAATAGTAAATACTCATCTCTTCTACTGCGTGGTTCAGTTTAAAGTAGTTGTAAAGGCTCAAGGTTTTTTACTTTCATGCAGTCTATGCATAAAGGTAAAAAAACCTGTGTGCAGCAGCGCCTACACCCCCCCCTCCCCCAAAGAGTACCTGTGTCCCATCTCAATCAAGCGAAGTGCACGAAAGCCTCAGCTCTCCCAGGTCTCGCCCCCTTTTCGTTGGTTGAGACAGCAGTGGTAGCCATTGACTCCTACTGTCAATCTCAGCAAGTGAGCCAATGAGGAGAGAGTGAGGACAGGGCCAATCTGCACTGTGTGTGTAAATGGACACACAGAGCAGTGGCTCGGGAGTGAGCCTGCTCTGATGCACCCATAGCAAGTAGGCAGGAGGGACGGGCCTGAAGGGCTGGTGGGGGACCCGTGAAGAGGAGGATCGGGGCTGTTCTGTGCAAAACCAACTGCACAGAGCAGGTATGTTTGGGATTTAAACAAAACAAAAAAAAAAAAAAAAAAAAACAACAAACTTTAATGTCACTGTAAGACCGCATTCACACTGAAACGGCACGACTTCGGGGGCGACTTCCCAAGTCACGTGCACCGCGACTTCGGCGCGACTTGTACTTATAATGAATGTCTATGCAAGTCGCTCCAAGGTCGCCCCGAAGTAGTACAGGACCCTTTTTCATAGTCGGAGCGACTATTAGAACGGGTCCTGTAGCACTGCATGGACCGGGAAGGACCGTGACTTGTCAGGCTGACAAGTCGTCTGACAAGTCGCGGTAGTGTGAATGGAGACTTAGGCTTAGTTCACACTGGGTTGGCTTCAAAGTTGCCCGACTCTGAAGCCGCCCAACACAGCGTGACTTTAAGTGCAGCTTTCAAGCGACTTCTTTATTAAGTAGTGCAGGAACCTTTTTCTAAGTCCGAGCGACTTGAGTCACTCTGATTAGAACAGTTTTATTGCACTAAATGGAGCGTGACCTGTCAGGCGACTAATTCACGCACCAGTGTGATCCCGAGCCTAAGTGTTCCTCCTCTGGTCCCCCTCTGCGCCGCAAGGTTCCACCTACTAACCTCTACTTCACAGCAGGTCACAGAAACCATTGAGCTCAACAGGGGACCAGGAGATCAACACTCCTAAAACGGTCAGTTTCTCAGCAGATTCAGAGAAAATTTTCCCCTAACAACTGTGTAGGCAGTGAGAGAGGGTTTACTCTTTTCTTTTGGAGGAACAGATTTTTAAATAATTTTAGATTCTCGACAGGGTCGCTTTAAGCACTGAAATCCCCAAAAATAACTAGGACAATGCTGCATATGAATCGACCAGTCCAGAATAGACCAGCTTAGAAGCAGGAGAAATGTTAGAAGAATAGAAAACTTCCAGATGTGTCGGATTTTTATTTTGGTTCTGCTGCTCCTCTCCCAGCCACTACCTCACCTATAATTGGCAGCTGAGGCTGTATGCAGGAGAACTGCTCCCTAACTAAAGCTGCCCATACACTGTGCAAATTTTGGCCGATTTCCTATATAATACTAATAATTTCTGGTGAACCAGCTCAAATATGCACAATGAGTGTCTCATCCAGCACCCCCACTGCCGACAATTTTAATTGAAGGTTTAGGGGGGAAAATTGTTGACTGCATTCAATCAGGTGCAGCCGCTGTTCAGGTATTTTGACAGACCAGCTGCAACTGTTAGAATGCAGTAGCCCGACAGGAGGGATTCATTCATCCGTGTTGTTAGAGTGGAAGCAGGCTTAATGAAAAATATCCAAGTGTACGGCCACCTTAAAGGAGGTGCTCCAGTCATTTTTGTGTTTGTTAAAAGAAAGCAGTTACAAAAACTGTAGCTGCTGACTTTTATTAAACAGCCACTTACCTGTCCCAGAATCCAGCGATGTGCTTACCCGAGCCATTCCTTCCTTCGGTCTTCTGTTCCCGGCATCTCAACCATGAGCAGCAGGTTGTGATAGCTTGCAGCTTCACAGCCGGGTGCCCGCCGCACATTGTGAATGGCCCCGCAGTTTTTTGGGACCAGTGACGTGTCCCAGAAGTCTGCAGAGAGGGAGGGAGAGCGGAGCGAGTACCTGTCAAAACCAGGTACCCACTCCCACCTCAAAAAAAAATGCCATTTGCTGAAGAGGAGGGGGAGAAGGCCTTAAAGCAGAACCTTTCTGGTGGAACTCAATTTAAAGCTTTAGCATTTATAAAAAGAGAGCTACTCTGACTTACCTGGAGTGTTGTAACAAAAATATAAGCATAATAAGCACTTATAAGCAATATAAGCAAAATAGCAGAGATGTATAGTAACTAAGTAGAACTACTTCACTACTGTACTTAAGTACCGAAAGGCGGTATCTGTACTTTCCTAGAGAAGAATTTTTTTCTCCTACTTCCACTTTTACTTCACTACATTTTTTTGATGATTTCAATACTTCTACTCCGATATTTTTTTTTGTGCTGCATAGTTACTAGTTACAATTATAAAAATTACCACTGCCAGAACAGTAGATGGCAGGTTTCATGAAGTTCAAAAAAATGTGTATAATGTCATGTGTAGTGTATAATGTCATGTGTACTTTTGACTTCTTTCTTTAATAACTTTAACTTTAATAAACTTTTGACTTCTTTCTTTAATAACTACATTACACAGTAATTGTACTTTTACTTTCAGTACTTGAGTAGCAAAATTAAAAAAAACAAAAAAAAAAAAAACACACTACTTGCACTACTTAAGTTTAAAAAATGTTGAATACTTTAGTACTTCTACTCAAGTCACTTTTTGATCGAGCACTTGTACTTTTACTCAAGTATGGGTTTCGAGTACTTTATACAACTCTGCAAAATAGGCATTTCGCGTAAGTTAGAGAGCTCAGCAATATAGAGGTTTAATAAGTGGCACCGTCAGGTTGTGATTTATTAGATGCAGTAAGACAATCCAGACATATCTTATCAGGAGGTGAAAGAAAGGCTACATACCTGGGTTCTCCTCTTTTTCTAAGGACCGGGCAATGCACAGGATGCTGAAGCTCTCCTCCTTATCATTGTAGAAGGTCTCCTCAAACAGAATGGGTAAGGAAAGAGAGAAGGCGAAACCAGTGCCCAGCTTAACCTGGGTCCCCTGAATAAAAACCTCCTGCAAAATAAAAAAAAAAAATAAATAAAAAAAAAAAACTACAGGTTTTTGTTTTCTGAATTTAGTGCAATAAAAAAAAATTGGATTTTGACATACCGTGAAATCCATTTCTCTGATGTACTTTGACAGACACAGCCCCTGTCATTCTTGACCATTTGACAGACACAGCCCCTACAGGAGTAGGACACTAGGCAGAAACTACACCCATGGACAGTCCCACGAGGTATTACAAGCAGTGTCAGGAGAATTATAACTCCACAGAGGGGTGGGTGCTGTGTCCGTCAATGAACATCAGAGAAATGGATTTTACAGTAAGTCAAAACTTCCATTTTCTCTTTCATTCATTGACGGACACAGTTCCTGTCATTCTTGACCATTGGGACATCCCAAAGCAGTGTCAAACATGAGGGGTGGGAAACAGCAACAACATTTCCATGGTTAAACAGTAGCCAACCAGGCGACAGGGGCTCAACCAAAAGAACTGGAGCCCATCTGAAAAAAACAATACACCCTCAAAAGAGGATCAGGTCCTCAAACAGCAGCCTGCAAAAGCTTGCAGCCAAAGGAAGCATCCGCAGATGCCAACACATCCACCTTATAAAACTTTGTAAAAGTGTGCACCAACGACCAGGTGGCTGCCTTGCAAACCTGCGTCACTGACGCTTGAAGACGGAAGACCCAGGAGGCACTAAGCGCCCTAGTAGAGTGGGCCTTGACAGGGAAAGGAGGAACCTGACCTCTGATGGAATAGGCCTTAACCACCGTCTGTCTGATCCATCTGGAAATAGTCGCAGAGGAAGCGGACACCCCTTTGCGAAATCCATCTGTGAGCACAAATATAGAGTCGGACTTCCAATAAGACTCCGTAGCTGCCAGGTACACCCTAATTGCCCGGACCACATCCAAGGCATGCAAGGCAATTTCCTTCGGATTTGTTTAGGCCTGGGACACAAAGGCAGCAACACAATGTCTTCATTCAAATAAAAGTCAGAGATCACCTTAGAAAGGAATGACCGACAGGGGCGAAGCACCACCATATCCTTGTGAATCACCAAATAAGGCGAGCAACAGGAGAACACCGCCAGTTCTGACACCCTGTGCGTTGAAGTGATAGCCACCAAAAAGGCTACTTTCTGGGACAGCGTAAGCAGGGGAATTTGGTTCCGCCAGTGCGGCAACGGAGCCTGCACTGGCGGAACCAAATGTCGGACACCCTAAAGCAGTGGTTCTCAACTTTGGTCCTCGGGACCCACTAACAATCCAGATTGTAAGTATTACCTTGGAGAGATGCAGACTAGAATACTGCAATCACTGAGCAGCAAATTAGATTACTTGTGATGTAATTTAGTTATCTTGCAAACCTGGCCTGTTAATGGGTCCTGAGCGCATGAGTTGAGAACCACTGCCCTAAAGAAAGGTACGCACCAGGGAGTGTGTGGCCAAAAGGTCATTGGAAAAAGATTGCCAAGGCCGGGACCTGGCCCTTGATGGTACTTAAAGCCAAATTCTGTTCAACTCCCCGTTGAAGGAAGGTTAAGATACAAGCAACCGAGAAGGAGTGAGGATGAACCCCAAAAAGACTCACACCACACAATGTACGTCTTCTACGTACGATGGTAGATCTTCCTAGAGGTAGATTTCCTAGCTTTTAACAACGTAGGAATCACAGACTCAGACAAACCTTTATCCTTTAGCACCTGGCGTTCAAAATCCAAGCCCTCAAAGTCTGCGACTGTAAAAGCAGGACGGAAGATCGGTCTTTGGGACAGCAGATCCTCCCTGGGAGGAAGCTTCCAAGGAACATCGGCGATCAGCCGCACTAGATCGATGTACCAGGCCCAGGGGGGCCAGTCCGGTGCCACTAGGATGACCGCAATCCCTTTCGCCTCGATCCTGCATAGGAGTCTGGGTGGCAGCTTGAGAGGAGGGAAGACGTAGATAGGCGATACTGACCCCACGGGGCCACAAGGGCGTCTGTGGCATCTGCCAGAGGATCCCGTGACTGAGCCACAAACCTCTGCACCTTTCTGTTTAGCCAAAACGCCAACCGATATACCTGGGGGGTGCTCCACCAGAGACACAGCTGATGAAACCTCTCCAGATGAAGGGACCACTCCCTTTGGTCCAACGCATGCCGACTGAGGTAATACGCCTGCCAATTTTCCACCCCGGGAATGTGTACAGGGGAGAGGGCTGGAACAAACCGTTCTGCCCACCTTAGAATGCCAGCTAACTCCAGAGCTGCCAGGGCACTTCTTGGGCCTCTTGGTAATTGACATAAGCCACGGCTGTGGCATGGTCTAATTGAATGTGCACTGGGCATCCCTGAAGACGATCCGTCCAATGATCCAGACACAGTTGCTCTGAATTCCAGGACATTGATCGGTAGTCAGGACTCTTCCCATCGTCCAGATCTCCTGAGCAGAATGCTTGCTGAGGACGCCTCCCTAGCCGTATAGGCTGGCATGCGTGGTGACCACTGTTCAATACAAGGGGAGGAAGGATTTTCCCAGCCAGAGCACCAGAGAGTAAAACCACCATATTAGGGACTCATTTGTTCCCCAACTGAGCCAGATCTGATTGCCAAGAGACTGCAGACTTTTGTCCAATTTGGTCAGTATGGAACTGTGCAAACAGAACCGCCTCGAAAGTAGATACCATCAGGCCCAGCACCCCCATGCAAGTCCAGAGGGATATACAGTTGTTGGACAGCAGCAGGCGAATTGCAGCCTGCAATTTCTGGAGTTTGAACAGAGGAAGGAGCACTCTGGCTACGGCCGAGTCCAGAGTCAGGCCCAAATAAGTTAAGCTTCGTGGACAGAACCAGGGCAGACTTCTGAAAATTCAGAATCCAGCCAAACTCCCACAGAGTTCGTATTGTGAGCTGCAGGTTCTCCACCAGAGCAGAGGGAGACTCCGCTCGCAGAAGAAGATCATCCAAGTAGCCCAGTACCGTGATCCCCCATTGGCATAGCAAGGATAGCACCGGAGCCAACACTTTTGTGAAGACCCGAGGAGCGGAGGCGAGACCAAAGGTTAACGATAATGCTCCTCTCCCACAGCAAAGCAGAGAAAAGGCTGGTGACTGGCACAAATTGGAATGTGAAGATAGACACCCTTGAAATCTATAGAAGCGAGGAAATCCCCCTGATGCAGGGATGTCACCACCATTCGAATAGACTCCATTCTGAACTTCCGTACCTGCACAAAGCAGTTTAGCACCTTGAGGTCCAGGATTGGATGCACTTTGCCTTCCTTCCTGGGGACCGTGAACAGGTTTGAGTAAAAACCCTGAAAACGTTCCGAAGTCAGAACTGGGACAATCACTCCTTGAAGGAACAGGTCTTGTACCGCCCCATACAGACCCTGTAACCGGTCTGGGGACAGGCGCAGGTTGAAAGGAAAAAACCTTACCGTGGGACAAGAGCAAAACTCGATCTTGTAGCCAGACCGATACGGGTGGGGGCGCACCTTCATGCAGAAGGAGCCTAGTCAGCGGGTCTGGAGAAGCCCACTCTCGGCTTGGCAGACCAGGTTTGTTCGGATCCATCAGAGAAGGCCCTGAAATGCTTCGAGCCCTTGTCAGTCGACCCTGAGGGGCGAAAAAACTTCCTATGAGCCAAAAAGGCAGGTCCACATCTACGACGAGGTTCCTTTCCCTTAGTAGCCTGTGGAAGAAAGGTACTCTTCCCCCCCTGTGAGACCTTTAATGATGTCATCCAGGGTAGCTCCAAACAGGCGATTTCCTTGAAATAGTAGATTAGTAAAGGCCTTTTTAGAAGTCTAGTCCACAGACCAGCATTTGAGCCAAAATAAATGCAAAAGGACGACAGCCAAGCCATTAGGGGAGCCGCGTTCAAGGAGGTATCACATATGTGGATCTGTTCATCACACTCCCTCCCTGGTTCATAGGCACTTCCTATCTGTTTCACAGGCACTTCCTATTTGGTTTATCCTTTACACCATCTATTCTGATTAGCACACTCTTGGTTTATTTCATCAATTTCACACAACATGGCTCTCTGATTATGGGTTCTGCTGGGTAGTTTACACTACCCAGTCTATTTTAGTCTATTTATTTATTTATATGTACTACACAAGTTTTTTCATATTTACAACTATTTATTTTTAGAACCCTCTGGTGACCATTATCTATATGGATTTGCTCATCACATTATTGAATACACATTTCTTTGTGGAATCTTCTTATTGTGCCCGGATGACCTTGGATCAAGCTCTCTCAGTTCCCGGTAGAGACGTTCCCCCAGTGGTCTGCCCCCCACTATACTTAGGTGTTGATGTCATTGCTGGATTGTAAGTACACTGGCTGGAGAACATATAGGCTAGAGATATTATATCCCTTCCCTATCATTATTTATTAGTCCTTTATCATTTTTAATGCTATCTGTAAAAAGGATTCTCTTTTTTCTACAGTAATATATGATGCATCTGCTCCTGAGGAAGTGGATTACATTCCATGAAACGCGTAGAGCTTGTTTATGATGCATTCCTTATTTCTATTTTTTGGATCCTTCAATATCGCTTGACAATTAGTGTTCTACTCCAGTCTACAACCAATCAGTTCTTATGTATATGATTTGGTTTAATTATTACCATTTACTTGCCGTATCAATTATATTTATACTATGATGTTCTTATGTCTGTCGATGACATCGCCAATAAAATGTTTTTTTTATCATCATATGAGACCTACCTGCGTATTTTACCTATGTATGTACCAATCGTTACCACACACCTCATTCAAAGTCCCGAATTTTCCCCTTTACCCCTCTCCCATATATTTTTCATCCAACAACTGGCTTTATAGTATTGGTTAATATTTATGGCTATATATTTTTTACCCTTGTTATTTATTAACATGCCAGTTGTTATGAAATTATATCTCCCACCCTTTCTTACTTCCCCTTCCCCCCTTTCTTTTCTTTTCTTCATGAGGTATCACATATAAACTGCAGCCCCTGAACCAGCTGGTCCGCCAGCTCAGCAAAGGCAGGAGGGAGCTGTTCTCCCTCCAGGTCATGGCGTAGGAGCTTAGCCCACTCAGTCAGGGTTTGCGACACCAGAGAAATGGTAAATTCGTGCCTCATTGCTGAACCAGCTAAGGTGTACATATTGTGGGCCACAGACTCCGCCTTCCGGTCAGCTGCATCCTTAAAGGCCGGGGACTCTTCCACCGGAATCATGGTTGCCTTGTTTAATCTGGAAACCGGAGGATCCACCACCGGTGGCACAGTCCACTTCTTAAGAAGGGACTCCTCATAGGATTAACGCCCAGTAAAGCGCTTAGGAACCCCACGGGGACGCTTTGGTCGTCCTCACTCTTTAGCGACAATTCTGTCAAAATAGGCTGGAAAAGGGAACACCTTTGCTGCTCTAGATGGCTTATGAGTGCCAAAAGGTACCCGCAGCTTCAGCTGGGTCCTCCATCTTTAAGGTCTCATGCGCAGATACAATCAGTGCATCTACCAGCGCCTTTTCACGCATGGTAGCAGACATTGAGGAATGATCCTCACTATCAGAGGATTCCAGGCGCATGGTCGCAGACCCAGCAGGGTGACCCACTTCTGTGGCAGCCGAATCAGATTCAAGATCTGATGAGACAGATGAGGCAGGGGCGACCTCGCGAGACATTTAACTTGCATAGCCAAACCCCCATCCAGGAGGGGCTATATCGTGGCCGACCTAGCGCTAAGCTGATGCCTGCGTGTGCTCGCTGGCCAGACTGGGGTGATCACTGGATCTAGATTATCCCGCCAGTCACCCAGTCTGGCATTTGATAGTAGTTCCCACAGGAAAAATCGAGGGGGGAAAAAAAATCTATAAAATTTTGCCAGGACCAAAGATCCCAAGCAAGGAACAAGGTCCTTACTCCTGACTAGGCAGACTATAGCAGAGAGAGGGCGTATACCTCCAGGGACTACCCATGGGTGTAGCCAGACTTTTTTTTTCTACCTAGTGTCCTACTCCTGAAGGGGGCAGTATAACCCAATGGTCAAGAATGACAGGAGCTGTGTCCATCAATGAACGAAAGAAAACCCTGCTGATGAGATCAACTGCTTCTGCATCTGTGAATGCGACTGTGATCCTATGAGTGAGACCGGCAGCTTCAACAGACATACCGCGCACTTCTAGTGTGACAACACTGCTCCCACATAGCCAACTGCTAAGAAGCATTGTCACCCTAGAGAAGGAAGAGCCACTGGCAGAATCAACAAAGGAAAAGCGCACAAGAGAAATCATGCACTGCAAAAACAAGTCCCTCAGCATATGGGAATGAGGTGTATTTCAGAGGTATTTGCTTGCTTTTCAGATCAATTTGGGATATTTCGGAGTCCTGTTCCATTCATGCTCCTTCACAGGTGCGTTTTTTTACTCCCTCAAGCTTCTTCAGCACTCTGACTTGAAAAAGAAATCAGTTCTAAGGAAAACAAAAGGCCATGTACACAGGCCCTTACAGGGAGCTTTAAAACTGAACTCCGGGTTAAGCAAATATTATCGATAAATAAGAGTCTTGTGTATTCTTCAAGGATTCTTGGTATGCTTTGTATATTTATTCCCGATATGTGCAGTAATCCAGTGTGAGAATTTGATTCCGTGCAGGAGCTTCCTGTAATACAGACTGCTCACCGCTGCTCTCTCACCTTGTGCAGTGAAACTGGTCTAGTCTCCGCCCCTTCTGTGGTTTTCCATGGGCATCTAGTAGTTTGTGGAGTGTGCTGGGCCGCTCCCATAGCTCTGTTCTCTGCAAAAGCTATGTACAGCACATGGATGATGTCACCGCTACCTTTACAAGGTAAAATCTGGTTAATGTAAAGGCTTTTGGTGGATTTAGATCCTTTGTGGTTAGTGAGGAATGTATTTAAATAATAGTTTTTGTGCCTGGAGTTCAGCTTTAACCATCCCAAACAACTGGCCACTGCCCCCAACTATAACTGGCCTTCACAGCAAGGAGCACATAAAAAGGGAAACGCATGCAAAACAAAACCAAAGAAAATTCCCAGCTCAACTCACCAGCCAGTCTGCAAACTTTGCTGCCATTGTGCTATGTGCTGGGTGTCCAGTGCACCCCTGTGCTTTTAAGGAGGGGTGGGGGCTTCCTCCAGGCTCACCGGTCCTCTATGAATTGGAATGCATGTGCTTCTACTACGGAGGCTCTCATAAATCTACAAGCGTTAGGACTTGTAGATATATCGGGGTGCCTTGTAGCAGCTGTGCAGCTTATGCAAGTATTTGCTAATGTGAGCTAACTAAACCCCTGTTTTTAATGCAAACTGTTAAGACAGGGTAATTTGGTTGGGTGCAGAGTGGCTGGTGAGTTGAGCTGGGAATTTTCTTTGGTTTTGTTTTCTATTCCCATCAGTCCCTGCCCAACGCAGGGGATCATGATCCAACACCCCCATCACAATTATAAACACGTTAGAGCCAATTTTGGGAGGGGGTCAATTAATCGCTAGTATGCATTTGAATTGTAGAATAAAACCCATGCAGATAGTCTCCTGGAAGGCAATAAGGCCTCATGCACACAGGGCATTTTTACAGCTGCTTTTAGAAGCGTCAGGCGTTTTTTTTTTTTTTTGCAGCTTAAAAATGCCCCTCCATGTTTTTCTATGGCCTCATGCACACACAGGCTTTTAGGAGCTGTAAGTGGCATAGGCTTTTTCAAGCTGTAAAAAAAAAAAAAAAACCAAGGCCAGCTCGGTCTGGAGCAGCAGCGTTAAGCTGTAAAAACACCTGACGCTGCTAAAGGCTGCTTAACGTTGCATACAGCGTTAGGCCACGTCAGACGTTTTTAAGCTGTAGTAGTTGGATTCGAGGTTTGAAAATAGAAGAGGGCAGAGAAAGGCTGCTAAATGCAAATAAAACATGCATTAACGCCAATACAAAATGCTTCTAAAAGCACGTTTTTAAAGCTGCTTTTTTCTGGTGTCAGAACTGGCTTTGCAGCTCGTTTTTTCAAACGTCCCGTGTGCACGAGGCCTAAAACTTGAGACCTTGAACTGCAACACTTGTTTATCATTTGAATTATCCGAAGGTGCTGCATCACTAACAATACTGATAAAAAGGTCCAGCATCAGGGAAAAGATTTGCAAGATGTCCTTACCTTTCCATCCTCAGTCAGAAAGCTTCCTTCGTTGGGTTTGAGAACGTATGACTCAAAGTAGCTGCTGGAGAATGAACTGCTTGTTATACTTCCCTTACAAGGCACCAGAACCTGCAGGAACAAGTCAGAAGACAAGCTGGTAATGGAATAGACACAAAACTGTTGCATTTTCACATGGCAATCGCAAGAGTACAGAACTATTCAAGCCCAATTCTCTCCAAAATTTACTTAGCCTACCTCTACCCTCAATGGCAGTCATTGAATTATTTGACTGCACACAAGCTTTTGAAAGTTTAAGTGCCTATGCTAGACATTGCACTTACAGACGACTGCTGCAGAGGAACCCCTCCCTATTATCTTCTCCTATGTTAGCATCCTACTCAAACCACCCTACTTATTTCCCTTCATCCTCATCCTCATTTCAGATTTATCTCCTCTTTTTTGATATAACAATGCTAATCGCTTTGTCTTAAAATACAATCCATTACATCTTTTTCTTTTCAGTTCATTGGTAATGGTCTTTAGCTTTTGCCTAAAATAGCCATCCCCGTTAGGAATGTTATTTTGATGCGAATGTTGATGGGTGTTTATAACTGTAATTAAAATGTTCAAATTCACATGAGATTCGTTTTCTGTATTCTGCAAAACTCCTGGTTGATCCTGCTGCTCTCCATCTCCCCCTTCTGTCCATGTCCCCATTTCAGCTAGGGATTTTGCAGCTGTGGTGGGAACTCTGCACATGCTCAGTTTTCAGTGAGTTTCTCTGCTGAGTATTTCCTCTCTATGACATCTGAGCAGCCCATGTGACTGCCCATGTCACACATGTGTGCGTATACAGAGAGTGTTAAATGACAGCCCCCTCCCTTCCTCCTCCTCCATGCCCACTAACCAGCTAAACACAATGGGGGTTGGATACTACATGTAGATTGACGGAGGCTTCACCTACCTCCTATTCTAAGACATAGGCTGGAGGGGCATGACACAGCCTGTGACTGAGAGAAATACACCCACAACATGTTATTGCCAACAAATAATAAAGATTTGATTTCAAATATATATTTGTAGGACAACTGTAAACCGTTTATTGATATTTTTTTTTTTTACTCTTCATTCCATATGCTGCATTTCTTTTTTCTTTTGAACATGTGACCAGCACTGCTTATGCTTCTCTGCAGACAGGCTGGGAAAGAGCTGGGTCATGTGACAGCTCTGTATATCGATTTGAAAAAAGGTACTTAGATTTTATTTGAATTAAAATAATTACAGTGCCATCATTCACATACAGAAATAGAAGGGAGGATGTAAATTGAACAGTGTTTGTTTAGGATCGCTTTAATGAACATGTGACCAGCAGAAGAGGACTAGAAGCTCCTCCTGCTTGGGTTTCTCTGCAGACAGGCTGGGAAAGAGCTGGGCCATGTGACAGCTCTTTATATCGATTTGAAAAAAGGTACTTAAAGCGGAGTTCCAGCCATTTACTCACCTGTCCAACGGTCCAGCGATGCGGCCGCCGGAAGCCTCGATCCTCTCCCTCGGCGCCGGCATCACTGCTGTGGGCACCCGGCTGTTACAGTTTGCGGCTTCACAGCCGGGTACCCACTGCGCATGCGCGAGTCGCGCTGCGCGCCGTGATTGGCCGGCAATCTTCTGGGACCTCTGACGTGTCCCAGAAGATTGCAGGGAGGGAGGGGGAGAGGAGAACTTCCGCTCAGGGCGCCGCGGCGCTCCGAGCGGAAGTGGGAGCGGGTACCTGTCAAAACTAGGTACCCGCTCCCCCCCCCCCCCAAAAAATGACATGCCAAATGTGGCATGTCGGGGGGTCAGGACTCCCTAAAGCGGAAGTTCCACTTTTGGGTGGAACTCCGCTTTAAATTTTGTTTAAATTAAAATAATTACAGTGCCATCATTCACATACAGAAATAGAAGGGACAATGTAAATTGAACAGTGTGTGTTTAGTATCACTTTAATGCCTAAGATGTAACTTATCTGTGTTCCTCAAATAAAAGTAAATTTGAAGTAATTTGCCCCTCAGTCCTTGCATTTTTCCTACCTGGAGGCCAAGTGGCATGTTTTTTTGATAACGTTTCCAATACTTACCTGTTTCAGTCCTCTGGCTGGTCACGTGACACACAACATCCTCTTCACCTCCTCTTTGCTGCTGAGCAGTTCCTTTTATACAGAATATCACTGACAAAGGGACATCAGTACCATTCTCTGCATTACTGCCCAGTCTGTCCAGAGCACCATGTTGGCGAGGCCCAAGAGAAGTAGGTCCATGACACCCTGGGCTCGCAGGAAGTAGGTTGTTGCAACCCAGAAGAGGACTGGCAGCGGATTGCTGTAGGGGACAGCACCATTGATAGGGTGAGTATTTTAGCGATGCCGTCCTTTTTTATGTATTCAAATGCTGGGCTTCCGTTAACAAAAAAAAAAAAATGGAATTGAGCTTAATTATAGTTGAAGGCCAATCCCATCAAATGTCATATTTCAGATTGGATTAGTTGTTGATAGGCTTGCTTCTTACTCACTCACTTACTTCTCAAAGATGTTAGTGAGCAGACATCTCACTAGAATTAAAGCTGAAATTTTATCTACTTGTATTTTGGCTTTCCTTTTTCTTCCTTTCTCTCACATCAACATTCTAATAACATTTTAAATAAAACCTTTCATTATAGATCCTATTTTAGATGTGGTGATGTTATCACTGGGTATCTGTGCTTTTCTATGCAATGCAGGCAAATCGTGCGGTTGGCAGGGTGCTGCACATAGCTTCCTGAAACGGTTGGCAGGGTGCTGTACATAGCTTCCTGAAACCATCACAACACCCTGCCTCATGACATCACCTCCGGGTACGCGGCGGCGCCAAATTCAAAGAAATGGAGACCCGGGTCAGACGGCGGCAGTGAAGGTAGGATTCCCGGGTCTCCCGGTGGGATAGGAGACCCGGGCGAGCCGCAGAAGGCGGCGGGAGGAGGGGGGGGACATCCCCTCCTGCACCTTGGAATAACAGCCGAGCGGCTTCTCAGCTGCATTGGTTGTCATTACAAGACAGCCAACCGTCGGCTATGGACACCGGTAGCGGGGTGATACCTCTAGCTGCAGGCATCACCCCGGTACAAGCACTTTCCGAAATATCGGCAATATCGGTAAATCAAAAGGCCGATTCCGATATATCGGGGAAAGTGCATATCGGCCCTTGATATATCGGCTTTGCCGATAATCAGTCAATCTCTACTAGGAAGGCTGCATTTGCATGCAGGCTGACCTAGGATATACCTACATATGCTGCTGAGCCTCTATGATTGAAAGAACTGAGATCCAATGAATGAAAGGGACGGGCCAGGGACAGTCAAGGCTGGGGAGGAAAGTGCTAGATGCTGCTGGAGGTCCTCCAGGCAGGAAATGAGACCAGCTCTTATCTGACTTGCTGCAAAATCATAGGAAGCAATTTCAGTCCAGGAGAAGAGCATGTACAATTGAGAAAGGAAGGACAAAAATCAGATTTAATGGATTCCACCCAACTACCTTTGCAAAGCTGAATATCATATAAAACTCAAATTAGGATCCTATGTCACACCGGGGATTCTGTTGAAGGTGACAATTCACCAGGGACAAAGTCTTTAAAACTGAACTCCAGGATCAGCATACATTGTCTAGATACAAGAATAATGTGTACTGTTCCTTGAATCTCGGTGAGCTTTGTGAATTTCTTCCAGATCTGTGCAGTAATCCAGTGTGAGACTTCCTGTAATAAAGACCTCTCACGGCCGCTCTCTCTCTCCTTGTGCAGGGTGACTGATCTGGTCTCCACCTCCTCCTGTAGTTTCCTGTAGGCATTCTGTAGTGGGTGGGACCAGCTGGGCCCCTCCCACAGCTTGACTCTCACTCCTTGTGCAGGGGGACTGGTCTGGTCTCCACCTTCATCTTGTAGTTTTCTGCAGGCAGCCTGTAGTGGGTGGAGCCTGTTGGGCCCCTCTCACAGCTTGGCTCTCTCTCCTAGTGCAGGGGGACTGGTCTGGTCTCCACCCCCCTCTTGTAGTTTTCTGCAGGCAGCCTGTAGTGGGTGGGACCAGCTGGGCCCCTCCCACAGCATGGCTCTCTCTCCTTGTGCAGGTTGACTGGTCTGGTCTCCACCCCGTCCTGTAGTTTTCTGCAGGCAGCCTGTAGTGGGTGGGACCAGCTGGGCCCCTCTTACAGCTTGGCTCTCTCTCCTAGTGCAGGGGGACTGGTCTGGTCTCCACCCCCTCTTGTAGATTTCTGTAGGCAGCCTGTAGTGGGTGGGAGCAGCTGGGCCCCTCCCACAGCTAGGCTCTCTCTCTCCTAATGCAGGGGGACTGGTCTGGTCTCCACCCCGTCCTGTAGTTTTCTGCAGGCAGCCTGTAGTGGGTGGAGCCTGTTGGGCCCCTCTCACAGCTTGGCTCTCTCTCCTAGTGCAGGGGGACTGGTCTGGTCTCCACCCCCCTCTAGTAGTTTTCTGCAGGCAGCCTGTAGTGGGTGGGACCAGCTGGGCCCCTCCCACAGCTTGGCTCTCTGCACAGCCTATGTACAGCACAGTAATGTCACTGCTACTTTTACAAGGTCATATCTGGGTTTGTAAAGGCATTTGCTGCACACGGAGGATTTATATCCTTTGGGGCTATTGAGAGAGATATTTTATTAAAAGTATTTGTGCCCAGAGTTCAGCTTTAGGGCACAACTACAGAATATCTTAGACATTCCACTATCTTAAACCAACAAACTTGGGCACATCGCTAAAATATATTCCAGAATTCTATTTAATTGAAAAACAGATTAACTTTTTGAGCTTGTTCCAAATACAAAAGCGTACAATTTCCTCTAGCAAACAATTTCAGATCATTTCAAACTCATAAATTCTAAATATCATAAAACACCAGAACTTTTCTATTCAATCTGTTAGAAGTCCTCCTTTGAGTCTAATAGAGCGAGAAATGAGATCATTTCACGCCCATTATCCTAGCAGTCGCACTGACGGAAACAAACGAGAAGATTAAGCCTTGTAAATTAGGAGCAATTTCGCCCGTCAGCTGACTTGCAAAAGGTTCCGAATATTGTCACAGTCCTGACACAAATGTTCTCATAGACTGGATTTAACCGGCAGGGAGGTCGGGCGGTGGCACAAGAAGAGTTCGCACCGCCACTACAAATAATTACGTTTAGACATAATCTATGGTCATCAGTATTGAATAAAGAAAGAAAACCTCTTTATTGCCTCTTGAGAACAGGCGTGAAGACACGATTTTTCCTTAAATAGAACAGTGACGTGCTCAGTCTACTGTCTATTGAAGAATCACAAGATTAAACACAAGACGGGACGCGGCTGATACTGCTGACTTGCCAAGGCCTTCATGATCCACATAGAGACTAAAGAGTCTAAATAGAATGTTTTAGCCAATTCAAAACAGTTCTCTGCTGATGCATTAAGCCTCCAGGATCCTCCCCTCTGCCTGCCTTGACCAAGAAGCCCCTTTCCTGGTGCCATATGGCCCTCCACATTATTGCTCTAATTTATCCAGGTACCTGGTGAACCTGATGATCACTCTAGGGGGGTCAACCTCTCCCTGGACCCAGCAATCTCCTCCAAAAGGACTCTTGCCTTTTTTTTTTTGTTCTTTGTCCTCTGTCCCTCATTCTGCCTAGCTGCCTGGGTGCACTCCAAGTTGTAGCTAAATGCACAGGACCTGTCCTCTGCTTCCCTGGATCCAGGAGTCTATGGCACCCACTCTGACCCTTCACCTGCTGCTGGAGGCTCCTTGATCATCAGAGTGAGTAGATCTCTATGATGCCCTGTGATCCCGGTCCTGTGCGCCTTGGATTGCTGCCATGTGACTGTCATCCTGGGCTTACTGCCCTGTGGATTATTGTTCTCTGCTGTGTGATATTGCCACATCATAGACTTTCTCCTGGCTGTGTCTTACTGCTGTCCTATGAAATATTATTATTATACAGGATTTATATAGCGCCAACAGTTTGCGCAGCGCTTTACAATGTGAGGGAAGACAATACAGTTCAAAACCGGAGGAACTAGAGGGCCCTGCTCATTAGAGCTTACAATCTAGAAATATTTCCCCTTACTGTGCCACATTACTGCCCTGTGGCCTATTTGCCCTTGAGGTGCCAGATTGCTGCTGCTCCATAGATGATGGTGTTGATTTACTAAAACTGGAGAGTGCAAAATCTGGTGTAGCTGTGCATGGTAGCCAATCAGCTTCTAACTTCAGCTTGTCCAATAAGCTTTGACAATAAAACCTTGAAGCTTTCTATGCAGAGCTACCCCAAATTTTACACTCTCCAGTTTTAGTAAATCAACCTCTATTTCTCCTTGCGGTGCCCTATTGCCACCCATACACACGCACATACATATATATATATTATATATATATATATATATATATATATATATATATATATATATATATATATATATATATATATACAGTGGGTACGGAAAGTATTCAGACCCCCTTAAATTTTTCACTCTTTGTTATATTGCAGCCATTTGCTAAAATCATTTAGGTTCATTCTTCTTCCTCATGAATGTACACATAGCACCCCATACTGACAGAAAAACACAGAATTGTTGACATTGTTGCAGATTTATTAAAAAAGAAAAACTGAAATATCACATGGTCCTAAGTATTCAGACCCTTTGCTCAGTATTTAGTAGAAGCCCCCTTTTGATCTAATACAGCCAGGAGTCTTTTTGGGAAAGATGCAACAAGTCTTTCACACCTGGATTTGGGGATCCTCTGCCATTCCTCCTTGCAGATCCTCTCCAGTTCTGTCAGGTTGGATGGTAAACGTTGGTGGACAGCCATTTTTAGGTCTCTCCAGAGATGCTCAATTGGGTTTAAGTCAGGGCTCTGGCTGGGCCATTCAAGAACAGTCACGGAGTTGTTGTGAAGCCACTCCTTCGTTATTTTAGCTGTGTGCTTAGGGTCATTGTCTTGTTGGAAGGTAAACCTTCGACCCAGTCTGAGGTCCAGAGCACTCTGGAGAAGGTTTTTGTCCAGGATATCCCTGTACTTGGCCGCATTCATCTTTCCCTCGATTGCAACCAGTCGTCCTGTCCCTGCAGCTCTAAAACACCCCCACAGCATGATGCTGCCACCACCATGCTTCACTGTTGGGACTGTATTGGACAGGTGATGAGCAGTGCCTGGTTTTCTCCACACATACCGCTTAGAATTAAGGCCAAAAAGTTCTATTTTGGTCTCATCAGACCAGAGAATCTTATTTCTCACCATCTTGGAGTCCTTCAGGTGTTTTTGGAGTGTTCATGTGTCTTACACTGAGGAGAGGCTTCCGTCGGGCCACTCTGCCATAAAGCCCCGACTGGTGGAGGGCTGCAGTGATGGTTGACTTTCTACAACTTTCTCCCATCTCCTGACTGCATCTCTGGAGCTCAGCCACAGTGATCTTTGGGTTCTTCTTTACCTCTCTCACCAAGGCTCTTCTCCCCCAATAGCTCAGTTTGGCCGGACGGCCAGCTCTAGGAAGGGTTCTGGTCGTCCCAAACGTCTTCCATTTGAGGATTATGGAGGCCACTGTGCTCTTAGGAACCTTAAGTGCAGCAGAAATCTTTTTGTAACCTTGGCCAGATCTGTGCCTTGCCACAATTCTATCTCTGAGCTCTTCAGGCAGTTCCTTTGACCTCATGATTCTCATTTGCTCTGACATGCATTGTGATCTGGAAGGTCTTATATAGACAGGTGTGTGGCTTTCCTAATCAAGTCCAATCAGTATAATCAAACACAGCTGGACTCAAATGAAGGTGTAGAACCATCTCAAGGATGATCAGAAGAAATGGAAAGCACCTGAGTTAAATATATGAGTGTCACAGCAAAGGGTCTGAATACTTAGGACCATGTGATATTTCAGTTTTTCTTTTTTAATAAATCTGCAACAATGTCAACAATGCTGTGTTTTTCTGTCAGTATGGGGTGCTATGTGTACATTCATGAGGAAGAAGAATGAACCTAAATGATTTTAGCAAATGGCTGCAATATAACAAAGAGTGAAAAATTTAAGGGGGTCTGAATACTTTCCGTACCCACTGTATATATATATATATATATTTTGGAGGTCATAGAGGTTGGGTCCTGGATGGATGTTACATTGCACCAATATTTGGACTGTGGTCCCGGTAAGGGAAGTATGGGATCTCAGGAAGGCAAGGTTTAAGCCCTCTCCCAGATGAGCAGCTCTTAAAAACAGGAAGTCGTGTCAGTGGGGGTGGGAGAGTAGGAGCTGGAGATACACCTGGGAGACTGAGCTGCTAAAAACAAGTGTTTTTGTGTGCTGCATGGTGGCTGGAGACTTGGTGGCTGCTTGGGACTGCATACCTGGGGTAAAAGCCCCTGCCAAAAGCCGATATCGTATTATAATTTACCATTTATGCTGGAGTTAAGTGGACTTTTAAGTTATACCTGTTTTCTGAACTGTTTGCTGCTGGAAGCTTTATTTCTGTTGTGGAAGAAAATAAACCACGTCTTGTTTAAGTTTACCTGGCTTGTGCACGTGATCCCTTGGAGCTATCACCCCAAATATCACTATATTATATATATATATATATATATATATATATATATATATATATATATATATATATATATATATATATATTAGGGATGCACCGAAATGAAATTCTTGGCCGAAGCCGAATAATAATGAAATGCTTGGCCGAAGGCCGAATACCGAACACGGTGTTTCGCATTTTTTCCATTTATTTTGCCAATTTTTAGGGGGCACGCAGATGGGCACATTTTATGTTAGGGGCACTCTGATGGGCAAAACAAAACATTTAAATCAGCGTTGCTCTTAACATAAAATATGCCCATTAGCGTGCCCCTTAAAATAAAATATGCCCATCAGAGTGCCCCTTAACATAAAATATGCTCATCAGCATGTCCCTTAGCATAAAATAAGGGGCACGCTGATGGCCACATTTTATGTCAAGGGAGCACTCTGTTGGGCACATTTTTTTTCTTTTTTTTTTTTTTTAAGGGGCACTTTATAGGGCACTCTAATGTAATGAGCATGGCAAGTGGCAACAACATATGGCAGTCTGCACACTAATGCTTCTGCAGCTGCCAGCTACCGTATTCTTCTCCCCCAAATGTGCTCAGCTCCACATCACATACCTGAACTGCAGCCAGAGCCAAAAGCCACGAACAGGGGGGCGGGGCGTGGACCTAGTGTGAAGGAGCCACAGTCAGGAGCAGGGGGCGGGACGTCACACCCCCTACTCGCGGCCGGACAGGACACCGGCGGCATGTGAGAAGGGAGCCGCGATGAGGAAGGTGACATTGTTCGGCTCAAAATTATTCGGCCTTTTGACTTATTCGGCCGAACGCCGAAAGTGCTCTTTTCTCTATTTTCGGCCGAATAATGTTCGGCCGCCGAATATTCGGTGCATCCCTAATATATATATATATACACACACACACACATACACATATACACACACACACACACAATTTTGCTGCAATTTTACAGGGCGCTTTTCATAGGTCATGTGACTCACAAACCGCATCAACAACGCAACATGGGTCTGTTTTTGCCACATTTCCAATGCATTTCAAAAGGGGAGGTGCTTTTCTTTGTGTGGTTTTAACTGACAAAATATGTATAAAAAATGCGGCAAGCAGGACTTTTAACACCGCAACGGACCAGTGTGAAGACATCCATAGAATTTAAAGATATGCATTTTTCTTGAGCTTTTTTTTTTTTTTACGCAACAGATCTTCAAAAAAATGCTCAGAGTAAAAGCAGTATAATCAGCCTAAAAGGTGCCAATATAAAAAGGTGGCCGAAAAAAAATTCATATTAATTTAAATTCATATTATTTAAAAGATTGACTATAATACAATTATATATAAAAAAATAAAACTGTCCATTTCGGTTTTTGGCCAAGTGCATCCTGAATTTTCAGTTTTCCATCCATGGGACACCTGCCTTTACATGCACACAAACTTTAATGGCATCCTAGTCTTAGTATGTAGGGTTCAATATTGAGTTTGCCCACCCTTCTATCATCTAGGTCTTTATGGACCTTGCTTTGTGCACTGGTCCATATCATTTGGTGGAGGGGGGGGGGGGGGTATGGTGTGGGGTTGTTTTTCAGGGGTTGGGCTTGGCCCCTTAGTTCCAGTGAAGGGAACAGAAAGCATCAGCATACCAAGACATTTTGGACAATTTCATGCTCCCAACTCTTTGGGAACAGTTTGGGCATGGCCCCTTCTTGTTCCAACATGACTGCACACCAGTGCAAAAAGCATGGTCCATAAAGACATGGATGAGTGAGTTTGGGATGGGGGAACTAGACTGGCCTGCACAGAGTCCTGACCTCAACCCGAAAGAACACCTTTGGGATGAATTAGAGAGAAGACTGCAAGCCAGGCCTTCTCTCCAACATCAGTGCCTGACTCCAGGAAGAATGGTCAAAACATTTCCATAGACACACTCCTAAACTTTTTGGACAGCCTTCCCAGAAGAGTTGAAGCAGTTATAGCTGCAAAGGGTGGGCCAACTCAATATTCAACCCTATGGACTAAGACTGGGATGTCATTAAAGTCCATGTCCACTTAAGGCTCCGTTCACATGTAGGCGTTTTTGGGCGTTTTTGGAGCGTTTTTCTGCTCACTGATCAGCTCTCAAAACGCCCAACAAGACAAATCCCATTCATTGCAATGACCCCTGTTCACATCTGAGCGTTCTGACGCCCTAAGGAAAACGCCCAACGCTCAAAAAAGTACTTGAGCTTCTTTTTGGGCAGATCACAGGTGTTTTGTCCCATAGACCTCAATGTATAGTGATATTTGGCGTTTCACAAGCGTTTAGTTGCTCCTGATCAGCTCAAACAGCACAACTCTCCACCCAGGTCTCCACCCCCTTGGCATGCCTCTGCTGTGAGCACATTTTCCTGAAACATGGAGAACAGCAGTTAGGCAGTTTAGGTGACCAGACCCTGCCATACCAAGGTGACCATAATGAACTTTACTGACTTAGCCTGCTGCCATACCAGGGTGACCGTAATGTAGTTTAGGTGAACTGACTCTGCTATGCCAGGGTGACCGAACTCAAGGTGACTGAACTGACTCTACTATGCCAGGGTGACCAAACTCTTCCATGCCAAGGTGACCGTAATGTAGTTTAGGTGAACTGACTCTGCTATGCCAGGGTGACCGAACTCAAGGTGACTGTGAACTGACTCTACTATGCCAGGGTGACCAAACTCTTCCATGCCAAGGTGACCGTAACGAAGTTTAGGTGAACTGACTCTGCTATGCCAGGGTGACCAAACTCTTCCATGCCAAGGTGACCGTAACGAAGTTTAGGTGAACTGACTCTGCTATGCCAGGGTGACCAAACTCTTCCATGCCAAGGTGACCGTAACGAAGTTTAGGTGAACTGACTCTGCTATGCCAGGGTGACCAAACTCTTCTATGCCAAGGTGACCATAACGAAGTTTAGGTGAACTGACTCTGCTATGCCAGGGTGACCAAACTCTTCCATGACAAGGTGACCGTAATGAACTTTACTGACTTAGCCTGCTGCCATACCAGGGTGACCGTAACGAAGTTTAGCTGACTTAGCCTGCTGCCATACCAGGGTGACCGTAATGTAGTTTACAGTGAACTGACTCTACTATGCCAGGGTGACCAAACTCTTCCATGCCAAGGTGACCGTAATGTAGTTTAGGGTAAATTGACTCTGCTATGCCAAGGTAACCGTAATGTAGATATATATATGGAATCAAAGAACACAATTTTGAAGCCCTAAAACCCAATAAATGCCCCTAAAAAGTGCCTAGGGTTCTGGATCATGCCCCAGGGACTATGAATCAGGCAAAAAAAAGTTCTTAAAAATTGTCATTTTTGATAGAGAGCCAATTATTGGAAAAAAAAAAAAGATTTCTTTGTCTGGGGGGGTCTAAAAAGTGTACCTGTGAAGTTTCAGACTCTGTAGCATGTCCAGAACCATAAAAAAAAAAAGATCATGCAGAAGAGGAGGTCCCTGGGAGGTCCAATGCAGAGGAGGAGGTCCCTGGGAGGTTCCTTTGCAAATGTTGTAAAAAAAAAAAAAAAACACTCTGCTTTTCCATTGGTCACCTCATTACACAAAAACACCTGTTAAAAACGCCCAAAAAAACGCCTGGAAAACGCTTGCAAAAACGCCTATAAAAACGCCTGTAAAACGCCTGAAAAACGCCAACGCCTACATGTGAACGGAGCCTAAAGGCAGGCATCCTAATACTTTTGGTAATAAAGTGTGTATATATACACACACACACACACACACACGTATAAATATAATCTACCCAGAAGTAAACAAATAATTTAAGCATTTACCAACGTCAGGTTCTTTTTTTTTTTCAGTGGAGTTAAAAAAAAAAAAAAAAAAAAAACACACCACCAATGCAAGTGGAGGTAACTGCTCTCTGACCTTTGCTCACCTGCTGTGCAAAGTAATGATCTATGGTGGGAATTTTAATTAACTCCAGATTTAAAGGGCAATTGTGACATTCATCATAAATGTACAATATCATTTCACAGAACACGTCTAATTAAGAAACATGACAGGTTTAATTAAAGAGGCTTAGCAGAGACATCAGCGCTGCTCATCGCAGTGGGAATAATGAACATGATAGCGCACACTTACAATGCCGTGAACTTCTGCAACCTTGTCGATTAGGTCGGGCCTCTGCTTGTGGATTGCCAAGTAGAAAGCGTTGTTCAGAATGTCCTCATCATACATAGCCATAAGGGATGTCAGTTCCGCAAGGTGTACCAGAGAGGCGAGGTCGCTGGGCTCATGATGGCTCCATTACTCCTACGTATGTAAATCTGGAGAAAATGGAAACTTCCTGGATGGCTGAAACTCTGACACCTGTAAAAAAAATTGAATGTAGCTATAAACCCAAATCACTAAAAATGTCACCAAATCTTTAAGAGCTCAATCAATCAGATGGCAGATTAGTTCCAGTCTCAACCCAGAGCCACTGGCAGATGCAGGTACATCTACCTCAGGGCTGCATGCAGGCAGCCCATGGAAGTGGATGAACACGCATCGCCTGCATGGACACAATCACATGTCAAAGTTTGACATGCAAGGCTCTGCTGCCGGATCTATGAACCCGCTCCTGCCCGCAATTCAAACTTTGAAATGTGATTGTGTCCAGGCAGCCCATAGAAGTGAATGCACACGCAGTCCTGGCTGTGTTGCTATAGATATTTTAGCGATTTTATAGCATAAATAAAAGAATGATGCATTTTAGTTACATGTACTGTTTTTAGAAGTAAAGCTTCCCTTATTCATAAGCTAATGAACTTGTTGGACTGGTTCATGAGCTCAGGACAAGAAGTGATGCTATAGGGAATAAGGGGAAGAGAAAAAGGACTTGAACACAGCCATGTGCTTAGGACAAAAAGGTGATAGTTTTAGGAGGACTTCAAGAAGCAAGAAGTAGTCTGGACAAGGAGTCGACTGATTATGGATGGCCAATATTCACATTTTTAAAACGAATCGGTATCCGTCACAAACTTACCAATTTTACCGAGATTAGTCTTCCCCTGCTGCGGCGACCACTATGTCATCGGCCCAGGTAGAAGAAGCCAGGACTTTGCAGTGCACACATATATATTATATATACACACACCCATACATATATACAGTACAGACCAAACCTTCTCATTCAAAGAGTTTTCTTTATTTTCATAACTATGAAAATTGTAGAGTCACACTTCAAGAGGTAGTCACCTGAAATGGTCTTCCAACAGTCTTGAAGGAGTTCCCAGAGATGCTTAGCACTTGTTGGCCAATTTGCCTTCACTCTGGGGTCCAGCTCACCCCAAACCATCTCGATTGGGTTCAGGTCCGGTGACTGGAGTCAAGGTCATCTGGCGCAGCACCCCATCACTCTCCTTCTTGGTCAAATAGCCCTTACACAGCCTGGAGGTGTGTTTGGGGTCATTGTCCTGTTGAAAAATAAATGATGGTCCAACTAAACGCAAACCGGATGGAATAGCATGCCGCTGCAAGATGCTGTGGTAGCCATGCTGGTTCAATATGCCTTCAATTTTGAATAAATCCCCAACAGTGTCACCAGCAAAGCACCCCCACACCATCACACCTCCTCCTCCATGCTTCACGGTGGGAACCAGGCATGTAGAATCCATCCGTTCACCTTTTCTGCGTCGCACAAAGACACGGTGGATGGAACCAAAGATCTCAAATTTGGACTCATCAGACCAAAGCACAGATTTCCACTGGTCTAATGTCCATTCCTTGTATTCTTTAGCCCAAACAAGTCTCTTCTGCTTGTTGCCTTTCTTTAGCAGTGGTTTCCTAGCAGATATTCTACCATGAAGGCCTGATTCACACAGTCTCCTCTTAACAGTTGTTCTAGAGATGTGTCTGCTGCTAGAACTCCGTGTGCCATTGACCTGGTCTCTAATCTGAGCTGCTGTTAACCTGCGATTTCTGAGGCTGGTGACTCGGATGAACTTATCCTCCGCAGCAGAGGTGACTCTTGGTCTTCCTTTCCTGGGGCGGTCCGCATGGGAGCCAGTTTCTTTGTAGCACTTGATGGTTTTTGTGACTGCACTTGGGGACACTTTCAAAGTTTTCCCAATTTTTTGCACTTACTGACCTTCATTTCTTCAAGTAATGATGGCCACTCGTTTTCCTGTACTTAGCTGCTTTTTTCTTGCCATAATACAAATTCTAACAGTCTATTCAGTAGGTCTATCAGCTGTGTATCCACCTGACTTCTGCACAACACAACTGATGGTCCCAACCCCATTTATAAGGCAAAGGCAAGAAATCACACTTATTAAACCTGACAGGGCACACCTGTGAAGTGAAAACCATTTCAGGTGACTACCTCTTGAAGTGTGATTCTACAATTTTCATAGTCATGAAAATAAAGAAAACTCTTTGAATGAGGTGTGTCCAAACTTTTGGTCTGTACTGTACATGTATATACACACACACACACACACACACACACACACACACACACACACACACACACACACACACACACACACACACATATGGACTGCAAGCAGTGATGTGTGAGATCGGGTCTCACATCTCTGCAGGTTCCACTAGGGGGCATACCTTCTCTATGGCACACAGGTTCGTCCACCTATTGTTTTTTTTTTCCTTCATTAAATTTTTTGAAATCGTATTAACATCTGGGGTGACAACCTCTCATCAGCTGTCCAATAGATACTAGGATGCTACAAATGTTTGCATAAAAATGTAATTTTTTTAAATATTTTTTTGTGTATTAAGTTAGTTTTGACTTACAGGTCTATATTCATAATTCATAATGGTTTTTATTCACTTATACTCTTGTACAAAGGATTTAAAAGTCTCCTGAAGAAGCCACAGCTTAGGTGAAACATGTTGAGCGGAAATCTCTGTCCAGTGATCTTATAAATTTGGCATATTGGTTTTAATAATATGTGTTTTTTACTTTTGAATATTTTAAATAAAAATCGGTTTTAGACAGAAAGTTTCATTTTTTTCTATGAGCACCTAAAAAAATCTCGTCATGTGCTTTTTAAAAAAAAATGTTCACTGTGTAATAATATATAGACACAGAAGGGAGTACAGGGATTTAAACCAGGGATCTCCAAACTACGGCTCCCCGGCTGTTGCGGAACTATACATCCCATGAGGCATTGTAAAACTCCGACATTCACAGATATGACTAGGCATGATGGGAATTGTAATTCCTGAACAACTGGAGGGCCATAGTTTGAAGACCCCTGATTTAAACCATTAACACATACAGATCATCAATGAGCTTGATCAGCAGACCTTATTGATTGCCACCGCTTATCAATTTCCTTTTCCCATCAGGAGTCCAATGCAAAACCGTCTTGAGCACAGAGTTGGACATGAACAGCAGTTACATGGAAGGGCCTTATCACACGGCCACTCTGCACTGCTTGCCACCGTCGGCTCACAGCATGCATCACTGAGACCTTTCAAACACTTAGGACGAAAACAGCAGTAACTGATTTATGTATCGGACTAAACATTGATTTCTCTTCTGTTTACACAGAGAGATTCTCCCTTTGCATAGAGTAAGAGGAAAACCAGACAACCCATAGAGAATTATAGATCTCCTCTTCCAGGCAACTGCACTGCAATCTATGGGGAAACACCACTTCCCTTTAATTCCATCTAAATGCTAAACTAAACCCATTGATTTACCAGTTTAAAAAAAACAGTAACAATCCTGGCGTATGGTGGGAATGTAACTGTCGCATTGGTTGTGCTCTCAAGCAAACTATCAAAACACCTAATGGTTGGTGTCATAACTGATCATATGTGATCAGTGCAGCCCAAGCAGTGCCCATCAGTGATGCCAATCTGTGCCCATCAGTGATGCCAGTCAGTGCCACCTCATCAGTGCAGCCCATCAGTGTCGCTTCATCAGGGGACATCAGTGAAGGAGAAAAATTACTTATTTACAATATCTTCTGACCAAACGAAGAAAATTAAAAAAAAAAAAAAAAAAGTTGTCTTTTTTCATTTTTTTAGCAAATAAAAAAACCAGCGGTGATTAAATATCACCAAATGAAATCTTACATTGTGGGAAAAGAATGATACCAATTTCGTTTTGGGTACAGAGTTGCATGGCCGCGCAATTGTCAAAGTGTGACAGCGTTGAAAGCCGAAAATTGGCTTGGGCAGGAAGGGTTAAAATTGCCCAGTATTGAAGCGGTTAAAGTGAAAGTGGTATTAAACCAAACCGCAAAAATGTATTACATTGCAGCTTACCAATCATTAGATGTGGTGGCTGCATTAGTTTTCTTTTTTTTAGGCTTGGATCCTCATGCAGGCAGTCCCTTTCATGCCAATTGGGATGCAGCCCCTGCCCCGACACAACAGCTGCTGCCAAGTTGTCGCCTGAGTGCAGGGGAATGGCCCTGAATGCTGACGGTGTGCGGTTAGGCCAATCACCAGCACCCACGAGGCAGTCAATTTGCTGGCAGCAGTTGTGTCCATGCAGCTATGGTATGTCCAATTGACATGAATAGGGCTGCCTGCACCGGGAACACAGAACACCTGTGAATCCTCATGCGGGGAAACACGGCCCTTGCACAGGCATATGCTACAGTACACCCTTGTGAATGTGGCCTTAAAGGGGAGTTTCGGCCTCGGAAATTATTTTTTAATAAAAATACCCCCGGGACAGTCAGGGCTAGTACATTCCACAATGGATAGCCTCTGAACTGTCCTGGGTTGCACTTACCTTTTAGAAGAAATACTTACCTTGAAAAATTCTTCTCCAGCGCTGCCATCTCAGGTGTGGGCAGCTGAAGCCATGTCCACTTTGGTCCCACAATGCACTGCACCGGCCCCGCTTGTCACTTCCGGGGCAGGAGCATCATCCCCGCACAGCTTCTGGGCATGCCCAGAAGCTGTTTAGCAGGGAATGACGCGCCTGCACCGGAAGTGATGAGCGAGGCCGATCCAGGCGCATTGACTCCTGGGAGCGATGACGTTCAGCTCCCAGGAATCAATGCAAGCAGGAAGTGACGGCGCGGGCTGCGGCCACAGAGGGAGGAAGAGGAGGAAAGGGGAGTATATTTTCTTCAATATCAAGGTAAGTAAACACAAAAAAAAAAAATAAAAATAATCGTGACTATCGATTTCTTTTACAGGTGACATTGAGCAAGCGGATGGCCCAAAGTGGATTTTGAGGCCGGAACTCCGCTTTAAAGGTAAAATTATGGAACAATCACTGTTAAAGGCAACACAGCCCACAGCAGGCCAGTGCAATCATTTTTTTCCCAGAGCAGCCAACTGACCGATCCTAGCCAAAAGCAGAACTATATTCCAAAGTCAATTATTTGGAGTCTTGGGTCCAAAATGTCTCATGACACCAGAGAATCTCTTGCCAGGGAGGGGCGGGAAAAAATCTTGCTCTGCAAGAATAGCAAAAAAGACATTTGTAGGACAATCTGCCATTACTCTTGTAATAAGGAAAAAATGAGGCTGGCGCATTCGCCGCTCACATTTTACCGTCCAGATGGCCGCAGGGGAAGCAGGTTATTTGGTTCATCTGCCTTTGTTTCTGAACAGGAGATTACACATGACAAATAACTAGCTGTAAGCCTCTTAGTGTCCGCGCGGGTGCAGCTGGGATGCCGCGGCTCCCAAGCAAAATGAAAGTGTTATTCTGGAGCAACCAAGGAAAATTATCCAGTGAAAGTAAATGCAAACCCTTAAACCTCTTTCACACGGGTGGCAGACTTTGCCTCCTGAAAAGTGATGCTCAGTGGATTGCTTTTCAGAGATTAGTTGACAGCAGGTTTAAAGGGTTTCAGATGGGAATACGTTTGGCTTTTGCACAGCTGTTTTCCAGTTCCAATGGGGATTTTACATGAAAAACCGTGCCACAACTGGCATAAAGATGTTTGGCACATGATTTTAGTACAGTCCCATTGGCTGGACTATGCCACTTCTCAAACGCAACATGGCGCGTTAAAATTGCGCACTGCGGCTGAGGGTAAGAGAACTATCTGGCCATCCACTGAGTAAGTTTGGAGGTGTGGTCAAAAAACTGATAAACCGCCTGCCTGTTTTTATTAACCCTCCACCACCAGTGTGAACTAAATTTAACTGGCTTACAGTGTGCAGTTAAATCAAAGTTAACCACTTTACGACCACCCGCCGCAGTTAAACTGCAGCAGGCAGCCACTCCTGCGTGAACCGTCGTAGGTATACGTCGGTCGCGCGCAGGCACCTAGGGGGGAAGCTGATGCACGGGGCAGGCGGCACCGATTGCCGTGCCACCCACCCGCGATCGCTCCACACAGAGAGAAACACAGCTCCCTGTGTTGGTCAACGGCAGCTGCAGGGGAGAGAAGGGAGCGCCAACAACAACTAGGACATTGGAGTCTATTGCCGCTTTTCCACTGCATGGAACCGAACGGTTCGGCTCGCTTTTGTGCTTTTCCACTGCTGGTACCGCATGGTACGGTGTAGGAACGGTTCGGTACGGTACGGCGGCGCTTTTCCACTGCACGGAACCGAATGGTACGGCTCTTAAAAACAGTACCACCTCAATTGTGGTTCCAACAGGTACCATACCCGGTACCATATCCCACAATCCTTTGCATGCAGTCACTACTAGCCACTGATTGGTCAGAGAATCCCACCCACCCCGTTGTTATCCCACCCACTTAACTTTAGTACTACTTTAGTGGAAAACAAACCATACCGTACCGTACCGAACCGTTCCAACACCGTACCATGCGGTACCAGCAGTGGAAAAGCAAACCGGGCCAAGCAGGGCCGAGTAGAGCTGAGCCGGTACTTGCAGTGGAAAAGTGCCATAAGGGTGATGTCACAGCTCCTGAAATTTCCAGTGGATGAGTGCTCCCTCCTCTCCCTTGCAGCCAAAACTCACTAACACAGGGGAAGACCTGACCAGACTGTTCTAAAAAGAGGTGCACCATAACATTGCTTTGGCTTATTAGGGACGTGCTCACTATACTGTCACATTGTGGATGAACTACTATTGCCCCACCTCCATGAGACAGTTAGGATTTTTTAAGGACTGATTCGGTCCCCCCCCCTCCACAATTCCTGGGGAAGACTCGACAGACCATTGGGCAATTTCCCCTATTCTTGTTGCATTTGCACCAGTGTTTGTGAGGTCTATGCCAAAGGAATCCCATGTAGAAGAAATCTTTTGATCAAGTATATATTCTAAGTGAACATTTTGTCTTATATATACCTTCGGTACAGCGCCGCTTGGTGCTCAGCTGATTTCCCGCTGCTCTCCTCTTCTGTCAGTGGGGGATGTCTGCCCCTCCCCTCTGCAATGCTCAGAGTTTTGGTGCCAAAATTAATAAAAGACCCGTCTTAAAGTCTTATTTTGGGGGAAAAAATGGTAGCTACTTTATGTGCATCTACTTGGAAAAAATGTCCTAAAACCTTTTATTGTGACTGTAAAAATGTTTTGAGATTTTGTATTTGCATAATAAACTACAGTATACCCCTTTAAAAAAAAAAAAAATTATATATATATATATATATATATATATATATATATATATATATATATATATATATATACACACACACACACACACACACACACACACACACTACACACACACATATATATATATACACACACACATCTATCTATCTATCTATATATATATATATATATGTGTGTATGTATGCATGTACAGTGGGTACGGAAAGTATTCAGACCCCCTTAAATTTTTCACTCTTTGTTATATTGCAGCCATTTGCTAAAATCATTTAGGTTCATTCTTCTTCCTCATGAATGTACACATAGCACCCCATACTGACAGAAAAACACAGATTTGTTGACATTGTTGCAGATTTATTAAAAAAGAAAAGCTGAAATATCACATGGTCCTAAGTATTCAGACCCTTTGCTGTGACACTCATATATTTAACTCAGGTGCTTTCCATTTCTTCTGATCATCCTTGAGATGGTTCTACACCTTCATTTGAGTCCAGCTGTGTTTGATTATACTGATTGGACTCGATTAGGAAAGCCACACACCTGTCTATATAAGACCTTCCAGATCACAATGCATGTCAGAGCAAATGAGAATCATGAGGTCAAAGGAACTGCCTGAAGAGCTCAGAGACAGAATTGTGGCAAGGCACAGATCTGGCCAAGGTTACAAAAAGATTTCTGCTGCACTTAAGGTTCCTAAGAGCACAGTGGCCTCCATAATCCTCAAATGGAAGACGTTTGGGACGACCAGAACCCTTCCTAGAGCTGGCCGTCCGGACAAACTGAGCTATCGGGGGAGAAGAGCCTTGGTGAGAGAGGTAAAGAAGAACCCAAAGATCACTGTGGCTGAGCTCCAGAGATGCAGTCAGGAGATGGTAGAAAGTTGTAGAAAGTCAACCATCACTGCAGCCCTCCACCAGTCGGGGCTTTATGGCAGAGTGGCCCGACGGAAGCCTCTCCTCAGTGTAAGACACATGAAAGCCCGCATGGAGTTTGCTAAAAAACACCTGAAGGACTCCAAGATGGTGAGAAATAAGATTCTCTGGCCTTAATTCTAAGCGGTATGTGTGGAGAAAACCAGGCACTGCTCATCACCTGTCCAATACAGTCCCAACAGTGAAGCATGGTGGTGGCAGCATCATGCTGTGGGGGTGTTTTTCAGCTGCAGGGACAGGACGACTGGTTGCAATCGAGGGAAAGATGAATGCGGCCAAGTACAGAGATATCCTGGACAAAAACCTTCTCCAGAGTGTTCTGGACCTCAGACTGGGCCGAAGGTTTACCCTCCAACAAGACAATGACCCTAAGCACACAGCTAAAATAACGAAGGAGTGGCTTCACAACAACTCCGTGACTGTTCTTGAATGGCCCAGCCAGAGCCCTGACTTAAACCCAATTGAGCATCTCTGGAGAGACCTAAAAATGGCTGTCCACCAACGTTTACCATCCAACCTGACAGAACTGGAGAGGATCTGCCAGGAGGAATGGCAGAGGATCCCCAAATCCAGGTGTGAAAGACTTGTTGCATCTTCCCCAAAAAGACTCCTGGCTGTATTAGATCAAAAGGGGGCTTCTACTAAATACTGATCAAAGGGTCTGAATACTTAGGACCATGTGATATTTCAGTTTTTCTTTTTTAATAAATCTGCAACAATGTCAACAATTCTGTGTTTTTCTGTCAGTATGGGGTGCTATGTGTACATTCATGAGGAAGAAGAATGAACTTAAATGATTTTAGCAAATGGCTGCAATATAACAAAGAGTGAAAAATTTAAGGGGGTCTGAATACTTTCCGTACCCACTGTATGTATGTATGTATGTATGTATGTATGTATGTATGTATGTATGTATGTATGTATGTATATGGTTTGTGTCTCCTAAAATCCCCTGGACACTTTTGAATTGTATTTGACCTATCAATCCGCACACCAGCGGCTGCGTTCCAACACGCCAACTATTCCTCTCTCTCCAGCCACAATCTTCTAATCCAGGTTTGGAAACAACACCACAATCGGTGGTGCGAGAACATTTTTGGTACTAGCAAATTTTTTAAATTGACATTCATACACAAAGAACCAAAAATGGGCTTGTTTAGGAATAGAATAGCTCTCCAGGCACCACAACCCGGGGTTCCCAGGTCACCATCAGAAGGGAGAGCGATGAACTAGCGCCCTAAAAGAATGCTTGGATGCATTTCAAGACTTTGTTTTTGATTTTGACTTGAGCTTACTTTTTAAAACATCCTCCTAATGGCACTGAGAGAAGAAAAATCTAAATCAAAATCACTTAAAGAAATGGGCAGAAGACAAGCTCCCCCTTCCACGTGAATAGATTTTTGCGGTCAGCAATTAAGCTTGCGATTTAATAGTTCCATTAGAATCAAAAAGCAAGCCTGCAGGAATAAAACCAATCAGCGCATTCTTCTTACAATTAAAGAACAGTAGTTTTTCCCCCGGCTGTGATAAAATGATAGAAAAGAGGGGGCCAACAAAATTTATACAGAGTTCAGGAGCCAATCAGTGAATTCTGAGAACAGGCATTTTTGAAAGGTCAAGGATGTTGTTTTAACTAGTGATCGACCGTTATCGTTTTTTTCATTGCCGATACCGATATTTTGGTCATTGTGTATCGGCCGATATTTTCGTACATTTATAAAAAAATTTTTTTTTTTTTTTTTTACTTGACAGGTACTCTAGTGGAGGGATCTGGGGGTCTAAAAGGCCCCAAACCCCTCCTCTGCACTTAACCACTTAAGCCCCGGAAGATTTTACCCCCTTCCTGACCAGGGCCTATTTTGCGATTCGGCAATGCGTGACTTTAACGGACAATTGCGCGGTCATGCGACGCTGTACCTAAACTAATTTGGCGTCCTTTTTTTCCCACAAACAGAGCTTTCTTTTGGTGGTATTTGATCACCTGTGCGATTTTTTGATCATGCGCTATAAAACAAAAAAAAAAAAAAAAAAAAAAAAAAGAGCGTCAATTTTGCAAAAATAACAATACTTTTCACATTTTTTTATATGAAATTCCCCCCCAAAAAAATGTAAAAATCAAAATTTTTTAACATTTTAGGCCAATTTTTTTTTTTTTTTTACCATATGTTTGGTAAAAAAAAAAAAAAAAAAAAAAAATTGCAAAAAGCGTATTTTGATTGGTTTGCGCAAAAGTTATTGCGTTTACTAACAAAGGGAAAGGTTTTTTAACGCGTAATGGCGACGATCTGCAATTTTTTTTGCGGGACTGCGACATTGGGGCGGACAGATCGGACCCTTGACTGACATTTTTGACACTTTTGGGGTTACCAGTGACATTACTACAGTAATCAGTGCTATACATATGCACTGTTACTGTAAAAATGACACTGGCAGTGAAGGGGTTATCTTTTGAGAGGGAGGGGTTAAGTGTGTCCTTAGGGGCGTGTTTCTAACTGTGATTGGCTGTGGCTTGATGTGTAAGAACAGTGATCAACGGCCCTACATAGTAGAACCGTATGATCTCCATTCTTACACAGGGGAGAATGACAGGCGGCTTTGTTTACATTAGCCGCCTGCCTTTCTCCCGCTGTCACGGACGATCGGGTCCGCCGGGCAAACGCGCGGGGGGGTCCGTGAATGAGCGGGAGCGCGCATCTGGCGGCGCGCGCTCGCTCCCAAAACCCTTAAAGGCTAGCGACGTAGCCCTACGTCGTTTTACCTGTGAGGGGCTGACTGCCGACGTAAATAGTCGTGTGGCAGTCGGCAAGTGGTTAAAAGCATTCAAAACGCAACTTTTGTTCTCTCTGAAATGATCACAGAGCACCTGTGATCCTTCTATATAGGATCACAGGTCTCTATGATCATTTCACAAGTCCATCCCCCATAAAGTTAGAAAACACTCCCATAGGCTCACAATTAACCCTTTGATCACCCCAAGCTTCGCGCGTTGCGATTTTGCCACGATTGCAGCAGAAAAAAAAAAAAAAAAAATCACACCACGATTGGGGTGTCAATAGAAGCAATGGCATCGCAAACATGTCCCGCTTTTTGCCGCGATTCTGGAATGCCTAGGTGTGAATGAAGCCTTAAAAGGAAATCTGTTACTTTGCCCTGTATGAGAAAAACACACGCTAGTTGCGTGACAGGTTCACTTTAAAGCGCGATAGCAGAGTAAAGATATTGCGAATCCAGTATACCCACCAGTACATAGGTAGAAGACATATTGGCACCAGCTTAACATCAACTCTTAAAAACGATCTTTCCCTGGCACAGCAAAAACAAAAGTAAATTATTAAAGACGCTTCAACTCCCAGCAGCCCCAGCAAGTCAGCAGCAAGAGACCGAGCTGACCCACTTGTTAATGATAAAAATGACTTCACTTTTTTCAAAGGGTTTAAATATTTTAAAAGTTCTGCCCAGAAAAGAGGAAATTCACTCAAGTAAAAAAAAAAAAAGGTACTTTGACCAAAATGGAAAATCTAAACCGGTTCTAGAGTCTAATGCCTCGTACATAAGCGTCGATAATTGGCCGTGAATTTTCGGCCAACGTCCGATCAGCCGATTTTCGGCTTGTTAGTATGATGCTTCCGACAACCGGCTCCGACTTTTCGGCCGAAAAAAATCTGGTGTGCATGCTATAAAATTTTTGTTGGCCGTCAACACAACGGCCGATTTTCCGTCAGTCAGTACAGATTTCGGCAGACAAAAATCTGATGAGAAAGACTGGGCATGCTCAGAGAAGAAAAAACACACGGAAAGTAAACCGGCACATGACATCACTTCTGAAGTAGATTTTTGTTGGCCGACAAAATTCGTGTGCAGTCTAGGCACATTCCAACCAACACAACACCACTCTGGACAAAAGTTGGACGATCGGTCGGCCGATAATCGTTGCGTGTGTACGAGGCATAAAGCTTTGTTTCTGTAATACATTCTCTGCATGATAAAAATGTCCCCACTACCTGTCCTACCCACCCCCCACACCTAAACACTTACCTAGCCTCATGTCAAGGCACCAAAGCCATTTCCGGCTTCAGCAATGCCCCCCCCCCCCCCCCACACCTTCCTGCTTTCACAGAAGATACTCAGGTCAATGGAGCCATAGGCTTCTGCTGCTGCTGTCAGTCAAACTCCTGTGAAGAGGGAGCAGGGGTGTGCTTTACTGGCGATGTACGTGTCTATGGATACACACAGCCCGTGCACAAGTACCTCCTTTGCTAAGGAGGCACCCAAAGTAGGAAGAAGCTGACAAAGCTAGTGAGGACTGCCAGAAGAAGAAGTAAAGCCTCGTACACACGCAACGATTGTTGGCCGACCGATCGGCAGTCTTTTGTCCAGTGTTGTTGTGTTGGTTGGAATGTGCCTAGACTGCACACTAATTTTCTCGGCCAACAAAAACCAACTTCAGAAGTGATGTCATGTGCTGGTTTACTTTCCGTGTGTTTTTTCTTCTCTGAGCATGCCCAGTCTTGCTCATCTGATTTTTGTCTGACGAAATCTGTACTGACTGACGGAAAATCGGCCGTTCTGTTGCAAAGCCAACAAAAATTTTATAGCCTGCACACCAGATTTTGTTTGGCCGAAAAGTCGGAGTCGGTTGTCGGAAGCATCATACTAACAAGCCAAAAATCGGCCGATCAGACGTTGGCCTAAAATTCACGGCCAACAATCGTTGCGCGTGTACGAGGCTTAAGGGACCTCTCTGTGCAATATTGCACAGAGTAGGTATTATCTCTTTTTTTATTTTAATCCAACAAATAGCCTTTAGTATCACTTTCGGATGCACATAGGGGACACATCTGGAGTTCAGAACTTTCTGTAGTGCACCAGTCCACTCTCTCCTTTCTGTTGATGGCAATCTGGTGACCTGGGAACCCCTGCTTGACAAAAGTTCCCAAAACACACCCACTGCAGACTCTTTGCTCTCACACAGTTTGGCCGAATTAGGATTGGTTCACACTGCTGCGACTCCAAAGTCATGTGACTTGCTTGCCACTTCCTTGCGAATTCTGGGAATTATCATTGCAGTCTGCGGCACTCAAGTCACAGAAAAAGAAGTACAGAAACTTCCGCCACCTGTAAGAATGATCAAGCGGCTGTTAAGCCGCTATAATTGTTCTTATGGTGAAGTGAATCGCTGAAGAGGAAGAAAATGATATCTGAATGATGCCTGCAGCTGACTTCCACCTAAGGGGAATAGGTTAAAGAGCACCTGTCATTTCAGATCAATCTTGGCAGCACCTGTTAGCGGGCATCCACTCACCACCCTGCATATGTCCCAACACAGAAATACTCTTGCAACGCCACCCCCCCCCCCCCCCCCCCAAACCCCATCCATTTTTAAAAGGAGAAGTACAGCCAAAGCTCATTTGCACTCCTGTAACTCGTTTTCAGTGGGCTGAAGGCCGCTCTCTGCTGATTTTTTTTTTTTTTTTTTTTTAAGCCCGTAGCGTGTGCAACACACTCAAAAGACTCCACCCGGTGCATAAAAAAGTGCACACACACAAGGTGAGAACACAAAAAAGCACAGGGTGTGTGAAATCGTATGGTCTTCCCTCCGAAGAGGTAGGACCCGAAACCTCAATCCCCCGGGGCGCAAGACTCCTGACAGGGATATAAGGTACTCATGGTCTGTCTGGCCGAAACCAGACCGACCCCGTTCTTCAGGGGGACTGCCGAAAACAGCCCCCACCGAGTACTAAGTAGGGCTCCCCCGAAGGGAGACCCCGTGGGAGAGGGCGAACTAAGCCAAAAGGCCATATCCACCCCCTCTCAAGACTTAAGGCTGGGCCCGAGGACCCACACACTCCAGTCTGTGCAAATAAAGAAAACAAAGGTGACAGTGCAGGTGACGGACTCCAAAGAAAAAGACAGACAAAACAAAGAAGTGGGGAATGGGTAGTGGGGAAAGTGCTTTGGTGCCATGTGGAGAACCAAGGCAGGCCTTCCAGCCGGAATAAAAAATTCCTCTGGTGCAAGCCAAAAGGCCTGTCCCAAGAGGCAGGTGCGAAAAAGGTGTGCATAGTGCAGTGACCAAGGTGCCGAAAAAACTCACAGCGAGCTGCCCCTCACCAGTGAGAAATTAAGGCACCCCTGGGCTGCCACCCCAGGGGCACTTACACTACGGGCTTTTTCAATCTCAGCCCCCGGCCAGACCGAGTGTAGCCTATCCCCACCAGCAGACATCAGAACCTGGGCAGCTTAGAGAGAGCTTACCTACAACTGGGGACAGGCCCGCCACCAAGCCAGATCAAAACCCAGGAGAGAAAGCCCTCCCCTCGCCATCCTGTTCCTCAGCCCATTACATACAGGAGCAGTTCCACCGGGCTCACCCTCCAGACCGGCTTTCCTGCCCCCTTCAAACTGGTTAGGACAGTTCAACCCATTCAAATCAGAAGACGGCGGGCCCCACATGCTTTCCCAGATGACCTACTCCCCATACCTCAATACTCAGAGCGCTCCGGGTTTCGGTCATACTGGTACTAGCTAAGGCCCATACCAACTGATAAGAACAGATACTACACTTGATCTTAGCCAAAAGGCCGAGATGCATACTAGCTCATTATGTGTTTCTCTTGCAGGTTGAAAAAAAAAAAAAAAAAAAAAGTGGGGTTTACAACTTCTTTAAAGCGGAGTTCCGGGCTTAATTACCCCCGGGACAGTCAGGGCTAGTGCATTTAAGCAACGATAGCCTCTGAACTGTCCCCTGCTTTCACTTACCTGTAAGAAGTAATACTTACTTTGAAAAGGTCTTGTCCAGCGCTGCTATCTCAGGTGTGGGCAGCTGAAGCTGGAGCGTGTCCTCTTCGGTGACGTCGGAGTCCCAGAATGCCCTGCTCGTCACTTCCGGGACAGGCGTGTCATCCCTTAACAGCTTCTGGGCATGCCCAGAAGCTGTTCAGCAGGGAATGACGCGCCTGCACCGGAAGTGACGAGCGGGGCCGATGCAGACGCATTGACTCCTGGGAGCGATGACGTTCAGCTCCCAGGAGTCAATGCAAGGAGGAAGTGACGTCGGGGGCCGCAGAGGGAAGAAGAAAGGTAAGTATATTTTCATTAAAAACAAGGCCAGTGAACCAAAATTTTTTTTTTAATTAATATTAATATCCAATTCTTTTTCAGGTTCATCTAAGCTAGCGGACAGAGCAAAGATAATTTTTAGGGTGGAATTCCGTTTTAAAGGGGGGAGGCATGCTGCTTGACCAGTTATACATTTTACAGTTTGATATTGAAGGTGACAATTTGGCCATTTTCACATGAATAATTGGAGAGGGGGGGGGGGGGGCTAGTGCTAAGCAATGGTTTTACCTTCTAGCGCCCACATTTTGAGGAGGCTATAGCACAAGCAGCCATCACCCGCAGGATTCAGGGATCCCAGCCTATGACAGTGTTACCCCATGGCTGACGGCCATCTATTAACTCACAGACAACCCAATGCAATGCCAACTGATCGTCGTCTTCGAAAGCTCATGAGTAAAAGACTGGACAAAAGTGATTCTGGTTTCCTTGCATTTGAGGATTACAATCTCAGTCTTCTTATCACATGTTAATCTGCTGAAACCTCAAGAATTTCCTCCCAACTTCCTCTAAGGGAAGAGATCTCTGAACAACGCCCAAGCCCCCTTCTTATCACACACACGGATCATAAAATAAAATCTAAAATGTCTGGAGGGAAGAACCATATCTGGAGAGAATGCCAGGACTTAAAATAATACTAAAGCATATACGTATTAAGGTCGCTTCGTTAATCTCTTTTGCCCTCTTTATTTACAGGCCAGTTTCGGCACACAACCGTAATTCAACATCTCTAAATTTCGCCCCTTTTTAACAACTGAAACCACCAAGCTACTCATTCACTCCCTTGTTATTTCTCGCATCGACTATTTCAACTCCCTTCTCATAGGCCTACCACTTCAGTCTATCATTAACGCTGCTGCCAGGCTTATCCACCTTACCACTCAGTGTCTGCCTCCCCTCTCTGCCAATCCCTACACTGGCTCCCGATTGCCCAGCGAATTAAATTCAAAATACTAACCACACCATACAAAGCCATTCACAACTCTGCCCCGAGCTACATCACCAATCTTGTCTCCAAATATCACCCAAACCGTCCTCTCCGCTCCTCTCAAGACCTCCTACTCTCAAGCTCCCTTGTCTCCTCCTCTCATGCTCATCTCCAGGATTTCTCCAGGGCCTCTCCCATCCTCTGGAACGCTCTACCTCAACCTGTACGGCTATCTCCTACTCTAGCTGCTTTCAGACGATCCTTGAAAACTCATCTCTTCAGGGAAGCCTATCACACCGCCAACTAATCTGCCATCAGCTCATTCCCTACTCTTACCTCTTGTAACACCTGCCCCACTCCTTTAGATTGTAAGCTCTTCTGAGCAGAGCCCTCTTAATCCTCTTGTATTTTATTGTATTGTAAATGTACTGTCTCCCTCCAATATTGTAAAGCGCTGCGTAAACTGCTGGCGCTATATAAATCCTTAATAATAATAATAATAATAATAATAATAATTCGATAATTGTAATAATTTTCACTCTCCTGGCTTGGTTTCCTGACCACAAATAGGCAGGCGGAGCCTGCAGTTGTGGGAGGGGAGGATCCGGCCTTCTTAAGCTCAGGGCCGTCCATTACCCCACCCACCACTCCCTCTTTTACTAAATTCCATCTTGGTGGGCCCTCTTTATTTACAGGCCTGCCAAAACGACGGTTTCAGCACACTACAACCGTAATTCGATAATTGGAGTAATTTTCACTCTCTCAGCTTGGTTCCCTGACCACAATTGCATTTTAACAAGGATACATTGGCATTAATTAGCTTAGTAGATTTTTATCACTTTTTTTTTTTTTTTTTTTTTAAAGTTTCTTCCCCCGCATTTTTCGACTCCCACAGTGCTATTCCCAAGAACTTCTTGTTGGAGAGTGCACACCTAAATATGTTCTGTCCCCGATTCAACAGGACCCCATGTTCCAGCATGATGGTCAATTGTAAAAATGAAAAGATATCTTGGTTGGCAAATCTGCTGGTATCCAGTTTCACTGGGCAGGTAAGTATAACATGTTTGTAATTTTTTTGGGCTGTAATACCTGGCGCAAAAACTGATATAACCAAAGCAACCGCGACAAATTTTATTATTTTAGGACAAAAACAAAAGTACTAAAAGATACCAAATTCAGCACAATCACCCCACCAAACAAAGCAGCCACCACCACCATCACCTCATCTGGAGTGTACTTCCACCCTCTCTTCCCTAAGAGCCCTGGGGGCCCCCCCCATAAAGTAACAAAGTTCCCATACACAATTATTTGTGAACCATTCCATTGTAGATTTTGCTTTATGTTTTGGATCATTGTCTTGTTGGAAGACAAATCTCTGTCCCAGTCTCAGGTCTTTTGCAGACTCCATCAGGTTTTCTTCCAGAATGGTCCTGTATTTGGCTCCATCCATCTTCCCTGTCCCTGCTGAAGAAAAGCAGGCCCAAACCATGATGCTGCCACCACCATGTTTGACAGTGGGGATGGTGTGTTCAGGGTGATGAGCTGTGTTGCTTTTACGCCAAAGTTTTGCATTGTTGCCAAAAAGTTCAATTTCGGTTTCATCTGACCAGAGCACCTTCTTCCACATGTTTGGTGTCTCCCAGGTGGCTTGTGGCAAGCTTTAAACTACACTTTTTATTGATACCTTTAAGAAATGGCTTTCTTCTTGCCACTCTTCCATAAAGGCCAGATTTGTGCAGTATACGACTGATTGTTGTCCTATGGACAGAGTCTCCCACCTCAGCTGTAGATCTCTGCCGTTCATCCAGAGTGATCATGGGCCTCTTGGCTGCATCTCTGATCAGTCTTCTCCTTGTATGAGCTGAAAGTTTAGAGGGACGGCCAGGTCTTCGTAGATTTGCTGTGGTCTGATACTCCTTCCATTTCAATATTATCGCTTGCACAGTGCTCCTTGGGATGTTTAAAGCTTGGGAAATCTTTTTATATCCAAATCCGGCTTTAAACTTCTCCACAACAGTATCTCGGACCTGCCTGGTGTTTTCCTTGTTCTTCATAATGCTCTCTGCGCTTTAAATGGACCTCTGAGACTATCACAGTGCATGTGCATTTATACGGAGACTTGATTACACACAGGTGGATTCTATTTATCATCATTAGTCATTTAGGTCAACATTGGATTATTCAGAGATCCTCACTGAACTTCTGGAGAGAGTTTGCTGCACTGAAAGTAAAGGGGCTGAATAATTTTGCACGCCCAATTTTTCAGTTTTTTTATTTGTTAAAAAAGTTTGAAATATCCAATAAATTTTGTTCCACTTCATGATTGTGTCCCACTTGTTGTTGATTCTTCACAAAAAAAATTACAGTTTTATATCTTTATGTTTGAAGCCTGAAATGTGGCAAAAGGTCGAAAAGTTCAAGGGGGCCGAATACTTTCGCAAAGGCACTGTAGATGTTTGTTTTAAAACATTCATATGTAGAAATTTCTATACATTTTTTTAACTGTTGATAGGGATAAATTGACAATAGTTTGACTGCTTTAATAAAAAAAAACAAAAAAAAAAAAAATTAAAAAAAAAAATGTTCTAATCTTATCTAAACAAGCAAAAGTCCAATAGTGTATGAGGTCTTTACTGAGCAACAGTCACAGCTATTGTAATGTGTGAGAAAAAACAAAAAAAAAAAAAAACTTTCAACTGGAAGAACTTTCAGGCCGGCTTTACATATGTGCAGAACTGGATGTAGTTTTCACTGCATCCAATTCACAGAAAATACGAGTATAACCGGTTCTGAAAGGAGCCGATTTTCACATGTCCGGGGGCGGCCGCGGGGTGGTTTCCAAAAGGGTCCTGTGCATTTTTAGGTCAAGTTCAGGTGCGAATCCAGGCAAAACTTCGGACCTGAACTGGTAAACAGAAACGCACTGGACCACCAAAAAGGTTCCTTCAACTATGTCATGTTGGAAGGAAGGTTTTGGTGGACCTTTGCATGTTGGTCACATATTGACAGTCATATGAGGCATATCTAAAAATGTAAGCGGAGTTCCCCCAAAAGTGGAACTTCAGCTCATCTGCTTTCTCCCCCACTTTTAGCACCTTTTAGGCCAGGGGGGGGGAGGGGGGGGAACAGGTACCCTTCCCCAATTCCGGGAGACAGCAGCGTGGCGCCGTACCTCGGAAGTTCTGTCCCCTTTCTCCTCCCCCCGCCGCCGAGCCAATGAGAATGCACATGCGCAGTAAGGAACCAGCTGTGAAGCCGAAAGCCTTCATTGCCGGTTTCCCCATAGAGTGAATGGTGGCGGAAGCCAATCCAAAAATCTGCTGGGGTGCCGACATTGCAGGCTCCCTGGACAGGCAAGTGTCTATGTATTAAAAGTCAGCAGCCACAGTATTTGCAGCTGCTGACTTTAAATTTTCTTTTCCACAGCTGGAACACCGCTTTAGATGAATTGTATCAGAAAACAAAACAGAAGATACAAACAAATTACCTTCAAAATAATTCACAACACTTTTGGCAATGTTCATAAAGCTTCTGGAAACTGTCAGTAAAAGGCCTCTAAGAATCGATCGCAGAACTGTCACACATTATCGGATTGCCGCCAAGTCTGCATAATGTGCGTCTTTTGTGACGCTCTTCAGGTGTGGAAACAGAAGTCCGCAGGTGTCAGATCAGTACGGTGGATGATCGAGAACAGGTCCACTGCGCTGAGCCAAGAATTGGTGCACAGGTCCCACCCCCTGTGGTGAAGGTCAGCAGAAAGGATGGATCCTGGTCACACATGGTAATTAAACGCATGCCAACTGAATATATACGGCAGCAAAATGCCTGTCCGTGATCCTGCACTTACAGGTCTGAGGCACGCATGCACATTGCCAATCAGCGGGTCCTGGCAGACTATGTCTGCCAGGACCCGCTGATCGTTTGGAAAAGAAGCAGACCGCCATTCTGCTAGAGGGGAAGGTACTGATTCTGTGTTTCTTCTAAGCAGGAACACTGATCTATGCCTTCCCCTATTCAATTTCAAAGCAGCTCCCTCACAGTTCGTAAACAACTTAGGAACACATTTTACCCTTTGATCAGCCCTGATGTTAAACCCTTCCCTGCCAGTGTTAGTACAGTGACCGTGCATATTTTTTAGCACTGATTACTGTATTTGTGTCATTGGTCCCCAAAAAGTGTCAGTTAGGTGTTTGAGTCATCCGCCGCATTATCGCAATCGCTTACTAGTTAGAAAAATAAATATATTATATATACATACACACACACACACACACACACACACACACACACACACACACACACATATTGTAATATATATTATGTAATATATATATTTTTTTTCACTTGTGGGATTTGTTTTCTACCACTGGTGTCAGTTACTTCACCTTATTTATTTTTCACTTTTTGAAGATTTTCTTTGGTGTTCTAGGGGTGTCTTCCATGGATACTTTTTAACACTTTTTATGCATGTTTTTCCATTGGTTATGGCTATTTCCTAGCTATACACTTTCACTTCATTTTCTGGTACCATTACTGGTTTCACTTTCTTCATATGGTTTGGGCTCCCTTTTTCCTTTACTAATTCATACTTACTAACCTTATATGTGGATCAATGGCTTGATTTATACATATATGCATATATATTTTTCGTACAGTGTCATGACAATTCTAAATCGAGCCCTTCAATACCTCTTCCCAATTTCTTCACCACACTATGGATCTTGTGCTTTGACTGTGTTTGTGGAGACTGCTCTCTCAGTTCCCATTTGGGACTCAATTCCGGGCGATCCCATTACCTGACTGACATTCGATATCATAAGTGTAAGTTCTTTTTTCTTACGCTAACAACATAAAACATTCTTTTATTTTTGATATCATACTACATTTGTATATATATTTTTTAGATGCTATGACCATGCCTGCTCCTGAGGAAGTGAATAATATTTCACGAAACGCGTCGAGCTTAAGAGGCAAACAATTCATCTACAAGCATTAACAGATATACTCGAATGTTTTGTAATATTTTCTTCTATGTTCAATTATTTGTGTTACAATTTTGTATCAATTTTATATGCAAACCCTTTTTACCTCCATTGTATTGTATCTATAACATTGTCAACTGCCATTTATACAATATTAAAACACACGATGTTAATTGATTCTATACCCTTTTTTTTTGTGCTTACCAGCCTAGGTATATTGAACATCATATAACAACATCGTGTGCCCATTGGCCATATCTCATACAAAGTCCCAAAATATTTTTGAGCACTATGTGCTCTATATATTCATGTATACACAGGGATGGAGACTCTAGGCAGGAGTCTCATATAAAGTCCCACCTACCCTTGGCGTTTTCCCATTTTCCTCCCCAGTTCCTTTTCTCCCCCCCCCCTCCCTCCCTCCCTTCTTTCCTTCCCCCCCCCATTGTTTCCCCCCCCCTTTCTCCCATTATTAGATTAATATATATATATATATATATATATATATATATATATATATATATATATATATATATACATACACACACACACACATACACAAATAAAAATGTCCCATTAGTTTGTAGATGCTATAACTTTTGCGCAAACTAATAACTATACGTTTATTGGGATTTTTTTTTTTTTTTAACAAAACATGTAGCAGAATACATATTGGCCTAAATATTTGAAGAAATTTCCATTTTTTATTGGATGTGTTTTATAGCAGGAAGTAAAAAATATTGTTTTTTTATTTTTTATTTTTTTTTTAAATTGTCGCTCTTCTTTTGTTTATAGCACAAAAAATAAAAACCGCAGAAGAGATCAAATACCACCTACAGAAAGCTCTATTTGTGGGGGGGGGGGGGGGGGGGGGAAAGTACATAACTGTAATTTGGGTACAGTATTACACGACGAGTTTGGTTTGGGTGCTGCATATAAATTGAACACTCGGGTGATTGGAGAGGAGTGCCTGATGTCCACAAAAAAAAAAAAAGTCTCACATGATAAATTTTATAGTTGTTTATTGAAGATAAAAGTAAAGAAGTAGAGTCAACATGTTTTGGGGGAATTGCCTCTCCCTTCTTCAGGGCTGTATTTCTTGGAGAATGGCTAGACATTGAGAGAGTTATATTGTTCAGCAGCTCTGCAGGCGGTGTTGTGGAGCAGAGACAGACAATTATAAAATGGGGCAAATGTGCCAGGGCCAACTGTCTAAGGTGGGACTTCCCCCTCATTTGAGGATATTTACTCCAACCTCCTGTTACACCCCTGGGGATAAGAAGTAAAAGGAACATTTTCTCAAAGGTACACAGTAAGCAAAATAATTTGGCGGTGGGAGAGGGGTTACCCTTTCCTTATGTTATCCAAAACTACACATACACTTAAAGTGGAAGTAACCCCCCCCCCCTTTTATTTTCAGCCAAGGAAGCTGCCATCTTGGCCTCTGTTTAATCTTCAACTGCCATGATGCTGCACATGTGATCAGTTATGACACCAGCCATTGGATGGTTTGACAGTTTGGTTGAGAGCACAACCAATGGGACAGTTACATTTCTGGCACGTGCAGGGAATGTAACTGTTTTGAAACTGTTAACTTGATGAGTTTACTTCCGATTTAAGGTATATTTACTAAAAAAAAATCTAAAACTAAATAAATCACATAGCTGCTTATTAAGAAAAACCGAATGTGCATTTGTTCTGTGGGGCAAAATGGGTATTTTCTCATGCTATTCTTTTAAAGTGGAGTTCCACCCTATTTTTATACTTACCTCCATCTTCTCGCTCCGGGTCACCTGAAAAAGAAATGGATAATCGCATATTTTTTTTTTTACTTACCTTGTAGCGAAGAAAATATACTTACCTTACTTCCTTCTTCCTCCTTCCTCGGCCGCGGCCCGTCGTCACTTCCTGGCTCTGCAATGATTCCTGGGAGCTGGACGTCATAGCTCCCAGGAATCATTGCGCCTGCACCGGCCCCGACGTCAGTTCCGGGTCGCGCGCGTCATCCCCTTCTAAACAGCTTCTGGGCATGCCCAGAAGCTGTGGAGGGATGACGCGCGCGACCCGGAAGTGACGTCGGGGTCGGGGCCGGCGCAGAGCATCGTGGGACCAAAGAAGGCGGAAGAAGACGCCGAAGAGGACGCGCTGGCTTCAAGCTGCCCACATCTGAGATGGCAGCGCCGGACAAGACGTTTGCAAGGTAAGTATTTGTCCTAACAGGTAAGTGCAACCCGGGACAGATCAGAGGCTAGCCATTGTGGAATGCACTAGCCCTGACTGTCCCGGGGGTATTAAAAAAAAAAAAAAAATCCAGGGTGAAACTCCGCTTTAAGCCATTTTCTTTTCCACAGTAAAATAATAGTACAAAGGAGACCTCCGCCCACTTTAGTATAGCATGCTGAAGAAATCAGTGTTTGTAACCCTGCAAAGTCAAAATGCAGAACTGAAAAATGCAAAGCTTTAAAAAGTAAAAACAGGATAGAAGTAACAATACCATGTATCTGCATCTTATTACCTGTACTGGTGAAAGTATAAATGAGGATTCGGGTTTGAATTGCAGGGGTCCTCCTCACCAGCACAGGCAATCAGATGTGAATACATACAAATAGGCTTTCAATTCACAATGGTTGTTGACATTTGTGGTAATCCGTTATTCTCAGATACAGTAATTAAGTTAGCAAACAGCAATCACTGTACTGGTGATTATTAATATTACTTTTATACTGGCCACTTCTCAGTTGGTGGCCATTCTGTAGACATTTTGTTGTGCCAACATGCTTGTATGTTTGGAGATACAGTTGTGTTCAAAATTATTCAACCCCCACTGAAATTGATTGTTTTGGCCAGTTTGACATTGATTTTGATCATTCAGTCATCCTGCTTACAATTAAATCAGAGGCACGTGTAGGTCAGACAAATATAACATAACATTTATAATGAAATAACCACAAATGTCTTTTCTGTGCTCACATCATTATCAGTTTTATTCAACCCCCAAGTGACATTCAATCTTAGTACTTAGTACAACATCCTTTTACAGTTATAACAGCTTTTAAACGTGAAGCATAGCTTGACACAAGTGTCTTGCAGCGATCTACGGGTATCTTCGCCCATTCGTCATGGGCAAAAGCCTCCAGTTCAGTCACATTCTTAGGCTTGTGCACTGCAACTGCTTTCTTTAAGGCCCCTTTCACACATACGGTCCGTTCAGTTCATCAGTTCAGTCATGTCAAATGTATCAGATTTCCATCAGTTTTTCATCCGTTTTTCGTCAGTTGTCATCCGTTTTTCATCAGTTGTTATCCATTTTTCATCAGTTTTTCATCAGTTGTTATCCGTTTTTCATCAGTTTTTCATCAGTTGTTATCCGTTTTTCATCCGTTGTCGTCCGTTTTTCATCCGTTGTCATCCGTTTTTCGTCCGATCCGTTTTTTTGACGGATGAAAAATAGAGCATTCATCCGTTCAAAAAAACGGACCTTGACGGAAGCGGATGAAAACGGATGTTAACTGATGATCATCCGTTGTCGTCCGTTTTTACATAGAGATACACTGATGTCCGTTTTTCATCCGTCAACGGATGGATGAAAAACGGACAAACGGACAGCATGTGTGAAAGGGGCCTAAGTCCCACCAGAGATTCTCAATCGGATTTAAGTCTGGTGACTGTGATGGTCACTCCAAAATGTTCCAGCCTTTAATCTGCAACCATGCTCTAGTGGACTTGGAGGTATGCTTGGGATCATTGTCCTGCTGAAAGGTCCAACGTCTCCCAAGCCTCAGGTTTGTGACAGACTGCATCACATTGTCATCCAATATCTCCTGGTACTGAAGAGAATTCATGGTACCTTGCACACGCTGAAGCTTCCCTGTACCTGCAGAAGCAAAACAGCCCCAAAGCATGATTGACCCCCCGCCATGCTTCACAGTAGGCAAGGTGTTCTTTTCTTCATAGGCCTTGTTCTTCCTCCTCCAAACATAGCGTTGATCCATGGGCCCAAACAGTTCTAATTTTGTTTCATCAGTCCACAGAACACTATCCCAAAACTTCTGTGGTTTGTCCACATGACTTTTGGCATACTGCAGTCGACTCTTCTTATTCTTTGGAGACAGCAAGGGGGTGCGCCTGGGAGTTCTGGCATGGAGACCTTCATTACGCAGTGTACGCCGTAATGTCTGAGCAGAAACTTCAGTACCCACATCTGACAAATATTTTCTCAGTTCCTCAGCAGTCACACGGGGACTTTTCTCCACTCTACGCTTCAGGTAGCGCACAGCAGTCAAAGTCAGCATCTTCTTTCTGCCACGACCAGGTAGCGTTTCAACAGTGCCCTTTGCCTTGAATTTGCAAATAATGCTTCCTATGGTGTCTCTTGGTATGTTTAACATCTTTGCAATCTTCTTATAGCCATTGCCCTTCCTGTGAAGAGTAATCACCTCTTCTCTTGTCTTCCTGGACCATTCTCTTGACTTCACCATGTTTGGAACCACACCAGTAAATGTCTAGAAGGAGCTGAGTATCACAGTCATTTTAAAGCTGCCTAATTGGTGCTTATTAGGCTTTATTGCTGCTCCCTGACATCCACAGGTGTTTTCAATACCTGATTGAAAACACTTCAATGAACCTCTGTTCTTCAGAGTGGTAGTCTTTAAGGGGTTGAATAATTGTGTCAATGAAGAATTCACAAAAGAAACATTTACTACTGTATTACAAAACCAATTGATGTCATTTTAGTTGCATATGGTTCTTTAAGAAGTCCTTGTAGGATTGCATTCTGAATACAATTACAAATGTACACTAAATTCCCTAAAACCATTTACAGCATTGGGGGTTGAATAATTTTGAACACAACTGTAAGTGCCATAATTACATATCTGCAATATCTTGAGTTTTGGGTTTGTAAAACATATCCAAAAATAAAAATTTAATATATTGCTGCTAATAAATGCTGAAAAGTGTTGGGTGCATTCGTTTTTATTTTGACTCTCCCCCCCCCCCCCTTTATTTGCACCTGGCGATACGGCCAGCAACTCACTTCCTGGGTGTCTCCATTCTGGAAGGAGGAGCAACAGAGACATCTTTAGGCAACAGCATGCTGGGGGGAGGATAGGGTTAGATGGACTAGCAGATTTACAAGACTAAAGCCAACCATACATGGATCGAAATTCTGCCAGTACAGCAGGGACCAGGTAAATTCAGATCCATGTATGGGCAGAGAGGGTGTACTTAAAAGAGAAGTATGTTTTTTTTTTTTTATTATTAATCATACTTAAAGTATTACTAAACTCAGGACCCCGCATTCAATTTATCTGGTCTCCCACAATACATGGAAATTAAATTATTTTAGTAAATATCCACTTCCCGACCACCCGCTGCCTTTTTACCGCAGCAGGGTGGCTCTCCTGCGCAAACCGACGTAGATCTAGGTCTGTCACACACAGGAAGCTAGGGGGCGGGCACGTGCCGCTGGAGGCGTGCTCCCGCCCCCAGTCGGCAGCAGGAAAGCCGATGCGTGGGTCAGGCGGCTCCGATTGCCGCCTGATACCCACGATCGCTCCCCGCTGAGAGAGAACGGTCAGCTGTTGTATAGGATCACGTCTCTATGGTCATCTTAGAAGCCACGCCCCCCACAGTTAGAATCACTCCCCTAGGCTCACATTTAACCCATTGATCACCTATACTGTTAACCCCTTCCTTGCCAGTGTCATTATTACAGTAACAGTTTATCTTTAGCACTGATTACTGTAGTAATGTCACTGGTACCCTCAAAAGTACAGAATATAGAATATTTGACACAGTCCTGACCTCAGTATCTGAGGAAAGGGATTTAGGAGTAATTATTTCAGAAGACTTAAAAGGTGGGAAGACAATGTAATAGAGCAGCACGAAATGCCAGCAGAATGCTTGGATGTATAGGGAGAGGTATAAGCAGTAGAAAGAGAGAAGTGCTTATGCCGCTGTACAGAACACTGGTGAGACCTCACTTGGAGTATTGTGCGCAGTACTGGAGGCCATATCTCCAGAAGGATATAGATACTCTAGAGAGAGTCCAGAGAAGAGCTACTAAACTAGTACATGGATTGCAGGAAAAAACTTACCAGGAAAGGTTAAAGGATCTTAACATGTATAGCTTGGAAGAAAGAAGAGACAGAGGGGATATGATAGAAACTTTTAAATACATAAAGGGAATCAACTCGGTAAAGGAGGAAAGCATATTTAAAAGAAGAAAAACTACCACAAGAGGACACTGTTTTAAATTAGAGGGGAAAAGGTTTAAAAGTAATATGAGGAAGTATTACTTTACTGAGAGAGTAGTGGATGCATGGAATAACCTTCCTGCAGAAGTGGTAGCTGCAAATACAGTGAAGGAGTTTAAGCATGCATGGGATAGGCATAAGGCTATCCTTCATATAAGATAGGGCCAGGGACTATTCATAGGATTCAGATATATTGGGCAGACTAGATGGGCCAAATGGTTCTTATCTGCCGACACATTCTATGTTTCTATGTTTAAAAGTGTCAAAAATGTCAGTTAGCGGTCCGATCTGTCTGCCGCAATGTCGCAGTCCCGCAAAACAAAATAAAAAAAAAAAAAACGCAGATCGCCGCCATTACTAGTAAAAAAATAAAAATGACAAATCTTTCCCGTAGTTAGTAGACGCAATAACTTTTGTGCAAACCAATCAAAATACACTTATTGCTATTTTATTTTACCAAAAATATGTAACAGAAAACAAATTGGCCTAAAATGTTAAAAAATTTTGATTTATACATTTTTTTTTTGAGAATGTCATAACAGAATGTGAAAAATATTAGTTTTCCATGCAGGTTTAGGAAATATTAATTTTACCTACAGGTAAGCCTTATCTATAGGCCTTGTTATAGGCTTACCTGTAGGTAAAAATGAAAAAGCGGAGTATACTACCACTTTAATCAAAGCCAACAGAAGTCAGCAGCTGTAACTGACAAAAAAGCAGTCTGAATCCCTGGTTATAAACAACACTGCTCCAGACTGAGATTGTACAAAGATACAAAGTAACATATTAACATATTGCTACATTTGTATCTCTGTTTATTCATCTGCAGATCAAAGTGATGAGCTTAGATGTGAAGATGATGTCAATTAAAGCGACCTGACATGAAAAAAGGTTTTTTTATTTTTTATTTCCATGTTCCTCTGTTTAACCCTTAGTTTACGGTAATCAGCCATAATTAACTCCTTGGTCTCCTCTCTGCATCTATTATTTTCCTGCTGATTTTTGTTTCTATTTTCTCAACTATTAAAAATAGAAGTATAGGCAAAACTGTTTTTTCCCCTCCATTTTGGAAGGAGCAAGGGAGGGTTATAACCCCGGTCAGATTTTTTTTTTTTTTTTTTTGCCATCTTTGACCCAATGTGGAGATTTCCCTTCACTTCCTGTCCCATAGCCAAACAGGAAGTGAGAGGAAATCCCTACAAATGAAGGGAATTCCTTGAGGTCAACAGAGGGAAAATCTTCCAATGAGAACACTAGTTCTGGGGACAACCAGGGATTCCCCTCACTTTGAAGGGATTTCTTCTCACTTTCTGTTGTGGTTATGGGGTGGGAACTGAAGGGAAATCTCCCCAAAAGGAAACAGAGGGCAAGAAAAGAAAAGAAAAAAAAAGGGATTATAACCTTTCCTTACTCAATTCAAAATGAAAAATAAATTTCTTTAACAGGAGTTCCGCCTGGAGCAAAAAATAAATAAAAATTAAAAGTCAGCAGCCACAAATACTGTAGCTGCTTACTTTAATATATAGACACTTACCTGTCCAGGGAACCCACGATGTCAGCACCCCAGCCGGTTTTCGAATCGGCTGCTGCTGCTGCTGCCATTCTTTCTAAGGGAAACTGGCAATTAAGCCTTTCGACTTCATAGCCGTTTCCCTAATGCGCATGCAAGAAGCACGCTCTCATAGGCTCGGCGGCGGGGGAAGGAGAAAGAGGAAGGATCTTCTGCTGGAGGGCGCTGTCTCCCCGGAAGAGGGGAAGAGTACCTGTCCGGTATCCGTTCCCCCCTGAAAGGTGCCAAATGTGGCACCGGAGGGGGAGAGGAAGCAAATAAGCGCAAGTTCCACTTTTGGGTGGAACTCCGCTTTAGTTCTTCTTCAACTACACTAATACAATCTATCCACTAAAAATAAAAGTTGATAGTACTTAGCTGCCCCCTTCTTGTTCTGTTTGCCCAGTCTCAGTACTCTCAGTATGTCCCCAGCAGGTTGGATTCCTGTCACTAATTAAAAAAAAAAAAAAAAGGGAAGTAGTAAACGGACAACCAATGATGGTCGGCCTCCTCTTGAGCATGAACGGTCCCTCAGCATCACTACATACAATGCACGGTTATAAGCCCTACACTGTACATGGAGGAGGTGAGCTTGCACTTCAGGCTGTGGGTGGTGGCCCTGGACTGGTCATTGAGGATGCCTGCTGGAGCCAGGAATCAGGTATTTCGTGCACCAATAGACCCATCTGTTTAATAAATATATCATTAACCAATTATGGCCTCGTGTCCATATTGGGTCAGTGATGTCAACAGCATCTGTTATGTGGGGTTGTAGGGTGGGGAATGTCCTGGCCGTGGCGGATTTGGCGGCAGCAACAGTTTACTTCCATGTTCAGTTTACTTCCATGTTCAGTTTACTTCCATGTTCAGTTTACTTCCATGTTCAGTTTACTTCCATGTTCAGTTGGACTTGGACCAAAACTTCAGAACAAACACATGATGCTTATCCATTCCCCTGAATCATAAAATATTTCTGGTGATGTCAGGGGCCACACTTGAGGGCCCCAGCCTTTTGATCACACCATACTTGAGGCCACGGGTCTTCTGTGAAGTCTAGAGTCACACTGGAGGCTCCATCCTTTGGTCATGTCAAGGTCCATATTTGAGGCCCCAGGCCCTTCGGTGACATGGGGGGGGGGACAAACTTGAGGCTTCATCCTTTGGTCTTGCCAGGGGCCACACTTGAGGCCCCAGTCCCTTCAGAGAAATCTAGGTGGGACACACTTGAGCCTCCTGGCCCTTCTGTAACATCGGGGGGGGGGGGGGGGGGCACACTTGAGGCCCCAGGTCCTTCAGTGAGATCTAGGTGGGGCACACTTGAGGCCCCAGCCCTTCTGTAACATGGGGGCGGCACACTTGAGGCACCGGCTCTTTGGTGACATTAGGGGTTACACCTAAAGCCCCGGCCCTTCCATTATGTAATGGTTCTGCCCTTCGGCGAAGTCAGGGACCACACTCAGGGTCACAGCCCTTCAGTGATGTCAGGGGCCACACTTAAAGCCTCTGTGTAAGGTCAGGGGCCACAATTGAGGCCCTGGCCCTTCAGTGACACCAGGGATCCAGCTCTTCTGTGAAGTCAGGAACCACACTCAAGGCCACAGCCCTTCAGTGATGTCAGGGGCCACACTTGATCCCTTGCCCCTTTGGTAACATCAGGGGCCACACTTGATCCCTTGCCCCTTTGGTAACATCAGGGGCCACACTTGATCCCTTGCCCCTTTGGTAACATCAGGGGCCACACTTGAGGCCCTGGCCCTTCCATTATGTCAGGGGCCACAGCCATTCAGTGACGTAAGAGACCTAGCCCTCCAGTGAAGTCAGGGGCCACACTCAAGGCCACAGCCCTCCAGTGAAGTCAGGAGCCACACTCAAGGCCACAGCCCTCCAGTGAAGTCAGGGGCCACACTCAAGGCCACAGCCCTCCAGTGAAGTCAGGGGCCACACTCAAGGCCACAGCCCTCCAGTGAAGTCAGGGGCCACACTCAAGGCCACAGCCCTCCAGTGAAGTCAGGGGCCACACTCAAGGCCACAGCCCTCCAGTGAAGTCAGGGGCCACACTCAAGGCCACAGCCCTCCAGTGAAGTCAGGGGCCACACCCCTTCAGTGAAGTCAGGGGCCACACTCAAGGCCACAGCCCTCCAGTGAAGTCAGGGGCCACACTCAAGGCCACAGCCCTCCAGTGAAGTCAGGGGCCACACCCCTTCAGTGAAGTCAGGGGCCACACTCAAGGCCACAGCCCTCCAGTGAAGTCAGGGGCCACACTCAAGGCCACAGCCCTCCAGTGAAGTCAGGGGCCACACTTGAGGCTCATGCTCTTTGGTGGTGTCAGGGGCCACGCTTAAGACCCTATATTAGAAAAGTTGAACACTAATAGTGTATAGGGGCTCCATCGCCCCAGTCACGTGACTTACATATACAGACTGACAGGGCATTTAGAGGAATGGTACAATAGACAGAAAGCAGGCTGCCAGTGAAAGTATAATGAACACTCACCCAGACCAGGGAACCCCCGGTGCTCCCTCCTCTTCTCCTCAGACAGCCGCTCCGCTTCTTCACTGCAATGCACAGCTCAGCTCAGCCCGGGACCAACAACACTGCCAGTAGCCAATCAGCTCCGCTCTCCGAGAGACTGGCAACGCCCTCAGCCAACAGAAGCGCGCCATGGGCGGGCTTTCCCTGTACGGAGGACAGGAAGGGCTAATCCAGCTCAAACGTCATGGAGGCTCGGAGTGGCGGCCGCCATCTTTGATTCTGGAAAACAGAATCTCCGACTATGTGGCTAAAGGGGAAATTCCGTCTGCTGACACATTATTTTCCAATATTACAAAATGCCAGAACTAATTACCGTGCATGTAAAACGCAGGGGACAGAAAATAATTAATTAGCAGGGGCTGTCTGTATTGCAGTCAGTAGTCTTCAATCTGTCCATGCAAAGATTATGTCAGGTTATTCAATTCACCACCAATTTACATTTAATTTGAGATGTCACTGCTACTTTTTCTGAGAAAAAGATAGGTCTTGCAGTTATTGTTTATTTTTGCCTGATAATAAAACAGTTCTATTGTTATAATATCTCTCTCTCTCTTTCTTCATATATATATATATATATATATATATATATATATATATATAGTAAATGTTAAATATGTAAAGTGCTGCTTAAATTGTTGGTGATAACTATATAATGAATAAAGAGAAACAAATTGGTGACATTCTTAGTGAAGTTTTAAGAAATCATATGATTAATTCAAACCTCACTAGGAATGTTACCAATTTATTTATAATTGTTAATATTTATTGCAGGTTATTATGTATTGCCAATAATAATAATAATAAATTAAGAGAAATAAATTGGTAACAATCCTGGCGAGGTTTTAATGAATTCATTAAAGCTTCACTAGAAATGTCACAATTGTTCTATTATATAATAATAATAATATATTTATAATTCTAATTATAATATATAATAATGAATAAAGATAAACAAATTGGTGACATCCTTAGTGAAGTTTTAAAAAATCATATAATTCATTAAAACTTAACTAGGAATTGTTACAAATTTATTTGTCTATAATTATTATTAACATTATTATTAGCAGTACATAGGTATCTGCAATAAACAAAAATAATCATAATAATAATAATAAATAATGGAAAATAAATTGGTAACATTTCTAGTGAGGTTTTTATGAATTATATGATTTCTTAAAACATCACTAAGAATGTCACCAATTTGTTTCACTTTATTCATTATTATATAATATAATTATAAATATATTATTATTATTATATAATAAAAAAAAATTGTGACAATCCTGGTGAAGCTTTATTGAATTCATTAAAACCTCACCAGGAATGTTAGCAATTTATTTCTTTTCATTTATTATTATTATTATTTTTAACATTATTATTATTGGCAATATATAAAAACCTGCAATAAATAATAATAATAATAATATTAATAATAATAATAATAATAATATTAATAAATAAAGATAGATAAATTGTAACATTCTCAGTGAGGTTTTAATTAATTTTATGATTTCTTAAAGCGGTTGTAAACCCGAAAAAAAAAACCTGCAAGACAAAGGCATAATGAGCTAGTATGCATCGCATACTAGCTCATTATGTATTACTTACCTTAGAACGAAGCCCCGACACGGACCCCCGGACACCACTGCGGGCGCTGCCATGATCCCTCGGTGTCTCTTCCGGGTTTGGCGGCTCCGGCGCTGTGATTGGCCGGAGACGCTATTTTCCGGCAAGGAAAACTGAAGGTCCCCCCGGACCTTCAGAGCGCATGTGCAGCTCGCGTGAGCGGCTGCATGCACTGCAAATATCTCCTAAACCGTGCCGGTTTAGGAGATATTAATTGTACCTACAGGTAAGCCTTATTATAGGCTTACCTGTAGTTAAAAGTGTCAAAAAGCGGGATACTACCGCTTTAAAGCTTCATTAATGTCACCAATTTGTTTCTCTTCATTCATTATTATATATTATAATTACAATTTTAAATATATTATTGTTATTATTCTTTAATAAAAAAAAATTGTGACATTCCTGGTGAAGCTTTAATGAATTCATTAAAACCTCACCAGGAATGTCACCAATTTATTTATCTTATTTATTTATTTTAATTATTATTATCATATAATATTAATAATTTACTATTATTCATAATATTAATAATAACAATAATAGTTTTTTTTATTATTATTATTATTATTATTATTAAATGCAGAAATGTATATAACGCCAGAAATTTAGGCAGCACTTTATACATGGTACATTGAAATTCACTTTTTTTTTATAAATAATATTGTACTAGCAAAAAGATACTGTATAATAGCATCCAAGAGTTATTGGATGTGTGTGAGAGATAACATATCATTTGTTTCAGATCGGAATTGTCCATTGTTATAAAACAGCTGCCACATTTAATACAGAAAGACCCAAATGGACCAATATGATGTTTGTTTTTTCTGATAGAGATGAAGATAAAAGTTATGGTGAGTGATAGCATAAAATACAGGGCGAGGTGCAAGGCTTTGCCATGCTTCTGCACGCTATAAACTACTCCTTGCACTGTGCAACCTTCGCACACATCAAGATACGTTGTTATGGTTAAAGTGGATGTAAATCAATGTAATTCCAAAGTCATGTTCAACCTTTTTAAATCAGTAGATTTAATTCAAGCTGAAATCCTAGCAGTGTGGGGGTCCTCACTACAAGGTTTAACGATCCCCAAGTCTAGGGGGTACAAAAATAATGATTATCACTTTATTCCTGGCTCCAGCAGGCTTTCTCCATTTATGAGATCTGTCGAGCGCTCGCGTTTTTCCAAGGTGCTTCCGGCTGCAGTCGCACGCTCACCTCCTCAACATACAATGCAGGGTTATTAGCCCTGCATTGTACATGAAGATGCCGTGGGACAGCTCACAGCCCAGAGCCCCAGGGAGGACAGTGCTGAAGCCAGTTGAAGTGGGGAGTATGGTAACTGATAGAGTTGGGGGACCCCACTGCAAGTGTATTTTTTTTTACACTCCTGCTTTAAAGCTGAACTTCGGGAACTAAAAATTTAATTTAAATATATTCCTTAATAGCCACAATGGATACAAATCCACTTTGTGCAGATGTCTTTGCAAACTCAGATATTACCTTGTAAAAGTAGCAGTGACATCATCACAGTGCTGTACATAAGCTGTGCACAGAATGGAGCTGTGGGAGGGGCAGAGGAGGCTCCACCCACTACAGGCTTCCTGCAGAAAACTACAGGAGGGGACAGAGACCAGACCAGTCACTCTGCACAAGGAGAGAGAGCAAAGCTGTGGGAGGGGCCCAGTAGACTCCACCCACTACAGGCTTCCTGCAGAAAACTACAGGAGGGGGCGGAGACCAGACCAGTCACCCAGCACAAGGAGAGAGCAGAGTTGTGGGAGGGGCCCACCAGGCTCCACCCACTACAGGCTTCCCGCAGAAAACTACAGGAGGGGGCGGAGACCAGACCAGTCACCCAGCACAAGGAGAGAGCAGAGTTGTAGGAGGGGCCCACCAGGCTCCACCCACTACAGGCTTCCTGCAGAAAACTACTATTTATTATATAATTATATTATCTATCTATCTATCTATCTATCTATCTATCTATCTATCTATCTATCTATCTATCTATCTATCTATCTATCTATCTATCTATCTATCTATCTATCTATCTATCTATCTATCTATCTATCTATATCTATATCTATAGATATATATAGATATACAGTATGTATATCTATATATATATATATATAGCATTTATACTATTTAATTACTTTACCTTGCTCTTTACACTTGATTGCCCTTGATTGACCTTTATTATCCTTCCTTTTATTTAATGTATTTTCATTTCCATATTATTCTTATAAAATGTTCAATTTATGATATGTATATTCTTGCTAATATCTATTCCTACACACGTAACTTATCTTTAAACTTAAAAAATATATATATTGTACTAGATTGGTAAATCTAAATGAGATTGTACAATCTGATTGCATGGTGTATGACCAGTCTAATGGCCTGAATACACGATTAGAATATCGCCCGATCATTCGACCACCGACTTTTGAAAAAGTATTTGTTGGTCGAAAACGTTGCCAACATACACGGTCCGAATATTGGCCAACCGTTGCCCATCGACCATAGAAACAGTCGAATCGAAAAATATTTCCGGGCATGAGTGATGTTATACAGATTTCAAATGAACGACCTCAACACCAACGTATAGAATATCGTTCATTCGCAAACGAGACGACAGAATTTTTCGGGTTTTTCAAACGGTATTTTTCGTTCACAATATCGATAACGCTCATTGATGGCTGGGCATTAACGAGTAGAATATCGGCCGATCGATTGCTGAATGGAAATTTTCAGCCGATTGTCTTATCGTGTATTCGGGCCATAACTATTGCAATTCCTCTTAATTAGCATCATTTAAAAGAAATGTAATTAAAAGCCTTCATTTATAAAAGACCACAACATTTTTATCAATAAATTATTTTTTTATGCATATAATGTAGGAAATACCATAGTCCCACATTGCCCTAAACAAAAATGGCTTCTTGGGACTTAGAGAGCAATGACATTCCCCCCACCTCCTCTTGTGCGTGTGTGTGTGTTGTCCTCACGTGACTCCTGCAGGTGCTGCCGGCTATTTGAGGCTGTGCAGAGCTCAGAGCTGGATGTGTATGGACAGTTCCCTGCTGCCAGGGAGCCGGAGGATTCTGCAAGCCAACCGTGTGGACCGTGTCCTTGTGAAAAGGATGCTCAGTGCATTGCCGCTGCATAAGGATTTATTGTGATGATCGCTGGCAGACAGTTGGTAAACTTGTTTGTTTTGGCAATGGGAATCTTCTTGCAGAATTTGTTTGCATTATCCCGAGAGCATCTTCAACTTCCATCGCACCGCTAGCCTGGTTTTTATTTTGCTGCTCTCCTGTATGCATGGGTTAATTTTTTTCACTTCATGGCTCCTTTTGTAAACTGTTACGAGATCTCTTGCAGCTTGACCCAACAAGTAAAGTGCTTTCCGGGGAACATCCTCTCCACGTGTCATGATCTGGAGGAAGGTATGAAAATGATCACCTTGCACCTCATCTAAGAGGCCTTGTTGGCACTTTTTGGATTCCTTGCGTTCTTCAGTAGTGTAAGGTGGAGGAGAGATGCTTGCGGAGGAGTGCAAGGCATTACTAGATGCTCTCAATAAGGTGACAGCATGCTACAGACATCTTGTGCTCACCATAGGTGGGACGTCCGACTCCCAGAACCTCCGAGAGGAGCTGAAGAAGACCAGGCGGAAAGCCCAGGAGTTGGCGGTGGCCAACAGGAACAAACTGACCGGCACACTCAAGGACACCAGCTTGAGCAAGGATGAAAAAGCAGAGTTCGAGAGGCTATGGGTCATATTCTCCACCTGCATGGACATCCTAGAGACTGACATGAGAAGAGCTTTGGAGCTCGGGCATGAGTTCCCATTAAACCTCCCAAAAAAGCACCTCATACAGACTGGCATGAGCGGCGGCACATCCGGGGTGGCCGCCAGGGCCATGAGCGTCCAGAACATGAAGTACGATGCTGAGCACAACATCGACGTCATGGACCTCAAGGATCTGGAGAACGAGATCAATCAAGTAGGTGAGATGATGTATGAGATGGAGATGAAAGTCAGCGTGCCGCAATGGACCGTGGAGGCCAAGCAGAACCCCGGCGCTGAGCTCAAGCTGGCCGCTGGCGCCGAGGTGTCCTCACCAGGCACCATCTCAACGGAAGAGCACAAAACCATCTGCGACCTGAGCAAAATCTTAGCCATCACGGTCTTCAGCGCAGTTCTCTTTATCGCGGTCATACTAGCTGTCTGCGTTGTCAAACTTTCGTAAAAACTTTGTTTTGGACGATTCTCGGGGACACTAAAGGATTTCTTTTATTTATTATTTTCTTGAGTTCTGCCAAACCTTTCATTGCTTCTTTTGAGTATGTATCACATGGATCTCTCACCCAACAAAACTGGAAAACAATGGACCAGTCAAGCCATCCACTGAGTAACATTTTAGTATCTATCTTTGAATAAATCACTCAAGAACTACTGCTGCTCAAACACTAACCCTAAAAATTATCTGTAGACCTTGATTTATTACCGCCTGCACCAGGTATGTTGGGACATGCTTACAAACTGTAACCCTTGTTGCAAATCCCCAAAAAATTAACCTCCTTTTTTCTTTCTAATTTCCTCTCTGTGCCAGTCTCCTTTTATACCAGGACCGCTGAAATAGAAAAAGGACAGATTTAGCTCGTCATGCGTGAAAAGGCTTTAGCTGCGGGAGCTTTTATTCAGCATCAAATTAAATGCCATTTTTCCATATGCACTTACACCGCTAAATCCTTAAAGCATCCACGTTAACCCCTTCCTCGCTTGGCAGATACTGCCCCCACAGGCAGCTCCAAGGAAACCCCAAACCAGCGAGTAAGCACGTCCAAGGTTGCAGATGAGAATTGTTTTTTTTGTTTTTTTTTTGTTTGCTTTTTATTCTGTATAGGAAGTCACTAAAGCACCCGCGTAATGCACATTCAAACACAGACATCCCTATAGATCATGTTTTGCAGTGACCGGTATCTTGTTTGTGAGCATTGCATGTTTTTCTTTAGCCATCTGGATTGTCTGTCTAGCTGACGGTTTAGGATAACCTTGAAGCTTCCTGATGACACGACCGCTGCACACTTATTAATAACAGACTTATGTGGGTCTGGTTATATAAGCATGATATGAATGAATTTTAGAGCATGGGGAGGTGCTGGGTTTTCAGTGATGCAGCCCAAAAATGGTGGCTTTTTTTTGGATATCCTTTAACCACTTAAGCCCCGGAAGATTTTACCCCCTTCCTGACCAGGGCTTTTTTTGCGATTCGGTCGTTACCAACGGAAAGCCGACCGTCGGCTCTAAACCACGGTACCGGGATGGTGTCTCTAGCTTGAGGCATCATCCCGGTATACTACTGCAAAGTCTGCCAACGTAGATCTACGTTAGTATGAGGTAAGTGGTTAACTGACAATTGCGCGGTCGTGCGACGCTGTACCTAAACGAATTTGACGTCCTTTTTTTCCCACAAACAGAGCTTTCTTTTGGTGGTATTTGATCACCTGTGCGATTTTTACTTTTTGCGCTATAAATAAAAAAAGAGCGTAAATTTTGCAAAAATAACAATATTTTTCACATTTTTTATATGAAATTCCCCCCCAAAAAAATGTAAAAATCAAATTTTTTTAACATTTTCGGCCAATTTGTTTTATGCTACATATGTTTGGTAAAAAAAAATCGCAAAAAGCGTATTTTCATTGGTTTGCGCAAAAGTTATCGCGTTTACTAACAAAGGGAAAGATTTTTGTCATTTTTGGTGTTTTTTTTTTTAACGAGTAATGGCGGCGATCTCCGATTTTTTTTGCGGTACTGCGACATTGCGGCGGACAGATCGGACCCTTGACTGACATTTTTGCCACTTTTGGGGCTACCAGTGACATTACTGCAGTAATCAGTGCTATACATATGTACTGTTTCTGTAAAAATGACACTGGCAGGGAAGGGGTTAACTGTATTGGAGAGGGAGGGGTTAAGTGTGTCTTAGGGGCGTGTTTCTAACTGTGATGGGACATTGCTACTAGTGTAAAAACAGAGATCAACGGTCCTACATAGTAGAACCGTCTGATCTCCATTTTTACACAGGGGAGAATGACAGGCGGCTTGTTTACATTAGCCGCCTGCCTTTCTCCCTTCCCGGCGAACGATCGCGAGTGACCGGCGGACATCGGGTCCACCGGTCACACGCACTGACTTGTTAGGGAACGAGCCGGGGCGGGCGCGCGCTCGCCCGCTATTGGCTCACAAGCCAGTGACAGGCTAGTGACGTACCGGTACGTCACTTTGCCTGGCCGGGGCTGACCGCCCCAGTATATGTACTTGCGGCAGTCAGCAAGTGGTTAAGTCAATCTTCTATCCATTGCAGTGGCATTTTAGTTGGATTAAAGGGGTCTATCGGGATGGGAAATATGTTAGTTACCATATCAAGTGAAACAGGTTGCCCTATGGGACTTTATATGAGGTGAACACAGCGGTCACTTAGAGTAAATGGAAATACAGATTTATTGGGAGTATCAATGATAATCATTGGAAGTTGCATGTACATAGAAAATACATAAATTGCAGATACAGGCGGTCCCCGGGTTACAAACATCTGACTTACAAACGACTCCTACTTACAAACGGAGGGAGACAACAGGAAGTGAGGAGAAATCTAGCCCTTGGAAGGGAAATTCACTCCTGTAAGAGTTCTCATGGGAAAAGGTGTCTCCACTGAAGCTTAATCACCAATCCTTATTTCCACAACAACCCAACATTTTCAAAATCCAATTGTCATAGGGAAAGAAAGTGAGGGGAAATCTTCTGAGCAGGGGTACAGACAGCAAAACAAATGGTACAGGGGTGTCAACCCTTCCCTATGCTATCTAAAAAACGTAAAAATTATTATTTTGGCAGGAGCTAAATGTAAAAAATATACCTGTTCCGACTTACAAACAAATTCGATTTAGGAAAAAACCTACAGTCCCTATCTTGTTTGTAACCTGGGGACCGCCTGTATCATACAATACATATAAATAATACATAGTAAACATGCTGATAAGGTGACAGCAATATGTTACATAATGAATATAAGCATCTTTGGAATTCAACGTGTTTCGTGGGTCGTATTTGTCCACTCATCAAGAGTAGATGCACAAGATATCTGGGAAAAATATATATATATGAATATGGTGTTAATTTGTCGCTAATGGGGTATGGAAACTCAAAAAAAGGAACCCAAGTGGGGAGAAACCATACTAAAGCCTCGTACACACGCAACGATTGTTGGCCGACCGATCGGCCGTCTTTTGTCCAGTGTTGTTGTGTTGGTTGAAATGTGCTCTAGACTGCACACGAATTTTCTCGGCCAACAAAAACCAACTTCAGAAGTGATGTCATGTGCTGTTTAACTTTCCGTGTGTTTTTTCTTCTCTGAGCATGCCCAGTCTTGCTCATCAGATTTTTGTCTGCCGAAATCTGTACTGACTGACAGAAAATCGGCCGTTCTGTTGACGGCCAACAAACATTTTATAGCATGCACACCAGATTTTGTGCGGCCGAAAAGTCGGAGTCGGTTGTCGGAAGCATCATACTAACAAGCCGAAAATCGGCCGACAATCGTTGCGCGTGTACGAGGCATTACATAGCAACTAAGCCATTATTGCTGAAGCAGTGCTACCATGTGGCGGCAGTGAGATAGTCCGGTTCGGGAGCTGAAGGTGCGGGACCAAGCAGTACCCCATTGGGGAACAGGTGAAGGATGGATGTATAACATATATGTGTGGAGATCTTCCCTAATGACCAAGTCTCTGAATAAAGAGAGTATAAATATATAACAATGTAGCATGCAGCTATACTGTTTACTATGTATTGTATGATATCTGCAATTTATGTATTTTCCATGTATATGCAACTTCCAATGATTATCTTTGATACTCCCAATAAATCTGTATTTCCATATACTCTAAGTGACCATTGTGTTCACCTCATATAAAGTTCCATAGGGCAACCTGTTTCGCTTGATATGTATATGTAGGGATGGAGGTGTATCACTTCAAGGCAGTATTGAACCTTTTTTGATTTTAATTTAATTTATGTTAGTTACCATTGATGACTTGTTTGTAAAGTTGCAAGCTTTAAGGCTGTCATCTTAATCCTTTGCTACTTAGTGAGCCATTGATCTGGGACTAGCATGCAGTCAGTAATGTGAACCTAATATGCACAGGAGTGCTTCAGGTCAGTGACCCACCAAGTAGCAGGTAAACAAGCCTATATTTGTGCCCTGGCAGGATTCTTTTCCACTATCTGAATTTAAAAAAATAATAATATTGTAAGTGACAGCAAATAATCAAAATTGCTAGTAGTACCTATTTACCCGTCTTGCCCTTGTGTGTCTAAATGGGATGTTGAAGTGTCCATAGGACCCATTAGAAATGTTAAAGCTATAGAAATGCACAGGTAAAGCTGTGGCTATGAAATGTTCTCCTTATGCCTCGTTTCCACTGAGCGGTACGGTTCGGTTTGGTACAGTTCAATACAGTTCGGTATGGTACACCTTGATCAGGCTTGCGTTTCCAACGCCAACAGTACCTCAACAGTGTAGCACCACTCTGTTGGTACGGTACTTATGTGCTTGGTACCCCATGGGTCCCAAAAAAGTGGTACGGTTTTTGAAAAGTTGATGGCTGCGCTGGACTGACCGGCTCGATAGAGGGTCTGTGGGTGGGAGGTAGGTGAGAGAAGGTTCCACTTGGGGAGATTAACTCCCAATCAATCTGGCTCGACTGAATAAAAAAAGGCAGTGGACCCTTGTTGAGGGGTCTGGGCTGCTACCTTAGGATACGGCCTAGTGGTCATTTCCAAAGTTTCTAGTGGCAGTCGGTTAAAGGAGCACCCAAAATCAGCAATAAGAATCCCACTTGGATCAAAAGATCGTCGTTTTATTGGTAGCAGAACATATTTAAGCCAACGTGTTTCGGGGGAACAGAGACTCCCCCTTCTTCAGGGCTTAATTGTTGCTATTCGTATCTGCAACCGACAGCATAACCTCTGCTGTTGGTTGCATATACGAATAGCAACACTTATGCCCTGAAGAAGGGGGAGTCTCTGTTCCCCCGAAACACGTTGGCTTTAACATGTTCTGCTACCAATAAAACGATGATCTTTTGATCCAAGTGGGATTCTTATTGCTGATTTTGGGTGCTCCTTTAACCGATTACCACTAAAAAAGTGGTACAGTACTATCCAGAATTAGAGTACCATTCACAACTTTTGACAATAGAAACGGCAAAAATTGCATACCATACCGAACTGTACCACTCAGTGGAAACGAGGCATTAGTATGCTTAAAGAAGAGGGCACCACTTTTGTTAACGTATTTTGTTCCCAATGGGACAAAGGACATATAGTACTTTGTCCCATCTTCCTAGGCACTGTCTAAGGCTAGCTGAGAGGTCAGATAGGGCAACCCTCCATGGCTGCTGAGAGGTCAGATAGGGCAACCCTCCATGGCTGTCCGACAACACAGCAAGCAAGGAGATAGCTGCTTAGACAGATGGCACTTTTCTCTGTCTCCAGGCACTTGCCTACTTGCCCGGAATATTTTAGAAAAGCCCTCTCCTCCCTGAGTTTCACAGGAGACACTTGTCCTGGGCAAGTGATTGGAGATGGGAAAAAAAGTGGGGTGTGTCAACGCAGCCATCTCTTTACTAGCTGCGATGTCGGATGGCCATGGAGGAGCGAGGGTTGCCCTGTCCAATCCCACAGCATCTATGAAGCTGGGACAAAGTGTACTTTGTCTCCAAAACAAAAAAAAAATTAAGTGAAACTTCTTCATTAAACATGGCTGCATCCCATAGACATGGATGCAGGAGGACTGGCTATTAAAAGTATATATCTATCTGTCTTGCCCCTTTGTGTCTATATGGGCCCTTGACAGATCCATAGGACCTGATTGGAAGTTTTAGGGCACATTAACATTTCAGTGTTCGGATGGCATGCTTTAATGCACAGGCATTAACATGTGTTATAGCACATGCCAACATGCTTTGCATTAGGACAGCTCATTCATTATGAATGGGCTGCCAACGCACCACAAAGAATGAAAAACCATACATGAACCATATTTACTAATGCAGTCGACAAAACACAAAGTATCCTCTTTTTGGTGTGTTGCAGTGCGCGGCATGCTGAAGTGACATTCACAAGGAACCGTAATGCAACGCATCACCCAAGACATGTGCATTTCCACTACCCACAAGTGTGAATAGGCCCTCTAAATTGTGTTTGCTGCCATAGGAATGCATTGATAAAGCTCTGGTTATGGAATGCTCTTATTTGTAAATCCAGACAATGCATTTCATAGACAGGGCCACAGAATTACAGGGTAGCCAATAGTACCTGTTAACCTTTATTGCATTTTAGTGTCTATAGAATGGCTTGTATGGTATCCAAAGGACCTGATCAGAAGTAATAAATGTTTTGCTTTTGTCCATAGAAATATGTAGTTAAAGCTGTGGCTATAGAATGCTCTCCTTACAATATACAGTATACAGTACAGACAGAATCACATTCTGCAGACATGGCCACAGGATTGACTAAATGTCTTTATGGATACTTTAACAGCTTGCACAAGCATGAGGGGGCAACATAGGTCATAAAGCTATGCACACAGCTGCTCATTTCCCTGCGGTATTATATTGCATTTGTGAAAAAATGTGTAGGTGGATTGTTAAGTACAAATGCACATTTCTACCTTTAATATATACTGGTTGGGCATTCATTTTCCCTATTAATGTTCATTTAATTCCCCTTTTTTTCTAAAAAATTCAGTTGTATGTGTAATTCAAATGTTACTATTTGCCATGTATGCACAAGCAACACATCAAATTGTCTGTTGGGGCTGCCCTAACCCAATTCTTACTGCCAGGCATGTACAGTGCATCTCAAAGCAGTGTCTGAGAATTGTGCCGAATGCCATAAAATGCTGCGCCCAAACTGACCACACAAAGAGGAGTTGTAGCAAGTAGTAATTACGGCTTATTTATTATGCAAATTATGTAACCAATTTGTGGACCACGAAGAGAGCTTGAAAGAGTGATTCTTTTACTCTGAGTGTAATCAATAACCCCGTGTTCCCAGTCCTATAGAGAAACAAACTTTTACTGCCTTTGAACGATATTCATCTGGACAAATATGTATTACTATTGAGGGTCCTAGAGGTATGCGGTGTAAGGGATCAACTGGCACCCCGACTAGGTACCTCCGTTGACGGATGCTCCTAGTGCTTCCTGAGTGCTCCAAGCACTCCACCAGACACCATAACCACCTCAGACCCCACAAACCGCCGCAGCTTGGTTGGGGCCTCGCTGTCTCCTACCCACCCTGGACCTACGACAAGGCTCCAGGTTCCAGTGGGTGAACTTCTCTTTCCCCAGAGAGTGAAGCAGGAACAAGCTCTTACAAGAGCTTAGTGATTATTCAAGGGAGTATGAAGACCATAGCAATCCCGTGTAGCAAATTCCCCCAATAAGAGACAGGACTCTAGATTGAGGGTGAAGTAGAACTCTTTATTGAACAGCCACACAGAATTTATATACAGCACGGACCTCCCCCTCCTGATCATATTACCACACACAGGTCAGGGGTTGCCTGATACATTATCATATGCAGATTAAATTGTACACAGGAATAGAAATAACCTGAACTAATTATCTAGCCATCTGGACAGAACAATGTGAGGTCATTAACATTTAACAATGGAACAGGCAGACTTAACACAATACACATTATCTCAATACACAAACAATAGGGAGAGCCTATCTGATGTTGAAGTTCAATACACATTAGCACAAGTGTAAATACAGACCCCATTTGAAGCAATCCAAACCATTAAGTATCTGTCTTTCACTCCCAGTGATGGTTAATACCGTCACATGCGGCTAATTTTTGTTGTATTTCAGAAATTTTCTTTCTTCGAACTACCTTTAAGTCAACTGGTGCTTTGCCCACCAAGAAATAAACAACAAGTGCATCTTCATGGGTGCCCCACCAACCTCACATACTCACCATTCCTTTATTCTTTTGGTGCCCTTCACCCACAGAAGCAAGGATAAGAAGCTCTATGACCTACAGTTCCTGTAGTCTGTGCCTCAGCACAAGGGTCCCCTGCAAATGCTGACATATCGTGTGTGTGGGCCATTGGTCTCCAAACCTCGGCCTGGGGGCCAGATGTGGCCCTTTGCTTGCCTTTGTCTGGCCCTTGAGGCACTTTTCCACCAACTGATGCCAATGAAGGGACACTATTCCCCTACAGACACCATCATTGGGTTACTATTCTTTTCACTGATATGAACATTGGGGGACTATTTCTCCCAATAAAACCAATGATGGGCACTGATGCCGGGGCATTATCTACTTCCAATGGCCACAGTCTGGCCGCCCTAAAGTCTGAAGGACAGTAAACTGGCCTGTTGCTTAGAAAGTTTGGAGACCCCTGGTGTAGACCAACCATTCTCAACCAGGGTTTCCATAGAACCTGATGGTTCCTCCAGAGGTTGCTAGGGGTTCCTTGTACTGTGGCTGATTGAACTCCCATCTGTCGGTGCCTACATAGTTTCAAGACCAATGCTACTTGGCAGAACCAATTGCATGTTACCACTGATTTTTTTTTGCTGATGACATTCTGTCCAACACTTTTTGGCAGTGATGGCGAACCTTGGCACCCCAGATGTTTTGGAACTACATTTCCCATGATGCTCAGAGCTCATGAGCATCATGGGATATATAGTTCCAAAACAACTGGGGTGCCAAGGTTCGCCATCACTGCTTTAAGGGATGTCATTCTTTCCATTGACCACCAATGTAATTGGCATTCTTTCCACTGACCACGATTAATTTTTAAGCAGGGGTCCCCATAGACCTAAAAAATATTTCAAGGGTTCCCCTGAGGTAAAAAGGTTGGGAAAGGCTGGTGTAGACTTTGTAGCGGCACAAGGGACAACCAATCCTAGATGTGGATCTAATGGGTGATCGGTTTTCTCACTGTCACCTACTATCCAGCTGTGAATTGGGTCAGAAAATGCATCTCGAACAGGGGCTTTTTGGTGGCTGTGTTTTGTGTAAGCTATAAACTGGACTTCGATCTTCTACATGGATGAGGATTCTCTCCCCTTACATGTGAACCCCATTCAGACGGGAGAGGGGTGTAAGTCATTTGCTCCCCTAGACCTGGAGGTAACCCGTATTTCTTTTTGCTCCTCGGGGCTAAATGGAGAATTGGATGAGCAAAGGAAGGCAAAGGTTCACTTTAAGGGCCCACACACACTGGGCTTAAAAAAACCCTAGTTCTTTTGGCAGAAAAAAAAACGCTCATATAGAGCGTTTTTTACGGACTCTCAAAAATGCAACTCTCAAAAAGAACTCTCAAAAATGCAAATCAGAAGGTTTTTTTTCTGCTTTAAAATTCTGAGCTTCAAATATGCCGCTAAAATCCTAATATTCATGGACACATAACATTGAGTTGCTTCTACAGGCAATGCTGGGACAAGGTCATCTAGAGCCCAGGGCAAACATACCAAACTGTGCCCCCCCTCCCCCAAGATGTATGAGCATAAAGTGTTAGCAAAAATCCCCCCACAAAAAAACTGAGCACTAATCTGCATGCTTACCCCCTAAGTATAAATCACCCCTTATCCCAGAAGAAATCCGCCCCCCTGCTGAACCCCCCCCAAAAAAAATATATAAATTAATTCTCCTAGCTCAAAAACTCAAAAATTTCCTCTTTCCACATCTTCTCTCTCCAACTTCCTATCCCCCCTCTCAGCACAAATTCCCCCCAAATCCCCCCCTCCTAGCACAAATCTTCTCCCCCCCATCCTCCCTCCCTACACAAATCACCCTAAATCACTACTCTTAGCACTCCTCCTCCCATATTTTTCCTCCTAGAACAATACCTACCCCCTACCGCCCCCCCAAATTCCCCCTTCCAACACAAATCCTCTCCCTCATCTCCTTGTTGCACCCTCCCACCTCACATGATACCACAGTGCCCAGGGCAGCCCTCCCTCATGCCCACCCCTTGTTCCTAGCTCAAATCCTCTACCCCTAAAATTTCCCCTCCTAGTACACATCTTCTCCCCCAACTTCAAATCCCCCGTCCCAGCATAAATGCCCTCTAAATCCCCCCTCCTAGCACAAATCTCCCCCCCCCCCCAAATCCTCCCTCCCTACACAAATCACCCAAAATCACTACCCCTCCCAAATTTTTCCTCCTAGAGCAATACCTACCCCTGCTGCCCCCCCCCCCCAGATTCCCCCGCCCAGCACAAATCCCTGCCCCTCCAATCCCTCCTGCCCACACCTTGTACCAGCCCTGTCTACAGGCAAAATGCAAAACTCCTGTAGAAACAGCGATTTTTTAAGCCCAGACAGCCCAAAGAGCGGGAAAGGATGTCACAGCTCACTGCAACCATTAACATTTCAGATTACAGCCAAGAGCTCAGTTTGAATGCGATTGGAGCTGGGGGTTACCGCATTTTGTAAATCCTCTTTGCCTTTTGCTTCTCTAAATGTGTTTTCCATATAGACATTTGTACTATTGATTGACCAATATCGTTTTTTAACGCCGTTACCGATATTTTGGTCATCGGATATCGGTATCGGCCGATATTGGCCCATATTTTCAGACATTAAAAAAATGTTTTTTGTTTTTTTTAATGACTACAGGTACTCTTGTGGAGGGATCTGGGGGTCTAAAAGACCCCAAACCCCTCCTCTGCACTTAAAAGCATTCAAAACGCCAAGTTTGGCTGTTTTGAATGCTGTACGTTTTTTTCATTTGGCACCGCCAGTACCCGGAAGTGATGTCATGTCATGACATCACTTCCGGGTATTCGGCGGCGCCGAATTCAAAGAAATAGAAGGTGCTCCTTGGAATGACAGCCGAGCGGCTTCTCAGCGCCGCCAGTACTGACATCACTTCCGGGTACTCGGCGCCGCCAAATTAAAAAACATGGAGACGGTGGGACGGGAGCCGCGGGAGGGGGGGACATCCCCTCCTGCTCCTTGTAATGACAGCCAAGCGGATTCTCAGCCGCATCGGTTGTCATTACAAGACAGCCGACCGTCGGCTATGGACGCCGGTACCGGGGTGATGCCTCTAGCTGCAGGCATCACTCCGGTACAAGCACTTTCCCGAAATATCGGCAATATCGGTAAATCCAAAGGCCAATTCCGATATGACAGGGAAAGTGCATATCGGCCACCGATATATCGGTGTTGCCGATAATCGGTCAATCACTAATTTGTACTTCCCAGTTTTGCTCAACCCATAGGGCTCAGTCACACCACTGTTTTGGAAATGCGTTTACCTTTAGAGCATATAATGCGTTTTTCATCCGTTGCATTGAAATGTAACACAACGCAAGATGCCTTTTGTGTGCGTATTACATCTTTTTTCTTTTCATTTTCATCATTGCCTGTCACCATTTGTTGGTCGTGTTTGTTGGAAATATGGAAATGGGACTATGCATATTGCATTCTTAGTGCGTTGTCCTTGCGTTGGCATTCACTATATAGTAACGTGGAATTTTTAGCAAAGTGCACAAAATATGCAGCAAGCAGGATTTTTCAAAAACGCAACACCCTGTCCTCCAAAACAACGATGTATAGAGCTTCGTAGATTTTCTTAGTACCTAGTTTTCATGCGCTCTTAGCATGCTGTGATCCTGCGTTGTAGTGAAGTAAACTCGATGGTGTGAACAGGCCCTTACCTTATTGCAATACAGAAAATAACAGCAACCAACTGGATTGATCTTTCAGGGAAGTTAAATCTAATTGTTTGTTATGGATTATTGTCCTTTACAGATTACCATTGCTCTTTACGTTGCCTCTTTAAGTAAGCTCTATAGAAGCCGGGATCAGTTCCAGGGTAATGCTGTCTTTTGTACTTGCAGCCTCAACTACTATCAGTCCTCTATTAAAACCCAAATCTGTCACTGAAAGCTTGTTAAAAACAGAGGACTCTGCATCCATTTGTAAATATGTAGAAAAAAGAACTCTAACATCCTGGCACCTTTGTTCAGTGTAGGGGGTCATTCTTCCCACTCATCACCAATGTAAGACGCATTCATCCCACTGACCACCAATGTAAGACGCATTCATCCCACTGACCACCAATGTAAGGAGTATTCTTCCCACTGACCACCAATGTAAGGAACATTCTTCCCACTGACCACCAATGTAAGGGACATTCTTCCCACTGACCACCAATGTAAGACGCATTCATCCCACTGACCACCAATGTAAGACGCATTCTTCCCACTCACCACAAATGTAAGACGCATTCTTCCCACTCACCACCAATGTAGGGCACTTTCTCCTTTCTGACCACCAATGCAAGGGTCATTCAACCCAATGACCACCAATGTAAGTATTATTCTTCCCACTGACCACCAATGTAAGGAGCATTCTCCTTTCTGACCACCAATGTAAGTGACATTTCCTTCCACTGATCACCAATGTAAGGAGTATTCTTCCCACTGACCACCAATGTAGGGGACATTCTTCCCACTGACCACCAATGAAAGTAGTATTCTTCCCACTGACCACCAATGTAAGGAGCATTCTTCCTACTAACCACCAATGTAAGGAGTATTCTTTCCATTGACCACCAATGTAAGGACCATTCTCCTTTCTGACCACCAATGTAAGGAGTATTCTTCCCACTAAACCACCAATGTAAGGAGTATTCTTCCCACTTACTGGCTATGGAAGATGCTTTCTTCCCAATGACCACCAATGTAAGGAACATTCTCATTTCTGACCACCAATGTAAGGAACATTCTTCCCACTGACCACCAATGTAAGGAACATTCTTCCTACTGACCACCAATGTAAGGAGCGTTTTCCTTTCTGACCACCAATGTAAGGAGCATTTTCCTTTCTGAACACCAATGTTAACAATTTTCTTATTTTACTATTCGTTGAAATTATTTATTACAATGTTTAATTATTATTTTTTTTTTACAATTTGTTATTTTTTTTTACAAGACAGGGAAGCCTGCAGTGGTCTGAGAGGGGGACAGTGAAAAGGGGGCACAGTGAAAAGGGGGCACATGGGGAGGGGGGGGATCAGAAGCAGGCAGAACGAGGAGGGGGATTGATGTCGGAGAAGCTATTACAGGAATGATGCCCTGTGTCTCTCCCCGCAGCAGCTGAAAGCTGGCAGGAGGGGGAGAAACTGGCTTTCAGCTGCTGCGAGGAGCTGCACAGGGCTTCCTTCTGTAATTGCCCCTCCGCCCGACCGCACTGATTCCCGTGCTGTTGGGGCCCCCCTGTGTGCCCGGGCCCCCTACAGGAGGACTGGTGGTCCCCCCCCCATCAGCGGCCCTGACTGCAGCTAAGTATATATAAAAAATATGCGCTGAGGATAAACTAACCTGGCTGCAGCCTACCTTCTGTATATAGTCCCACAAAAGGGTATATAGAAAAAATGGAAATGGGGTGAAGGTATATGGCGCTGCCTAAAATTCCAATGAATCAAAGTGTCTAGTGATGACACATATACAGTAACAAATCACTTATAAATAAATCAACAATATTAGTAAATAATAAGCTCAAAAGCGCCAAAGTGCAATAATAAGCCTAATTGTGATAGAATATAAAAATGATTGCACTGTGTGTCACTTTTGGACATTTGATAATATATATTTGCAAGTGCTGATTATTATATTTTTATATTCTATCACAATTAGGTTTATTATTGCACTTTGGCGCTTTTGAGCTTATTATTTACTTATATTGTCGATTTATTTATAAGTGACTTGTTATGTGTCATCACTAGACAATTTGATATATCGGAATTTTAGACAGTGCCATCATATACCTTCACCCCATCCTGAGTGCAGCTAAAGCTGCAGATAAATGGACTGAGGAATCTCTGTCCTCAGTCCCTTTCTCTGTCTCAAAAGTGAGATATCACGGGTCTCCTTAACCACTTGACGACCGCCCACCGCAGATTTACTGCGGCAGGCGGCGGCTCCTGGGCAAACCGATGTAGTACTACATCGCTCGCTCAGGAGACTCTAGGGGGCGAGCGCGCGCTGCCGGCGGCGCGCTCCCGCCCCCGCTCGTCAGCCGGGGAGCCAGTGCGTGTGACAGGCGGCTCCGATGGCCGCCGGCCACTCGCGATCTCCCCCCCGTTGACAGAGAAGGACGGACGGCTGATGTAAATACAGCCGTCTGTCCTTCTCCCTGAAGTGATCACAGAGGCTATGTGATCCTGCTATATAGGATCGCATGTCTCTGTGATGATCTCACAAGCCACGCCCCCCCACAGTTAGAATTACTACCCTAGGCTTACATTTAACCCCTTGATCAATAATAGTATTAACCCCTTCTCTGCCAATGGCATTATTACAGTAACAGTGCATATTTTTAGCACTGATTACTGTAGTAATGTCACTGGTGCCCCCAGAAGTGTCAAAAATGTCATTTAGAGGTCCGATCTGTCCACCGCAATGTTGCAGTCCCACAAAAAATCGCAGATAGCCGCCAGTAGTTCAATATCAGTTTTTGCAGATGACACAAAATTAGGCAGGGCAATAACAGCACAGCATGAAGCAGATATCCTACAGAATGACCTGGACAAAATAACGGAGTGGGCAAAGACATGGCAAATGAGGTTTAACGTGGAGAAATGTAAGGTTTTACACTTGGGGACTAGAAACATAAAAGCACAATACACGTTAGGAGGGGAACCCTTGGGAGAATCAAAAATGGAGAAGGATCTGGGAGTCTTGGTTGATGATAGACTAGGCAACAGCATGCAATGTCAAGCGGCAGCTGCCAAGGCTAGCAGAATATTAGGATGAAAGGGATGTATTAGAAAGGGATGTATTCCAGAGATAAGACTATAATCCTTCCACTTTATAAAACTCTGGTCCGACCTCATTTGGAGTATTCTGTCCAGTTCTGGTCGCCGGTCCTCAGGAGGGATGTGTTGGAGCTGGAGAGAGTCCAGAGAAGGGCAACTAAACTAATTAGGGGATTGGAGGACCTTGATTATGAGGAGCGTCTGCAATCGCTTGATTTATTCTCCCTGGAGAAGAGACGCCTGAGGGGGGACATGATAGCAATTTTTAAATATCTAAATGGGGATCTAGGCTTAGAAAAAAAGCTGTTCAGTCGAAGGGATTGCATGAGAACTCGGTGGCATACAATGCGATTAGAGGAGAAGCGTTTTAACCTCAGGCAACGTGGGGGGTTCTTTACTGTTAGGGCTACAAGATTGTGGAATTCTCTACCACATGAGGTGGTTTCTGCGGGTAGTATGGTGGCTTTCAAAAGACTCTTAGACTTACATCTCAAGGATCAGAACATTCAGGGGTATGCAAGATGATTACAGCCACACACATCTACACAGGTTGAACTGTATGGACTTTTGTCTTTATTCAACCTCACCAACTATGTACTATAAATAGTAAAAAAAAAATGACATAAATATTTCCCGTAGTTAGTAAATGCAATAACTTCTGCGCAAACCAATCAAAATACGCTTATTGCGATTTTTTATTTTTTTTTTTTACCAAAAATATGTAGCAGAAAGCAAATTGGCCTAAAATGTTAAAAAATTTAGATTTTTAAATTTTTTTTTTTTTTTGGGAATGTTATATAGCAGAATGTGAAAAAATATTATTATTTTTTTTCAAAATTGTCCCTCTTTTTTTGTTTATAGCTCAAAAAATAAAAATCGCAGAGGTGATCAAATACCATCAAAAGAAAGCTCTATTTGTGGGGGAAAAAAAAGACGTCAATTTTATTTGGGTACCGCGCAATTGTCTGTTAAAGTAACGCAGTGCCGTATCGCAAAATAGGTCATTAAGCAGCACAATCCTCCGGGGCTAAAGTGGTTTAAAATATTTTAAAAAAAATAATTACAAAAAAATAAAGAAAACTGTAAAAAATAATAAAATTAAAAAACTTCTGACACCATCCTCTGCCCTGCTGACAAAGTTCATTGCTCTACTGACTGACACTGTCCTTTGTCCTACTGACAATATACACACACGCATTTGTGTTTACGCTCTTGGTTGCACACCCTATAACAACAGGCTGTACACACCTATGAGTTCTGATCTCTGTACTGTAGGCTCAATTTCCATTGGATTCGATCAGCCAGCGCTGAATATTATCCATCGTATTGCCATTGATCACCAGTACTGAGATACTTAGTTCATAAGATCTTATTTCGATTGATCAGAATATGAGATTACATTTTACAAACAGAGATGCAATCAATAACCTAATATCAAAAATTACAATGGTATCTTAACTATCAATTGCAATCCACTTCCCCAGATGTGGCATGTTGATCAAATGGGTTTGCAGACTGTAGATCAATTATTCTTATCTGCAGAGATCGATCAGAAAATAAAGTATTTAGGGCCCCATCCACAAATCGTGTAGCGGGAACATAGATGTGAGCAGCCTATTGCATTAAGGTGTGCACTGTGCTGAGCGGCTTCCTGTTCATTCACAAACTGAAGCATAGTAAACACAGTTTGCTATGCTTCAGTTATGAATGAACACTGTGAGTGAGTGTGTTCATTTAGAAAAGGAATGTGCTGGTAAATTACATATTTACTAGCGCCATCCCCCACTCTCCATTGCAGCAGCTGCGGGGAGAGGAGAGGTGGGAAGCCAGTTGCACTGCAGGGCTGGGAGGCCAACAAAGGGGAAGCCCATGCATTAGGGGGAATCGGCACTGCACGTAGTAAATAGGGTGTGCCCAGGCACACCCCCTGCGCATGCCTAAGAGCGGGAACAAGTGTTCAAGCTCGCACTTTTGTGTGCAGGATTGAATTGGCTGCGTTAGTCGCGCAAGAGAAGCTCATGCACCTTATCAGGTGATGAGCTTCACATGATTTTTTCATTGCCATGTGACATTAGCGAGAAAATCGCACCGAGTTTGGGGTGCCATTAAGAATTATGGCACTCAAATGCACGCTGCACATTTTGCCGCCAATTTGGATTTGCAGGCAGCATCACTGCGATTCTGGCAGCGATTCAAATTCGTCAAGTGTGCATGCAGCCCAAACAAGGACATGCTGCTGCTCAGGGCTGCACACATACTGTAGCCGCTACAAAATTACACCCCCTATCACATTCGGCAGCAATACTGTGAACTGTCAAGTGAACAGGGCTGCAATGCAATTGCCTAAAATGCGGGATATCGCAGCTCGGTGGCTCAGTCTTTTTGGAGTTAAAGCAGGCACTGAAAAGATGACATGTCGCCTCTCAGACACCTGTTTTCTGCCTTATTACAAGCGTTCCACTGCCGATCACTTTTCGGAGACAGCAAGGGCTGCCAAACATCTGAACGAGCCCTTGGGCTTTCATTGGAGTGCAGCAAAAATGTTGGAATACTGATTTTTTTTTTGTGCCATAGCTACTGTACATCACTATTAAAGACGGATATATTCTTCAACCAGTAGATGGCAGTATTTATAAGTTTGTAGCTGCATCTATGGTATGCTTTACATCTTTTCTCTGATAACAAAGTTTCCTGTTTCCTGTCTGCAGTTAAGCAGCAGCCTATAAGCCCATGTGGACTGTGCACTGTCTGTTCTGTAGATCTTTATACAGAATTTATAACAAAAAAACATGGTCTAACAACCTGATTTTATTGGCTGTCTGAAGGAGGCCTAAGGCCTCCCTTCACACCTAGGTATATTGAGAATACACGCAACATTGTGCCACGTTTACGTGCGTTTTGTGTGCGACATCACACTCACATTCATTTAAATTGTCTGCCTTACACGCACACGAAAAACGTAGGGCATGTAGCTTTTTACCGCGTTGAGGTCTGCTCGTTTTTAAACAACATGTCAGCCTGCCACATTTGTGGTGCTTTTAACGATGAACGGCACGAAACACGCAACGTGTATTTTTTGCCCATTTTGTAATTGCACGTGTGTTTACAAAATGTTCAGGTGTGAATGGAGGGTTTCCTTACCTTATTGCGGAAGCATTAAGGCTGCATTCACACATGATGGTGGGAAGATTTAACCCCGCGATTTCAAAGGGCTGCAAAACGCGGGACACGTTTGCTATGCCATTACTTCTAATGGCACCTCAATCGTGCCGCGATTGTCGTGTGGTCAATTGCGCTGCAATTGCAACGTGCAATGCTTGTTGCTCAAAAAGAAACATGCGTTGCAAATTGCAGCGTGATTTACCGTGCGACAATCATGGCAAAATCGCGGCGCGATTAGGGTGCCATTAGAACATGTGTGAATGCAGCCTAACGCATATATTGGCATTCATTAACCACTTTACTGCGGCAGGCGGCCGCTCCTGCGCGAACCACCATAGGTATACGTGTTAACCCCTTCCCTGCCAGTGTCATTATTACAGTAACAGTTCATATTTTTAGCACTGATTACTGTAGTAATGTCACTGATCCCTCCAAAGTGTTAAAAATGTCAGTTAGGGGTCCGATCTGTCCGCCGCAATGTCACAGTCCCGCTAAAAATCGCAGATCACCGCCATTACTAGTAAAAAATTAAAAAACAATAAAAATTACATATATCTTTCCCCTAGTTTGTAGATGCGATAACTTTTATGCAAACCAATCAAAATACACTTATTGTGATTTTTTTTTAACCAGAAATATGTAGCAGAAAACAAATTGGCCTAAAATGTTAAAAATTTAGATTTTTAATTTTTTTTTTTTTTTTGGGGGAATGTTGTATAGCAGAATGTGAAAAAAAATATATATATTTTTTTAGAATTGTTGCTCTTTTTTGTTTTATAGCGCAAAAAATAAAAATCGCACAGGTGATCAAATACCACCAAAAGAAAGCTCTATTTGTGGGGAAAAAAAGGACATCGATTTTATTTAGGTACAGCGTCGCACGACCGTGCAATTGTCCGGTAAAATAACGCAGGGCAGAATCGCAAAATATGGCCTGGTCATTAAGGGGGCAAATCCTTCCGGTCCAAAAGTGGTTACCATGCGTTGCAGTAAGTCAGCATGTCAACTATTAATGGGCTGCCAACATACCGTATCGCATAAGCGTCATGGTGCGCTGCTGTGCGTAGGGCTCCACTGTACAATGCGTTGGGGGTAAAGTTGAAGTAATGGCTCCTCAACGTAGTACACACAGAGCAGGTACATGGCCATGCATTGCGGTGACGCGCATTAATGCGCGCATTTTTACCACACGTCACCACAATGCAAGTGTGCATGCACCATACGTATCTGAATGCATCAGAAAATCTCTGCATATATTTTTCTCTCTCTTTTTCCGATCTCTCCTGAACGCCCGGAAACAAGTATCACCACCCACTCACTACGCAATTTTTTTTTTTTTTTCGGCATTCGTGTTTAGCAGGGGGAAAAAAATTGCCATGAATAATGCAGATGGTGTTACTTAATTATTAAAACACATATTCTTCTCCTGACAGCATCTCCTATAAGTCGTAATCTAGCAAAGTGCACTCCCTGCAGTTCCTATGTATAGTGCTCCGGCTTCCTGTCTTGGAATCGACCTACTTAGGGCTGGGAGCTTCTAAAGTGCAAGTTCTGGAACTTCTGCTGAGCAACGGCACCTCCTGTAGTCTAGAAGAGGGTACTACACCCCTCTACCACAATCATTTCTGCAGCGCTTGCTCTTTAACAGCTTCAGCTCCGGAAAGGTTTACCCCCCCCCCCCCTTCATGACCAGGCACTGCGTTATTTTAACTGCGATGCTGTACCCAAATGACATTTTTTTACCACAAATAGAGCTTTGTTTTTGGTGCTAATTGATCACCTCTACGGTTTTTAGCGCCATAAATCGGCCGATTGTTGGCTTGTTAGTATGATGCTTCCGACACCCGACTGCGAATTTTCGGCCGAACAGAATCTGGTGTGCATGCTTTAAATTTTTTGTTGGCCAACACCAGAACGGCCGATTGTTCCTCAGTCAGTACAGAATTCGGCCAACAAACAGCAAATGAGCAAGACTGGGCATGCTCAGAGAAGAAAAAACACACGGAAAGTTAACCATCACATGACATCACTTCTGCAGTCGGTTGTTGTTGGCCGACAAGATTCGTGTGCAGTCTTTAGCAGTTTTCAACCTACACGACAGCACAGGACAAAAGAAGGCCGATCGTTCGGCCGACAATCGGTGCGTGTGTACGGGCCTTATGTGACACTTTTTGGGGACCAGTGACACCAATACAGTGATCAGTGCTAAATAATATGCACTGTTACTGTTGGGGTGATCAAGGGGTTAAATGTGAGCCTAAATTGTGCTTACTAACTGGGGGGGATTGATGTTTTAGGCCAATATGTATTCTGCACATATTTTTGGTTAAAAAAAAAATCCCAATAAGCATACATTGATTGGTTTGTGCAAAAGTTATAGCGTCTACAAACAATGGGATATTTTTAGGGAATTTTTATTATTTTTTTTTTTTTACTAGTAATGGTGGCGATCAGCGACCTATAGCAGGAATGCAATATTGCGGTGGATTCTGACTTTTTTTTGGGACCAGTGACACCAATACAGTCATCAGTGCTAAAATTATGTACTGTCACTGTACTAATCACCCTGGCAGGGAAGGGATTAACATCAGGGGCAACTAAAGGGTTAAATGTGCTCCTAGGGAGTGCTTGCTAACTGTGTGGGGGAGGTGCTTGAACTTTGGGAAGGCAGAGTTTATGCTTAGCAATGCCTTCCCTTGTCACAGGATGGCGATCTGCCTTGTTTTCATAGGCAGATCGCCATTCTGCCTGTGCCTTAAAACAATCAGCGGGTCCCAGCGGACATCCCGCTGATTGGTTCCCACTGGGCCGCTGGCCTGATTCTGCGCAGTGGAGTGGGTCAGTACGTTGGGCTGTCAGCAAGAGGTTAAAAAATGATATTTATCTTCTTTTAGGCGATTTTAATCTCCTGCTACTGAGCTACACAGGAGATTTTTAGCAGCTCAGCTATGCTGTACATTCATATCAACATGAACAGTCACAATATCCAACAGTATGCTTTTTCAAAAAAATTCTACCTGTTTTTTATTACAGAGCAGTTCTTGAGCTCCAGTCCAGTGATTTGCCTAGGCTAAGATGATGCCATCAGTCTGCTGCAGGCAGAAGAAAGCATTTGCTCAGTCTCCTCTCCTCCAGTGATCAGACTGTACATTATAACTTGGTAGTAAGGAATGAGGCTGACCTGAGTCGGACATCCAAGAACAGCACAAGCACCAGGATTTACATGATTGAGCCGAACATTTCCGTCCAGGAAAAAGACGGTGACCCTGGATGATGACTGAACAAAAATGGTTTTGATTGTAATAGTACAATTGAGCTACTAAAAATTACTTGAGTAATTCTGGCCTAAAAAAAATTACTTTCAGCAAAGGGTTAAAGCTGAACCCCATCCTTCCCTTCAGTCTTGCACAGTTGTAGCGGCTCCTCTCCTGGACTCAGATGGCTTCCTCTGATTTCCCTGCACACTGTGAGCTTTCCACATTGTGCATTAGAAGCTGCAGCAAGTCAGATAGAGCCCCGCCTCATTTCCAGGCTGGGAGACGGCCAACATCATAACCCTTTCCACCCTGGCCTGATTGCCCCTTTTTATTCTCTGGATTTCAATTCACAGGAGTTCAACATCACATGTGGGCGTTACCTATGCAAATACATTGTACCTAGAACCTCCCACTCCTCCAGACTGACACCCACCCATCGAGACATTTTGATATTTGCATAACCCCTCCCACTGCTTGCATTAGGGCTGAAGGCTCTTGAGAAGAGTACTGAGCTATGATGTTTTTAGGATGCACCCTGCCAGCCCCTCCCACCAGCCATGGTCTGCCAGTATTTCATACAGAAGCACACGGTCCCAGTGATGACATCAGCAGGTCTGAAATAAAGTAAGGTAAGACCAATAGGTTAGGGCTAGGCTCCTGTATCCAAGCTCTGGCGTAGCGAGCGAAGCAAGCGCAGCCGGGTTCGCAAGTGTTCTACAGAGGGTGATCCTAGCAAATGCGTGTTCACTTCTCCAAACACTTGGATGGAGGGAGTGGTGCTGGAAAAACTGTATAGAGCTTGAAAACCAAATGTCTTGACCTTTGACCTTTGGGACTACACAACCCTAACCCTCCTCAGTGTCTGCTCCACCAATAGCCCCAACCCTAACCCTCCTCAGTGTCTGTACCGGCAATAACCCTAACCCTCCTCAGTGTCTGTACCGGCAATAACCCCAATCTAAACCCTCCTCAGTGTCTGTACTGGCTATAACCCTAACCCTCCTCAGTGTCTGTACCGGCAATAACCCCAACCCTAACCCTCCTCAGTGTCTGTACCGGCAATAACCCCAACCCTAACCCTCCTCAGTGTCTGTACCGGCAATAACCCCAACCCTAACCCTCCTCAGTGTCTGTACCGGCAATAACCCCAATCTAAACCCTCCTCAGTGTCTGTACCGGCTATAACCCTAACCCTCCTCAGTGTCTGTACCGGCAATAACCTCAACCCTAACCCTTCTCAGTGTCTGTACCGGCAATAACCCCAACCCTCACCCTCCTCAGTGTCTGTACCGGCAATAACCCTAACCCTCCTCAGTGTCTGTACCGGCAATAACCCCAACCCTAACCCTCCTCAGTGTCTGTACCGGCAATAACCCCAATCTAAACCCTCCTCAGTGTCTGTACCGGCAATAACCCTAACCCTCCTCAGTGTCTGTACCGGCAATAACCCCAATCTAAACCCTCCTCAGTGTCTGTACAGGCAATAACCCCAACCCTAACCCTCCTCAGTGTCTGTACCGGCAATAACCCCAACCCTAACCCTCCTCAGTGTCTGCTCCGGCAATAACCCCAACCCTAACCCTCCTCAGTGTCTGCTCCGGCAATAACCCCAACCCTAACCCTCCTCACTCTCTGTACCGGCAATAACCTTAACCCTCCTCAGTGTCTGTACTGGCAATAACCCTAACCCTCCTCATTGTCTGTACCGGCAATAACCCTAACCCTTCTCAGTGTCTGTACCGGCAAAAACCCCAACCCTAATCCTCCTCAGCGTCAGTACCGGAAATAACCCTAACTCTACACAGTGTCTGTACCGACAATAACCCTAACCCTCCTCAGTGTCTGCCCGGCTATAACCCCAACCCTAACCCTCCTCAGTGTATGTACCGGCTATAACTCTAACCCTCCTCAGTGTCTGTACCGGCAATAACCCTAACCCTAACCCTCCTCAGTGTCTGTACCGGCAATAACCCCAACCCTAACCCTCCTCAGTGTCTGTACCGGCAATAACCCCAACCCTAACCCTCCTCAGTGTCTGTACCGGCAATAACCCCAACCCTAACCCTCCTCAGTGTCTGTACCGGCTATAACCCTAACCCACCTCAGTGTCTGTACCGGCAATAACCCCAACCCTAACCCTCCTCAGTGTATGTACCGGCTATAACCCTAACCCTCCTCAGTGTCTGTACCAGCAATAACCCCAACCCTAACTCTCCTCACTGTCTGCTCCGGCAATAACCCTAACCCTCTTCACTGTCTGTACCGGCAATAACCCTAACACTTTGACCTTGAACTTTGACCTTAAAATCTGAAAAAAAAACATAATTTTTTAATCCCAATCTCCATTTAGTGACTCTCCCACCCTAAAACCCCCTACCTTTCCCAGAACCCGCTAAGTTTATCTTATTGAACACGCATCGGGCCAAAAATATTTGTAGCGCTCGCTCACTCGCAACTAAGAAACTCGAAGGACACGCTGGCCTTATAAAAATCTTTTGCCTGAAGCACAACCTATCCCTATTAGGTTACCATACAGTACATTTTCAGTAAATTATCTTTTGTCTGTGACTTGAAGCAGCCTCAAATGAAATCTAAATATGTATTCTTATATGAAGAGTCAGTATTGTAACACAATTACTGCATCTTTGCAAAAAGAAAGTCTTCTAAACAGGATTCTGTTTATAAAATATTCTTTGCACAAATGTCAGAAAGATTTGTGCAAGTTTAAACAAATTTCACTGTATTTTTTCTAATAGATTAATGTCTGTATCATCAGCTCCATCTAGTGTGCAAAGTACAGTATAGGAAATGAATGCCTGTATCATCAGCTCCATCTAGTGTCCAATATGCAGTATAAAAGACTAATATCTGTATCATCAGCTTCATCTAGTGTCCAAAGTGCAGTATAGGAAATTAATTCCTGTGTCATCAGCTCCATCTAGTGTCCAATATGCAGTATAAGAGACTAATATCTGTATCATCAGCTCCATCTAGTGTCCAATATGCAGTATAAGAGACTAATATCTGTATCATCAGCTCCATCTAGTGTCCAAATGCTGTGTAAGAGATTATTGCCTGTATCATCAGCGCCATCTAGTGGCCCAAATGCAGTATAAGAAATTATTGCCTGTATAATCAGCTCCATCTAGTGATCCAGATGCACTATAAGAGATAATATTGCCTGTATCATCATCGCCATCTGGTGTCCAAAGTGCAGTATAGGAAATGAATGCCTGTGTCATCAGCTCCATCTAGTGTCCAATATGCAGTATAAGAGACTAATATCTGTATCATCAGCTCCATCTAGTGGCTCCAATGCTGTGTAAGAGATTATTGCCTGTATCATCAGCGCCATCTAGTGGCCCAAATGCAGTATAAGAAATTATTGCCTGTATAATCAGCTCCATCTAGTGATTCAGATGCAGTATAAGAAATTATTGCCTGTATAATCAGCTCCATCTAGTGATCCAGATGCAGTATAAAAAATTATTGCCTGTATCATCAGCACCATCTAGTGTCCCAAATGCAGTATAAGAGATTAATGTCTGTATCATCAGCACCATCTAGTGGACAAAATGCAGGATAGGAGGGTAATGCCTGTATCATCAGTTCAATCTAGGGGCCCAAATGTAATATAAAAAATGAAAGTAGAACTATAAGCAAAACTGTTTTGTTTTTTGTTTGTTTTTTTGGATAGAGAGATTTTTTATTTTTTTTTGCCATGTGTCCCATTGGAGAGATTTCCCTTAACTTCCTATCCCATAGCCGTAAGTGAGAGGAAATCCCTGCAAATGAAAGGCATTTCTTGGGGACCCCCCAGGTCACTAGAAATAGTGTGCCCATCTAAAGATTTCCTCAATATTAAATTTCTGGGGACAACCCAAAATTTGAGATTTTCTTTTACCTTCACTCCAATGATAATGGTAAAAAGGACAAATAGAGAGGGTGACTCTCCCTAACATGGACACTGACAGCAATAAAAACTGACAAGGGTTCTAATCCCTTTCCACGCTGTCCAAAACTAAACAAAAAAAAATTTTGCCTTTAGTTATACTTTAATATCTGTATTGTCCTCTCCATCTAATGTCCAAGATGCAGTATTCTCAATAAGAAAATGATACTGCATTTTGACCACTAGATGGAGATGAACGTAAAGGCATTAATCTCCTAGAGAAGCTATGGGGCGTTTGGTTCAACTTGCAAGAATGCTTCTGACATTCATGCAACAAACGTTTTAGAGCTCATGCACACAGGGCTTAAAAAAAATGCAGCTTTCACAGACGTTTGCCTTTTTATTTCTACATGTAAACGTACAGTGCCTCTATGTTATCCTATGTGTCCATTGCACATATAGGCATTTACAGGGTATTGTAAGAGGAGCTTTTACAGGCAGAAATAAAACCCCATCACTAGCGTGTTCAGAAGAGGAGCTTTTGAGCAGAAAAAACCCAGTGCACGCATAAACCCTAGACACATGCAGGGCCGGCCCTACCATGGGGTCCCGCTGGGTCCATTGGACCCAGGCAGCACTTTGAGAGGGGCAGCAAGTTGACTCCCAATATTTTTTTTCAGCAGTTTTGTGTGTCATCAGTTTTTGGCGCGTTACTGCCGCCCGTAGTGCAAACTAATGAGTATGAGGAGGCGCAGCGTCTCCTTTGGGGAACGCCCCTGACGTGATTGTGGTGTGCGCAATGACATCAGACATTCAGACTAACAAAATAAAACTGGAGTTTGTGGTTTGGAATTGAACATAATGGTATGTCAGATGATTTTGCATATAGTCAAGGAGCTGTTGCATGTAAATCTGACTTCCTCATAAATTTATTAGGTTTAATTATCATGATATACAGTATCTCACAAAAGTAAGTACACCCTCACATTTTTGTAAATATTTTATTCTATCTTTTCATGTGACAACACTGAAGAAATTACACTTTGCTACAATGTAAAGTAGTGAGTGTACAGCTTGTATAACAGTGTAAATTTGCTGCCCCCTCAAAATAACTCAACACACAGCCATTAATGTCTAAACTGCTGGCAACAAAAGTGAGTACAAAAATGTGAGTGGTGTACTCATTTTTGTGAGATACTGTGAGATTTTTGTTGGGCGTGATTTTTTTTTTTGGGGGGGGGGGGGGCAGCATTTCATTCTTGGACCCAGGCAGCACAATGTCTTGGGCCACCCCTGGGCACATGTATGTACGTTAATGCATTGTATTGGCCATTAGAATGCATTAACACACATACACACAAATGCGCATAAATACGTATGCAATTTGCGACTATTGTCAAGTTTTTAAGCAGCTTTTCTCCTGCCAGTATAAAAGGTGTTCAAAGGAGCTGAGAAAATGTTCAGTGTGCAGGAGGCCTTATAGATGACCCCTAAGAGCCTGCTCTGTGACTGTGGGTGATCATAGGCAGTCCATTTCCAACAATTGTCTACTGTCTTTTTGCAGCAACTGGAAGGTGTAAAGGAAGGATGTGACTAAACAACTGTCAGCTGTCTGAAGAAAAAGAATGAGAAGGGTGTGATACAAAAACATGTTCATCCACTTTTTGTTTCATCCATTTCTGTTCCTCTTTCTGAGCTGTGGATCCCCCTGCAAACAATATAATGCTGAACTGCAGAGCATTGTGCAAGGTTTCTGCATCCGGCTCCACGCATATTTGTTACTTCTCAGCGTTTCTCATTGTTCACTTGCTTGACGTACAGCCGCCAGTCTGACGCATGTTCTTGGTGAAAAATCACATACTGTACCACAAGTAAAATATAAAGGACTGATAAAGTGTACCTGTCATGAGATATAAATAACATTTGCCATTGCTAAACCTGCTTTTAAAAATGGAAGCTGTTATTTTCAGTGGCCCTTATAGTTATTTTTAGTGGCCCTTTAAATGCACACTCCATGCATCTTTAAAGCTGAAGTCAATGCAAACATATAAATACATAGATGAAAGGAGAGCTGTTTTGCCTGCCAAAGGTGTTGTAGCACTGTCTGTCCATTCCTGAGGTTTTCCCAGCTCTGCCAGGCAGGACAGGTTTTAATCTGTTAAAAAATAAAATTCCCAAACTATTGCTGCAATATTCACCTTTAAGCTGGAGGTTTTCCCCCTGCAGTACTAGATGTCCCTCGTCAGATGGCCAACATCATTAAGCCCACTTCTCCTGAGCACAGGTCATCCAGCCTGTGATTAGCCAGTAAAAGGAGATGTAGAAAACTGATGAGCTCATCGCTCTGTCACTCTGCTCTCTCCTCTTATCATAAGGTTACCAGATTTTTTAAAAATGAAATCCAGGGACCACACCTAGTTTTAACCAACCCCCCCCCCCCCTCCCCAAAATCACACCCATATTTGTATCCTCATCCACAAAATTCGCATCCCCATTTTTATTGACCTCAAACTCTTTTGGAACAAGAGTCAGACCTTTAAAGTGTTAGGATGAACAGATTTCAAATAAGAGGCACCAATGATATTCATGCATAGTCATGAGAGACACCTTGAAGGTATCAAGAAGTATCAAGAAGAAAAAGTGCAAAAAGCTCCAGTGGCTCAGTTTTGGATTGGTACCTGATAGGTTGGCACTTGCAGACTACAATTGTATGGCTTTTAAGTTTACTTTGCGGTAAAAGCAAGGAAGCACTAAAAACCTCTACTTTCTGCCTACATCACTTTCCTAAGCTTAATGAACCAGTCCAACTAGTTAATTAGCATATGAATAGAGGATAAAAATCCTGTGTATCCATAGCAACACAACAATGTGTACTCTACGCCACTGGGCGGCTGGAGACAGTTGCGGGGACCCATGTTTCCTGGGTTCAGATACCTCAAAATAAGGACCGTCCCCAGAATATGGGGACATATGGTAACCATATCCTATCAGCATGCTCCTTGAAAGCACATAAATACCGCAGCATCTGCTTGACACTTTGTGTTGCTTCTCCCTCTCTCCCAGTCTGACTTTTGTTGTAGGTTGCTGAAATTTAGGTACTTACACTGCTTATATTTGAAAAAAAAAAAAAAACACATTATATGATGTCTTACATCTGCCTGGAGTTCAGCTTTAAAAGGATCCATGTAGCAAAATAGGAGCTGCCCTTACTGACTTCATTTTGAAGGCATAGGCTTTAGAGCTGTCACAACTTGGGTCAAGCATGCGGCCAGTGAAATCCAAAAACAAACTTGTTCCAGGTCAGCAACAAGCATAACCTCACAGTATGCACCTTCAAAACCAAGCGGGTAATGTCAGCTCCCACGTCTCCATTCTCACAAGCCCCCCTTAACATTCGTTAGCGCTTCCCGAGAGTCCAATGTTGATGAGAGACTGTTGTGGACGTCATCACTTTACAAGTAATAATATTCTCTTTTGTCACTTGAACTGCCTTATGTATAGTATGTATTTAAGATGGTGTATGTTCTTCCTTCTATACAGTAATGAATTCATGTATATATTTTATCCTTATTGTGTGCCTAACACTTGGACACTGTATACAAATCTGACTTCAGTTCTGTTAATGAAACCGCTCTGCCTGTGACAATAAAGTTATTGAAAAGTTATGTGTCTCTTTTCTTTGTTTAATACTACTATCCTTTAAAAAAAAAAAAAAAATTAAATATATCACATAGCATGGGCAATTATTAACCACTTTTAATACCCACCGTACATTTACTGCGGCACTCTGTTGCTGCTGGGCAAAGCGACGTAGCCCTACGTCGCTCGCTCAGGAGACCACAGGGGGCAAGAACGCGCCGCCGCCGGCGCGCGCCCGCCCCCGCTCGTTACCTGAGGAGCCAGTGCGTGTGACCGGAGGCTCCAATGGCCGCCGGCCACTCGCGATCTCCCGCAGCTGTGAGAGAAGGACAGACGGCTGATGTAAACACAGCCGTCTGTCATTCTCATTGAAGTAATCACAGAGGCTATGTGATCCTGCTATATAGGATAGCATGTCTCTGTGATTACTTCACAAGCCACGCCCTCTGACAGTTAGAATCACGCCCCTATGGACACATTTAACCCCTTGATCACCAGTACAGTTAACCCCTACCCTGCAAGTGTCATTATTACAGTAACAGTGCATATTTTTAGCGCTGATTACTGTAGTAATGTCACTGGTACCCCAAAAGTGTCTAAAATGTCAGTTAGGGGTCTGATCTGTCCGCCACAATGTCGCAGTACCGCAAAAAAAAATCACAGATCGCCACCATTACTAGTAAAAAAAAACAATAAAAATGACATAAATCTTTCCCGTAGTTAGTAAACGCGATAACTTTTGCGCAAACCAATCAAAATACGCTTTACCAAAAATATGTAGCACAAAAAAAACTGGCCTAAAATATTAAAAAATTTAGATTTTTACATTTTTTTGAGAATTTCATATAAAAAAAATTGAAAAATATTGTTTTTTTTTCAAAATTGTCGCTCTTTTTTTGTTTATAGCGCAAAAAATAAAAATCGCACAGGTGATCAATTACCACCAAAAGAAAGCTCTGTTTATGGGGAAAAAAAGGACGTCAAGTTCGTTTGGGTACAGCATCACACGACCGCGCAATTGTCCATTAAATTCACGAGGTGCTGAATCGCAAAATAGGGCCTGGTCATTGAGCAGCCAAATCCTCCGGGGCTAAAGTGGTTAATAACTATGTGCCGGTTTAAAACGATGCTGTTGCAGTAGCACGCACGTTACCGCAAGCTGTACTGCAACTCACATTAGTGCAACGCGATGCTATTCAGGCTGAATGGAACTGCACTGCAACAATGCATCTAACCCCTTCCCACCCTGCCCCTGAGTCCCTTTATCAGGGGCTCTTAGACACAATTCACGTGATCCCTGTGATTGGGTGTCATAAAGGTCACATGATAAGCTCTAGATCAGTAGTAGAGACTGAGAGCTGTCTTTGACAGTTCAGTCACTGTGCTGGCAGTGTGCAGTGAGCCGGCTTTCAGCACAGAGACCTCTGCTGCCCATCAATGCATATCAGCGGTGTGGGAGGGTTACTTTCAACCCACCCTTTTTGCTGCCACACATATGCAGTACATGGGCAGCAACAGGGCTGCTGTTAGAAATCACAGGGTCCCATACAGCCTACCCTACCCGTTAAAGAGGTTGTAAACCCATACAAACATTTTTTTTTTTTTCGACCTGAAAGACAAACACATAATGAGCTAGTATGCATCGCATACTAGCTCATTATGAAATACTTACCTTAGAACAAGTCCCCGCCGTGCCGTCCGCTTACCTGTATGATGGGCGACATGTCCAGTTGCCCGTCTTCCGGGATCGCGGCATCCGGCCATCTGATTGGCCGGAGCCGCGGTCACATCACTCCCGCGCACGCGCGCGGGAGCTGATGGTCACGGCATGGGGCTCTGAAGTAACGGCACCAGCGGCCGTTCCTTCAGATTGCATGCGCCAGTGATGTCACTGGCTGCATGTAAGGTAAATATCTCCTAAACGGTGCATGTTTAGGAGATATTTACAGTACCTAATAGGTAAGCCTTAATATAGGCTTACCTATAGGTACAAGTGTCAGAGGAGGGTTTACTTCCTCTTTAAGACCTCATACAGGAAACATAAAGTATTGTGGGCACTAGATGGCGCTGATGATAAAGGAATTACACACAATAGAGCAGGGGGTCTCCCAACCTTCTTAACCTCTTCAGCCCCAGAAGGTGTACTCCCTCATGACCAGACCATTTTTTGCGATACGGCACTGCATTACATTGACTGACGCGGTTGTGTGATGCTGTACCAATTGGTTCCCACTGTGTCTAATCACAGTGGGAGCGGGTTGCCGGCGGCGCACGCATGCGCCCCAGACCCAGTGCACAAAATTACATACAGGTAAGTGATTTGGTACAGGAGGGCCGCCCTGCCGCAGTATAACTGCATGAAGGGGTTAACAAAGGGCAAGTTTGCTGTCCTTCAGACTTTAGGGGGCCAGACTGGGGCCATCGGAAGTACAAAATGTCCCAGCATCAGTGAGAGTAAACAATCCCCCATCGTTGGTGTCTTTGGGAAGAATTGTGCACCATCATTAGGGTCATTGGGCCCCATCATTGGTGTCATTGGGCCCCATTGTTAATGTCGTTGGAAGGAACTGAAATAGTGCCCCAAAGGCCAGATAAAAGCAAGCAAAGGGTCACATCCGATCCCTGGGCCGCAGTTTCGAGATCACTGCGATAGGGGAAGTATTGCGATTTTTTTTTTTTACCAAAAATATGTAGCAGAAAACAAATTGGCCTAAAATGTTAAAAAATTTAGATTTTTTAAAAAAAAAATTTTGAGAATGTCATAAAGCAGAATGTGAAAAATATTTTTTTTTTTTTTCAAAATTGTCACTCTTTTTGGGTTTATAGCGCAAAAAAATAAAAATCGCACATGTGATGAAATACCACCAGAAGAAATCTCTATTTGTGGGGAAAAAAAAGGAAATTTTTTATTTGGGTGCAGCGTCACATGACCGCGCAATTGTCCGTTAAAGTAACGCAGTGCCGAATCGCAAAATAGGGCCTGGTCAGGAAGGGGGCAAATCCTTCCGGTCTTAAAGTGGGTAAAGGCACATTGAAAGTCACTAAAAAAATACTTGATGGGAATTAAAAATGTTGCAAGTAAGCATTTACAATACTTGATTTTTCTGAGCTTATACCTGAAAATTGGTGACAGGGTCTCTTTACCATAAAGTAGATAGTAGTAGTGACAGCACCCAGGCCTTGTGGGGGCGGAGCAATGTCACATGCTCACTCCCCCTTTTATAAAGTGGACCTGCTGCCTTGCCTATTACATCCAGAGCGGAGGTTCACTTTAACCAGCGTTGGCACCTCGCAGAACATGTGAGATGGTGATTCTAAAGCCGCTTTTTGTGGTTATTAAACGCAGTGACGGGTGATAAAATCAGAACATTAGGAATGAAGGTTTTCATGCCAGCGCTGGAATTATGTCCCCCGGCCAACACTTTAACCTTCACAGATTTTCATTACATAAAAAGTCAGTCTGGGAGTCCTCCGGATTACAGCCGCCAACTGCTTTCTCTGCTAATGCGATTATACTAGTCTCTTAATGCCTGGCTGCAGTGAGACTTCTGCATGTACGCAACCATTCATTTACTGCGAGCCGAGGACCGGCCTCCGTGTACAGCTGTTCATGGGGGGACAACATTTTAAAGGGTGGCTCCACCCCAACCTGATATTTTAGGGGTAGGTGGAGCCTTGTGGACTGTGTCAGAACCTGGCTTCTTACTATATATAATATAAAATACATAAAAATCCAGCAGGGATGGTGGGAACCCCATCATAATGAACACAGCAGGTGTACAGACCCAGGACCTCAGCATAGGGATGGTGGGAACCCCTCATAATGGGCACAGCAGGTGTACTGACCGGGGAACTCAGCACAGGGATGGTGGGAACCCCTCATTATGGGCACAGCAGGTGTACAGACCTGGGAACTCAGCACAGGGATGGTGGGAACCCTAATAATGGGCACAGCAGGTGTACTGACCGGGGAAATCAGCACAGGGATGGTGGGACCCCTTATAATGGGCACAGCAGGTGTACTGACCGGGGAACTCAGCACATGGATGGTGGGAACCCCTCATTATGGGCACAGCAGGTGTACAGACCTGGGAACTCAGCACAGGGATGGTGGGAACCCCTCATAATGGGCACAGCAGGTGTACAGACCTGGGAACTCAGCACAGGGATGGTGGGAATCCCTCATAATGGGCACAGCAGGTGTACAGACCTGGGAACTCAGCACAGGGATGGTGGGAACCCCTCATAATGGGCACAGCAGGTGTACAGACCTGGGAACTCAGCACAGGGATGGTGGGAACCCTCATAATGGGCACAGCAGGTGTACAGACCAAGGAACTCAGCACAAGGATGGTGGGAACCCCTCATAATGGGCACAGCAGGTGTACAGACCTGGGAACTCAGCATAGGGATGGTGGGGACCCCTCATAATGGGCACAGCAGGTGTACAGACCCAGGACCTCAGCACAGGGATGGTGGGAACCCCTCATAATGGGCACAGCAGGTGTACAGACCTGGGAACTCAGCATAGGGATGGTGGGGACCCCTCATAATGGGCACAGCAGGTGTACAGACCCAGGAACTCAGCACAGGGATGGTGGGAAACTGCCATTCCACTCCCTGACAGCGAGGTGTGAGGTTGCTGGTTCCTTAGTTCGTGTTCTTCCAGAAGCCAGGGGCTAGAGTTGCTTCTCTGCCCCAGGAAGGATGCTGGATCCTGGGGAGGACCCTGGCGGGGGCCCCCTGGATAGGCCTGAGACTAGGCCTCAGTCTATGGAAGACATGGAGCTCGGCCCAAGGAGGGGTGAATCCCTGCCTACCTTTAGGCGAAGGACTGTTGAAAAGCTGAGGCGGATTGAGAAAGAGGAGGAGAAATTGGCAACTTTGAAAGTAGAATTTAAAAAGAAAAAGTTGTATTGTGCCAAACTGTACAGCAAGAAGAGACCGGCTCTGAGGCCTGAGTTGAAGGACTTGGAGCAAGCTTTGAGGAAGCAGAAAGAGTTGGTGAGCTCTCTGAAGGAAAGCTGTGAAGCACTTCAGGAGAAATACAGGAATGAGGAACGTTTCAGCAGTATGAGGAGAGGAGCCGTTTCCAGCATGGAGAGTGACCCAGTCAGTGAAGAGATTCAGGTACCGACAGAGTCAGCAGAGAGTGAGAAAGTGGGCCCGGAGGATGAGCCCAGTTCTTCAACACCTCAAACATCTGCTGAGCCCCCAATGGCGGAGGCCTCTGTCTCCCTCCCTCTGCAGCAGCAATGTGGAACATCTGAGCAGGAGGTTGAGGGGGGTACTGGCATGTTGGAGTTCGTCGCTGAGCTGGAATCCCCTCTGGATGGAAGAAAGTTCCATTTTTCTGCAGATTCCCCAGATGAGGAGATGGATACCGTTCCTCGCCCTATGAAAGAGAGACCTGTGGAGAGAGGAAGATTCACCATTAAGCCTGCAACAACCAGGAGGAAGTTTGATCCCGCCATTAACCATGACACTGCAGAGGTAACACAGCAAGCAGGTACAGTGTGTGTGCAAGGTGGTGATGTGAACTTTAATGACAATGTGCTTGCTGAGGGTTGTAGTGCTATGGGCTGTCAGCCCACACCCATAGACAATGTGCAGCATGCAGTGCAACCTGATACACCTGCTGAAAAAATTCCACTTTTAAATGCAAGTGGTGAGAAAATTGGAAAAAACTGTGTGTTTCTGGTTGAAGAGTCTGCAGAGAGGAGCACCACGGACATTGCAGAGGCTTTGCCTGGACCAAATACAGTGGCTGTTCCTGAGCATGGTGGAGGAGATGCTGGGAGCAGTAGTACTATAACTTTTTTGGAGTCTGCAGTAGACAAGGCTGTGATTGAACCCAGGAAAGCAGCTGAGTGCTCAGAGAAGGGGGAGGGGGTGGGTCTTGTCTCTGCTGCTCCAAAGACTGCAAGGGTTGATTCAGGCTCCTTGTCATCAGGTGTGGCTGTGTCTAAAGACAATGCTGTAATTGCTGGTGTTTCTGGGAGGAAAACCTATGCTGGTGCTGCTGAAGGGTTTGGGAGGGGGGTGCAAGCAGAAAAGGAGCATGGAAATGTTTTATCTTCCTCATTATTTAAAAGGAGGAATGTGGTACAGCTCAGATGGGAAGGCGAAGGTATTCCGCCATATAGGAGAGCTGTGGTTGATAAGATTCTGCAGATGGGCTTTAAACCTGCAGATATCTTTGCCCTGATCAGTCCGACCGGCTCCTATGAGTACGATTTGTCCTTTGTCCGTCCAGAGTCTTTGGACATATTTTGGGAGAAATATGAACATGTGTGTAGGAGCCTGCCGGACTGGAAAGGGCTCATCCCCAAAGTTGTGTCACGTCAGCCACTTATTAAAATGGTGACGATTCTTGTGCGCAATGAGTCCATACCGCAAGGGGATTTATCTGTATGGCTGAGGAGATATGGAGATATCCTGAGCCCCTTACACAAAATTATGGATGATCGAGGAATATGGACGGGGGGATGGTCTGTGCAGCTAAAACTAAGAGTCATGGATAATGTCATCCAGCATCTGCCATCCTCAGCTTTCCTGGGGAGGGACAGACTGACCATATTCTATCCAGGCCAGCCAAAGCTGTGCAATAAGTGTGGGGATAAAGGGCACTTTGCATCCTCCTGTCCAGTAATGAAATGCTCTCTGTGTCAGGATTTAGGGCATTTGGCAAAAGATTGCAATATTATAAGGTGCAACTTGTGCAATGCGGTTGGGCATCCTTATAGCCAGTGTCCTGAGGCAATGCACAACCAGCCTGAGCTCATGAGAGAGTTTTTCCGTCTGGACATGGAGGATGCTCAGAGCTCAGCAGCTAGGGTGCCTGCGATTCCCTCCGAGACTGTACCAATACCCAGTGTGTCAGTGTCTTCCCAGTCTGTGGTGCCCCAGTCTGTGCCAATGCCCAGTGTGTCAGTGTCTTCTCAGTCTGTGGTGCCCCAGTCTGTGCCGATTCCCAGTGTGTCAGTGTCTTCCCAGTCTGTATGTAAGGTATCGGTTACTAAGAATGTGTCCAATCCTTCTGTGTCTATGTCTTCCAAAATTGCAGAGGCGGCAAGAGGTGCTGAGGCAGGGGCATCAAGTACAGTGCCAGTCCCTTCCCCTAGACATTGCAGGGCTTCTATTAGGGACCATGGGGTGCAGAGGAGTGGGGAGAATGGTGAAGAGGCTGGCCTGGTGGTAGATAAGGTAAGGGAGAGTGGGGGTGAAGGGGAGGGTAAGAGTGGGGAAACTGTTATTTCCAATTTGTCCAAGGGGGATGTGGAATGGTTGGAGGAGAAAAGAAAGAAGGGCAAAAGAAGGAAAAAAAAGTGTTCAGCTACCCACAGTCCTGAGGTTTTGCCTTTGACAAATAAGTTTGGGGTCCTGTCAGATGATGACGATGAATGGGACTTGTTGAGTACAGAATCTTCCATGGATGATGAGTCGCAGGGTGCATTGAAGCGCACTGGTTCTCCAGGGGGAGAGAGTAGTCAGGCTAAGAAACGGCTGCCTCAATTATCCGTTAAAAGTGGCAACCAATAATGTTATCAGCTGAAAATCAGTCCTAAAATATAATTTTTGATAAAAGGTTCCATGCATGGTGAAGTTTCTTAGTCTGGCTCTCTCGTAGGGTTTATGCTGTGTGCAATTTGGTTTATTTATTATGTTCTTGTTTTGTATCGTTATATTCAATTATTTTGTAAATATGTTATTTATAATTTATTTATTATGGTTTTATTGTATATAAGTTGATTGTTTGTAAGAATTTCCAATAAACAAAATTAACCCCTCATAATGGGCACAGCAGGTGTACAGACCCAGGAACTCAGCACAGAGATGATTGGAACGCCTCATAATAGGCACAACAGGTGTACAGACTTGGAACCTCAGCACAGGGACGATGGGAACCTCTCATAATGGACATATGCATACGTAAGTCGTGCACTCATATGTAAATGGCATTCAAACCACACGTGTGAGGTATTGCCGCAAATGTTAGAGCGAGAGCAATAATTCTAGCACTAATCCTCCTCTGTAACTATAAACTGGTCACCTGTGAAGGGTTTAAAGCATTGCCTTTGGAGATTTTTAAGCATCCTAGTTTGTCGCCACTAAGATACAAGTCAGATTTTTGGCATCCCCCCGCAACACAAATGTCATTTTTGGTGAGATACTCCCAATAGGAACACGTCTAAAGGGATGCAGGCCCAGCAGCTTTCCTCATTAGTGCTCTGCAGCTGCCACAGCTGATAGATAATTATGAAACTACTACCATTTGACCCACTCAGCACAGAGGAACAAACAGTGATTTCTTCAGAATAACAAAAGAAAGGAATCTGCAACAAAGTTTGTTAAAATCCTTGCAATGTACAGAGATCACCCAGAGGGGAGTTATGCTTTCAAGAAGTTATGAAGTCTCAAGATTTTTCACCTTAATGCATTCTATTCATTAGGGTGGAAAAACCTTTTCTGCTTCAGCTGCCCCCCTCAGCCCCCCCCCCCTTTTCTTACCTGGACCCGAATGTTCCAGCGACGAGCACGAGTCCAGGGGTTCCAGTCGCTGTCTCAGGTCAGGGCCGGCCTTTGGGGTGTGCGAGCTGTGCGGCCGCACAGGGCGCCATGGGCAACAAGGGCGCCGTGCGGCCATCACAGCTCGCAGAGGATCAGGCTGAGCTGTGTGAGAGATACACAGCTCGCCTCACTGCAACAATAGGTGATCGAGGGAGCGGCGACTGCGGCCTGGACAGGGCTAACACAGGCCGCGGCCGCCGCTTACCTCCCGCTGTGCAGCTGTGCCTCGATCACCTATTGCTGCAGTGAGGCGAGCTGTGTATCTCTCACACAGCTCAGCCTCCGATCCTTCCACGGAATCCACGCTGACTTCCTGCCCAGTGCCCAAACATCCCCGGGAGTGTGGGCGGGCGGGAGGAGGAGAAGGGGCGGGGCGAGGAGGAGCTGACGATCTCTCCTCTGGCGTCAGTGCAGGGAGGGAGGAGAGATCGTCAGCTCCTCCTCGCCCCGCCCCTTCTCCTCCTCCCGCCCGCCCACACTCCCGGGGATGTGTGGGCGGGAAGTTTAAAGAAAAAAAAAAGCTGCAGACAAAGTAAAGTAAGTGACATCTCTCTCCTTCAAAAAATGTAAGGGGGGGGTCTGTGATGTAAGGGGGGGCTCTATGTGTGGGGGGGGGGCTCTGTGTGAGGGGGGCTATGTGTGGGGGTCTGTGATGTAAGGGGGGGCTCTCTGATGTGGGGGGCTATGTGTGGGGGGGGGCTCTGTGTGGGGGCGGGGCTTTTTGTGGGGGGGGGGGCTTTTTGTGGGGGTCTGTGATGTAAGGGGGGGCTCTCTGATGTGGGGGGCTCCGTGGGGAGGGGGGGTCTGATGTAAGGGGGGCTTTTTGTGGGGGGGTCTCTGATGTGAGGATGTGAGGGGGGCTTTGTGTGTGTATGTAGGGGGTCTCTGATGTTAGGGGGGCTTTGTGTAAGGGGGTCTCTAATGTGCGGGGCTCCGTGGGGAGGGGGGTTCTGATGTAAGGGGGGCTTTGTGTCGGGGGTCTCTGATGTGAGGGGGGCTCTGTGTGGGGGGTCTCTGATGTGAGGGGGGCTTTGTGTCGGGGGTCTCTGATGTGAGGGGGGCTCTGTGTGGGGGGTCTCTGATGTGAGGGGGGCTTTGTGTCGGGGGTCTCTGATGTGAGGGGGGCTCTGTGTGGGGGGTCTCTGATGTAAGGGGGGCTTTGGGTCGGGGCTCTCTGATGTAAGGCTGGATCTGTGTGGGGGGTCTCTGATGTGAGGGGGGCTCTGTGTGGGGGGTCTCTGATGTAAGGGGGGCTTTGTGTCGGGGGTCTCTGATGTGAGGGGGGCTCTGTGTGGGGGGTCTCTGATGTGAGGGGGGCTCTGTGTGGGGGGTCTCTGATGTAAGGGGGGCTTTGGGTCGGGGGTCTCTGATGTAAGGGGGGCTCTGTGTGGGGGGTCTCTGATGTGAGGGGGGCTCTGTGTGGGGGGTCTTTGATGTGAGGGGGGCTCTGTGTGAGGGGTCTCTGATGTAAGGGGGCTCTGTGTCGGGGGTCTCTGATTTAAGGGGGGCTTTGTGTGGGGGGTCTCTGATGTAAGGGGGGCTCTTATGTAAGGGGGGCTAAGTTATTAGTGATCATAAAAAAGAAAAGTCAAATAAAGTGCAAAAAAGGTGCAAGAAAATTCGCGCGGGGGGGGGGGGGGCGCCACGGGATTAGCTCGCACAGGGCGCCTGATCACCTAAGGCCGGCCCTGTCTCAGGTCCTCATTGGATAGATTGATAGCAGCAGTAGCAATTGGCTTCCACTGCTGTCAATCAAATCCTGTGACAAGGAAGCAGGGGCAGGGCCGAGTCCTGCTGTCTGTGTCAGCAGGGGGACTTGTGAGTGCGCCTATGGAAAGCATCTTTTCGTGGCGGCACCCGCTGAAGGGGAGGAGCCAGAAGCAATTCCGGAGCAACCCAGAAGAGGAGGATCGGGGCTGCTCTGTGCAAAATCCTTGCACAGAGCAAGTAAGTATACTGTAATATGTTTGTTATTTAAAAAAAAAAAACCTTTACAATCACTTTAAAAGGGAGTTTCACCCAAAAGTGGAACTTTCGCTTTAGGTGCTCCTGACAACCTGACATGCCACATGTCCTTTTTTTGGGGGGGGGGGAGCAGGTACCTAGATTTGACAGGTACCCGCTCCCACTTCCGCTCCCCCTCCCTCCTTGCAATATTCTGGGACACATCAGAGGTCCCAGAAGATTGCCTGGCCACTGAGGATGCGCAGCATGACTCGCACATGTGCAACACCCATGCGATCCGATTCTGGTGCGGACCAAAAAAAGGGTCCTGTGCGACTTTGGTCCGAATGTGATGGGAATTCAGCCATACAATCTGTATGCTGAATTCGCATCACACAGACATTGCATGTGATTTGCAGAGCAGTGCTCTCCAAATCAAATGCGACTTCTGTAATCACACCTATGTGAACTGGGACTTAGTGCTGGTTCAAACATAAGCGATGCAGGGTTCCCGCATTGCACTCGACTCGCAGGCAGTTCATACTGCCATATGCGAATCGCTGGGGGTGTCAATACAAATTTAACAAAACCCTCAAATCAGTTTACATATCGCAGTGCGAACTGTCAGTTCGGACATGAATTGGATCGCATAGGTGTGACCACCCATGTGATCCGATTCCGGTGCGGACCAAAAAAAGGGTCCTGTGTGAGTTGTGTCCGAATGCGATGCAAATTCAGCCGTACAATTTGTATGGCTGAATTCGCAATGCACAGACATCGCATGTGATTTGCAGAGCAGTGCACTCCGAATTACATGCGATGTCTGACATCGTATATGTGTGAACCGTTACACTTTTTGGAGCTACTGACTTGTAATAAACACAAAAACGGATGGAACTCTGCTTTAAAGCGGTAGTATACCGCTTTTTTTTACTTTTCACTACAGGTAAGCCTATAATAAGGCTTACCTGTAGGTACAATTACACCTGCACGGTTTAGGAGATATTACCACTGCATGCAGCCGCTGATGAGTGCGGCGCATGCGCTCTGAAGGTCTGGCGGAATTGCCGGAAAATTACTCCCGCGCATCACGGAGTGACGTCATCGCGGCTCCGGCCACTCACAGCGCCGGAGCCACCAAACCCGGAAAAGACGCCGAGGGATCATGTCCGCTCCCACAGCGGTGTCCGGGGGTCCGTGTCGGGGCTTCGTTCTAAGGTAAGTTTTTCATAATGAGCTAGTATGCGATGCATACTAGCTCACTATGCCTTTGTCTTGCAGGATTGTTTTTTTTTTCATTAGAGTATACTACCGCTTTAGAGAGGTTGTAAACCCATATATATATATATTTTTTTTTTTTGTAACCTGAAAGAGAAACACATAATGAGCTAGTATGCATCGCATACTAGCTCATTATGAAATACTTACCTTAAAACGAGCCCCCGCACTGCCGCCTTCTTACCTGTATGACGGGCGACTGGACATGTCCAGTGGCCCGTCTTCCGGGATCGCGGCATTCGGCCATCTGATTGGCCGGAGCCGCGGTGACGTCACTCCCGCGCACGCGCGGGAGCCGACGGTCATGTCACGGGACTCTGAAGGAACGGCACCAGCGGCCGTTCCTTCAGAGCGCTTGCACCAGTGACGTCACTGGCTGCATGTAAGGTAAATATCTCCTAAACGGTACATGTTTAGGAGATACTTACAGTACCTATAGGTAAGCCTTATCATAGGCTTACCTATAGGTACAAGTGTCAGAGGAGGGTTTACTTCAGTGGTTCTTAACCTTGTTGGAGGTACTGAACCCCACCAGTTTCATATGCGCATTCACGGAAACCTTCTTAAATGGAAAAATAAAATATGATTTTTTCAAATTCAAAACAGAGGTATATATTTAGGTATATATTTATACATAGGTGCACAAAATGAACAAAACCATTAAGAACAAAGAACAAAACCATTAAAACAAGATTTTCACTCAAAAACATAATGAATATTTACTGCAAATCAGTGTGACTTCTGCTGTTGTCTTTCAGAGACCAGTTCAGAAATTACCTCCGCCGAAGCCACGAGACTGACTCACCGAACCCCTGGGGTTCGATCGAACCCACGTTAACCACTTGCCGACCGCCGCACGCCGATCTACGTCGGCGGTCAGCCCCTCACAGGCAAAGTGACGTAGGGCTACGTCACTAGCTTGTGAGGGTCTAGGTAGCGAGCACGCGCCGCCGGAGGCGCGCTCCCGCTCCCGCGTGGTCACGGACCCCCCCGTGCGTGTGACCGGCGGACCCGATGTCCGCCGGCCACTCTGCGATCGGCGGGGGAGAGGGAGAAAGTCAGGCAGCTTGTGTAAACAAGCTGCCTGTCATTCTCCCCTCTGTATGAGAGCTGATCATATGGATCTACAATGTAGATCCGTTGATCACTCTGCATACAGCTGAAGCCACAGCCAATCACAGTTAGAATCACGCCCCTAGGGACACACACAGCCCCTCCCTCTCAAATAAAGTTAACCCCTTCACTACCAGTGTATTTTTACAGTAACAGTGCATATATATATAGCACTGATTACTGTAGAAATGTCACTGGTAACCCCAAAAGTGTCAAAAATGTCAGTCAAGGGTCCGATCTGTCCGCCGCAATGTCGCAGTACCGCAAAAAAATCGAAGATCGCCGCCATTACGCGTTAAAAAAAAAAACAACAAAAATGACAAAAATCTTTCCCTTAGTCAGTAAACGCAATAACTTTTGCGCAAACCAATCAAAATACGCTTTTTGCGATTTTTTTTACCAAACATAGGTAGCATAAAACAAATTGGCCGAAAATGTTAAAAAATTTTGATTTTTACATTTTTTTGGGGGGGAATTTCATATAAAAAAAAGGGAAAAATATTGCTATTTTTGCAAAATTGACGCTCTTTTTTTGTTTATAGCGCGTGATCAAAAAATCGCACAGGTGATCAAATACCGCCAAAAGAAAGCTCTGTTTGTGGGAAAAAAAGGACGGCAAATTTGTTTAGGTACAGCGTCGCACGACCGCGCAATTGTCCGTTAAAGTCACGCAGTGCCGAATCGCAAAATAACCCCTGGTCGTTTAGCAGCCAAATCCTCCGGGGCTTAAGTGGTTAAGAACCACTGGTTTACTTCCTCTTTAAAGAAATATCCTATGATATGTCATTACTCGGCTCAGCCACACGGTGGCGCCGTTGCACACTCTCTATCTCTGCAGCGGATATAATGTATCAGATGTGTTCCTCTGTTGCTATGGAGACAGGTGTTACTGTAACCAGTATGGAACGCTGGAGAGCTCTATAGCTGGGCTGGGCTCTCTCTCTCTCTCTCTCTCTCTCGCGCGGCATTCTGGGAGTTGCAGTCTTTGGGCTGACTACAGTAATGGCTTCCTCCTGAACCAGGAAGGACACAGGCTGGGGTAAGGCTGCTAATGTCACACAGAAGTGACTTTTCTTAGAGTGTGTAGAAGGTGGAATGTCCTGTTGGATGTGCAGAGTGACATTATAAGAACTGTGCAGAGCAGTGTGTGTCCCCACATCAGAATAAGGAGAATGTAATGGCTGGGCTTATATAACAACCAAAATGTTTCTCTTAAAGTGGAGTTGCCACTCCTTCCATTTAATCCAGGACACATTAATTACACAGGATCTGAGGCTGATATAATGCAGATAAGGCACCAAGTGAGTTTAATTACCCCCTTATTTTATTTAAGGTTCTTATATAGCGCTGTCAATTTATGCAGCGCTTTACATATACATTGCACATTCACATCAGTCCCTGCCCTCAAGGAGCTTACAATCTAAGGTCCCTAACTCACATTCATACATACATAGTAGGACCAATTTTATACAGGATCCAATTAACCACTTTACCACTAAGCCTATTTTTGACACTTTTTGGTTACAAGTTTAAATCAGTATTTTTTGCTAGAAAACTACTTAAAACCCCCAAACATTATATATATTTTTTTAGCAAAGACTCTGGAGAATAAAATGTCGGTCATTGCAAAATTTTTTGTCACGCGGTATTTGCGCAGCGGTCTTTAAAACGCCATTTTTTTGGAAAATATTTGAAAAATCACATTTCACTGCATTTAAAAAATACTAAACAGTAAAGTTAGCCCATTTTTTTTGTATATTGTGAAAGATGATGTCACGCCGAGTAAATAGATACCCAACATGTTATGGTTTAAAATATCGCCAAACCCCACCCCCCCCCGTGGGATGGCGACAAACTACGGTCAATAGAGATCTCAATCTGCGACGCTTTAAATTCATTTAACGGTTACCAGTTTAGAGTTAGAGTGTAGCTCTTTTTTTAAAATTATTGCCCACGCTCTGGCGATCGCAGCGATACCTCACATGTGTGGTTTGAACAGCGATTTAATTCGCCGCTCGACTTCCATATATGTTTTTTTTTGTGCGTGAGCTAACGGTGACGGGGGCGGCTAAATTTTATTTTTTTTTTTTCCTATTTATTTTTTCTTTTTTTTTAACTTTATTACAGGTTTTTAAAAAAAAAAAAAAAATTTGATCACTTTTATTGCTGTGCAATGTAAACATCCCTTGTGACACCAATATGTAGTGACAGGTACACTTTATGGAGGGATCGAGGGTCCCCTCCACTACACTTCCCTGTATGCAAAACGCCATTTTTGCATACAGCCGTTTTTCAAATTTGACGCTTTTTGCAGCACAGTAACCTGGAAGTGACGTCATGGACGCCGCCTCCGGGTTACATCATCGGAGACCCGATCGATGCCGTTTCTGGCTTTCATCGGGACTCCATCCAGCCAGCGGACGTGCCGGCTGGGTGCTCGGGGCTCCCGGTGGGACAGGAGACGTCCCCTCCCGCCCCCCCAGGTAACAATCGAGCGGCTCCCGAGCTGCATCGGTCATTACCGACAGAAAGCCGACCGTCAGTTTCAAACAACGGTACTGGGATGATGCCTCTAGCTAGAGGCATCATCCCGGTATAACCACGCAAAGTCAGCCGACGTAGGTCTACGTGGCTAGACGTTAAGTGGTTAACCTACCAGCATGTCTTTGGAGTGTGAGAGGAAACCGGAGTACCCGGAGGAAACCCACGCAGGCACAGGGAGAACATGAAAACTCCAGGCAGGTAGTGTCATGGTTGGGATTTGAACCCGTGACCCTCTTGCTACTAGGTGAAAGTGCTAACCACTACACCACTGTGCAGCCCTCTTAATCAGTCACAGATCCTGTGTCCTGGTATGAGACTGGGCGTTTGCTCAGCTCCTCTAAACACTTTTACTTTTGACAGTAGAAAAGGTGCTTCACCACTTCACCTCCAGAAGATTTACCCCCCTTAACCACTTCAGCACCTGAAGGTTTTACCCTCTTAATGACCAGGCCATTTTTTGTGATTCGGCACTGCGTTACTTAAACGGAAAATTGTGCAGTCGTGCGACGCTGTACCCAAATACAATCGATTTCCTTTTTCCTCACAAATAGAGCTTTCTTTTGGTGGTATTTGATCACCTGTGCGGTTTTTATTTTTTGCGTTATAAACAATTTTGAAAAAAAAAAACCCCAATATTTTTCACATTCTACTATATAACATTCCCCTAAAAAATAATTTAAAAATCAAAATTTTTTAACATTTTAGGCCAATTTGTTTTCTGCTGCATATTTGTGGTAAAAAAAACCGCAATAAGCCTATTTTCATTGCTTTTGCATAAAAGTTATCGCATCTACTAATTACGGGAAAGATTTATGTCATTTTTATTGTTTTTTTTTTCTAGTAATGGCGGCGATCTGCGATTTTTAGCGACATTGCGCCAAACAAATCGGACCCCTAACTGACATTTTTGACACTTTTGGGGGGACCAGTGACATTACTACAGTAATCAGTGCTAAAAATATGCACTGTTACTGTAATAATGACACTGGCGGGGAAGGGGTTAACCTAGTGGGTGATCAAGGGGTTAAATGTGTACCTAGGGGAGTGATTCTAACTGTGGGGGGCGTGGCTTGTGGAATGACCATAGAGACATGTGATCCTTCATAGAAGAATCACAGGAGCTCTATATGATTATTCCAGAGAGAAGAACGGTCAGCTGTGTTTACAACAGCTGACCGTTCTTCTCTCTCAGCAGGGAGCGATCGCGGGTGACATTCGGCAATCGGAGCCACCTGACACAGGCATCGGAATCCCTGCTGACGAGTGGGGGCGAGAGCGTGCCGGCAGCGGCGCACGCTCCCCCCCTAGCTGCAGGCGCGCGACCGACGTAGAGCTACGTTGGTTCGCGCAGAAGGGGCTGCCTGCCGCAGTAAAACTGCGGCGGGTGGTCCGAAACCGGTTAAAGTGATATTAAAGCCATTTATATGATATGAGATGCTTCGGCCACATGCACACTGGGTGTTTGCTCAGCTCCTCTAAATACTTTTACTTTTGATAGGACTTCACATCCAGAAGATTTACCCACCCTTCATAACCAGTCCATTTTTTGCTATTCAGGCACTGCGTTACTTTAACTGAGAATTGCGCGGTCGTGTAACGCTGTACCCAAATAAAAGGGAGAACATGCAAACTCCAGCCAGGTAGTGTCATGGTTGAGATTTGAACCAGTGTCCCTTTTACTGCTAGGTGAAAGTGATAACCACTACACCACTGTGCTGCCCCAAATAAAATTGATGTCCTTTTTTTTCCCACAAATAGAGCTTTCTTTTTTTACTTTTTGCACTATAAACAAAAAAATAAACACCAACAATTTTGAAAAAAAAAAAAACATGTTTTATTTTCTGCTATAAACCACATCCAATAAAAAATGGAAAAATCTAATTTCTTCATAAATTTAGGCCAATTTGTATTCTGCTACATATTTTTGGTAAAAAAAATCCCAATAAGTGTATACTGATTGGTTTGTGCAAAAGTTATCGCACCTACAATCTATGGGATAGATTTATGGATTTTTTTTTTTTTTTACTAGTAATGGCGGCGATCAGTATTTCGGCGGACAAATCACATACTAACTGACCCTTTTGACAATTTTGTGGGGAGCAGTGGCACCAATACCGTGATCAGTGCTAAAAATATGCACTGTCGCTGTACTAATCACACTGGCTGGGAAGAGAATAAACAACAGGGGCGATCAAAGCGTTAACTGTGTGCCTAACCTATGTACATTGCGGGAGGTGCTTTTAGTAGGGGAAGACCTAGATCCATGTCCCTGCTTTGCAGAAACACAGGATCCATGCCTTCTCTTCTATAAGACACAGAAATCTGCCTTGTTTACATAAGCCAGACATTCCAAGTCTCCCGCAAGGTGCGGGAGACTCCCCCATGCGGCTCCCTGACACCCGCAAGTGCCGCGCGATATCCCGGCTCCTGGTGTCTGTGTCTGTCAGCTGAATTGTCAGAACAGAGCTGATGTTTTATGTATAGTTCCGGCTCCATCCTGACAGTCTGAGTGAGTCACAGGCAGAGTGATATCAAATGCACTCCACCTGTGAGAAGACTGATCAATACAGGAGGCATCTTCCTCCAGCGCGGCGGCGCTCCTGAGTCTTCACACTCGCTCCGTTGAACTTGATGTCATCATGTGTCTCTAGCCAGCATTTCCCACCAGCAGTACCCACAGCAGTACCAGACAGCAGTACCAGCTTGAGCCAGCAGTACCCACAGAAGTACCAGCCAGCAGTACCAGCCTGAGCCAGCAGTACCCACAGCAGTACCAGCCCGAGCCATCAGTACCCACAGCAGTACCAGCCAGCAGTTCCAGCCTGAGACAGCAGTACCCACAGCAGTACCAGCCTGAGCCTTCTTCACTGGATTTGCTTGACAGCACTGAGCTTGAGCCAGCAGTACCAGCCAGCAGTGCCCACAGCAGTACCAGCCAGCAGTGCCCACAGCAGTACCAGCCAGCAGTACCAGCCTGAGCCAGCAGTACCCACAGCAGTACCAGCCCGAGCCAGCAGTACCCACAGCAGTACCAGCCAGCAGTTCCAGCCTGAGACAGCAGTACCCACAGCAGTACCAGCCTGAGCCTTCTTCACTGGATTTGCTTGACAGCACTGAGTCCAGTGAGGAGGGAGAGAGAAAGTATAACATGTTTGTTATTAAAAAAAAAAAAAAAAGAACCTTTATGATCACATTAATCATAAAAAAAAAAAGGACAAAAAAATAATTGGACGCAATTAAAAGACCTGGGGCTGTCCCTGGAAACATGAAAAAATTAGCAGCTACACATATTATTATAAAGATTATCCAGTGCTGAACCTTGGACTTTGTACATAGGGCATTGTGCGTACGCTAACTTCATAGACACAAATACAGCATACAGGTAAGGAAACTCTAATACCAGACTGAGACTCTCAGAATTTGGGGTTTTCTGGACATAGGGCTATAACCACTTGAAAAAATACATATATAGGATGTGGCGCAAGCAAGTGTGCATCTGAGGGTTAGACAAAGTCCATGATAAAGTCTGTGGGGGGAATGGCTCAGTTCTTGGATGCAGTGTGAACAGACTACGGTAAGTACTCAGGGCTAGCCTGGAGGGGGAGCAGAAGCGGACTCCAAACATTCAAGACAAAAGTAGAAAACAGGCACCTCTGAGTGCAGACCGTTATGCTTGTTTATTCAAACAGTAGAATAAAACTCACATGATGTGGAAGATAAAAAGGCACATGTATTAATCCAGTGGTCCGGAGCAAGCATTGTCAGTCCTGGGAGCCATACTGGGGATGAGTCAGCCGTGTGCACGGTCATCCTGACCAGCAGGAAGCAACGATGATGTTGATGTGCGGGAATGAGGACTGAATCGCAGGCTGGAAAGCAGGGTGGACTTCACTGTGGTCTATGATGACGTCACGGGCGTGCTCGTGACGCGTTTTGGAGCATGTGCACTAAGGGGACAATGCCAGAGTGCACCCCTTCCTCACGCCTTGACACATGGCTGGCTCCCAGGACCGACCATGCTTGCTCCAGACCACTGGCTCAATATATGTGCCTTTTTATCTTCCACATCATGTGAGTTTTATTCTACTGTTTTAATAAGCAAGCATAACGGCCTGCACTCAGAGGCGCCTGTTTTCTACTTTTGTATAACCACTTGAAGATCAGGCCTTTTCTGACACTTTTTGTATACATGTAACAATGATTTTTTGCTAAAATATTACTTAGAGCCCCAAACCGTATAAATTTTTAAAGCACAGGCCCTAGAGAATAAATTGGTGGGTTATGCATTTTTTTTTTATGTCACACAGTATTTGCGCAATGGTTTTTCAAATGCTATTGTTGGGGGGAAAAAATTTTTTTTTTAACTTTGAATGTGAAAAAACACAATACATAACCCAATTTTTTCGTAAAATATAAAAGATGATGTTACGCCGAGTAAATAGATACCAAACATGTCATGGTTTATAATTTCGCACACCCATACCACGGCCACAACTGAGGTAAATTGTACTATCCACTTTATTGTATTGATACTAATTTTACTGTTACCACTTTAGATTTACAGAGAAGGTGTAGTGTTTACTAGACTTTTTCTAGAATTACTGCCCATGATCTGATGTTCGCAGTGATACATGTGTGGGAGGATCACTGTTTGCGTCATCAATGTCATGTCATCGCTTCTGAGAGACCCAATCAAAGCCGGTCCCGGCTGTGTTTGGGTGTCCTACCAGCCGGCTGATGTGCCGGCTGGTAGCTCAGCCGGCTGATGTGCCGGCTGGTAGCTCAGCCGGCTGATGTGCCGGCTGGTAGCTCGGGTCTCCCAGTGGGACAGAAGAGTCCGAGCAAGCAGCTTGTAATAGCAGTCGAGAGGCTAGTTAGCTATAGTGCCTGGCCACCATGCCGAGGCAGGCGCGAACTGAGCAGAGCAAACAGGTACTTGCAGTTGGCAGACAGGCAGAGGTGTTCAGTGACTATCCAGATACAAGGTAGACAAGGTTCAGAATAGTCAGGGTCAAATCTGTAGTCAAAAGGCAGGCAGAGTTCAGAGAATAGTATATACCTGATCCAAGGTCATCAACGAGGGAATCCAGACAGCAGAGCAGGGCAGACAAAGAGGAAGCCTGAGACTGCAGGCTTGGCAGGCTTAAATCAGGTTTGTTCTCCACCCCGAGACTGGTCACATCAATCACCTTGCAGGTAGACAGAGAGACAGAGGAGAATGTACAACAACCAAAACCAGGATGCTGGAAACAGACCAGCAGCTGCAATGGAGCAGGAGCACTAAATACTCCTGAAATCACCAGAAATCAATGCCTCACATCAAAGATTATCGGCACAAAATGCTTTGTTAGTATGGTTAGCTCCCAACATTCCATCAAGGCCAGTCAAGTTTCTCCACCCCAAACTCGCTCACCCATGTCTTTATGGACCTTGCTTTGTGCACTGGTCCAAATCATTTGGTGGAGGGGGGATTATGGTGTGGGGTTATTTTTTAGGGGGTTGGGCTTGGCACCTTAGTTCCAGTGAAGGAAACTCTTAAGGCGTCAGCATACCAATAGATTTTTGGACAATTCCATGCTCCTAACTTTGTAAGAACATTTTGGGGATGGTACCTTCCTGTTCCAACATGACTGCATACCAGTGCACAAAGCAAGTTCCATAAAGACATGGATGAGCGAGTTTGGGGTAGAGGAACTTGACTGGCCAGCACAGACTCCTGACCGCAACCTGATAGAACACCTTTGGGATGAATTAGAGCAGAGACTGCGAGCCAAGCCTTCCATCCAACATCAGTGCCTGACCTCACAAATGCACTTCTGGAAGAATGGTCAAACATTCCTATAGAAACACTCCTAAACCCTGTGGACAGCCTTCCCAGAAGAGTTGAAGCTGTTATAGCTGCAAAGGGTGGGCCAACTCAATATTGAACCCTACGGACTAAGACTGGGATGCCATTAAAGTTCATGTGCACGTAAAGGGAGGCGTGCCAATACTTTTGGGAATATATTGTACATTCAGTGCTGGAGGTGCCAGAACTACGCTCTAGGGCTGAACGATAGTCGATATGATATCGACTATCGTTCTGCGGCCGTAGGCGATATTCATATCGCCGAGGTCACGATATTTGCATAGGCAGGGGGAAGGGACTCGGAGGAGGACAGGAGGACTCACAGACTTCTGTGTTAGGCAGGGAGAAGTCGGGACACTTCAGCGGTGAGCATACACTGACTCACTCGTGCACTGCAGCCCGCCCCACACGTTCAGTGAGTCTCACTCTCCGCCCTAGTTTTCTCAATGGCACATTCAGGGAGCCAATCACGCTGTGATTAGCTGCACAGCTAACCAATCACGCGTGCCTGCACACCTGATTGGTTCCGCTGTGCCACTCCTCACGTCGTGATTGGCTCCCTGAATGTGCCATTGAAAAAACTAGGGCGGAGAGTGAGACTCACTGAATGTGTGGGGCGGGCTGCAGTGCACGAGTGAGTCAGTGTATGCTCACCGCTGAAGTGTCCCGACTTCTCCCTGATGTAAACACAGCCGTCTGTCATTCTCCCTGATGTAACTGCAGAGACTATACAATCCTGCTATGTAGGATCGTATGTCTCTGTGGTTACATCACAAGCCACGCCCCCCACAGTTAGAATCACGCCCCTAGGGATACATTTAACCCGCTGATCACCAATAAAGTTAACCCCTTCCCTGCCAGTGTCATTTTGACAGTAACAGTGCATATTTCTAGCACTGATTACTGTAGTAATGTCACTGGTCCCCCCAAAAGTGTCAAAAATGTCAGTCAAGGGTCCGATCTGTCCGCCGCAATGTCGCAGTCCCGCAAAAAAATTGCAGATCGCCGCCATTACTAGTTAAAAAAACAATACAAATGACATACAGTAAAACCTTGGTTTGAGAGTAACTTGGTTTAAGAGCGCTTTGCAAGACAAGCAAAATTTTCAAATAAATTTTGACTTGATATACAAGCGATGTCTTGATATACAAGTAGCCTCAAGTCACAGCTGAGTAGAAAAGAGAAGAGAGGCGCCTCTAAGTGTAGCAATATGGTTAAATTTAATGAAGGTACAACATTTAGCAACTCACATGGTTGATGATAGAAACAGGCACATCTAAGGATGCAGGCATCCAGGCTAAAGCTGTCCACATGGACCATCCTCTGCATCGCCATCTACGTCATCCCTTCCATGCTGCCCCTCGCTTTCAGATCGCTTTACTGCAGTGTGGTTTTTCCGGTCAGGATTACAGACTGGCAGCCGGCGGTGCAGAAGATAGTCTATGTGGATAGCTTTACCCCGGATGCCTGCATACTAAGATATGCCTGTTTTATTCATCAACCATGTGAGTTGCTAAATGTTGTACCTTCATTAAATGTAACCATATTGCTACACTTAGAGGCGCCTCTCTTCTCTTTGATACTCTGTAGCTCCTGCTGGATTTTGCTTCAAATCCCCTTGTGGAAGGGGCTATTAGTGGATGGACATTTTATGGTTGTATAACCTATCGCAATGCTATAATCTTTTTATATGGACTATAAACTGAAGGACTTATGAATAAATGGTTGTGGAACAAATCATCTGAGTTTCCATTATTTCTTATGGGGAAATTCGCTTTGATATAAGAGTGCTTTGGATTACAAGCATGTTTCCGGAACGAATTATGCTCGCAATCCAAGGTTTTACTGTAATTCTTTCCCGTAGTTAGTAAACGCAATAACTTTTGCGCAAACCAATCAAAATGCGCTTATTGCGATTTTTTTCACCAAAAATATGTAGCAGAAAACAAATTGGCCTAAAATGTTAAAAAATTTTGATTTTTACATTTTTTTGGGGGGAATTTCATATAAAAAATGTGAAAAATATTGTTATTTTTTCAAAATTGTCGCTCTTTTTTTGTTTATAGCGCAAAAAGTAAAAATTGCACAGGTTACCAAATACCACCAAAAGAAAGCTCTGTTTGTGGGACAAAAAGGACTTCAGTTTCATTTGGGTACAGCGTCGCATGACCGCGCAATTGTCCGTTAAAATCACGCAGTGCCGAATCGCAAAATAGGCCCTGGTCTTTGAGCAGCCAAATCCTCCGGGGCTTAAGTGGTTAAGCTGCAGTGTGCAAGAGGCCTAATTGTTGAATTATTTTTTGGTGTGATTGTGTGTTATAGTATTTATTTTTGTCTTGTTTTGTTATAGGTAAACTGAAACAATATTTCTTTGTTTTATATCAAAGCTGGATCTGCTGAATAGGCAACATGTTGACGAGAGACATTCTCTGCTGAATCGTCTACTTTGATATTGGATCCCTTGAAATTGACATTTTTTTATAAGAAAAAAATAAAAAACATTTAAGATTTGAAAATGAACAACACGCTACAACACTGGAGGGAAGCTGCCACCCTGATTTTAGCTGCCGGTTTGCAACATGGAAGTGTCATTCCCAAAATGGCGTCTCAGATGTCCTGGAACGACCGTAGAAAAAATGCATTTGATTACGAGGTGTTATTACTGAAGCGCAGCCAGAAAAGCGGCTTCATGCCCAATGCCTTTGTGTTCCCCGGAGGGGTGGTCGATGTCTCTGATTTCTCCAACGACTGGATCCAAGTCTTCCAGAGACACGCCAACAAACCAAACTTCGGCCTGGGTGTGGTCAGGCAGCCCTCCAGCACCAGGTCTCCTATGTTTGTTACGGACAGGATGAAATTCGGGTCGGCGATCCCTGGGGAGGTCGCCTTCAGGATCTGTGCCATCAGAGAGACGTTTGAGGAATCTGGAATACTGCTGGTGGTTCCGGACAGTGCCGATGTTAACTCTCACCAAGACCTCACGGATGCTTACGAACAAGATGGAGAGGAAATAGCTAAGTGGAGGGAGGAGGTCCAGAACAATCCACTGCAGTTTATTGAGATGTGCAAGGAACTGCGTTGTGTTCCGAACATCTGGGCGCTGCACGAGTGGGGAAACTGGCTGACGCCTGCGTTCTCCAAGAGTACTCGGGCCAGACGCTTCGATACCGCCTTCTACATTGCCTGTTTGCAGAAGAAGCCGGTCACCACAGACGATCAAAAGGAAATGATTTCTTTTAACGTGAGTTCCAGAGTGTTATCGATTAACCACTTGAACTGTGGAAGATTTATTTGTGGTTCTGCCTGAGTTCTGTGCTCCCACTTTATGTGATAACAACGGGAGCGGGTTACCGGCGGCGCGCGGGCCCCAGACCCGGAAGTGTCAGATCACATACTAGGTAAGTGATCTGGCACAGAGCGGTCGCCCTTCCACAGTAAATGTACAGTGGGTGGTCCGCAAGTGCTAAAGGGGGATATAAACACCATGTATAAATACTTAAGGGGTCCATATAGTAAACTTTATGTTGAGTTACTCACTTTAAGGACATCACAGAGGAGAAGGGGGCACTCTTTTTATTTCTTCTGGAAGAAAAGAGATTTCATATTCAAATACGGAAAGGCTTCTTCACAGTAAGAGCTGTGAAAATGTGAAATAGACTCCCTCCAGAGGTGGTTCTGGCCAGCTCAGTAGATTGTTTTAGGAAAGGCCTGGATTCTTTCCTAAACGTACATAATATAACTGGGTATTAACTTTTATAGGTAAAGTTGATCCAGGGAATATCCAAATGCCTCTTGGGGGATCAGGAAGGAATTTTTTTCCCTGCTGGAGCAAATTGGATCATGCTTTATGGGGGTTTTTTGCCTTCCTCTAGATCACGGGTCTTCAAACTATGGCCCTCCAGTTGTTCAGGAACTACAATTCTCATCATGCCTATTCATGTCTGTGAATGTCAGAGTTTTACAATGCCTCATGGGATGTGTAGTTCGGCAATAGCTGGAGGATCCCTGCTCTAGATCAACTGTGGGTATAGGATTGTGTATATGGGATTGTAAAATGTAACCACTTGCCGACCAGCCACCGCAGATATACAGCGGCAGGTCGGCTCTCCCAGGCAAAGTCCCATACATGTACAGCGCTCACCTGGGAGGAGCTAGAGGGCGAGCACGCCGCCCGCGGCGTGCTCCCGCCCCCACTTTTCAGCGGGGAAGCCAGTGCATGTGACAGGCGGTTCCGATTGCCGCCGGCCACCCGCGATCTCCCCCCGCTGACAGAGAAGGACGGATGGCTGATGTAAACTGAGATGATCACAGAGACCATGCGATCCTGCTATATAGGATCGCATGTCTCTATGGTCTTCTCACAAGCCCAACCCCCCCATAGTTAGAATCACTCCCCTAGGCTTACATTTAACCCCTTGATCACCAATACTATTAACCCCTTCCCTGCCAATGACATTATTACAGTAATAGTGCATATTTTTAGCACTGATTACTGTAGTAATGTCACTGGTACCCCCAAAAGTGTAAAAAAATGTCAGTTAGGTGTCCGATCTGTCCGCCAAAATGTCGCAGTCCCGCAAAAAAAAAATCGCAGATCGCCGCCATTACTAGTAAAAAAAAAAAACAAAACATAAAAAAGTTACATAAATCTTTCCTGTAGTTAGTAGACGCAATCATTTTTACGCAAACCAATCAAAATGCACTTATTGCGATTTTTTTTTTTTTTTTTTACCAAAAATATGTAGCAGAAAACAAACTGGCCTAAAATGTTAAAAAATTTTAATTTTTACATTTTTTTGGGGGGAATGCTATATAGCAGAATGTGAAAAATATTGTTTTTTGTTTCAAAATTGTCGCTCTTTTTTGTTTCTAGCGCAAAAAATAAAAATCGCACAGGTGATCAAATGCCACCAAAAAAAAGCTCTATTAGTGGGGAAAAAACGACATCAATTTAGTTTGGGTACAGCGTCACACGACCGCGCAATTGTCCCTTAAAATAACGCAGTGCCCAATTGCAAAATAGGGCCTGGTCATTAAGCAGCAAAATCTTCCGGTCTTAAAGTGGTTAATTTTTCCTTCTGTTGGTTGAAGTAGATGGAATTGTATCTTTTTTAAACCAGACTATGTAACTATTAAAGAGGCAGGCCAGGGACATGCAGGCTGGGGAGGAAAGGACTAGTTTTAAAAATCCTTGTAATGTGTATTGTGTAGCCAACTACGGCAACAAAGCATTTTTTTGATCTGCAACTTTGTTTTGCTTTATGTTTTAGTGGTGGACTCCTCAGAAAGCCATAGATGAGTACAGGACTCATACAACATGGATTCCTCCTCCGCAGTTCTATGATCTAAGCAGATTATGTAACTTCACCAGCATTCATGAGCTTCGCAGATTCAGTTACAATCGTGCCCTGGAAGGATGTGAAAGGTGGATGCCGGTTATAGTGCACGCTGAGGATGGTGTGGTACACACACTGCCAGGTAAAACTTCTCTTTTTCCTTTCTCCTCCTTACATGGGAATGATATTTGATTGATACGCCACATTAAATCCAATATGTGGTTTTATTCCACAACTGTCAACACCATTTTGGGGGCCGCCACTGTCAACACATTTTGGGGGCCGCATTTATCATGGCTTAAAGCGGAGTTCCATCCAAAAGTGGAACCTCCGCTCATTTGCTTCCTCCCCCCCTCCGGTGCCACATTTGGCACCTTTCAGGGGGGAGGGGGGGGAACGGGTACCTGTTTTTGACAGGTACCCTTCCCCACTTCTGGGAGACGACACCGCAGCGCTGTCCCTCAGAAGTTTGCCCCCCCTCCTCCTTCCCCCGCTGCCAAACCAATCTGAATGCGCAGAGCACTTTGCGCATGCGCAGTAGGGACCCGCCCGTGAAGCTGCAAGGCTTCACTGCCGGGTTCCCTTACCAGCAATGGCGGCAGCAGCACCCGACAGCCAATGGAAACATCGACTGTGGTGCCGACATCGCTGGACTCCAGGACAGGTAAGTGTCCTAATATTAAAAGTCAGCAGCTACAGTATGTGTATAGTATGTGTATAATATGTGTATAGTATGTGTACAGTGTGTGTACAGTATGTGTACAGTGTGTGTATAGTATGTGTACAGTATGTGTATAATATGTGTATAGTATGTGTATAGTATGTGTACAGTGTGTGTACAGTATGTATGTGTACAGTATGTGTACAGTATGTGTATAGTATGTGTACAGTATGTGTATAGTATGTGTATAGTATGTGTATAGTATGTGTACAGTATGTGTACAGTGTGTGTATAGTATGTGTACAGTATGTGTATAGTATGTGTATAGTATGTGTACAGTATGTGTATAGTATGTGTATAGTATGTGTATAGTATGTGTACAGTATGTGTACAGTGTGTGTATAGTATGTGTACAGTATGTGTAGAGTATGTGTATAGTATGTGTACAGTATGTGTATAGTATGTGTATAGTATGTGTACAGTGTGTGTAGCTGCTGACTTTTAATTTTTGGAGGGGGGGATGGAACTCCGCTTTAACCACTTCTGCACCGGAAGTTTTTGCCCTCTTAATGACCAGGCCATTTTTTGCGATTCGGCACTGCGTTACTTTAACTGACAATTGCGCAGTCGTGTGACGCTGTACCCAAATAAAATTGATTTCCTTTTTTCCCACAAATAGAGCTTTCTTTTGGTGGTATTTGATCACCTGCGCGATTTTTATTTGTTGCGCTATAAACAAAAAAAAGAGCGACAATTCTAAAAAAAAAAAAAAATATTTTTCACTTTTTGCTAGATAACATTCCGAAAAAAAAAAATTTAAAAATCAAATTTTTTCATCATTTTAGGCCAATTTGTATCCTGCTACATATTTTTGGTAAAAAAAAATCCCATTAAGCATATTTTGATTGGTTTGCGCAAAAGTTATCGCGTCTACAAACTAGGGGGAAGATTTATGTAATTTTTTTTTTTTTTTTTTAATGTAATGGGGCGATCAGCGATTTTTAGCGGGACTGTGACATTGCAGATCGGACCCCTAACTGACATTTTTGACACTTTTGGGAGGACCAGTGACATTAATACAGTAATCAGTGCTAAAAATATGCACTGTTATTGTAATAATGTCACTGGCAGGGAAGAGGTTAACTCAGGAGTGATCAAAGGGTTAAGTGTATGCCTAGGGGGTGTTTTCTAACTGTGGGGGGATGGGCTTGTGGAATCAACACAGAGACCTGTGATTCTAAATAGGAGGTTTACAGGTGCTCTGTGTTCATTCCAGAGAGAACAACGGTCTGCTGTGTTTACAACAGCAGACGGTCGTTCTCTCTCCACGGGGAGTGATCGCAGGTGCTCGGCAACAATCACGGCCGCCGACCCTGTGGATCAGCTTCCCTGCTGCTTATTGGGGGCGCAAGCGCCCCCCCCCCCCAGGAGCGCTCCTGTGAACTGCCGTGTTGGTACGGCGGTTCGCGTAGTACTCACTTTTGTTGCCAGTGGTTTAGACATTAATGGCTGTGTGTTAAGTTATTTTGAGGGGACAGCAAATTTACACTGTTAGTGCCGGTTCACACTGTTCCGACTTGTCAGGCGACTTGGTCGCCTGACAAGTAGCGGACCGTGCTGTGCAATTGGAACCGTTCTAATAGGAGCGACTCAAGTCGCTCCAACTTAGAAAAATGTTCCTGCACTACTTCGGGGCGACATCGGAGCGACTTGCATTGACTTCCATTATGTGAAGTCGTTGCAAGCTGCGCCGAAGTCGCGGTGCACGGGCAACGGCATAACTCGCCCGAAGTCGTGTCTCCCTAGTGTGAACCGACACTTATACAAGCTGTACACTTACTACTTTACATTGTAGCAAAGTGTCATTTCTTCAGTGTTGTCACATGAAAAGATAGAATAAAATATTTACAAAAATGTGAGGGGTGTACTCACTTTTGTGAGATACTGTATCTGCGGTGGGCGGTCGGCAAGTGATTAAAGTGGTTCTAAAGCTTCAAGGTTTTTTTACCTTGATGCATTCTATGTTTTAGTTTTAAATTGCAAAATTGTGGTCAAGCTTTAAGATTTGTTTTACCTTCTGTCATTAAGTGGTTAATGATGTGTTAATGAACATAGAGCTACATACATTTGTGTCTGTTCTATCTGCCTGGAGGTCAATAATAATGCAAGTTTATTCTTCCTGTTTTTCTCTATTTGTTGGGCAGGGGATGAACTGTACCCCGAGGATCCAGACCTCACAGGACAAAAAACGTATTCCACAGATAAAACCATCGAGGCTCTTTTTCGGGAAGAGGGTCGTCTCCATCGGTTAGGACAAATTGATGGCGTTCCAACCTTTTTTATAAACCTGGAGCCGAAATACAAACATGTGAATCCACTTGTAACAGATCTCAGTCGTGATCCAGAGCCCAAGAGCAAAATTTAAATAGAAGGTTTTATATCATCTATATAATTTCTTAATAAAATAGGCTGGACTGGATGTCTGTGGTGTTGATCTCATTGCAATTCATGCGCCGTTGCACCATTTTTTCCCCGCACCAGTTAACCACTTAAGCCCCCGGAAGATTTTACCCCCTTCCTGACCAGGGGGTTTTTTGCGATTTTTTTTACTGCGTGACTTTAACGGACAATTGCACGACGCTGTACCTAAACGAATTTGACGTCCTTTTTTTCCCACAAACAGAGCTTTCTTTTGGTGGTATTTGATCACCTGTGCGATTTTTTGATCATGCGCTATAAACAAAAAAAGAGCGTCAATTTTGCAAAAATAACAATATTTTTCACATTTTTTTATATGAAATTCCCCCCCCAAAAAAATGTAAAAATCTAAATTTTTTAACATTTTCGGCCAATTTGTTTTATGCTACATATGTTTGGTAAAAAAATCGCAAAAAGCTTATTTTCATTGGTTTGCGCAAAAGTTATCGCGTTTACTAACAAAGGGAAAGATTTTTGTCATTTTTTGTGTTTTTTTTTAACGCGTAATGGCGACGATCTGCGATTTTTTTTTTTTTTTTTTGCGGTACTGCGACATTGCGGCGGACAGATTGGACCCTTGACTGACATTTTTGACACTTTTGGGGTTACCAGTGACATTACTGCAGTAATCAGTGCTATACATATGCACTGTTACTGCAAAAATGACACTGGCAGGGAAGGGGTTAACTGTATTGGAGAGGGAGGGGTTTAGTGTGTCCTAGGGGCGTGATTCTAACTGTAAAGGGACATGGCTATTGGTGTAAAAACAGAGATCAACGGTCCTACATAGTAGAACCGTCTGATCTTCATTTTTACACCAGGGAGAATGACAGGCGGCTTGTTTACATTAGCCGCCTGCCTTTCTCCCTTCACCGGAGCGATTGTGAGTGACCGGTGGACGATCGGGTCCGCCGGTCACACGCACTGACTTGTCGCCCGCAATTGGCTCACAAGTCAGTGACAGGCAAGTGACGTACCCCTACGTCACTCTGCCTGGCCGGAGCTGACTGCCGCAGTATATAGTCGTACGGCGGTCGGCAATCAGTTAAACAGGCACTTGATGCGCTTCTTGTTGCAGTGCCTGTGTGACTAGGGGGCCGTGAGAGTGTGGGTAAGCATGCACAGGCTTGGTGAGTGGAAGTGGGGTAAAGGTGCAGTGATGAAGTGGGGTGAACAGTGTTGTGGAAATTTTATTAGGACTAGTGTGGACATAATGTGTTTTATTTAGCTTGTCATTATGGCTCCTTGTTGTCGGTTTACTTGCAATACGCTTTTTTTACCTTGATGCATTCTATGTTTTAGTTTTAAATTGCAAAATTGTGGTCAAGCTTTAAGATTTGTTTTACCTTCTGTCATTAAGTGGTTAATGATGTGTTAATGAACATAGAGCTACATACATTTGTGTCTGTTCTATCTGCCTGGAGGTCAATAATAATGCAAGTTTATTCTTCCTGTTTTTCTCTATTTGTTGGGCAGGGGATGAACTGTACCCCGAGGATCCAGACCTCACAGGACAAAAAACGTATTCCACAGATAAAACCATCGAGGCTCTTTTTCGGGAAGAGGGTCGTCTCCATCGGTTAGGACAAATTGATGGCGTTCCAACCTTTTTTATAAACCTGGAGCCGAAATACAAACATGTGAATCCACTTGTAACAGATCTCAGTCGTGATCCAGAGCCCAAGAGCAAAATTTAAATAGAAGGTTTTATATCATCTATATAATTTCTTAATAAAATAGGCTGGACTGGATGTCTGTGGTGTTGATCTCATTGCAATTCATGCGCCGTTGCACCATTTTTTCCCCGCACCAGTTAACCACTTAAGCCCCCGGAAGATTTTACCCCCTTCCTGACCAGGGGGTTTTTTGCGATTTTTTTACTGCGTGACTTTAACGGACAATTGCACGACGCTGTACCTAAACGAATTTGACGTCCTTTTTTTCCCACAAACAGAGCTTTCTTTTGGTGGTATTTGATCACCTGTGCGATTTTTTGATCATGCGCTATAAACAAAAAAAGAGCGTCAATTTTGCAAAAATAACAATATTTTTCACATTTTTTTATATGAAATTCCCCCCCCAAAAAAATGTAAAAATCTAAATTTTTTAACATTTTCGGCCAATTTGTTTTATGCTACATATGTTTGGTAAAAAAATCGCAAAAAGCTTATTTTCATTGGTTTGCGCAAAAGTTATCGCGTTTACTAACAAAGGGAAAGATTTTTGTCATTTTTTGTGTTTTTTTTTAACGCGTAATGGCGACGATCTGCGATTTTTTTTTTTTTTTTTTGCGGTACTGCGACATTGCGGCGGACAGATTGGACCCTTGACTGACATTTTTGACACTTTTGGGGTTACCAGTGACATTACTGCAGTAATCAGTGCTATACATATGCACTGTTACTGCAAAAATGACACTGGCAGGGAAGGGGTTAACTGTATTGGAGAGGGAGGGGTTTAGTGTGTCCTAGGGGCGTGATTCTAACTGTAAAGGGACATGGCTATTGGTGTAAAAACAGAGATCAACGGTCCTACATAGTAGAACCGTCTGATCTTCATTTTTACACCAGGGAGAATGACAGGCGGCTTGTTTACATTAGCCGCCTGCCTTTCTCCCTTCACCGGAGCGATTGTGAGTGACCGGTGGACGATCGGGTCCGCCGGTCACACGCACTGACTTGTCGCCCGCAATTGGCTCACAAGTCAGTGACAGGCAAGTGACGTACCCCTACGTCACTCTGCCTGGCCGGAGCTGACTGCCGCAGTATATAGTCGTACGGCGGTCGGCAATCAGTTAAACAGGCACTTGATGCGCTTCTTGTTGCAGTGCCTGTGTGACTAGGGGGCCGTGAGAGTGTGGGTAAGCATGCACAGGCTTGGTGAGTGGAAGTGGGGTAAAGGTGCAGTGATGAAGTGGGGTGAACAGTGTTGTGGAAATTTTATTAGGACTAGTGTGGACATAATGTGTTTTATTTAGCTTGTCATTATGGCTCCTTGTTGTCGGTTTACTTGCAATACGCTCATTAGATTGTGTACGGGGTGAACCAGCATTAAGGAAAGACTACTGGCAGTGAAAACCTTCCTTTAGATGTATAGATGCCTTCGCTCTACATAGACATTTCCACCAGCGAACACTTCATGCGCGATGTGCGGGTCTGTTTGCCGGTAGAGATCTATGTGTATTGTGGTGCAGAGTTCAAGGATCGAGCAGTAAGGATATGATGGCCAGCGGAGGCCCCTGTATAATGTGCAGATGTGCTCGCTCGGCAAGGATATGTTTGCTCTGCGAAGTCAATATAGTTTTGATCTCTATCTGCCTTTATGAAGGAATACACGCTCATGTCTTTCTACTGTGTCTGATCACCATAGTGGAAACAGCATGGCTCTTTCCCTGCAGATAGCCTCACGTCTATGGGAATAGTAGTATAATCCTATTAGGCATTGTTCTCTGAGCCTTGCTGAGTGGGATTCACGCCAGTAGTAGTGGTGGGAATACATGCACGAGTTTGATCAGAGCAGCATTCACGGTTCTACACACTGGTTTCATTGTGTAGTGCTAGGCGCGAATTCCACTACACGTGGGTTAATTTGTTATTTACGGTGTGCGGATTTCCACACACCAACGGCAGGAAGCCGTGCACGCTGTTTTGCTCATTCACAATCTTGTACTCCCCCTCTCTATTGTACATTTGAATGTATACAGGTGAGTCATTGGCTGATTCTATGTGAGTATCTTATGTCAGGGCTTGACAAATTTTCCTAAAATCTAGGAGCCAGCTAAAAAAGTTAGGAGCCAGTTTTTTTTTTTTTTTTAAACTAACAACCAAGCTTTATTTATTAAAACGGATACTAAATTTACACATAAATACGACTAGAACCCCACTCTCCTCTAGCGCAATTGGATGAAAACAGACTGTCTGTCTCTTTCCATCCGATGCCATCTGATCCGATCCACGGGATGGATAGAAAATAGAACCACCATCCGTCTGCTTTTGGAGGACAGGATCAGATGGCGGCAGATTACTGCTCCATAGAGGAGAATGAAGGGTCCGATCAGGTCTGCCTGAAAAACTGACAGGCGGACCTGATCAGACAGCCCGTGTGAAAGGGGCCTTCGGCTGTGGCATGGTGATGAGGAAAAAAAAAGATATTATATATATATATATATATATATATATATATATATATATATATATATATTATTATTTTTTTAATAGTAATAATTGGAAAAAAAATATATATTTTTTTAATAATTAAAAAGAAAAAAATATTATTTCGTTTTTACATTTTAAAAAATAAATTAAATTAATAATAAATAACCACACTCCCTGTCAAAGGTAACTAACTGGACAGGGAGATGGTAATGCTTTGTGAACAATCAGGCAGTGGAAACAGTAATTACAAGTCATTACTCCCGGCCACCACAAGAGGGTGCCAGTTCCCCATTGGAAGCCTCTCATCTCAATTAGGCCGAAAAGCCGGGGCCTCAATTTTCGGATGGCCCGGAAGTCCGTGCACTCCGTGCGCGGAAGTCCATGCAAAAGGGACAGGACACCTTCTGCAGGGCACCCCAGGCGCCAGGTCGCTAATTCTAGTCGCAAATGCGACCTGGCGCCCGGGTTTTGTCGAGGCCTGTCTTATGTGATGTGACTGTACATTTGGAACTGATTGGCTGATGTTGTATAGTCATCACTTCCTTTTGTTATCCCTTTGTTGTCTCATAAATAAACGGAGCTCAATGCTTTAGGCAGGACATTCTATCGAGCATCCAATGTGATGACAGCCTGTGTGTCTGTATTCCTGGGTACTGCTGAGCACGCTCCATTACCTTATACAGAAAAGCTGAGAGCTGTGCTTTTTAGCACAACGGCATTAATTTCGTTTGGCGTATATTATATCCAAAATTGCACTTATTAGCGCAATGGAGTTACTTGCGCATCAAGCGTACATTAAGATCCAAGACAACAGTGGTGGTAGTGAACCAAGGGGTGTATATGTGCAGTATTGGGGGGGGGGGGGGGTATAGGCGCTTTGTGCAAGCCTACAGTTAAGGTGGTGGTAGTGCAGGCACACTGATTAGAGGAGGTGTAAAGGCGCAGTGGTGAGAGGAAGGTAGTTAGGGTAGGAATAGGTGGGTGCGTAAAGAGGCAGTGTAGTGTGGTTGGTGGGGGGGGGTGGGGGGGTCAGCTTGTGCAGGTATAGAGTGGGGGCAGTGAGAAGCATACACATGTGCAGTTGTCAGATAGGGGTTCAGACATAGTGGTGACAGCAAAGGGGTTGTGAAATGGGGGCATGCAGATGGGGTGCGGAGAGCAGGGACAGGGAGCAGAATATGTAAATCAGATAGTACTGAGAGTGGGTTAATGGTGAGAGCAGGGGGGCAGTGTGCAGGTATGATGGTGGCCATAGGTGTGCGCAGCCTATGTGCACCCCAAAGCTCAAACGTGTGTGTGTGTTTGTGTATTTACAGTATATATATATATATATATATATATATATATACACAAACCGACACACACACTGTTATAAATCATTGAGAACAAACATTGAATAATTTATAAAAACATGGATGGTGTCAGTAGGGCAGTGGGCCCTGGACAATAGGGGGAATCTGCACTGCACTGGGTGATTAGGGTGTGCCCAGGCACACCTGGCACACCCCCTGCGCACGCCTATGATGGTGGCAATGGGGGTGGGGGTGGGGGGCAGTGGATGAACATGCAGTCATCTGTTGAGTGTTTGGCAGAGACAGTTTGTACAGATTTCAGTACAAGAAATACATTCTTTTACACCTACACAAGAATGAAGGGAAGGCCGGAGTTCGGCTTTATAGATATGCTCGTGTCAAACATGAAAATGCTGCACTTATGGAGAGTCAGAGCAGCCAGCCTAGGTGCTAAATGTCTTTTACCTTCCAATAAATGTTTATTGAAGGTCAAGCGATGTATTACAATACAAGTGAAGGATGCTGAACAAAAAGTCAGTGACACAGCATGCCTATAGAGTAATAAAGAAAATACTACAATACAAGCCACATACTGTATGAGACGAATCATAAAAAGGCATGGTGACAATGTCATTATCAAAAAGACATTCTTCATAATGCTTACGTAATATTTTAGACCCAGTATTATAGTAAGAAGACATAAAGCTAAGTAAAAGCTTTTACTAAAATAAGATGTACAGGGAGAGAACAATAGAGAATAACAGAGAAAACAATTTAGTATAACATTTTGTCTTTTAACCGTCTATTCATATATTGAGTTGGTTGCACCTGCATCAAAATCTCTGCTTTTGCATTCTACTCATTCTGGGTCTAAAAGAATAAAAGCCAAGGTATTCTTCAATCCAGTACTGCCATCTGCCTTTGGGAAAACTGGGGAACAATGAGTACCCTGAATCTTGCAAGGGCTTTTTTTTATGAGATATGGGCTGCTCTCCATTCCCCAAGATCTCGCTGGAAGAAGTCATCCTTGTGTGCTGCAGGTGGAGGATGGTTGTGAGGTCAGGATAAATCCAATTTTTTTCTTTACAGGTACATTTTGGACAAGGTTGAGGTTTTTATAAGGGAATCTAGCTTTATTTGCAGCATGTATTGCCAGTGTAGCTCTACTCCCTTGGGAGCTGCTGGTTATGGATTCCCCTGGGTTACCCTAAGCAATAACTTGGCAATAAAGCATGCTCAAAGTACTTGGCTCAGTCAGAAAACAGTCTAGGGGTTTTGGTTTTTTGAAGCTTATTTGAGAACTTGGATAGGAGAAGGGATAAATGGGATACTACAACTTGAATAACTATGCACAATTTGCTGGGCCTGCTGAATAACTGAATGCAGCAAGGCCGCTGCTTCATCTTGTTACTGCAGTGAAGACGATAAGCTGGACTGTACTGTAGAACACTCTTCAGGGCCCTTCCTGGTACCCCCTTTGTCCCTATTCTTCAGGGTTCTCTACACGGCACCCCCTTTACTGTAACTCTCTGTGTGAGCTGGCCCCTTGATCCCCTGACTTCGTTGGAGTGGTCCCCCTTCCTGGGCTGACCCTTAGGGAAATCTCCCGGTACTCACGGACACTGTTTTCCCTAGAGACTCTGCCAGCAGCTCCACCGTCAGCTTCATTGGATCCTCTGCAGCACAGCTCCACACCTGGTTCACTAGGCCGACTGCCTAAAACCAACTTCCTCATACACAGCAGGAGGAGAGACAGCCGTCCACCTCCTCCTGGGACTCTGCTTCCCGCCAAAGACGCCCTGTCACATGTCCCCCTGTTTTTTTATGAGCAATCCCAGGATGCATTGCAAGAATGCTCTCCCACTAGGACTCCCACAAAAGCCAATGTGTCACTAGCTGGGATTCCTCCACTGTCCAACAAGCTCCCTCATTGGATACAGGGGGGACACTCCCTTAGACCCAGTGAATTACACCTGGAAACGTGACAGGCAACCTAATAGATCAGCTCCCCTGATAAGCAGAAGGAGCAATAGATGCTTTTGCCTAGCACCTACCTACCTAGGAGGGTGCTAAACCAGTATCCCAATTCTCTCCCTGCCAGGCACCTCCAGTAGTCCAGGCCCCTCCAGTTGCTGGAACACTGCAGAACCCTTTAGCTATGCTGCAAGGTCCTCTGTAGGAGAGAGGATATCCAGCACAGAAGTATACAACAAGAGGCTGCATGAGATGTAAGGTTCCACAATTGTTTGGGGGGGTGCTTAGCTCCCATTTACACCTGTGCGTTTTGTTGCATTTCAGCCGTGTGACAATGCACCACGAGGAAACCCATGGAGCCCATACATACCTATGCAACCTGCTTCTGTGCAACTGTACAGCAACAAGGAAAAGGTGGAGGTGCTTCTTGTATTTTGAGACCCATACATTTCAATGGAAGCGCATCAAGAACACAAGAAAAAAATGAATGTACAAGTGTGAACCTAGCCTTAGTTCCAGCATTCCTTGTCAGTATTCCACTTCTCTCCACCAGGTGCCTCTAGTAGTCCAGGTTTTTCTAGTTACTGGAACATTACAGGAACCAATGGCTCTCCATTTACTGCTGAACTACAAGTACATGCAAAGCCAACAACCCATGGCTCTGCAAATGTTGGGAAAGTAACTGTCCTAGTATGTACCGACAATGAAGCATGATTATTTTATATACATAGAATCCAGAGAAAATATAGGAAGGGAGGGGAAGAGAGATATCTTTCTTTATATAATATTGTACATTTATTTTTCATTGGACTCTCAACATCCTAAAAACTTTGAAGACAATATAGGCTCATTCATACACATTCGTTGCGTTATCACCCATTACTGTAAATGGTATGTATGTTGTGCTGTTTTTCTATTCAGACTTAATGTCACTTCAGCATCCATATACAGTACTGCAAAAGACACCTACAGTATAGCGCACTCAGATGAGAATGATCTGAGTTGTCGTGCGCATACTTTCCAGAGGGTCAGCAAAGATAGCTGCACGTCTGAATGAGGCCTTCGAAAAATAACAAATAGGCTGCCTTGCTGCAGGGTCCCTCAACGCACAAAAGCATATGCATTAACGTGTAGCTCCCTTGTCTTAAATGGGCTACTATGTCAATTTCGTTTTTGGATGCGCTGTATTTAGCTTGGACTGATTGTACAGTTTTTCACCCGGTTTTTCCCTAAGCTTAAGTTTGCTTGTGATTTCTCACGGTCTCCAGTAGATGTCGCTGGTATCACTGGACATAGTATGAGATATCACAAACAAAAAACTAAGTTATGAATATTTATATTTCTCTTTTGTTCATTGACGGACACAGCTTCTGATTTTCTTAACCATTGGGTTATACTGCCCCCTACAGTAGTAGGACACTAGGCAGAAAAAAAGATTGACTACGCCTATGGGCAGTCCCAGGGGGGTATACTCCCACTCTCTGCTGTAGGTACTCAGTTTTTTTCTGCCTAGTCAGGGCAAAGGACCTACACTGAATAAAATGATAAATGCAACACTTTTGTTTTTGCCCCCGTTTTTCATGAGCTAAACTCAAAGATCTAAGACTTTTTCTATGTACACAAAAGGCCTATTTCTCTCAAATATTGTCCACAAATTTGTCTAAGGCCCCTTTCACACATGCTGTCCGTTTGACCGTTTTTCATCCATCCGTTGACGGATGAAAAACGGACATCAATGTATCTCTATGTAAAAACGGATGACATCGGATGATCATCAGTTAACATCCATTTTCATCCACTTTCGTCAATGTCCGTTTTTTTGAACGGATGAATGCCCTATTTTTCATCCGTCAAAAAAAACGGATCGGATAAAAAACGGATGACAGAGGATGAAAACGGATGACAACAGATGAAAATGGATGACAACGGATGACAACGGATGACAACTGACGAAAAACTGATAAAAAACGGATGAAAAACGGATGGAAAACTGATACATTTTGACGTGACTGAACTGATGAACTGAACGGACATATGTGTGAAAGGGGCCTAAATTTGTGTTAGTGAGCACTTCTCCTTTCCACCTCACAGGTGTAGCATATCAAGATGCTGATTAGACAGCATGATGATTGCACAGGTGTGCCTTAGGCCGGCCACAATAAAAGGCCACTCTGCTCATAGATTATGGAAACCGGAAGAGTCCAGACGACCGATCAATGTCCTGGAACTCCGAGCGATCAGACTGTGTCTGGATCATTGGGCGGATTGTCTTCAGGGGTGTCTAGTGTGAATTCAATCGGACAATGCCACAGCTGTGGCTTATTTCAATCACCAGGGAGGCACAAGAAGTGTCTTGGCGGCTCTGGAGGTATCCGGCATTCTACGGTGGGCAGAACGTTTCGTTCAAGCCCTCTCCACCGTACACATTCCAGGAGTGGAAAATTGGCAGGCAGACTATCTCAGTCGGCAGGCGCTCGATCAAGGGGAAATGGTCCCTTCATCCAGAGGTGTTTCATCAGCTGTGTCTCCGGTCGACCCCTGGGGTGGATCTGTTGGCTCAACAGAAGGGTGCAGAGGTTTGTGGCATGGTCATGGGATCCTCTTGCGGACGCTACAGACACGCTGGTAGCCCCGTGGGGCCAGTATCGCCTGATTTACGCCTTTTCTCCTCTCAAGCTTCTGCCGAGACACTTGTGCAGGATCGGGGATTCCAGTCATTTTAGTGGCTCCAGACTAGCCTCGCCAATCTTTGTACGCCGTCCTGGTGGAAATGGTCGCCAACGTCTTTTGGCAACTACCTCTCAGGAAGGATCTTCTGTCCCAAGGGCCGATCTTTCATCCTGCTTTACAGTTGCTAGCTTTGATGGCTTTTCTGTTGAAAGCCAGGAGCTGAAGGATAGGGGTTTGTCTGCGTCAGTGATTCCAATGCTGCTGAAGGCCAGGATTTCTACCTCTAGAAAGTTATATCATCATACGTGGAAAACTTAAATTTCGTTTTTTTGAGTACCATCAAGGGCCAGGTGTCGGCCTTGGAGGTCTTTTTTCAATGACCTTTGGCCACGCACTCCCTGGTGTGTACCTTTCTTCAGGGGGTTCGACACTTGGCTCCTCCAGTACGGTCTAGGTTACCTCCTTGGGACCTCAACTTGCTGCTCTCAGTTCTCCAGAAGCCTCCCTTTGAAAATCTTTGGGAGATTCCTCTGCTTACGCTGTCTCACAAGGTGGCCTTTTGTAACGCTCCGGCGTTTGTTTAGTGAACTGGATTTGCAGCTGCAGAATTTCCACTCAGTAGTCGTGTAGAGATGTGTTCAATCACCATATCCAACTCTCCAGACTCATCATTGTGGCCCAGCCTGCTTCAGCATGCAAATATACAGACACTCAGATAAGATGTTCCTGGAGTGATAGGTTGTATACGATAGTATAGAGGTGATGTGCTGAAAGGACAGGCGTGAGTAGTGATAGCAATGATAAGCACTCAATAGTAATGTTCAGGAGTGTTAGCAGATGGTGATAGATAGTATGCAGATAGGTTAGCAATCATGTACAAGTAACAGGTGGTAGGGGACAGCAGATGAAGTGTACAGGAGATGCTAACTTAGTGCAAGGATATAGATGGTAGTAGACTCAAGAGCTAGCAATCTATGTAACAGTGCAGATGATAGAAATAGTAATGCATAGATAACAACAGTCTTTAGTATGCAAGAGTAGATAGTGTAAGTTGATATGAAGGAATCCCCTGTGGGGTACTTATCACTAGTTGGTTTAGAGAGGTGAGGAGTCCGGTAATGAGATAAGGATCAGGTAGCGAGATACAGGATCAGTAGCGAGATACAGGATCAAGTAGCGAGATACAGGATCAAGTAGCGAGACTAGGATATAGATGGTAGTAGACTCAAGAGCTAGCAATCTATGTAACAGTGCAGATGATAGAAACAATAATGTATAGATAGCAACAGTCTTTAGTATGCAAGAGTAGATAGTGTAAGTTGATAGGAAGGAATCCCCTGCGGGGTACTTATCACTTAGTTGGTTTAGAGAGGTGAGGGGTCCGGTAGTGAGATAAGGATCATGTAGCGAGATACAGGATCAGTAGCGAGATACAGGATCAAGTAGCGAGACTCCGGTCTATCCAGATATTGGGGAAATTGCTGGAGGAGGATCAAGTAGCGTCAGGTATGGCTGCATTACAGGTGGCTTGCACGAACGCCTTGTGAGTGGAAGCCGGCGATTGAAATAGCCGCTCAGAGCGGAGCCTAGTGATGACGTCATGCGAGTTAAAGAGACAGGTAGCTATATGCGTTCCACCTACCTGAATGGTGGAACGCAATGCGGAAATAAGAGGCTGGAAGGGTACCGAAGGTACCAGGCTCTTACACCTTTTTGGTGGCGATCACGTGCAGGGTGTCAGAATTGGCGGTGTAATCCTGTCGGTCACCTTACTTGATGGTTCACAGAGATAAGCTGGAGCTTCGCCCCTGTCTGTCGTTCCTTCCAAAGGTTGTCTCTGATTTTCATTTGAACGAAGACATTGTGTTGCCTTCCCTGTGTCCCAGGCCAAAACATCCTAAAGAAATTGCTTTGCATGCCCTGGATGTGGTTCCGGCAATTCGGGTGTACCTGGCAGCTACGGAGTCTTTTAGGAAGTCAGACTCAATATTTGTGCTCATTTATGGGCCCAGAAAGGACTGGCTGCTTCCTCTGTGACCATTTCCAGATGGATCAGACAGATGGTGACTCAGGCCTATTCTATCAAGGGTCAGGTTCCTCCTTTCCCTGTCACGGTACACTCTACTCGGGCGCTCAGTGCTTCTTGGGTTTTTCGTCAGCTGGCGTCAGTGACGCAGCTTTGCAAGGCGGCCACCTGGTCGTCGGTGCACACTTTCACAAAATGTTATAAAGTGGATGTGTTGGCATCTGTGGATGCTTCTTTTGACCGCAAGGTTTTGTAGGCTGCTAATTAGAGGACCTGGTCCTCTTTGAGGGTGTACTGTTTTTCAGGTGGACTCCAGCTGTTTTTTGGTTGAGCTCCTGTTGCCTGGTTGGCTACGGTTTAGCCTTGGGGAATTTTTTCTTGCTGTTCCCGCCCCTCATGTTTGACACTGCTTTTGGATGTCCCAATGGTTAAGAAGATCAGGAGCTGTGTCTGTCAATGAACGAAAAAGAAAATTAGATTTTCTACCTTACTGTAAAATCCATTTCTCTAATGTTCATTGATGGACACAGCACCCACCCCTCTGTGAAGTTGTAATTCTTCTGACACTGCTTTTACAAAACTGAGTACCTATAGCAGAGAGGGGGAGTATACCCCCTAGGACTGCCCATAGGCATAGTCAACCTTTTTTTCTGCCTAGTATCCTACTCCTGTAGGGGGCAGTATAACCTAATGGTTAATAAGATCAGGAGCTGTGTCCGTCAATGAACATCAGAGAAATGGATTTTATGGTAAGGCAACAATGCTATTTTTCTTCAGCCAATCCAGTAGGAAGATTATGCCACTGGTGCATGCTGGGGGATGGGAGGATATAAATATTTGGGACAGGCCACGTGCTCTCTCTTTTTCCCTGAGCTGAGGCTTAGGGAGGTGCAGCTGGAAGGGGCTCTGCTGTTAGGCACAACAGCCTGGTTTAGGGCCTAATGTGTGCTGAAGTGGTCTTGAAGCTGTCCTGCGTGGTCTGGAGGAAGCTGTGTCAAGGAGAAGGTCCCTTGTTGGAGAGAGCCTGGAAGAAGGCTGGTCTCTCAGAAGCGAACATGCTCACAGTGCTGCCGGGTCTGCTTCAAAGTTCTGACACTGGTTGATCTGGATCTGGAGAGTCTGTAAGTGATCTGCTACAGTATCTGGGACCCATATCCCTCATTCCTTTAATTGTTCTGCAAAAAACTTTAAAAAGACAAAAACTGACTGGGGCCCAATATCCTTTCTCGGTCCCCTTATTTTAGCCATAGACTCTGCACTGGGGTGAAATGCTAACCCGCCCCTGCCTCTGGAGGAGCTATCCTGCCTTTGGGGTGTCAGAGGGGTGCTACAAAAGTTTGCAATAAAGCATCTTTGTCACTAAAATCAAAGTACAAATCTCCAAAAATCAGCACCGGGGTCAAAGCATAATACAAAACAATCAGCCACTCATCAAACTGTGATACCAGCTGTAAACAATAAAATAGAAAATAGAAAGCAGTGCTAAAACAGACGCATAAAGTACTAGGATAAATAGAAATGATCTGTATAAAAAATTATGCAAATTCATATATTTAAACATACTGTAAATTATGCAAATTCATACTGTATATCTGCACATAATACAGAAGTTCAAAAAGTGAAAAAAAGGTGTGGGCGGCCAGCATCCTAGTAACCAGGTCATCCATCTGGTCCTTACAGCATCATTGGTTGTTATGGTGCAGGTGGCCAGCATCCTAGCAACTAGGTCGGGCATCGGGGCCTTACAGAATCATTGGTTGTTATAGTGTGGGTGTCCAGCATTCTAGCCACCAGGTCAGGCATCTGGGCCTTACAGAATCATTGGTTGTTATGGTGTGGGTTCACTGTGGACAGAGTCCTAGTAACCAGCTTGGTAATGCTGGCCTGTGTATACAGTACAATGTTACTGAGCTACAATGGGGATGCTGTGCCAGTATCCTAGCAACCAAAGGGGTAGGGGAGCAAAAAGGCTGCATAGCATCGCCATGGTCTTTTAGATGCTTATGCCCTGTATACAAATTCCAACATTATTGAGCTGGCTGCTAGATAGCTGGTCGCCTGCACTATAACAAACAATGATGCTGTATGGCCCAGTTGCCATCGTCCTAGCAACCAGTGATACTGCATGGCTGTGCAACATTGGTTGCTAGGACAAAGGCATCTGGGCCGTACAGCATCATTGATTGTTATGGCGTGGGCGACCAACGTCCCAGCAACCAGCTCAGTAATGCTGGGCAAAGTTGCTGAGCTACAGTGTGGGCACTGTGCCAGTATCCTAGCAACCAATGGGGGGGGGGGGATGCAAAGATGGCTGCATATTAGTGTTGCACTGATACCGTTTTTTATATCGGCGAGTACAAGTATCGATACTTTCGGTCAAGTACTCGCCGATACTGAGTACCGATACTTTGCTGTGCGATTTGCGTTAATACAAAAACAATTGGGGCAAATCGCAATGCAAGTAATCACATGCAATTTCCGTGTGTGCATAGAAGCGCCATCTAGTGGGCAGTTTAGAACTCGCAAAATTCAGCAGAAGGAACGCAGTTCCAGTAAGTAGGTAGAGACAAGTTCAAAGCAGCAATTATTTATTGGATTCAAGAACAGACTGATGACATTAGGTAAATAGATCACAAGCCCATGCAGGGAGATGGTAGTGTGCCAGTGAGGTCCCGAACAGTACGGGGGAATCGGTGCGGTCGGGTGGAGGGGCAATTACAGAAGGAAGACCTGTGTGGCTCTCTGCAGCAACTGAAAGCCAATTTCTCCCCCTCCTGACAGCTTTCACCTGCTGCAGGGAGAGACACAGACCCAGGGCATCGTTCCTGTAATTGCTTCTCCTACATCGATCCCCCACTGTTCTGCCTGCTTCTGATACCCCCCTCCCCATGTACCCCCTTTTCACTGTGCCGCTCAGCGGGAAAGCCAGTGCGAGTGTCAGGTGGCACTGATTGCCGCCTGACACCTGCGATCGCTCCCCGCTGAGAGAGAAAGATGGACGGCTGATGTAAACACAGCTGACCGTTCTTCTCCCTGGGATGATCACAGAGACCATGCGATCCTTTTATATATGATCGCATGTCTCTATAGTCACCTCATAAGCCCAACCCCCCCCACAGTTAGAATCACTCCCCTAGGCTTACATTTAACCCTTTGATCACCCATAGTATATTAACCCCTTCCCTGCCAGTGTCATTATTACAGTAACAGTGCATATTTATAGTACTGATTACTGTAGTAATGTCACTGGTCCCCCCAAAAGTGTCAAAAATATCAGTCAGGGATCCAATCTGTCCTCCGCAATGTCACAGTCCCGCAAAAAAATCGCAGATCGCCACCATTACTAGTAAAAAAAAAAAAAACAATAAAAATGACATAAATCTTTCCCGTAGTTAGTAAACGCAATAACTTTTGCGCAAACCAATCAAAATACACTTATTGAGATTTTTTTTTTTTTACCAAATATATGTAGCAGAAAACAAATTGGCCTAAAACGTTAAAAAATTTTGATTTTTAAATTTTTTTTTGAGAATGTCATATAGCAGAAAGTGAAAAATATTGTTTTTTTTTTTTCTAAGACTCCATTCACACTAGTGCGACTTGTCAGGCGACTTGGTCGCCTGACAAGTCGCGGTCAGTCGCCCGCCATTGAATAGTACAGGACCCGTTCTAATAGGAGCGACACAAGTCGCTCCGACTTAGAAAAAGGGTCCTGTACTACATTGGGGCGACCTGGAGGCGACTTGCATTGACTTCAATTATATGAGTTGCCCCAGCAAGTCGTGTCGCCCCTGTGTGAACGGGGTCTAAATTGTCGCTCTTTTTTTGTTTATAGCACAAAAAAAAATCGCACAGGTGATCAAATACCACCAAAAGAAAGCTCTATTTGTGGGGAAAAAAAGGACATCAATTTTATTTGGGTACAGCGCCGCACGACCGTGCAATTGTCCGTTAACCACTTACTGCATACTAACGTAGATCTACGTTGGCAGACTTTGCGGTAGTATACCGGCATGATGCCTCTAGCTAGAGACACCATCCCGGTACCGTGGTTTAGAGCCGATGGTCGGCTTTCCGTCGGTAACGACCGATGCGGCTCGGGAGCCGCTCGATCGTTACCCGGGTGAGCGGGAGGGGACGGCCCCCCCCCTCCCGCCGCCTTGCTAGGGGCTCCCGTCCCACCGGGAGCCCCGAGCACCCAGCCGGCACGTCTTGCGGCTGGATGGAGTCCCGATCAAAGCCGGAAACGGCTTCGATCGGGTCTCCAATGACGTAACACGGAGGCGGCGTCCATGACGTCACTTCCGGGTTACTGTGCTGCAAAAGGCGGCAAATTTTAAAAACGGCTGTATGCAAAAATGCAGTTTTCGGCATTTTGCATACATGGAAGTGTAGTGGAGGGGTCTAGGGTCGATCCCGCCATAAAGAGTACCTGTCACTGCATATTGGTGTCACAAGGGATGTTTACATTGCTTGTGACAACAATAAAAGTGATCAGATTTTTTTTTTTAAAAACCTGTAAAAAAGTTAAAAAAATAAGTAAATAAATAGGAAAAAAAATAAATAAATTTTAGCCGCCCCCGTCACCATTAGCTCGCGCACAAAAAAAACGTATACGGAAGTCGAGCCGCGAATGAAATCGCTGTTCAAACCACACATGTGAGGTATCGCCGCGATCGCCAGAGCCTTGGGCAATAATTAAAAAAAAAAGAGCTACACTCTAACTCTAAACTGGTAACCGTTAAATAAATTTAAAGCGTTGCCTATTGAGATCTCTATTGACTGTAGTTTGTCGCCATCCCACAGGGGGGGGGGGGGGGGGGGCGCAATTTTAAACCGTAACATGTTGGGTATCTATTTACTTTTTCACAATATAGAAAAAAAATGGGCTAACTTTACTGTTTAGTATTTTTTAAATGCAGTGAAATGTGATTTTTCAAAATTTTTCCAAAAAAATGGCGTTTTAAAGACCGCTGCGCAAATACCGCGTGACAAAAAATATTGCAATGACCGACATTTTATTCTTCAGAGTCTTTGCTAAAAAATATATATAATGTTTGGGGGTTCTAAGTAGTTTTCTAGGAAAAAATACTGATTTTAACTTGTAAACAAAAAGTGTCCGAAATAGGGCTGGGGCTTAAGTGGTTAAAGTAACGCAGTGCCGAATCGCAAAATAGGGCCTGGTCATTAAGGGGGAAAATCTTCTGGCCTTAAAGTGGTTAAAAAAAATGGACATGCGCCATTTACTGCAACACAGCGCACCACGCCACATGATAGCGCAGTATTATGCATTGTAGTGTGCTGCAATTCACATGTGGCGGTGTGTTGCCTTAGTATGTTGAGGTGTTACACAAAATGAATGGCACCATGATAACATGCCAACATGTATTTTTGAGGTAACACGCATTACTGCAGCTGAAAACTATACTTTGTCCCCAAAAAAACAGAAAAAAAAAAAACTTTTGTCTTGAAAACTCTATTTCTTTTAGTGTGAACAATTTCAGTCAGTGAACATATTCTCACGCCAATATTAGCCAGTTCACTGACACTAGAGCCCGAGCCGTCCTCTGTTCCATTGTCCATTCCGGGTCCTGCAGGGGCGGCCATGTTTCCGGAGACCACGCCTCCTGTATCCCAAGGTGTCAGACTCCGGCAAAATGTCTCCTGCTCTGGGGACACCTTAGATGAGAAATATATTTAGTCATTCCCGCGAGGGAGGGCGGACTTGTTGGCGGAAGTGACGTCAGCGGCGTGGTGTGCTGTAGAAGCTTGGCGGGTAAGAGGCGTATGGTTGTTGTGGTGTGATAGAAATGGGGTTAGGGATGTGGTAATGGTTGTGTAGTCACCCCATTCAGTCTTATGCAGACGCCATTACTCTTCTCTGGGGGTTCAGGGGCAGTTTTAGGCAGGGAGAGTGGCCCCAGGGAATTTTTGGTCCTGTAAGGGCCCCAAAACAGCTTCTTCCCTTCCTATTTCCATGACAGTGTACTTGGAGCTGTGTGTGGGTGTGCAATGCTGGGAGTGCAGGAAAAAAAGAAAATGTGTGAGGGATGCAAAGGACTTTTATGGTACAGTGAGGACATTGACAACTTTATTAAAAGTTTACATAATTTTATTTAATACTTTCATTATTAAAAACACACACAGTCATATGTGCAATATTCTGAAAGTCCAGATACTTCATGCTATCATCATAACATTTTGACTTTTCCAGTAATATGGACGACCACCTCAGTCCCCCCCCCCCAATCAACGGGGTCCTTTGCGCCTCGAAAATGTTCCTTTTTTTTTTTTTTTTCCTCTGAATTTTTAATTAGCACGAGGGTACATTTTTCTCTAAACTGTAATAGCACTTTGTTTGCTGCATTGCTGGGAGGAATTAAAGGGGTACACCACTTCCCATCCACTGCCATTATTGCTGTTTTATTCCCCCCCCCCAAAAAAAAAAACTACTTGCATGCCAGCCAATCCAGCAGTATTTTGTAGGAATATGTCGCACTTCTGCACACCTGGCTCTACATTGCCATCTTTCTTGATGTCTTTGGAAGGCTGGGACAGCCACCCCCCCCCCCCCCGATGACACACAAACGCAGCAGTATGTCTTCATGGCTTACTTTGGCCCTCCCAACCTGTTTTCCAGCCAGGGCCACTGATAGGGGCCCGAGCACATTGGGGGGGACCACCGGTCCCCTTGTAGGGGGCCTGAGCACATGGGGGTGACCACCGGTCCTCTTGTAAGGGGCCCGAGCACATAGGGGGGGACCACCGGTCCCGTTGTAGGGGGCCTGAGCACATGGGGGGGGGAACCACCAGTCCCCTTGTAGGGGGCCTGAGCACTTTGGGGGGGGGACCACCGGTCCTCTTGTAAGGGGCCTGAGCACATGGGGGGACCACCGGTCCTCTTGTAGGGGGCCTTAGCACATGGGGGGGACCACCGGTCCTCTTGTAGGGGGCCTTAGCACATGGGGGGGACCACCGGTCCTCTTGTAGGGGGCCTGAGCACATGGGGGGGACCACCGGTCCTCTTGTAAGGGGCCCGAGCACATAGGGGGGGACCATCGGTCCCCTTGTAGGGGGCCTGAGCACATGGGGGGGACCACCAGTCCTCTTGTAAGGGGCCCGAGCACATAGGGGGGGGACCACCGGTCCCCTTGTAGGGGGTCTGAGCACATGGGGGGGGGGCACCGGTCCCCTTGTCGGGGGTCTGAGCACATGGGGGAGGCACCGGTCCCCTTGTAGGGGGCCTGAGCACATGGGGGGGACCACCGGGCCTCTTGTAAGGGGCCCGAGCACATAGGGGGGGGAACCACCGGTCCCCTTGTAGGGGGCCGAGCACATAGGGGGGGACCACCGGTCCCCTTGTAGGGGGTCAGAGCACATGGAGGGGGGGGACCACCGGTCCCCTTGTAGGGGGTCCGAGCACATGGGGGTGCCACCGGTCCCCTTGTAGGGGGCCTGAGCACACGGGGGGGCCCACCAGGGCTGCTGATAGGGGGGACCACCGGTCCCCTGATAGGGGGCCTGAGCACATAGGGGGGACCACCGGTCCTCTTGTAGGGGGGCCAAGCACACGGGGGGGGCACCAGGGATGCTGATAGGGGGGGACCCGAGCACATAGGGGGGACCACCGGTCCTCTTGTAGGGGGGCCAAGCACACGGGGGGGGGGCACCAGGGATGCTGATGGGGGGGACCCGAGCACATAGGAGGGGACCACTGGTCCCCTTTTAGGGAGTCCGAGCACATAGAGGGGACCACCAGTCCCCTTGCCCACCAGGGCTGCTGATAGGGGGGGGAGACATAGGGGGGACCACTGGTCCCCTTCTAGGGGGCCAGAGCACACAGGGGGGGACCACCAGTCCTTGTAGGGGGCCTGAGCACACAGGGGGACCCACAAGGGCCACTGATGGGGGGGGGGGGCATCTTTCTTGATGTCTTTGGAAGGCTGGGACAGCCACCCCCCCCCCCCGATGACACACAAACGCAGCAGTATGTCTTCATGGCTTACTTTGGCCCTCCCAACCTGTTTTCCAGCCAGGGCCACTGATAGGGGCCCGAGCACATTGGGGGGGACCACCGGTCCCCTTGTAGGGGGCCTGAGCACATGGGGGTGACCACCGGTCCTCTTGTAAGGGGCCCGAGCACATAGGGGGGGACCACCGGTCCCGTTGTAGGGGGCCTGAGCACATGGGGGGGGGGAACCACCAGTCCCCTTGTAGGGGGCCTGAGCACTTTGGGGGGGGGACCACCGGTCCTCTTGTAAGGGGCCTGAGCACATGGGGGGACCACCGGTCCTCTTGTAGGGGGCCTTAGCACATGGGGGGGACCACCGGTCCTCTTGTAGGGGGCCTGAGCACATGGGGGGGACCACCGGTCCTCTTGTAAGGGGCCCGAGCACATAGGGGGGGACCATCGGTCCCCTTGTAGGGGGCCTGAGCACATGGGGGGGACCACCAGTCCTCTTGTAAGGGGCCCGAGCACATAGGGGGGGGACCACCGGTCCCCTTGTAGGGGGTCTGAGCACATGGGGGGGGGGCACCGGTCCCCTTGTCGGGGGTCTGAGCACATGGGGGAGGCACCGGTCCCCTTGTAGGGGGCCTGAGCACATGGGGGGGACCACCGGGCCTCTTGTAAGGGGCCCGAGCACATGGGGGGGGAACCACCGGTCCCCTTGTAGGGGGCCGAGCACATAGGGGGGGACCACCGGTCCCCTTGTAGGGGGTCAGAGCACATGGAGGGGGGGGACCACCGGTCCCCTTGTAGGGGGTCCGAGCACATGGGGGTGCCACCGGTCCCCTTGTAGGGGGCCTGAGCACACGGGGGGGCCCACCAGGGCTGCTGATAGGGGGGACCACCGGTCCCCTGATAGGGGGCCTGAGCACATAGGGGGGACCACCGGTCCTCTTGTAGGGGGGCCAAGCACACGGGGGGGGCACCAGGGATGCTGATAGGGGGGGACCCGAGCACATAGGGGGGACCACCGGTCCTCTTGTAGGGGGGCCAAGCACACGGGGGGGGGGGCACCAGGGATGCTGATGGGGGGGACCCGAGCACATAGGAGGGGACCACTGGTCCCCTTTTAGGGAGTCCGAGCACATAGAGGGGACCACCAGTCCCCTTGCCCACCAGGGCTGCTGATAGGGGGGGGAGACATAGGGGGGACCACTGGTCCCCTTCTAGGGGGCCAGAGCACACGGGGGGGACCACCAGTCCTTGTAGGGGGCCTGAGCACACAGGGGGACCCACAAGGGCCACTGATGGGGGGGGGGGGCCCACACAGGGAGGGGGATTACTGACAGACCACAGTTGTCTCTCTTCCTCCAGCAGATGAAAGCGGATATCTCCCTGCTGCCAGCATTTATCTGCTGAGAAAGAGCCAGTTGTCCCTTACTAATCCCCCTCCCTGTGTGGCCCCCTTCCTAGCCCTGGCTCTAATGTTATCTCTGCTCAGGAGTTTGTGATCTCTCTAACTTTGTTTCTCTCCCTGCAGTTCTTCCTATTCTTGTCCCATCCTGTTAATTGTTTTCATCTCTCTCCCCCTTTGCTCTGTCTTCCTGACAGTCACAGCTGATCAGCTGCATTCCCATAGGGTGAAGAATTTACTGATATTCTGGTTCCATAGCTGCCTGTTATCTTGTCCCAGTGAAGTTTAGTGTGCTTTATGTAGCTGGGCTTCCCACGCCTCTCCCCCAGACTGCTTCCTGATCTATGCAACTTTGTTTCTTTTCCTCAACACTGTCCGTTCCCTCTGTAAATCAATCAACTCCTCCTATTTAACCATTTACTAACTGATCTGGCAGTAGTAAACTACATTGTTTTATTTTGTAATATTATAGAATAGGGCTTACATCTAGGTACATCTTGTAAACGTAGCAGCAGGTGATAGCACATGCACATGTGCACTGCGTTCTCAATGGATGACATACTATCCATTTAGAGAGCTGTGCTGTGACCATGACACCCACAAGTGGATGCGTGTGAGTTACATCATTGCAGTTTGGCTAAACGACTGGAGCCCAAGAACCCAGAGAGAAGACCAGACGAAGATGTAATCCCTCTTAGCAGTGACAGCACATCGCTGGAGAGATCTGTTTTTTAGGTTAGCAAAATATAATTAGGGGCTCATTCACACAGATACTCTGGCTGTGTGAAGGAGGGGTTTGGCTGCAGCCATCTGTCATTCTATGGGGATGCAGGGCCGGTACGAGCAACAGCCGCAGCCCCTAATTGGACAGGTGTGCGGGTGAGCGGCCCCCAAATGCCCACTGTCTGTGTGCGGGTGCACCCTCCCATCTGTCAAATTAGGAACTGCAGCTGTGTTCATACAGCTCCAGGTGGCCACATAAATGAACCACTGATTCACACTGTACAGACCACAGCACCCATGTGCATGACCCCCCTACACCTCAAGTCTTGGCAGTGTCAACTGAGCCTTACAATCAAAATGTTTTTTCCTATTTAAAAAAAATAACAAAAAACAAAAAAAATCACCTTTTTGATATGTCATTGTTGCCTAGGCAACAATAATTTATGCGGTGACATATCTGAAGCGGACCTGAACAAAATAATGGGGTGGGCAACTAAATGGCAGATGAGGTTTAATGTTGAAAAATGTAAAGTAATGCACTTGGGTGCCAGAAAGAAAGCTACTCACTAGGGGGGGAACCTCTGGGTGAGTCTAGGATGGAAAAGGACCTGGGGGTACTGGTAGACAACAGGCTTGGCAGTGGCATGCAATGCCAAGCCGCTGCAAGCAAAGCCAACAGAATACTGGGATGTATAAAAAAGGGGATTCACTCCAGAAATAAAGAGATTATTCTTCCACTCTACAAGGCTCTGGTCCGGCCACATCTGGAGTTTGCTGTCCAGTTCTGGGCACCGGTCCTCAGGAAGGATGTACTGGAATTGGAATTGAGTCCAGAGAAGGGCAACAAAAATAATTAGGGGAATGGAGGACATCAGCTATGAGGAAAGACTACAAGCACTGAACCTATTCTCTCTGGAGAAGAGACGATCGAGGGGGGATATGATATCAATGTACAAATACTGTACTGGCGACCCTAGCATAAGGAACAAACTATTCAGAGAAAGGGAATACAATAAGACACGTGGCCACTCACTAAAACTAGAGAAAAGGCGGTTTAACCTTAAAATACGTAAGGGGTTCTTCACTGTAAGAGCAGTAAGGATGTGGAATTCTCTTCCACAAGCAGTCGTATCAGCAGGGAGCATCGATAGTTTCAAAGAACTATTAGATGGACACCTTAGAGACCACAACATACAGGGGTATACAATATACGATTAACAGCAAACACACACACATCATAGGTTGAACTGGATGGACGGATGTCTTTTTTCAACCTCACTAACTATGTAACTATGATCCGCAACCTCTTGGGATATCAATATCATGCATCCCTGGAGGACTTGGAGTGCTCTACGGTGTATGCACCACAGTGCGTCTTGAGGGTGGTAGGTGGATACCTATTCCTTGTTCTTGCAGGTTGCCCCCAGATGACGCATGTTGGCACCCGACTGATGATGCCACTGCACCCGAGTACATCATCAGGGCCAACCTTTACCTTCTCAACCTGTTTTCAGTTACCTCACACCTATCGTCGTCCTCTCCTTTTTTTTTTAACACCTTTTTGAGAAGTCATTATCTAGGTGACAAGGATGTACTTAGTTGCCATAGGATATGTATGTCACATCTCCCACTAAGCCTTGGGGTACGCTACAGAGCATGCACTGTTGCCTAGGCAACAATGACATATTGTAAGTGTATTCAACAGTGCTTAGGAAAATACCTGGTGATCCTGCCAGTGCTGTTGCAACCTGCTCACAACAAATAAGCTGATCTGTGTTGCCATGTTAAGTTTGCAATTCTTGGATAGCAGGAGTTACTGGACACCTTGCCAGGATACCATCTCTTGTAGTCAGTTTTGTGGCCTTGTCTCTCCCCCCCCCCCCCCCCCACACTTTTTTTTGACACCAATAAAAACCTGACGGGGGTTCTAAACCTTTCCACATTCTAATCAAAACTAAAAAAAAAAAAATGAAAACCTGGCTTCAAGTAGAACAGGAGCTTATGTATTTCATGACAGGCTACCATCAAAGTGTCCGTTACATCCTATTCCAGTGACAGCTGTAGCATTTTGTATATCTTCACAGTAAAGTCGGCCATAACCACTGCGATCATTCATTTTTTTTTTTTCCTCCTGCAACCTGTTGTCAATTCACTCAATTTCCTCCCTCCTTCTGAGCTATTGTGTTCTCCCAGCGGGGTAGCCGTCCCTGTCGGAAAAAAAATCACAGTGATTACTGTTAGCAGCTAAAATTGTTAAAAAATCAGACAGGCTGGTTTAACCCAAGTTGATTTATCAACTTGGGTACAATCAGCCTCTCCATACAATCAATTCTTAGCTGGTTGCTGCTGAATCGGTCAAGATTCAAACTGTCTATGGCTGGCTTTAGAGTAAGTCTCCTCTTAGATTGTTGTCACCAGAAGGTCTCCCCATTGGAAGAATTCCCCTCTTCTTCTGTTCCTGGTGTAAACTAAAATGTTGGATGTACAATCCCGTTCTGTACAATCCCGTTCTGTCTCTCCGACACCAGGACAGATGGGGTGAATCTTTCCAGTGGGGGATCCAGGCAGCAGTAGAAACTTGGCAGGGGGTCTAACCCTTCCTCATTACTTCCTGCAAACACACCTGTGTTTGGTTGCATTCATTTTTAATGGGCCACAGCTGCAGTGTTGAGATTGCCAATCCCTGTGTAGAACTTCTCTAGGGATTTATGGTCTTTTTTTTTTTTTTTTTTTCTGTGTGTCCCTTCACTTCCTGTCCCAATAACTTTGAAGAAATTGAGCGTTATTCCCTTCAATAGAAATGAAGACTGCACTAAATCAATAAAAATAATCTTTCACTGGGTCCATATTTTCATATGCTTGAGACCTTGTAGTTTGGGGATCACTGGGTGATTTGCCCAAATTCTCCTATCCAGAGCAGAATATTTTTTTCTGTTTCATTCAGCAAAAGAAGCTGAAGGAGGAGCAGCCCGTGCCTTTGCGTCTGGGAGGAGGAGCAGCCCGTGCCTTTGCGCCTGGGAGGAGGAGGAGCAGCCCGTGCCTTTGCGCCTGGGAGGAGGAGGAGCAGCCCGTGCCTTTGCGCCTGGGAGGAGGAGGAGCAGCCCGTGCCTTTGCGCCTGGGAGGAGGAGGAGCAGCCCGTGCCTTTGCGCCTGGGAGGAGGAGGAGCAGCCCGTGCCTTTGCGCCTGGGAGGAGGAGGAGCAGCCCGTGCCTTTGCGTCTGGGAGGAGGAGGAGCAGCCCGTGCCTTTGCGTCTGGGAGGAGGAGCAGCCCGTGCCTTTGTGTCTGGGAGGAGGAGGAGGAGCAGGAGCAGCCCGTGCCTTTGTGTCTGGGAGGAGGAGCAGCCCGTGCCTTTGTGTCTGGGAGGAGGAGCAGCCCGTGCCTTTGCGTCTGGGAGGAGGAGGAGGAGCAGCCCGTGCCTTTGTGTCTGGGAGGAGGAGCAGCCCGTGCCTTTGTGTCTGGGAGGAGGAGCAGCCCGTGCCTTTGCGTCTGGGAGGAGGAGGAGGAGCAGCCCGTGCCTTTGTGTCTGGGAGGAGGAGGAGGAGCAGCCCGTGCCTTTGTGTCTGGGAGGAGGAGCAGCCCGTGCCTTTGTGTCTGGGAGGAGGAGCAGCCCGTGCCTTTGCGTCTGGGAGGAGGAGGAGGAGCAGCCCGTGCCTTTGTGTCTGGGAGGAGGAGGAGGAGCAGCCCATGCCTTTGCGTCTGGGAGGAGGAGCAGCCCGTGCCTTTACGTCTGGGAGGAGGAGCAGCCCGTGCCTTGCGTCTGGGAGGAGGAGCAGCCCATGCCTTTGCGTTTGGGAGGAGGAGGAGCAGCCCGTGCCTTTGCGTCTGGGAGGAGGAGGAGCAGCCCGTGCCTTTGCGGCACGGAGGAGGAGCAGCCCGTGCCTTTGCGTCTGAGAGGAGGAGGAGCAGCCCGTGCCTTTGCGGCACGGAGGAGAAGCACCGGCCGTGCCTTTGCGGCACGGAGGAGGAGCAGCCCTTGCCTTTGCGGCACGGAGGAGGAGCAGCCCTTGCCTTTGCGGCACGGAGGAGGAGCAGCCCGTGCCTTTGCGGCACGGAGGAGGAGCAGCCCGTGCCTTTGCGGCGCTGGGGGGGAAGAGGAGGAGCAGCCCGTGCCTTTGCGGCGCTGGGGGGGAAGAGGAGGAGCAGCCCGTGCCTTTGCGGCGCTGGGGGGGAAGAGGAGGAGCAGCCCGTGCCTTTGCGGCGCTGGGGGGGAAGAGGAGGAGCAGCCCGTGCCTTTGCGGCGCTGGGGGGGAAGAGGAGGAGCAGCCCGTGCCTTTGCGGCGCTGGGGGGGAAGAGGAGGAGCAGCCCGTGCCTTTGCGGCTGGGGGGGAAGAGGAGGAGCAGCCCGTGCCTTTGCGGCTGGGGGGGGGAAGAGGAGGAGCAGCCCGTGCCTTTGTGGCAAGGAGGAGGAGCAGCCCCTGCCTTTGTGGCAAGGAGGAGGAGCAGCCCCTGCCTTTGCAGCAAGGAGGAGCAGCCCCTGCCTTTGTGGCAAGGAGGAGGAGCAGCCCCTGCCTTTGTGGCAAGGAGGAGGAGCAGCCCCTGCCTTTGCGGCTGGGAGGAGGAGCAGCCCTTGCCTTTGCGGCTGGGAGGAGGAGCAGCCCTTGCCTTTGCGGCTGGGAGGAGGAGCAGCCCTTGCCTTTGCGGCTGGGAGGAGGAGCAGCCCTTGCCTTTGCGGCTGGGAGGAGGAGCAGCCCTTGCCTTTGCGGCTGGGAGGAGGAGCAGCCCTTGCCTTTGCGGCTGGGAGGAGGAGCAGCCCGTGCCTTTGCGGCTGGGAGGAGGAGCAGCCCGTGCCTTTGCGGCTGGGAGGAGGAGCAGCCCGTGCCTTTGCGGCTGGGGGGGAAGAGGAGCAGCCCGTGCCATTGCGGCTGGGGGGGGGGGAGGAGGAGGAGCAGCCCGTGCCATTGCGGCTGGGGGGGGGGGAGGAGGAGGAGCAGCCCGTGCCATTGCGGCTGGGGGGGGGGAGGAGGAGGAGCAGCCCGTGCCATTGCGGCTGGGGGGAGGAGGAGGAGGAGCAGCCCGTGCCATTGCGGCTGGGGGGAGGAGGAGGAAGAGCAGCCCGTGCCATTGCGGCTGGGGTGCGGAGGAGGAGGAGCAGCCCGTGCCATTGCGGCTGGGGGGAGGAGGAGCAGCCCGTGCCATTGCGGCTGGGGGGAGGAGGAGGAGCAGCCCGTGCCATTGCGGCAGGGAGGAGGAGGAGAAGGAGCAGCCCGTGCCATTGCGGCAGGGAGGAGGAGGAGAAGGAGCAGCCCGTGCCATTGCGGCAGGGAGGAGGAGGAGAAGGAGCAGCCCGTGCCATTGCGGCAGGGAGGAGGAGGAGAAGGAGCAGCCCCTGCCATTGCGGCAGGGAGGAGGAGGAGAAGGAGCAGCCCGTGCCATTGCGGCAGGGAGGAGGAGGAGAAGGAGCAGCCCGTGCCATTGCGGCAGGGAGGAGGAGGAGAAGGAGCAGCCCGTGCCATTGCGGCAGGGAGGAGGAGGAGAAGGAGCAGCCCGTGCCATTGCGGCAGGGAGGAGGAGGAGAAGGAGCAGCCCGTGCCTTTGCGGCAGGGAGGAGGAGGAGAAGGAGCAGCCTGTGCCTTTGCGGCAGGGAGGAGAAGGAGCAGCCTGTGCCTTTGCGGCAGGGAGGAGGAGCAGCCTTTGCGTCTGGGAGGAGGAGGGGCAGCAGCCTGTTCGTTTGTGGCAGAGAGGAACCTGTATCTTCCGTATCTACCGTGTAGGGAGGAGCGGGTGGCACTCGATTTACACAGGGAGTGCATAGCATTGTTTAAGCTTCTAGTCTGGCAAATCAATACTTGCCTAACTTTTTGTCACTCCTGGCAGCTGAATGTAGCAGCAGGAGAGTGAAAAAACTGTAAGCATATACTTTGGAGGTCTGCTTTAAAGTGGAACTTACATTGCACAGCAGGAAGACCTGCTGTATAAAATGGCAGCCTCCCACCTAAATTACTAAGCCTAACGGAAAACAAAAAGGAAGACCTATTTACCTTCGGTCTCAGTTTTTAGCCTGTTCATCAAGGCGAGGGTGAAATGGCATCCTCAAGATACTCTAGGAATGCTGAGGATCCCGAATCTCATCTGCACGCTTGCATAACCTCATCTTCTATTTTTTTTTTTATTTTCATTCCTCAGTGGGTGGACTACAATATAGGTCCTAGTTGTTGCAGACTGCAAGATCCACTTTGAAGTGACCCTTGTTACTTTGGCCGGTATAGACAACACAGATTCATTTTAAGACGTGAAAAGATGCATGTGTTGCTTTTCTGTTATGTTTCTGCTTCTTTTTTTTTTGTAAGACTTCAAGTAATGATTTAATTTTACATTTTTATATACTCTGCACAGTACCGCTACTCTTTCCTTGTATGCTGGGTCTTATTCTGTATGTATGAATTCTGTACAGTACCACTTCTTTGGTCCAGTATGCTGGGTAATAAATGCAGATTTTGTTACCTACAGAATTATGTGCATTTATTTTTATTTTTTTCTAAAGGTGAACTTCACCTTTAAATCATCTAGAAGTGTTAAATGTGCCTAAGACAGGGCTTGACAAATTTGCTTGGAATCTAGGAGCCAGCTAGGCTATTTTTTTCCCTACGCATGCCGAATGGCGTGCTTCTGTCGGACCGGCTGCCATACACACGGGCCGAACGGTGGCCAGTTTTTATTAAACCGGCTGTTATCCAGCATTCGGCCCATGTGTACTTGGCTTGATGGTGTGATGGGCAGTGGCTCACTAGGGAAGGACATTGCAGCAAGTTGGGGGCGATAAAAGATCCAGTAACTCATTCCACCTTAGGCCCCTTTCACATGTTCCCCTCCGCTAAGCGGAATCCACTTGCTCAGCTTGGATTTTTCCGCTAATCCCTGCTGAGCAGGTGGATGACAGGTCTTGTTCGCTCTGCTATGCAGAGCGAACATGGACACAGTCCCGCTCTCCTAAGGGGCAGTTGGATAGAAATGGACTGGCTGCCCATTTCAATCCGATACCATCTGATTCCATCTGTCAGACGGATGGAAAGTAGGACCACCATCCGTCTGTTTTTGGCCAACAGGATCGGATGGCGGCGGTTGTCAGCGGACATCCGCCCCTCCATAGTGTAGACTGGAGGAACCAATCAGGTCTGCCTGAAAAACTGACAGGCAGACCTGATCGGACAGCCCGTGTGAAAGAGGTCTTCGACTGTGTGGCATGACAGGGAGAAAGTAAAAAAATAATTTTAATGGAATAAAAAAAACTGTTTCCATCTTTGTGGGGTTGTAAATGGAACTGAGGCTGTTCTAACCAGCTGCCCCACACTCCCTGTCCACTCATCGGTAAGGACAGAGCACCAGATCAAGCCCTCAACATCTTCAACCTCCTCTCCGAGCAGTGAGAGCAGGCTGGGGAAACCCTCAGCGCCGCCAGTGACTGCTTGTTGCATCCCCGGCCACCACAGGAGGACGCCAGTTCCCGATGCAAGCATCTTCATACAGCAGGCCGCAAAGACGCGGCCTCGATTACTGGCCGGCGTGGCATCTGAGTTCACGCACCCGCGGGCGGGGTCCACGACACCTGCTGCAGTGTAGCCCTGGCGCCAGGCTGCTAATTCTAGTCGCCAATTCGACCTGGTGCCTGGGGTTTGTTGAGCCCTGGCCTAAAGAAATACCTTGCACATTATTTCTGGAAGTCCTCCTAAAAAAAAAAAAAAAAAATAGCTTCTCAATATGTGAGGGTGCCTAGGCAATCCAGTTCTGTGGTCTCATAGCTGTATATCTGCAGTGTGAGATCTAAGGCACTGCTTCCTCTGACTTAGTAGGAGTTTGGTATGAGGTTTAGTGATGTCTCTACTTTGCTACTCACTGTTCTGCTTGCTCGAGGCTTTGGTGAGAGGAAGCAAAGCCCTGCCTCTACCAAGATGGCCGCCTCTGTATAGAGAGACCGCGCAGAATAGGTCAGGATAAGTCACCAATTGTGAAATAGCAGCTGCAGGGAGACCATAAGCAATACTGGTGACTCTGATCTTGCAGTGTTCAGTTTTAATTTTATATGTATTTGTTTTTCTGTTTTACAGAAGTTTTAAGAAATTTCAGTGAAGTGACTTCAGACATTTGAACTCAAACATGTATGAGTTATCGGTGCTGAAGGTAAGAGTTTTAAAGCACCTTTCCCATTTGAAATATCTTCTTCTTTATACTGTTTGCTGTAAAAAAAAAACAAAAACTCTTTATAGATATAATCTTTCCACAGAGGTTCTGTGATGAGGGTCTGGCAGTGTCCATATTATAACCTCTATACCAGTCATCCTTTACATCTTCCTCTCCTAGCAAATCCTTCTTTTTTTTCCAGTTCCTGACTTCTGCATCTCCACTCCTCCCCAACCTGACATCACCTTAAGGGCCAATTTACAGTGCCTTGAAAAAGTATTCATACCCCTTGACATTTTCCACATTTTGTCACGTTACATCCAAAAACCTAAATATATTTTATTGGGATTTTATGTGATAGATCAACACAAAATGGAACATATAATTGTGAAGTGAAAGGAAAATGATAAATGGTATTAACATTTTTTTTTTTACGAATATATCTGGAGTGTGGGGTGCATTTGTATGCACCCCCCTTTACTCTGATACCCCTAACTGAAATCTAATGGAACCAGTTGCCTTCAGAAATCACCTAATTAGTTAATAGAATCCACCTTTGTGTAATTCAATCTCAGTATAAATGAAAGCTACACGATAAATTATAAAAAAAATCGCTCCCCTCACAATTTTAATCCGGCATTTCCATAATTCAGTGCAGAACCATTCTCTGCTCACAGCAATCCAAGGGGAAAAAAAAAGGCAGCTGGCAAAGTTTATCACAACATTGCTCAGCGCTGAGATAAATAGAAACATTGTATCATTTGGTTCTTTCAGATCATAGGCATGAACTTCGGTCTGTAAATGAGGACAGTTTAAGGGCTCTTTCACACGGGCGTTCCGTATGTCCGTTTTTCATCCCATCCGTTTGCGGATGAAAAACTGACATAATGTATCTCTATGTAAATACGGATGTCATCGGATGATCATCCTCTGACATCCGTTTTTTGTCAGTTCAGTTCAGTTTTTTTGAACGGGGGAGAACCCTATTTTTTCTTCCTTTCAAAAAACGGAACGGAAGCAAAAACGGATGTCAGTGGTGTCATCCGCAGACATCCGTATTTACATAGACATGCATTATGTCAGTTTTTCATCCGCAAACGGATGGGATGAAAAACGGACATACGGACATCCGTGTCCGTTACAAAAAAAAAAAAAAGGACCTGATCGGGCAAAAAAAACTGAACGCCCGTGTGAAAGAGCCCTAACTGTTTAAAGATTAGGCGTTTTTCTGACATTTGTTGCTTACAGGTTTCAAATTGGTATTTTTTGCTAGAAAATTACTTGGAACCCCCGAACATTGTATGTATGTATATATATATATGTATATATAATTTTTTTTTTTTTTTTTTTTAGCAGAGACCCTAGAGAATAAAATGGCAATTGTTGCAATATTTTATGTCGCACTGTATTTGCGCAGCGGTCTTTTAACACCATGCACACTCCATGCCATTTTTGCTGGAATATGCACACCCCGGCCTATTCATAGAATGCAGCCCACGATTTCTAGCCTACAGTGCCTGACCGAGCGCTTATTGCAGCATACAGAGCTACATGACTGATGGAGAGCTATCAGGTTAAATGACCAAGGTCTCCTTTTAAATTTTTTAACTTTCTTCTGTTTAGAAAAGTAGCACTCTACTAGCACATTTTTAACGCACTTCGCTGTACTGTAATTAAAAAAAAAATACTGCACATTGGCAAAGTATTTGCACCGTAATAATGGATAGATTCACATTTATGAGATTATTCTACATTTACATGAAAGAAGTTTGTTTTGAAATCTTTGCAAAAACAAAAAAAGTATTCACAGCCTTTGCTCAATACTTTGTTGAAGCACCTTCAGCACCAATTACAGCCTCGACATTTGAACTAAAAACTGATTCATTTTTGTCCATTGAACGATTTTATCGATCAAAATTCGGTCATTATATGATGGCTTGATCGTCCGCTCTCACGGCCGAGTGTTCGATGTTGGAAAGATTTTTCGTACAGTGTATGGCCAGCACAAGTGTGGGACCTTATACAGACAGGTGTGTGCCTTTCCAAATCATGTCCAATCAACTGAATTTACCACAGGTGGACTCCAAGCTGTAGAAACATCTCAAGGATGATCAGTGGAAACCGGATGCACCTGAGCTCAATTTTGAGTGTCATGGCAAAGGGTGTGAATACTTATGTATTTGTTTTATTAAATTTGCAAGGGTTTCAAACAAATTTCTTTCATGTTATCATTATGGGGTATTTGTAGAATTTTGAGGAAAATAATGAATTTAATTAATTTTGGCATAAGGCTGTAACATAACAAAATGTGAAAATAGGGAAGTGTTGTGAATACTTTCCTGGATGTATGTGTGTATATATATATATATATATATATATATATATATATATATATATATATATATATATATATATATATATATATATATATATATATATATTATATGTGTTACATCTCAGGAGACTCTCAAAATTAAAGAGTTGGGACTGCAGATAATACTGGGGTGCCGTGAAGTGGCTCTGCAGCTTAACCAGGGCCTATTTTGCGATTCGGCACTGCGTGACTTTAACGGACAATTGCGCGGTCGTGTGACGCTGTACCTAAACTAATTTGACCTTTTTTTCCCCCACAAATAGAGCTTTCTTTTGGTGGTATTTGATCACCTGTGCGATTTTTTTTTTTTTTTTATCATGCGCTATAAACAAAAAAAGAGCGTCAATTTTGCAAAAATAACAATATTTTTCACATTTTTTTTTATATGAAATTCACAAAAAAAATGTAAAAATCTAAATTTTTTAACATTTTAGGCCAATTTGTTTTATGCTACATATTTTTGGTAAAAAAAATCACAAAAAGCGTATTTTGATTGGTTTGCGCAAAAGTTATTGCGTTTACTAATTAAGAGATTTTTATGTTTTTTTTTTAACGCATAATGGCGGCGATCTGCGTTTTTTTTTTTTTTTGTTTTCTTTTTGCGGGACTCCGACATTGCGGCGGACAGATCGGACTCTTGACTGACATTTTTGACACTTTTGGGGTTACTTTATTAAATATAAAGCCTCAGTGTGTCTTCAGAAGCCAGGAAGCCGATGCCGTTGTCAGGAGCTGTGTAGGACACCAGAAACGAAGCTGGAAATCCTGGAGCGCATGGACTACACAAAACTGGAAGTGTTGCCACATCTCACCTGGGAGGGCCGCAACGTAGAGAGCGAGGCCGGAGCTCCTGACCGTGCCATCTGCCTCCTGGCTTCTGAAGACACACTGAGGCTCAATAGATAGCAGCGCTGGGTGAATGACAAGCTGTTATCCTTATGCACACTGTGAGTTACCACTTTTTGTTTTTAATGAAGTCTTTTCCTATATGCTGCACTTAGTTGGCGCCCTCTGCTGTGTCATTTTATATATTGCAGAGATCACTTCAGTCTCATTGAGGCGCTGCCATGGATATTTTTGGACCTATAGACTTTTTTTTTTTTTGTATATTCCTATACCTCCCAAACTGGATTCACATGTATAGTTATGTTAATGCTCAGCTGTGCCATTCTCGATGAATCCTACTGTTTAGCAGCATGCTTTTCATTACTTCGTGGCCCTTTCACACAGGCGTCTTCTGTTCTAATCAGCAGGGGATTTGTGAGCTGAGGATAGAGCCCACTCTGCTCTAAGGGCGGCCTGGAGTAAGCAGACTCCATTGTTTTACACCCGACTGCATCTGATCTGCTCCGTCCAAACAGTCGTTACTATTATTATTATTATTATTATTATTATTATATATATTATTTTTTTTTTTTAGCAGGCCAGGGGTAGACAGGTGTAAACGGACACAAGTCTATTTACACACGCTGGTCTGTTGGAATGCACGGACCTTCCAGTCGGATCTGCCTGAAAAACCGACAGGCGGACTTGATTGGATCACCTGTGTAAAGGAGCCCTTAGTTATGGGCCATACACACTATAAGATTTTCTGAAGACTTTTTCCTTTAGACTTGCCAAAACCATATAATATGAGGTCAAACCTAAACACTTTCAATTTGTATGCAATCTGGCCGGCCCTTGCACTACATAGAAAAGGTAAATCTGAAGGAAATCTAACCACAAAAGTTGGATAGTGTGTATCCAGTTTTAGTCTGTGGTTGGTGTGCTGTATGTGTGACAGGTAATGATGTGACTCCCGTCCAGGTGATAAATCCAAGCTGCTTCTTCTGTGAGATTCTGGGATTGAAGAAAGAAGAGGAGTATGAACAGCTGTTTGTGGAGTTGAATATGCTGTACAGCAATAAATACCGAGGCGTTAAAGAGTTAAGGCCGGCATCCCTTTCCATTGAGCAGGTAACCTTTGGTCTTTTTGTTTTTGAAAATAATTTGTCAGTTTAAAGCAGGAATAAACCCAAAACCAAAAAATGTAACCTATTGCAGCTTCCCAATCTTGGGATTTGGTTGCTGCATTACTTTTCTTTTATAGGCTTTTTTCCCCTCTGGTTTTACCTTCTGATCTGACCAGTAACACATGCATACCTTAAGCTGCACACACACTATACAATTTTCTTTAGATTTTTTTCCTTTAAATTTACCAAAAACATATAATATGAGGTCAGACCTAAACACTCTCAATTTATATGCAATCAGGCAGGCCCTTGCACTACATAGTTGGAAGGTAAATCTAACAACAAAAGTTGTATAGTGTGTAGCGAGCTTTAAGGTCCGTACACACGATAAGAAAATCTGAAGGTAAATTTCATCCGACGACCGATCTGTCGATTTTCAGTTTGTTAGCATGGTGCTTTCGACAGCCGACTCCGACTTTTCGGGCGAAAAAATCCTAATGTGCAGGCTATAAAATTTTTATCGTCCGTTAACACAACGTCCGATTTTCTTCTCATTAGTACAGTTTTCGACGGAAAAATATCTTCAGAGCAAGACTAGGCATGCCCAGAGATGAAAGAACACATACAAAACAATCCAACACATGACATCACTTCTGGAGTAGAATTCTGTGGTACGGGAAAATTCGTATGATAATAAGCTCTTCACTTTTCGCATCAGACTAGCATGCCACAAAAAACGGACGACAGATCGTTCGATAATCTGATGGTGTGTACAGATATTGACGGAAGCGGATGAAAACGGATGTAACTGGATGATCATCTGTTGTCGTCCATTTTTCCATAGGAATGCATTGATGTCCGTTTTTCATCCGTCAACGGATGGATGAAAAACGGACAAACGGTCCATACGTGTGAAAGGGGCCATAGTGTAGTAGATGAATTGTGGGATCTTGCACAGCAGATAGGAAAGAGCACCCATGATGAATGAATAGACAAACTTCTGTGCTTGACTCCTTAAAGCGGAGTTCCATCCAAAAGTGGAACTTGCGCTCATTTGCTCCCCCCCCAGTGCCACATATGGCACCTTTTCAGGGGGGATGGGGGAACAGGTACCTGTTTTTGACAGGTACCCTTTTTCCACTTCCGGGAGACGGTGCCACGGCGCTGTCCCTCGGAGGTTTGACCACCTCCCTCCCCCGCTGCCGAGCCAATCCGAATGCGCATTAGGCACCCACCAAGGCTTCACTGCGGGGTTCCCTTACCAGCAATGGCGGTGGCAGCACCCATTCCACAACTGTCAACACATTTTGGGGGCCGCCTTTATCAGGGCTCAATGCGGAGTTCCACCCAAAAGTGGAACATCCGCTCATTTGCTTCCTCCCCTCCTCCGGTGCCACATTTGGCACCTTTCAGGGGGGAACGGGTACCTGTTTTTGACAGGTACCCTTCACCACTTCTAGGAGACGAGGCCTGCGGCGCCGTTCCTCAGAAGTTTGGCCCCCGCCTACTTCCCCCACCACCAAACCAATCCGAATGTGCAGCGCACTTCGCGCACGCACAGGAGGGACCCGCCCGTGAAGCCGCAAGGCTTCACTGCCGGGTTCCCTTACCGGCAATGGCGGTGGCAGCACCCGACAGCCGATGAAAACATCGGCTGCGGTGCCGACATCGCTGGACTCCAGGACAGGTAAGTGTCCTAATATTAAGTCAGCAGCTACAGTATGTGTACAGTATGTGTAGCTGCTGTCTTTTTTTAATTTTTGGAGAGGGAGGGGTGAGGCTGTAACATCGCTGTAAGCCCCCACATGCAATGCAAACTCCCCAGATGACCATTACCAAAGCGCTTAACATCATGCCAATGTAGTCATAACCCCAGCATTCCTGTCACCAGGATCTCCGTAAACGCGAAATAGGTCACACATTACGTCCTCCTTTTTTTTTTTTTTTTCTCTCCACACATTGGGACATCCGGCATTGGTTTCACTGATAACTTTCGGGTTTCCATGTAATGGAAGATATTTGGAGATCGTCGATGGCAATTTTAGAAGTCTCCTAATTGTACTCCCTTTGACAAGGGTATCCTGTTTGAAGTCAACCTGGGAAATAGCATGAGGAGGACACACTCTGACATAGGGAGCTCTGATTCCCAACAAGGTCCCAACACTGGCTCCCCCAGTGCCTAGGAAAAGGTGGCACTCCTTCAGGTGAGATCATGGGTAATGCTGAGTGTAGCCCTGATGTCACTAGAACACAACCCTACACTGTGCTGTTGTGTCTTCCAGAGAGTTTAGATTGCTCTGTTATCCCCGGGATCTCTTCTTGCTGCTCTATAGAATAGGGGAGAGGCTCTAATATTTTACAAAGCCCTTTACTCCAGGGTTCGACAAACCCCGGGTGCCAGGTCGCATTGGCGACTAGAATTAGCGACCTGGCGCCTGGGGTGCACTCCAAGAGGTGTCCGTTCCTTTTGCGCCCCCCCCCAACCACTCACCGAGTGCACGGACTTCCACGCCGTCTGAAAATTGAGGCCGCGGCTTTTCGGCCTTCTTCAGTGAGAGAACGGGGAACTGGCGCCCTCTTGTGGTGGCCGGGAGTTTGACAAGCAGTAAACTAATGGCGGTTTCCTGCCTGTCAATCTCCTTCCCCAAGAGGAGATGAGGGAAGTTTCTCTTACGTCCTCCGACAGTCGCCGCCTCTTCATATTCGTCACATATGGGGTATTAGACTTTGCTCCGAAGGAGTAGCTAGGCAACAGAATATGTTAACAATAAAGCTTTAACATATCCCACCCTCAAGGGGTGGTCCCCTCAGTCAATACCCTCCTACTTCCTGCAACCATATCTCAGTTTTAATGTCTAGCTTGTCAGGAGTGGCTGGCTCTCTCTGTGCTGGGACTTTCTGTCCCAGACTCTTTCTTCTTTTTAATATTTTGTTTCAGTTTTTCTCTCTACCTTTTATTAGCTGTTCTTTTGTCAGCGTTAGTTCTTCTGATGAAGAGGATCATGCGGACTGGGTCTCGGGCTGATCCCCCTGGTCGCAGGTCGTGGGTCAGTGGCTTCCCAGTCTGCCATCGAGCGTTCAGCCAGGTAACGCTCCTGGCATAGTGAACGACCCATCCCTGTTCGGTGCAGGGATGATTGGTGAGGTGGCTACCTCACTGGACGCTGTGCGGTTTCTTAACCCCCATTTTGTGCGTCTTGAATTGCGACTCTCCCTGCCTCATGTGCAGCGGCTTGTTCGCCTGTGCGGGTTCCCCACGCCATGTGAGGTAAGTGTATTTATGTGGGGACCTGTCTGTCTGGGGGGGTGTCAGTCTGGGACTGTGTAACCTGCCTCTATTCACACTGCTTGTCTCCCTATCTCTCGGCTGCATGCTGTGGGCTGCAAGGGGGGGGGGGGGGGAGCTGTATGACACTGTGTGTGTCAGGCTGGGCAGTGTGAGAGCTGTGTGCTGTGGGGCATGTTTTTTCTTGGCATGTTTGGGCATATACAGCGATCGCTGCGGCGATCTAACATGTATCCTTATATTGGATTGTAATATGTGTTTTAATGCACTGTGGAGCGGCGTTTTCGGCGCCAAACGACGCCATTTTGCCTGCACCCGCTCCGGCCGCATGGTTTACATGCATGGCGGCCATTTTCTTGTAGCCTCCATAGGCTTACATAGAGCGCCCTGGCAGCATCACTTCCTCTTTCCAGGAACACCGATCGAGGCAGCAGCAGCGGCGAGGGTCTCCTCAGGTTTTATCCTTCTGTTCTTGCTATCCATTGCCTGTGTTCAGTTTGCATATTCCCTGTGGGGGTCTCATTGTGCTTGAGTGTGGTGCGGTGGGCTGCGCTTGCCGCGCTTGCTAAAAAGGGGCAGTTAACCCTTGGTTGTCTGGCATTACAGGGGCAATGGATTCTCAGGAGGGCAAATTTCCTACAGTATTGGTGGAAAGCCAGGGGACCGCTGTTTCCCCCCCAGGGGGGGATTTAGCCACTATTGTGGCTGGCCTTGCTGCTCAGGTGCAAATGCTGGTGGCTGCTCAATCTACTAAACGGCCCAGAGTTGCTCTGTCCTCTGATTCTGAGGGTGAAGGTGATGGGGCTGTTCTGGCAGGGACCTCCTTATCGGGGTCCCGCTCCTCTCTTGATCTAGTGGGGTCTGAGGTGGAGGCTGAAGTTGAGGGGGTCGATAATTCTCCCCCTGGCTCGCCTGAAGAGCTTGCAATCATGGATGAGTTGATTGCTTCCATTAAGCAAACGCTGCGTTTGCAGGACGAAGTGTGTCCCTCCGCTGCCTTGGCGGCTTATGGGACGCAGAGAAAACGCAGGACGCCGCAGGTTTTTCCCTGCAATGCTGATTTTCAGCGCGCCGTTAAGGATCAATGGCGCGATCTGCGCAAACCTTTTGCGGTACCAAGTAAATTCAAGCTGCGTTATCCTTTCTCGCCTTCCACTGATGAAAGGTGGTGTGTGCCTCCACCAGTGGATCATGCAATTTTCCGTGATGCCACGGATAGGAGACTGGAGTCTCTTGCCCGTCATACTTATTCTGTTACGGGTTCTATGCTTAAGGCTCTGTTTGCTTCTCTCATGGCGGCCCAGGCGATCGCAAGTTGGACGCAGATGCTTAGGCGCGTCCTAGTGGCCGATTCGGCCTCGGCGGCGACCCTGGATATGGTGGATCAGATCCACCAGGGTGTCATGTATCTGTGTGATGCGGACCTGGACTTGATTCCGTTGGCTGCACGTGTGCACAGCGTGGCGGTGTTGTCTCGCCGCCTGGTTTGGTTAAAATGTTGGTCGGTGGACCAATCTTCACGTAAGACCTTAGCCAATCTGCCTTATGATGGGTCTCGCCTTTTTGGGGAGTCCCTGGATGTGTTGATTAAGGGGATCACCGGGGGTAAGAGCACTCTCTTGCCCCATTTCCCCAAGGCTAAGGGGGCTTCTGGGAAGAAGCATGCAAATTTTCGGCCCCCTCAGGGGTCCTTTCGTGCCTTTCGGCCGCACTACAAGGGCAAACCGTTCAAAGGTCAAGGCTCTCAGAAGAAGCCCTGGTCTGGGAAACAGAAGTCCGGCCAATCCGGACCTGCAGCCCATAACAGTTCGGCCTGAAGGGGCGCCCTCACCCAGTTTTGGGGTGGGGGGACGCTTGCTCGGTTTTCTTCAGCCCTGGTTGGCCCGTGTGCGGGACAGATGGGTTCTGGAAATCGTTCGATCTGGTTACAAGATCGAGTTTCTCTCTCGGCCGGAGAGCAGATTTTTTCCCTCAAATCTTCAACTGTCTCCAGAGCGCCTGCGGGATCTGCACCTGGCGGTGCGGGACCTGAGGGCTCAGGGAGTAGTGGTCCCGGTGCCTCATCGGGACAGGTTTCGGGGGTTTTATTCCAATCTGTTCACCGTGCCCAGAAAGGAGGGCAAGGTTCGTCCGATTCTGGACTTGAAGGCTCTGAACCACTCTGTGCGGGTTCGCAAGTTCCGCATGGAATCCCTGCGGTCGGTGGTGGCTGCCCTGGTTCCGGGGGAATTCATGGCCTCCATCGATTTGAAGGATGCGTACCTTCACATCCCCATATTCGAGGGTCATCAGAGGTACCTTCGTTTTGCCATTGCGGAGGATCACTACCAGTTCGTGGCGTTGCCCTTTGGTCTCGCCTCGGCTCCGCGGGTCTTCACCAAGGTGCTTGCACCGGTTCTGGCATTATTGAGGGCCCAGGGCGTTTCTGTCCTGGGGTATCTGGACGACATTCTGGTTCGGTCTGCGACCAGACAAGGTCTGGAGGAGGACCTGTCTGTCACAATGCAAACTCTGCAGGAGTTTGGTTGGACGATAAATTTTCCAAAGTCGACACTGAGTCCGTCGGTTCGTCTCCCCTATCTGGGAATGATACTGGACTCGGTGCAGGCGAAGGTCTTCCTGCCGGAAGACAAACTCAGGACTCTCCGGGAGGAAGTCAGGTCCCTCAGGGACGTTCCGAACTCGTCTCTGCGGACGTGTATGAGATGTCTGGGATTGATGGTCTCGGCCTTCGAGGCGATTCCTTTCGCACAGTTTCACACGCGGGGTCTCCAAGCGGAGATCCTGTCCAGGTGGGACGGGCGACCTCAATCTCTGGATCTTCAAATCTCGTTGAGTCTTCGCACCAGGGAAAACCTTCTGTGGTGGCTCCAGTCCCCGTTGGTGTCCGGGGGCAAGTCGTTTCGTCCGATCTCGTGGACGGTGATCACCACGGATGCCAGCCTGTCGGGCTGGGGTGGAGTTCTGGGCGTTCTGTCCGCTCAGGGGACTTGGTCGGAGGGGGAGTCTTCCCTTCCGATCAACATTCTGGAATTGCGTGCGATAAGGCTCTGTCTTCATCGCTGGACGGACCGGCTGCAGGGTTGCCCGGTTCGGGTGCAGACGGACAATGCCACGGCGGTGGCCTACATCAACCACCAAGGGGGCACCAGGAGTGCCCGAGCGGCTCGAGAAGTGGCCGACATTCTGTCTTGGGCCGAGACTCATGTCCCGGCGATAACGGCGGTTCACATTCCGGGAGTGGAGAACTGGCAGGCGGACTATCTGAGTCGCCAGACCCTGGATCAGGGGGAATGGTCTCTCCATCCGGCTGTCTTCCAGACGTTGTGCGCGAAGTGGGGTCTTCCAGAAGTGGACCTGTTTGCATCTCGCCTCAACAACAAGGTGAAGAGGTTCGTGGCAAGGACGCGCGACCCTCGGGCAGACGCGTCGGACGCGTTAGTGGCCCCGTGGCATCAGTACAGGCTGATGTACGCGTTTCCACCGATTCAGTTGCTGTCCAGGTTCCTTCGCAGGTTACACTCGGAACGCAACACGGTGATTCTTGTGGCACCGGACTGGCCTCGCCGGTCCTGGTACGCAGACCTCGTGAATCTGGCGGTCGACGCCCCGTGGCGTCTGCCTCTTCGAGACGATCTACTGTCTCAAGGACCGATATACCATCCTGCTTTACAGTCGCTGGCTTTGACGGCCTGGCTGTTGAAACCGAGGTCCTGAAGGAGAGGGGTCTCTCTCCGGAGGTCGTTCATACTTTAATCAACGCGAGGAAGTCTTCCTCGGGGAAGGTTTATTACCGTACTTGGAAGGCCTATTTTGCCTGGTGTGAGTCCAGGGGGTTTTCACCCCGCACGTACTCGGTGTCCCGTGTGCTGTCTTTCCTTCAAACGGGTGTTGATCAGCGTTTGGCGCTGGCTACGATAAAGGGTCAGGTGTCTGCTCTGGCCGTTCTGTTTCAACGTCCCGTGGCTTCCAATCCTTTGGTTGGCACCTTTGTTCAGGGTGTGCGGCATCTGGTTCCCCCGAGGCGGGATCCTCTGCCCCCTTGGGACTTGAATCTCGTTCTCTCTGTGTTACAACGTGCTCCTTTTGAACAGATCAGGGAGATCTCGTTGTCTATGTTGTCCAAAAAGGTCGCCTTTTTGGTGGCGATCACTTCGGCTCGCAGAGTGTCGGAACTGGCGGCTTTGTCCTGCAAGTCTCCGTACCTGGTTATTCATTTGGATAAGGTGGTCTTGCGACCTAATCCTTCTTTTCTGCCGAAACGAGTTTCGGAATTCCACCTTAATGAGGATATTGTCTTGCCTTCGTTGTGCACGAAGCCTAAACATCCAAAGGAGGTGAGATTGCACTCTCTGGATGTTGTTCGGGCGATAAGGGTTTACCTTAAATCGACTGAGTCTTTTCGAAAGACGGACTCCTTGTTTGTTCTTCCAGAGGGTCCTCGGAAGGGCATGGCGGCTTCGGCCTCTACCATCGCCAAATGGATCAGGCAGACCATTGAACAGGCCTATGCTTTGCAGGGGAAGGTTCCCCCTGTGCCTGTGAAGGCGCACTCTACTAGATCTCTGAGTACGTCTTGGGCCTGTCGTCATGGGGCTTCTGTAGCCCAGGTGTGTAAGGCGGCGACTTGGTCGACCGTGCACACTTTCACAAAATTCTACAAAGTAGATGTTCAGGCATCGGCGGATGCTTCCTTTGGCCGCAAGGTTCTTAGTGCGGCTGTTCCCTAGGGTCCCTTGTTGGGGACTCCTGGCTGTTGGGATAAGTTTTGTATCCCCTGGTTTTTTTGTCTTTTCCTGGGTTGTTGCTCCTGTTGAGCACTTATTTTTGCTGTTGCCCAGCTGGTTTCCTTCCTTTGGTAAGGTTCCTTTCTTTGATGTGGAGACTGCGTTGCCTTTCGGCGCGGATGCGTTTCCCACCCCTCATGTTTGCACTGCTTTGGGACGTCCCCATATGTGACGAATATGAAGAGGCGGCGACTGTCGGAGGACGTAAGAGAAAACGGAATTTTTGTAAAATCTTACCTGTAAAATTCCTTTCTCTGAGTCCTCCGACAGTCGCCGCCCCCGCCCCTCTTTTGGGGTTTGATTGTATACTCTACTGCTATTCCACTAAAACTGAGATATGGTTGCAGGAAGTAGGAGGGTATTGACTGAGGGGACCACCCCTTGAGGGTGGGATATGTTAAAGCTTTATTGTTAACATATTCTGTTGCCTAGCTACTCCTTCGGAGCAAAGTCTAATACCCCATATGTGACGAATATGAAGAGGCGGCGACTGTCGGAGGACTCAGAGAAAGGAATTTTACAGGTAAGATTTTACAAAAATTCCGTTTTTTGCAGGCTTAAAAGGTAAGTGGACAGGGAGTGTGGTGGTTATTATTATTATTAATTATTTAATTTTTAAATGAAAAAAAATAATTTTTTCTTTTTTAATTATAAAAAATTTTATTTTTCTATTTTTTTTTTTTTTTTTTTCAATTATTATAAAAAAAAAATTATATAATTTTTTTTTTTTTTTTTTCCTCATCGCCATGCCACAGCTGAAGGCCCCTTTCACACGGGCTGTGTGATCAGGTCTGCCTGTCACTTTCTCAGGCAGACCTGATCAGACCCTTCTTTCTCCTCCATGGAGCGGTAATCTGCCGTCATCTGATCCTGTCTGCCAAACAGACGGATGGTGGTTCTATTTTCTATCCATCCCCTGGATCGGATCAGATGGCATCGGATGGAAAGAGACAGACAGTCTGTTTCCATCCGATTGCGCTATCGAGGAGAGCGGGGTTTTAGTCGTCTTTGTGTAAATTTAGTACGTTATTTTTTGAAAATTAAAGCTTGGTTGTTTTAAAAAAAAAAAAAAAAACTGGCTCCTAACTTTTTTAGCTGGCTCCTAGATTTCAGGAAAATTTGTCAAGCCCTGCTTTACTCCAAAATATTTATGACTTGGATCTTGTTCTTTTTGCAGATGTGTATGGTGTTCTGTAAAGAACTGAAGAGCTGGTGTCGGGCAGTTCTGAAATCGGACACTTGCAGCGCGAAGGATGAGTTGGTTGAGTGTTTTCTGCTGGATCATGCCATGTTTACTCCCATCAGAAAGTCAGAGTATGTGGATAGTTCTATTTTTTTATACATTAAAGATGTAAACCATAACTGGATGACGTTTATTCTTGTTAAAGCTCATTGATTCATTAACAGTTGTCATTTTTTTAATTGAAATGCTTGTTATTATAATACTGTTGATCCTGTTACCCGCTTGACCTCCGCAAGATTGTATGTTATGTACCCCCTTCATGACCAGGGAATTTGTTGCTATTCAGCAATGTGCTACTTTACCCGCTTGCCAACTGCCTAACAAGCGTCTTCGGCAGCAAAGCGCCCTCCCTACGCTGGATCATATATCTGATACGTGACGCGCGCTTCTGGCTAAGGAGCGCCCACCACCTCAGCGGCTGTACTGTAATTAGTCACAGCAAAAGCCGATCAGTGGGTTCTGGCCAATGATCAGATCCATAATTAAAGTGGTTGTAAACCCACTTTAATGACTTTTACCAACCAATAGGTAAGCCTATATTAAGGCTTACCTATAGGTACTGTAAATATCTCCTAAACTTCAACCGTTTAGGAGATATTTACAGTGCATGCAGCCGATGACGTCATCAGCGCATGCGCTCTGAAGAAACGGCCACCCGTGCCGTTTCTTCAGAGCCCCGTGATGTGACTGGCGGCTCACGAGTGACGTCACGCGGCTACGGCCAGTAATACAGCCGGAGTCAGCAGACCCAGAAGGAGGACGGGTGAAGATGGATGCAGCAGGGACAACTCGGGCTTCGTTGCAGATAAGTGTCACATAATATGCATTTACTTTGCAGGGAAAAAAAGAAAGTTAGAGTTTACTCCCTCTTTAAGGGAATGGGAGCTCCAAAATAGTGACAGGAAATCTTGCTGTTTTCTTATTCAGGTAAAGAAACCGCAAGATTGCTTAGTAAAAGCAGCACATGGCACGCATGTTACACATTAGGCACACATTACCCCCTTCCCAGCCAGTGTCATTAATACAGTGACAGTGTATAGTATTCGCTCTGATCACTGTATTTTTTTCACTTGATGTCGTCAGTCAAATTATTCCACCCTCCAGCCAGCGTCAGCTAGTGTCAGATTGCCTGCCGTACAATCACAGTCCCACTTTAGATCACTGATTACCGCTGTTACTAGTGTATAAAAAAAAAAAATTCCAGTATCTATACCAAGCGCAATAACTTTTACGCAAAGCAAATATACACTTTTTTTTTTTTTTACCAGAGACGTAGCAGAATGCATTTGGACGAAATTCATATAGAAAATACAAAAATATAGTTTTTTTTTTTTTTTTTTTTTCAAAATTTTCCATCTTTTTTTTCATTTATATTTCAAAACAAAAAACCCGGTGGTGATCAAATACCAGCAACAGAAAGCTCTGTTTGTGTGAAACAAAATGCGTAAATTTAATTTGCGTACCATATTGCATGACTGTGCAATTGCCAGTTAAATTAGCGCAGTGCTGAATAGCAAAAAAATGCACTGGTAATGAAGCGGGCAAAATGTTTCGGAGGTCAAGTGGTTAACTGGCACTTGCTGGTCATGCAACACTACCAAAGTTAAATATGTAATTTTTTTTTTACACAAGTAGAGCTTTCTTTTGGTGGTATTTGATCACCACTGTGTTGGTTTTTTATTATATAAATAAAAAAGATCAAACATTTTGTAAAAAAAAAAAACTTAATATATATTTTTTTTTTTGTTCTAAAACCTCTAATAAAAAAAATCGAATTTCTTCATAAATTTAGGCCATATGTATTTCGCTACATGTCTTTTGTAAATAAAAAAAAAAAATCATAGTAAGTGTAAAATAATTGGTTTATGTATAAAGATATAGCATCTACAGACTATGATATATACAGTGAATATAAAAAGTCTGCACACCCTGTTAAAATGTCAGGTTCCTGTGATGTAAAAAAATGAGGCAAAGATAAATCATTTCAAAACTTTTTTTCCACCTTTTTGATGTAACCTATAAACTGAAGAAGTTTAAAGTTTTGGAATGGCCCAGCCAGAGCCCAGACCTGAATCCGAATGAAAATCTGTGGGGTGATGTGAGTAGGGCTGTGCACAGGGGATGTCCTCACAATCTGACAGATTTTGAGTGTTTTTGCAAAAAAGAGTGGGCAAATATTATCAAGATGTACCATGTACCTAAAAAGAGTGCTGTAAAAAGAGCGCTGTAATAAAATCAAAAGGTGCTTCAACAAAGTATTAGTGTAAGGGTGTGCACACTTATGCAACCATATTTTATTTTTTCATTTTAATTCCCTCCACCAAAAAATGTCAGTTTGTACAGTTTATAGCTCACCTTAGAGGTGGAAAAAGTTCTGAAATTATTTATTTTTGTCTCTTTTATTCACATCACAGAAACCCGAAATTTTAACAGGGGTGCAGACTTTTTATATCCACTGTATACTGGAATTTATGCAGCTACTGACGCTATACTGTAATGCTGGCGACTTCTAATGTGACTGTGACACCGGGCAATCTGGTGCTAACAGACACTGGCTGGGAAAGTCACTGATGACGGTGGCACTGATACTGTAATAACACTGGCTGGGAAGGGGTTACCATCAAGGGGCAAGCAAGGTGTTAACTGTATGCCTAATAAGTGATGTGTGCTGCTTTTACTTGCTGATCTGGCCAGATCACTGTTCAGTGTACACAGAGTGTGTTTGTAAACACAGAATTCTGTGTGATTGGCTACAGGTTTCAGCTAAAATCATTGGCTGAAGGATGCTGCCAAACTTCTGCCGCGTCCAATCCCAACACGGGCCGGCGGCGGGGAGGGGGGGGGGGTGAAGCGTGCGAAAACCCGGAAGCAAGCCGGCAACATACATGTACGCTGAGCGCTTGGCAGGAGGTTAATTCAACGCTAGCCATCCTCCGTACCTGATCCTTGTAAACTCTCCTCCTCCTCCTGTACTGCTGTCTTAGGCAGAGGCCCCCAAGTGACATAAAACGTAGGTCTGTCTTTTTTGTCTGTATGTTGGTCTGTTGACATTCTCCAACATTATGCATGTGCTTCTGTGTATCCAGCATTCGATTCCCTATAGAAGAGTATTATCGGCTTCCCTTTCGAGCACAGAAATTTAGGTTGCATGAGATCCAGCCAATCTCTCTCGGCTTCAACGTGTTCCAGAACAAAATGGACTTTCGGTGAGTTTATTACCATAATATAATTACCACTGGTAGAGGATAGGTCTGTGAGTGTGTGCATGTGTGTATATAGATATATAGATATAGATAGATAGATAGATAATGTGTGTGTTATATATATATATATATATATATATATAGATAGATAGATAGATAGATAGATAGATAGATAGATAATGTGTGTGTGTATATATACAGTACAGACCAAAAGTTTGGACACACCTCATTCAAAGAGTTTTCTTTATTTTCATGACTATGAAAATTGTAGAGTCACACTTCAAGAGGTGGTCACCTGAAATGGTCTTCCAACAGTCTTGAAGGAGTTCCCAGAGATGCTTAGCACTTGTTGGCCCTTTTGCCTTCACTCTGCGGTCCAGCTCACCCCCAAACCATCTGGATTGGGTTCAGGTCCGGTGACTGTGGAGGCCAGGTCATCTGGCGCAGCACCCCGTCACTCTCCTTCTTGGTCAAATAGCCCTTACACAGCCTGGAGGTGTGTTTGGGGTCATTGTCCTGTTGAAATATAAATGATGGTCCAACTAAACACAAACCAGGATGGAATAGCATGCCACTGCAAGATGCTGTGGTAGCCATGCTGGTTCAGTATGCCTTCAATTTTGAATAAATCCCCAACAGTGTCACCAGCAAAGCACCCCCACACCATCACACCTCCTCCTCCATGCTTCACGGTGGGAACCAGGCATGTAGAGTCCATCCGTTCACCTTTTCTAAGTCGCACAAAGACACGGTGGATGGAACCAAAGATCTCAAATTTGGACTCATCAGACCAAAGCACAGATTTCCACTGGTATAATGTCCATTCCTTGTGTTCTTTAGCCCAAACAAGTCTCTTCTGCTTGTTGCCTTTCTTTAGCAGTGGTTTCCTAGCAGATATTCTACCATGAAGGCCTGATTCACAGTCCCCTCTTAACAGTTGTTCTAGAGATGTGTCTGCTGCTAGAACTCCGTGTGCCATTGACCTGGTCTCTAATCTGAGCTGCTGTTAACCTGCGATTTCTGAGGCTGGTGACTCGGATGAACTTATCCTCCGCAGCAGAGGTGACTCTTCGTCTTCCTTTCCTGGGGCGATCTGCATGTGAGCCAGTTTCTTTGTAGCGCTTGATGGTTTTTGTGACTGCACTTTCAAAGTTTTCACTATTTTTCGGACTGACTGACCTTCATTTTTTAAAGTAATGATGGCCAATCGTTTTCCTGTACTTAGCTGCTTTTTTCTTGCCATAATACAAATTTTAACAGTCTATTCAGTAGGACTATCAGCTGTGTATCCACTTGACTTCAGCACAACACAACTGATAGTCCCAACCCCATTTATAAGGCAAGAAATCACACTTATTAAACCTGACAGGGCACACCTGTGAAGTGAAAACCATTTCAGGTGACTACCTCTTGAAGTGTGATTCTACAATTTTCATAGTTATGAAAATAAAGAAAACTCCTTTGAATGAGAAGGTGTGTCCAAACTTTTGATAGATAAATAGATTGTGTGTGTGTGTGTGTATGTATGTATGTATGTATGTGTGTGTGTGTGTGTGTATATATATATATATATATATATATATATATACGTACGTACGACGAATAAATAGATTTATTTAAAAAATTTAAGTGGTAACTCCACTTTCTTGCAGAAAAAAAAAATCAGCAAATAAAGAGAAAACAATCCAGAGTATACAATTGCGACACAAATCATATTGTAATTGAATGTTATTAAAAATGACCTTTCCTTTTCAGTCTGCAGCTGTTGTAATTTTCTGAAAATACAATATGGCCGCCTGGAGATGTTCTGTACACAGAATGTACACTGACCACACCCCAGAAACATCATTTCCTGCTTGTGTGATTGGCTCACCAATTTTCCCAGAAGTCTGCACTAAGATACTAATCATATTTCTGGCATCCCCTGCAACAAACATGTCATTTTTGGTGAGATACTCCCAATAGGAACATGTCTAAAGGGATGCAGGCCCAGCAGCTTTCCTCGTTAGAGCTCTGCTGCAGCTAATATATAATTATGAAACCACTCCCATTTGACCCACTCAGCACAGAGGAACAAACAGTGATGTCTTCTAGGAATCTGCAACAAAGTTTGAACATTTTTAAAAAGTTTGAAAACTTTAACAAAAGTTGAAAAAGTTTAAAATCCCTGCAATGTACATAGATCACCCAGAGGGGAATGTTTTTCTTTTTCATCATACCTTTACAGATATTGGTCAGGTATGAGATCTGCATACTGACCTTGGTCCAAGCTGGACTAATGTAACTACTGTACGTTATAAACATCATACCTAAACTTCAGCTTTAAAGTGGTTGTAAACCCCCCTGTAATGTTTGTACCTATAGGTACTGTAAGTATCTTCTAAACTTGCACCATTTAAGAGATATTTACATTGATTGCAGCCGATGATGTCATTAGCGCATGTGCTCTGAAGTAACGGCCGCCCCTGCCGTTTCTTCAGAGCCATGTGCGGTGACCGGTGGCACGCAGGGGTGATGTCACGCAGCTCCGGCCAGTAGCCCCTTAATGACCAGGCCATTTTTTGCAATATGGCACTGCGTTACTTTAACTGACAATTGCTTGGTCTTGTGACGCTGTACCCAAATAAAATTTGTTTTTTTCCCCACAAATAGAACTTTCTTTGGGTGGTATTTGATCACCTCTGTGGGTTTTTTATTTTTTGGCTATAAACAAAAAAAGAGCGACAATTTAAAAAAAAATGTTTTTACTTTCTGCTATAAAACATTCCCAATAAAAAACCTTTTTCATCATTTTGGGCCAATATGTATTCTGCTACATATTTATGGTAAAAAAATCCCCAATAAGTGTATATTGATTGGTTTGCGCAAACGTTATCACGTCTACAAACTGGGGGGAAAGGTTTTACATTTTTATTTCTTTTTACTAGTAATGGTGATCTGCAATTTTTAGCGGGACTGCGACGTGACGGACAGATCTGACACCTAATTGACACCTTTGGGGGGGACCAGTGACATTACTGCAGTAATCAGTGCTCAAACTATGCACTGTTACTGTAATAATGACACTGGCAGGGAAGGGGTTAACACCAGAGGCGATCAAAGGGTTAAGTGTATGCCTAGGGGGGTTGCTTTCTAATGGTGTGGGGGATGGACTTAATGGATGAACACAGAGACCTGTGTTCCTAAATAGGAGGAACACCGGATCCCTGTGTTTATCACTGACAGAACAGCGGTCTGCCGTGTTTACTTGGGTAGGCCGCTGTTCTGTCTCCATTCGGAGCGATCGCAGGTGCCCGGTGGACATCACGTCTACTGGACTCGCTGATTGGCTCCCCCTCTAGCCAATCAACGCGTGCGTGTGCACTCACGCACGCCCCCACTAACTGCTACACGAAACAACGTACAGATACGTTGTTTCGCGTAACGGAGCCGACCTGTCCCAGTAGAACTACAGAGCAAGTGGTTAAGCAGTGCAAGTACAGTGGAACCTCGGTTTACGAGTAACTCGAAAGACGAGCAAACATTTTTTATTTTTTTGCTTTGGTTTGCGAGCGCCGCTTTGATATACGAGCGGCGCCCGCACCCGGAAGTGACGTCAAGGCAAAGTGCAGGTTAATTTGTTTTATTTTTACTGTACAGTACTGTATTTTGAAGTTCAGCTTAATTTGTTTTATTTCTACAGTACACTTTATACTGTATTTTGTATTGCCATAATGAATGTTTGTGGAACGAATCCTCTGAGTTTCCATTATTTCCTATGGGAAAATCCGCTTTGATATAAGAGCGCTTTGGATTACAAGCATGCTTCCGGAACGAATTATGCTCGTAAAACCAAGTTTCCACTGTACTTGACTTTCACTTTGTATTCACCTCTTGCAGTCCTTGTACAAAACAGCTTAGACTGGGAGAGGGAGAAGCAGCACTGAGAATAAATCCGTTGCGCTACACTGCGCATGTGCTAACAATGAGCAGTGCATAGAAAATCAGCATTCCTGCCCTGCCAGACAGAGCTGCTGTTGTGTGGCAGAGCTGTGTATATGGATGGATAGGACAAAACAGCTCCCTTGTTGGTATCTCATCTATGTGCTTGAAGGTCAGCTTTGAGCATTAGAAATAATATAATAAACTGTTTTCATTGAAAATAAAAAAATATATTTTTTTCTTCTCTATTTTCTTTCCATCTAGAATGTTTTTATATTAAAAAAGAATAGCGCAACCATGCAAAAGAAAGGACTATTAAATATGGAGACAATCCATAAATAAAAATGGGGGTTTAGTCCCACCATATGGCCATACCCCATTATCAGTGGGTCCTACACTATCCATAGAAAAGGGGTGAATCCAGCCTCTCCAACCCTTGGAGACAACACTCCTTGCTGGGATGGATGTGCTAATGCACTACAAAGGACTCCTCCTGTATCTACTTGATGGTGGACTCTGATAGAGTACAGGTGTGTGTGGGGGGTGGGATGCTCAACCACAGAAGTCTGGTCAGACCGAATACATAATAAACAAGCAAAAAATTGGGGGAGCAAACCCTGAGCATGTATATCTAAAGCCGGTGCAGCTATGGACCAAGCAACATGTATATTAAAAAAGAATAGCGCAACCATGCAAAAGAAATGACTATTAAATATGGAGACAATCCATAAATAAAAATGGGGGTTTAGTCCCACCATATGGCCATATCGTGCTCAAGCCCACCACTGCGTCAAAGTACCCCATTATCAGTGGGTCCTACACTATCCATAGAAAAGGGGTGAATCCAGCCTCTCCAACCCTTGGAGACAACACTCCTTGCTGGGATGGATGTGCTAATGCACTACAAAGGACTCCTCCTGTATCTGCTTGATGGTGGACTCTTGCTAGAATGTTTTTATGACCCCTTAACAGATCCAGATAAGGGGATCCACTGTATATGTTCATGTCTGTGCAAAACCTTTCATTTCACGTAGTGTGATTGATGTATTTCTTTTAGGCCAAGTAGGGAATGGGATTCGGCTGCTGTCTCCTATTTCCATCAACTCTTGGAGGGTAACTATCTAATAGTTTTATTTTTTGTGGTGTGTAGAAGAATGTTCAGATACTTAAAGAGCACATTGATATTTTTAAATGAAAAGTAAACCTGAGCTAAAGAGACCCCAGTGTCTTTTTTACAGCTTTAAAGCGGAGTTCCACTGGCTTTTGTGTTTAATAAAAGTCAGCAGCTACAAAAAGTGTAGCTGCTGACTTTTAATAAACACACACTCACCTGTCCCACGGTCCAGCAATGCGGCCGGGGGGAGCCTCGCTTCTCTCCGTCCTCTCCCCGTGGTGCCAGCATCCCTAGTGTTGGCACTCGGCTGTGACAGCATGCGGCTTCACAGCCGGGTGTGCTTTGCGCATGCGTGTGTCCTGAATGGACGGGTAATCTTCTGGGACCTGTGACGTGTCCCAGAAGATTGCAGGGAGGGGGAGAGGAGAACTTCCACCCAAGCCTTCTAGGCGGCCCGAGCGGCAGTGGAGTGGGTACCGGTCAAAACTAGTTACCCCCCCCAAAAAAAAAAGACATGCCAAATGTGGCATGTCTGGGGGTCAGGACCACTTCTTAAAGCGGAAGTTCCACTTTGAAGTGGGACTCCGCTTTAATCACTTTAGAAATATGTGTGTTTTTAAAAGCTTATTGTTTTCTAGTGGAGAGCAGAGGCAGATATACATTAATTTGTTACTAAACCCACAACCTTAAAATCAGTCTGTATATGCAGTAAAGCATGCTTGTTATCTTGTTATACTCACTGTAGAACTTAAGGGGTAAATCCTCTACATTGTGAAAAAAGGCTGTTTGACCTGTCTTCTCTGACCTTCATTTACTGTTCTCAATCCATCTGCTGAAGGCGCAGAGTCCTAGGAGACACTCTGGACAGGCATGCTCAGTTTGGTTTGTATTGCTAGAGTTTTTTTTTTTTTTTTTTTTTGGGGGAGGGTGCATGTGATCCACACAGGGCAAATCGGCACTGTCCAGACAGAGGGTCATGGGTCCTGCAGCCTCATAGGACAGTCAGAGGAGAATGAAAACTCCTCCTACAAGCTTTAACCAGTGCTCGGCCAGATACTGATAGAAGTCACAAGAATGCTATACACTGCTGATGAGAAAAGGTATAGAATTTTGTATTTGCTAAAATGGCATTTCCATGTACTGTGGGAGACCAGATATAGTGAATGCAGGCTCTTGGGTTTAGGAACACTTGAGGTGATTGTAACGGCAGAAGGTTTTTTATTTTAATGCATTCTCAGTCCCCCCTAATTCTTACCTGAGCCCCATCTCGATCCAGCGATGTCCACGAATGCGTCAGGGACTTGGCTGAGACACGGCAGCAGAGCCATTGGCTCCCGCTGCTGTTAATCAAAACTCAGCCAGTGAGGGGAGAGGGTGCAGGGCCGAACTGAGGCTCTGTGTCTGAATGAATACACGGAGCTGCTGCTCAGTTTGGGTGCCCCCATAGCAAGCTAGTTGCTGTGGGGGCCCTGAACAGGAGGAAGGGGCCATGAACTCCAGCCATCGAGCTGAGGAGGATGATGATCTGGGCTGCTCTGTGCAACCACTACACAGAGCAGGTAAGCATAACATGTTTGTTATTTTAATAGAAAAAAGAAAAAACCTGAGACTTACAATCACTTAAGCACAGAACCAAGTCATGTAGTCAGAGCCCACAAATAAAGCCCCACTGCAGACTGCTGTTAAATCTCACCTTTTGGGAAAAAATAAATCGATACACATTTTTTGCAGGAAAAAAATGTGCATTTATTTTATTTTCCCTAAGGAGCCTTGAAAGCATTGCACCCGTGATAAGTGGATTGGCGGTGTAATGCCTGACTCCTGCAAACAAGCCCTGCAACTTTCAGCTCATACCTGCATACGGACTGGCTGTTAACAAGCTGCGGGGCTTGTGAATGAACTAGGAGGCCACCCATCAGTGACCTCGCAGTCCATTCGGAACTACAAGCTGTCAAACACGAAGGATGATGTTAAATTGGGAATGAATGACATGCCAGTGTGGATGGAGCCCTGCATGGTTGCGTGGATATAAAATGTCTACACACCCCTGTTAAAATGTCAGGTTTCTGTGATGGAAAAAAATGACATGAAGATAAATCATTTCAGGACTTTTTCCACCTTTAATGTTACCTATAAACTGTACAACTCAATTGAAAAACAAACTGAAATATTTTAAGGGGGGGGGGGGGGGAGTAAAAATAAAAATTGGTTACATAAGTGTGTACACCCTCTTATAACCGGGGATGTAGCTGTATTCAGAATTAAGCAATCACATTCAAACTCATGTTAACGTAAGAATCGGGAACACTCCTGCCATCATGTAACGTGCCTCTGAATAACCCCAAATAAAGTTCAGCTGTTCTAGTAGGTCTTTCCTGACGTTTTCTTAGTCGCATCCTACAGCAAAAGCCATGGTACGCAGAGAGATTCCAAAACTTCAGAGGGATCTCATTGTTAAAAGGTATAATTTAGTAGAAGGGTACAAAAGATTTTCCAAGCCATTAGATATACCATGGAACACAGTGAAGACCGTCATCATCAAGTGGAAAAAATATGGCACAACAGTGACATCACCAAGAACTGGACGTCCCTCCAAAACTTATGGAAAAGACGAGAAGAAAACTGGTCAGGGAGGCTGTTAAGAGGCCTACAGCAATATCAAAGGAGCTGCAGGTACCGTGTGGTACAGGTGACAAGAATCTTCCGTATTCCTCATATGTCTGGGCTATGGGGTAGATTGGCAAGACGGAATCCTTTTCTTCCCAAGAAAAACATCCAAGCCCGACCTAAATTTTGCAAAAACACATCTGAAGTCTCCCAAAAACATGTGGGAAAATGTGTTATGGTCTGATGAAACTAAGGTTGGACTTTTTGGTCATAATTCCAAAAGACCTGTTTGGTGCAAAAACACTGCACATCACCAAAAGAACATCATACCCACAGTGAAGCATGGTGGTGGCGGCATCATGCTTTGGGGCTGTTTTTCTTCAGCTGGAACAGGGGCCTTAGCCAAGGTAGAGGGAATTATGAACAGCTCCAAATACCAGTCAATATTGGCACAAAACCTTAAAGCTGAACATGAAGAGGAACTTCATCTTTTAGCATGACAACGACTCAAAGCATACATCCAAATTAACAAAGTAATGGCTTCACCAGAAGAAGATTAAAGTTTTGAACAGGGCAAGCCAGAGCCCAGACCTGAATCAGATTTCAAAATATGGGGGTTGATCTGAAGAGGGCTGTGCACAGGAGATTGAAAGTGCAAGAGAAGTTGCCCCGGCGCTACCTCTAAGTGACACCTTATCACTTTAAAATATATGTGCCATAGTGTGAATGATTGGGAAAACAGTGAATAAAATTAAATATAAATAAATAGTGCACATATAAAATTGAATAATCCTTTTGTGAACAAGGATATTTCTTTGTGACCACTGTGAGAAGGTGCTCGTGTGCAAGTTTCAAATAAATAAATAAGCTGAAAAGATAGTGATGAAATTTTTATTCCAATCAATAAATAGATTAAATGGATTCAGTGCAATAAATAAATTAAATGAATTTAGTGCAATAAAAGACAAATAGTGCCACTGGGTAGTGTGCCAGTGTGAAATTATAATATTGCTTGTAGAAGGTGCCAGTGAGGCAAGTGAAAGAAAGAAAATCCCACTGTGGAAGAAATAATAAATGAAGGTTTCATACACTAGCGTGGCCACTAGATGTCGCAACTCCAATACGACCTGTTTGGTAGTATTTGCTGGATTAGGTGAGCACAGTCATGAGGGTTCCTTTTCCACGGCGAACAAGTATTGCCAGTTGATGTCATGTAACATAAGAAAAGGGGAACCCCATTTGTGCAGTAAAATAAGCGGCAGTAGAAAAAAGCATAGACACACTCACGGTGTAGGCTGATAGCGATCAGTTGCGGTCTCCCGGGAAGCTTCCGCGTTCCACGGTCAGATGCTGTTGAAACCGGAAGTGACGTATGACGCAATGGACCCGCCCTACGTGTTTCGTCAGGGGACGTCTGCTGGAGCGGCCATTATTGCACTGAATCCATTTAATCTATTTATTGATTGGAATAAAAATGTCATCACTATCTTTTCAGCTTATTTATTTATTTGAAACTTGCACACGAGCACCTTCTCACAGTGGTCACAAAGAAATATCCTTGTTCACAAAAGGATTATTCAATTTTATATGTGCACTATTTATTTATATTTAATTTTATTCACTGTTTTCCCAATCATTCACACTATGGCACATATATTTTAAAGTGACAAGGTGTCACTTAGAGGTAGCGCCGGGGCAACTTCTCTTGCACTTTCCATTATCTTAACCCCTCGGGGTTTTGTTGCTGGCAGCTTACACCTGTCTATTATATATTATCTGCACACTTCCATAGCGCTGGTCACCCTTGTCTTTCTATTATGTGCACAGGAGATGCCTTCATAGGAACATGTTCCTATGTTGACAAGTGTTTTTTTTCAGATTAGTATGTTAGTAACCTGTTGAATCCACTGTTGACATGTAGGGGCTTGAGGAGAGAACCAGAATCTTGCTATTCCTTTTCTGGCTAAATAAAGCAGCCTGATCAGTGCAATATAAGTTGGAGGAGGATATTAGTATTCTACTAGCCCACCTAAAATGCAAGTAACCAGGTTTAAGGGCCAGTTCACATTACACTGGTGCATTGGCAGACATCGCAAATAATTTTCACCGCATTGCTGTGCAGATAACTTGCGATGTCTGTGCGATGCAAATTCTGCCATACAATCTGTGTGGCTGAAGTTGCATCGCATTCAGACCAAACTCGTGCAGGACACCTTTTTTTTGTCCGCACCAGAATCAGATAGCATGCCATCTGATTCCTGTCTGAGTTCACAGTTAGCACTGCAATCTGAGAAATGACCTGGGGGTGTCCATAACTTCTTCTATTGACACCTGCAGAGGTTCGCAGGGGGCATTGTGAGCCGTCGGCCATTCAGGTGCGATGCGGAAACCCGCACTGGATTTGCAGGGATTCCCACATCGCACCAGTTTGAACCAGCCCTTAGTCAAGTTGTATGTGATATTTATGATTTAATAACCCTAATAACCTCCTGCCAATACCTTGCTAGTTTGTCATTTTCTATAGCGTGTGAATTTAGTTTCACTGGTGCGATTGACATTTCGACAATATCGGGAAATCCCTCCTAGACCACTTGTACAGCTGTACCGGTGTTCGATATGCACGGTGGAGAATAAATAAGTGTGATCATTTTATGAGCTGCCTTGAATTCAGCTTTAACAATGAGCTCCTATCTGTTCCATGTTGGTCTGTTTACATCTATTAATTATAGCATTGAGTCCCGGTTCACATTTTTGCGATGCGGAAACGCTGCGAATATGCAGTGATCCCACATCGCATCCGCACCTCTGGCAGTTCACACTGCCATATGCGATACGCAGGGGGTGTCGCATATATGCACTATGCGATCCGATTCTGCTGCGGATGAAAAAAAGCCTCATGTGCGTGTTTATTGCGCATGCGGTGCGAATTCAGCCATACAAAGCGTATGGCTGAAATTCGCACCGCACATAAGATCGCATGTAATTTAGGAGCAGTGCGCCTCCGAATTGCATGCGATCTCCGCAATCGCACAAATGTAAACCGGCCCTGAAGGGGCAGATAGAGCACAGCAGGATCAACAAGGTTTTTTGCAGAATACAGTGAACTAATCTCAGTGACTGAGTATGAACAACGTGTAATACACCATTTATTTATCGTTTTTTATGATGTGGGTTTAGTGACACTTTAATGATTTTTTTTTTTTTTTTTGTTAAATGAAGAATAGTTTTTTTTTTTTTTTTTTTTTATCAGTGAAACCATGTGACTGTAAAAGTGCCAGTTTGCGCTTGCCAGCCACGGGAAAACCTCCTCCAGTGATAATCTGCAGGATATGTTAGAGGTTTACTGCTTTCTCCGTCCACCAATTGCACACTGAGGAGGGAAGCAAGGGAATAAAGGTCACGTGACCAGCATATATAGAGGATAAAAAGATTTTTTTTAGTCCGTTCTAATTACATTTGCTTATACTGCTGTTATTATAAGTTATCATACATGTCAAAGGGCGATGTGGGTTTAACGACTCTTTAAATATTTTTCTGTTTCCCTCTAGATTCAACCAAGATCAAGGCTCAATTCTGTTCTGTGAAGGGCGACTGCACAAGTGTTTACCTTTATGTTACTTCTCATGACTCTGTGGTAAGTGGAATTTGTAATGACCCATAAAATTTTACCGTCTAAACTGACTTACTAGGTTGTGAATATTAATATACCTATGTTTTCCTCTCAAGCTCTGTGTCAATGATGAGCTAGTGACCAAAAAGTTTGCTTCTTCTTACAAAGACAATTCTGCTGATGACAAGGTGAATGGAAATGCAATAATTCCCATGGTCAATAGTACACAGTCAACAGGACAAGAGAATGGACCCATGGTCAAAGAGCTACAGTCACCAGGACACCAGAATGGATCTATGTTCAAAGAGCTACATCCACCAGGACACCAGAATGGATCTATGTTCAAAGAGCTACAGCCACCAGGACACCAGAATGCACCCATAATGAAAAAGCTACAGTCACCAGGACACCAGAATGCATCTATGGACAAAGAGCTACAGCCACCAGGGCACCAGAATGCATCCATGGTCAAAGAGCTACAGCCACCAAGACACCAGAATGCATCCATGGTCAAAGAGCTACAGTCACCAGAGCTCCAGAATGCATCCATGATCAAAGAGCTACAGTCACCAGGGCACCAGAATGCATCCATGGTCAAAGAGCTAAAGTCACCAGGACACCAGAATGCATCCATGGTCAAAGAGCTAAAGTCACCAGGACACCAGAACGGATCCATGGTCAAAGAGCTACAGTCACCAGGACACCAGAATGCACCCATGTTTAAAGAGCTAAAGTCACCAGGACACCAGAATGCATCCACTATCAAACTGTTGCAGTCACCAGGACACCAGAACGGATCCATGGTCAAAGAGCTGCAGTCACCAGTACACCAAAAAGCACCCATGGTCAAAAAACTGCATTCACCAGGACACCAGAATGGATCTATGGTCAAAGAGCTGCAGTCACCGGTACACCACACTGGATCTGAGGTCAAAGAGCTACAGCCACCAAGATACCAGAATGGAGGTCAACTTGTTTCCCAGAGGAAAGAAGAAGCCCAAGTTCCAACAAAATCGCCCAAAATTGCATCACAGCCAATCCTATGGTCAGCATTGAGATCTTTGAATGAAGGACATAATACAGGTAAGGCAGAACAGATTTCTGTTTCTCACCTTGATGTAACACTGCAGAGCTTTATGTTTAAAGTGGTTGCAAACACTCACATATATCCATTGAAGCGACTAGCATCAGATGATGCAAAGAAATAAAACCAATCCTCCTACATAAGTTGTCAGAAAAGGTGGGATATAGGGCAGCGCTAGGTAAAGTCGACACTCCTGGAATCATAAGTTCATAGTTTGATGCAAGAGGAACCCGTACAAAGCAGGCACATGTCTTGAGGTGCAAATCAGTAGCGTTCCATTAGAGATGCAAACTCTTTAATTGCCTAAAGGATGGTTTAAAACACAAGAGGTGAAGTATATACAGGCTTATCTGATAACGTAAGACGCCCAGTGGGAGGTTTCCTTTAAGATGTGGCAGCAGCTAGAGATGCACCGAAAATGGTGTTATCAGCATTTGGCTGATAAAAGGTGCCAATAATAGCACAGAAAACCCACGAGATTTTGCTGCAAATTTGCAGCGAATGCGTGGCGATTTTGCACCAAGTTTACTGTGCTTAGGATGTGTTTTTCATAGGTCATGTGACTCAAAAACTGCATCAAAAATAACACGGGTGCATTAATGATGCATTCTTGCTTTGTTTTCAGTGCATTTCAATAGTGAGGTGCGTTTTTTTTAACTGACCATAAATCTTTTTAAAAAGATTTTTAACACCACAACTGAAGCGCAGCGAACCAGTGTGAAGTCACAAATAATTTAAAGGGATACATTTTTCTTGAGCTTTTCTTGCGATAAATAATGGCCGACCATAAATTCATATTAATTTACATTGATTATATTTAAAAAATGTAAAATCTGACCACTTTTATTGCTGTCACAAGCAATGTAAACATCCCTTGTGACAGTAATATGCAGTGACAGGTGCTCTTTATGGAGGCATCTGGGGTCTAAAAGACCCCAAACCCCTCCACTGCACTTTAAAGTATTCAAAATGCCGAAATCTGCATTTTTGAATACTGAAATTTTTTGTAAACCTTGGCCAATGGCAGCCGAGTAAACCGGAAGTGACATTGTGACGTTGCTTCCGGGTTACATGATCGGAGACCCGATTGAAGCTGAATCCGGCTTTGTTTGGGACTCCCTGGACGTGCTGGCTTGTTGCTTGGGTCTCCCGGTGGGACGGGGGAGACCTGGGCAGAGCCACGGGAGGGGGGGACGTCCTTTTCTGCTCGCTGGGATAATGGCCGAGCGGCTGCTGAGCCGCATTGGCTATTATCTCCTGAAAGCAGACTGTCGGCTCTAAAAAAAAAAAAAACAGTACCGGGTTGATGCCTGCAGCTGCATATCATTCCAGTACAGCCTTTTTCTGCAAGCCAATGTAAAGGTACAGTGGGAGGGGGTCACCTCCTCCCTCCACTTTCCGGTGGTTTTTGGGCTCATCTGGCTCATTGGCCTAAGAACCAATCAGGCGGTGGCAATGGCTGGTCAGAGATGAGCAGAGGAAAGATGGCCTCCGCTCATGTCTGTTGCCTAGGAGGCTCGAAGTAACGTCATGACGTCACTTCCGGTTCACGGCTGATGTAAACAAGGCCATTTATGTATTTTTTTTTTTTTAAGTATAAGATTTTTTTTTTTTTTTTGATGTTTTTTTTTTTCATTGTAGAGGAGAGATGTGGGGTCTTATTGACCCCCCACATCTCTCCATGAAGTGGACCTATCATGCTTTATTGTTGTGAGAAGAGATGTTTTTTTACATTTCTTGTGATCGCAATAAAAGTGATGAAAAAAAAATGTAACATTTTTTTGTTATTCTTTACACAGATGTTCCAGAAAGGGCTACTGCTGAGATCAGGTTTGTCAGTTATTTGTAAAAGTTTAAATTTGAAGTGACCTCTGTCTTTGCATAGAAAGAGAGGATTATTTGTAAAAAAAAAATGAACTAACATATTAATCAGAAATTAATATTCCAGTTAGATTACAGTGCTATGTGAGTATGAATCTTTTTTTTGTGCTCCCGTAAGTGTAGAAGTAGAACTGCAAGCAAAACTTTTTTTTTTTTTTTTTTTTTTTTCATTTTATATTAATAGATTGAAGGAGGGTCATAACTCCTGTCAGTTGAGTGTGTGTGTGTGTGTTTTTTTTTTTTTTTTGCCATCTTTGTCCAATTGAGGAGCTGTAACCACTTGCCGACTGCCACCCGACTATATACGGCGGCGGTCAGCCCCTCCCAGGCAAAGTGACGTACCGGTACGTCACTAGCCTGGGGGCGAGCGCGCGCCGCCGGTAGCCCGCTCCCGCCCCCGCTCGTACCCGTCGAAGCCGGCGCGTGTGACCGGCGGACCCGATGTCCGCCGGTCACTCGCGATCGTCGGGTAGAGAGGGAGAAAGGCAGGCGGCTAATGTAAACCAAGCCGCCTGTCACTCTCCCGTGTAAAAGCACCGATCACTCGGTCCTGCTATGTAGGACCATTGATCTGTGCTATTACACCACTAGCCACATCCAATGACAGTTAGAAACACGAGTCTTTCTTTCTTGTTGATGCGGTATGTAAATCTAAGGTTAGTGCTCTGGGGGAAGTGATTATTTAATTTTTTTTCACATTGATTGGTTCTACCAGTGAATTTCACTGATTAACCACTTAAGGACCGCCCGCCGCCTATATACTGCGGCAGGGCGGCCCTTCTGCGCAAACCGACGTGGGTATACGTCGGTCGCGTGCCTGCAGCTAGGGGGCAAGCGCACGCTGCCGCCGGCACGCTCCCACCCCATTCGGCAGCGGGGACTCCGATGCACGGGGCAGGCAGCTCCAATTGCCACCTGACAGCCGCGATCGCTCCCCGCTGAGAGACGGACGGGAAGCTGTTGTAAACACATCTGACCGTCCTTCTCCCTGGAATGATCACAGAGCGCCTGTGATCCTTCTATATAGGAACACAGGTCTCTATGATCATTTCACAAGCCACGCCCCCATACAGTTAGAAACACGGCCCTAGGTACACATTTAACCCTTTGATCACCCACAGTGTTAACCCCTTCCCTGACAGTGTCATTATTACAGTAACAGTGCATATTTTTAGCACTGATTACTGTAGTAATGTCACTGGTCCTCCCAAAAGTGTCAAAAATGTCAGTTAGGGGTCCGATCTGTCCCCCGCAATGTTGCAGTCCCGCTAAAAATCGCAGATCGCCGCCATTACTAGTAAAAAAAAACAATAAAAATGACCTAAATCTTTCCCGTAGTTAGTAGACGCGATAACTTTTGCTCAAACCAATCAAAATACACTTATTGCGATTTTTTTTTTATTTTTTTTTTTACCAAAAATATGTAGCAGAAAACAAATTGGCCTAAAATGTTAAAAAAAAAATTTGATTTTGACATTTTTTTTGTGGGAATGTTATATAGCAGAAAGGGAAAAATATTGTTGTTTTTTTTCCAGAATTTTTGCTTTTCTTTGATTATAGCGCAAAAATAAAAATCGCACAGATGATCAAATACCACCAAAAGAAAGCTCTGTTTGTGGGAAAAAAAGGACATCAATTTCATTTGGGTACAGCGTCGCACGACCGCGCGATTGTCCATTAAAGTAATGCAGTGCGCAATCCCTTGGGGCCCTCCAGGCCACCAGAACTAATCTCCCACAAGAATTTCCCTCTATTACGTTTTTGGGGACAACTCAAAATGTGAGATTTTCTTTTACTTTCACTTTTAAGGGTAAATGGGACAAATAATGTAAATCTCCCTAACACAGGGGTACAGACAGCAATACAGACTAACGGGGGTGCTAATCCCTCTCCACTCTATCCTAAACTAAAAAAAAAAAAAAGTTTTGCCTTTTAGTTATACTTTAAGAAATACAGTGGATCCGGAAAGTATTTGCAGCGCTTCACTTTTTTCACATTTTGTTATGTTACAGCCTTAATAGGAAAGGGGGGGGGGGTGGGTCTTTAAATGAGACACCTGGTACATACAGATCAAGCATCTCTATCCCTATATATTGGGTAAATGAGAAAGAAGTTGGGGCTTTGAATAAGGCATGCAGCTGAGAAAATGGTGTAATTCAATGAGAATGTATTGATAGTTTGATAAGCATAAACATGACATCTTACAGAAAGAAGAATGAAGTTAATATGATCTGATAGACCACTTGATGAGGACTGTCTTCACTGTGTTCCATGGTATATCTTTTGCACCCTTCTCCTGACTGATACCTTTTAACAATGAGATCCCTCTGATGCTTTGGAAGCTCTCTGCAGACCATGGCTTTTATTGTGGGATGTGATTAAGAAAATGTCAGGAAAGACCTACTAGAACAGCTGAACTTTTTTGGGGGTTAATCAGAGGCACTTTAAATGATGGTAGGTGTGTACTGACTCCTATTTAACATGAGTTTGAATGTGATTTCTTAATTCTGAAAACAGTTACATCCCCATTTATAAGAGGGTGTTCACAATTATGCAACCACATTCTTTTAGTTTTTCAATTTACACCCCCCCCCCCCCCAAAAAAAAAAGATTTCAGTTTGTTTTTCAATTGAGTTGTACAGTTTATAGGTCACATTTAAGTTGGAAAAAGTTCTGAAATTACTTATCTTTGCCTCATTTTTTTTACATCATAGAAACCTGACATTTGAACAGGGGTGTGTAGACTTTTTATCCACTGTACTTAAAGCGGAGTTCCACCCTAAAAATTAACTTTGCAACGTCCGTTAGCTTAAAAAAACCTGAAAAAGAATTGTATAATTCAAAAAAATTTTTTTGTTTCACTTACCTTCTTTTTAATGAAAATAAACTTGTCTTCCTTCCACTTCCTCCCTCTGTGGCCACGGCCCCCAACGTCACTTCCTCCTTTGCATTGACTCCTGGGAGATGAGCATCATCAATCCCAGGAGTCAATGCACCTGCATCAATGTCACTCGTCACTTCCGGTTCGGGCGCACGTCATTCCCTGCTGAACAGCTTCTGGGCATGCACAGATCCAGCTGCGGGATGACGCGCCTGCCCCCGGAACTGGCGAGCAGGGCATTCTGGGACTCCGACATCACGGAAGAGGACACGAAGAGAGACGATCCAGCTTCAGCTGCCCACACTGGAGATGGCAGCGCTGGACAAGACATTTTCAAGGTAAGTTTTTCTTCTTACAGGTAAGTTAAACGGGACAGTTTAGAGGCTACCGTTGCTTAAATGCACTAGCCCTGACTGTGCTAGGGGTATTTTTATCTAAAAAAAAAAAAAAAAAACTATTTTGCCTGGAACTCTGCTTTAATGAGATCTGATGCCCGTGGCCACTTAGGATTATTTACATCCAAGGTCACGAGTACTTTCTCTCCTGGAGCAGTACAGCCCTATAGAGGTCTATGGGGCTTGTCTGGCTGTGTCTCTTGGCCAGCAGGGTGTGGAAATCTTGTATTAGTAAGTGGGCAAAGGGGAAGGGACCTCTTAAGCTCTTTGCGCCTAAAGTACGCAAATCTGCCACTTCTGGGGGGGGTGGGCCTTGATGCAGAAAAGCCGCATATTTGCTTATCAAAGATGTGCCGAAAGTGCTGCCCTGCGCGCTCCCAGAACAGTTACCGATGCCTAACCGCTCCCGGTATATGCGATTGGGAGCTTTCCAATCATCATGTTCACATGATCGTATACCCTGCCCAGCATCAGAAACCCTGTAAAGGGCTGGAAGATGCTGGTGAAAAGGGGTTAAATAGGAGCTCCAGTCTCCTGTGTAAAAAAATTATTCAGCAGCTACAAAAACTGTAGTTGATGACTTTTAATAAACAGCCATTCACCTGTCCCACTATCCAGCGCCATCCTTACCTAACAAAATCAAAAATAACAGACCCATTTCTTTTCTAGAGGCATTCCATTTGTTTTTTATGAGTCTCAAGTATAGAACTGTTAAAAAATATATATATTTCTGATCAAATTCTTTTTACTATTAACATCTCTACAGGGGTCTCAGCGTAGAGAAGACATGTCCCCTGGTCAAAGAAGTGCAGGTGCAGGATCCATTAGCTATGCCGACCACGGAAGGATTTTCTGTTCAGTCCCCCTGGCCTGCATTGTGTAATGTAGGCCGTGCAAGAAGGATGTCTACTGGTAGGATTTAGCTATTGCTTTTATTATTTTTAAATGCAGATTCCTACCTGTTTCTGTTGTAAAGATACTAAGCATTGACCTTAGCAGTGCCATTGCTGATTTTTCAAAAAATGTGTCAAGTGGAAGATTGTGTAATTAACAACTTAAGCCCCGGAGGATTTGGCTGCTAAACGACCAGGGGGTATTTTGCGATTCGGCACTGCGTGACTTTAACGGACAATTGCGCGGTTGTGCAACGCTGTACCTAAACGAATTTGGCGTCCTTTTTTTTTCCCACAAACAGAGCTTTCTTTTGGTGGTATTTGATCACCTGTGCGATTTTTTGATCATGCGCTATAAACAAAAAAAGAGCGTCAATTTTGCAAAAATAACAATATTTTTCACATTTTTTTATATGAAATTCCCCCCCAAAAAAATGTATAAATCAAAATTTTTTAACATTTTCAGCCAATTTGTTTTATGCTACCTATGTTTGGTAAAAAAAAGCGTATTTTGATTGGTTTGCGCAAAAGTTATCGCGTTTACTAACAAAGGGAAAGATTTTTGTCATTTTTGTTGTTTTTTTTTTTAACGCGTAATGGCGGCGATCTGCGATTTTTTTTTTTTTTTTGCGGTACTGCGACATTGGGGCGGACAGATTGGACCCTTGACTGACATTTCTGACACTTTTGGGGTTACCAGTGACATTTCTACAGTAATCAGTGCTATACATATGCACTGTTACTGTAAAAATACACTGGTAGTGAAGAGGTTAACTTTATTTGGGAGGGAGGGGCTGTGTGTGTCCCTAGGGGCGTGCTTTCTACTGTGATTGGCTGTGGCTTGAGCTGTAAGGACACTGATCAATGGATCTACATAGTAGATCCGTGTGATCAGTGTCTTTACACCGAGGAGAATGACAGGCAGCTTGTGTACACAAGCTGCCTGACTTTCTCCCTCTCCCCCGCCGATCGCAGAGTGGCCGGCGGACATCGAGTCCGCCGGTCACACGCGCGGGGGGTCCGTGACCACGCGGGAGCGGGAGCACGCCTCCGGGGGCGCACGCTCGCTCCCTAGACCCTCACAAGCAAGCGACGTAGACCTACGTCAGTTTGCCTGTGAGGGGCTGACCGCTGACGTAGATAGTCGTGCGGCGGTCGGCAAGTGGTTAAAGCCCGACTCCGTCCAAAAGAAAATTGGCCACTCTGGTATACAAATGTGGGACAAATAAAAAAACAAATGTAAATAAATGGATACAATTATTAAGCACATATTATTCCATATGTACCACATGTAACATAGTGAATAATGTATGTAAAAAGTCCATGTAATGGTGAAAGTCACTCTTCAGTGCACCAGTAAAAATCATTCCTCCCAATAATTGAAATTTTGCGTTGTCTTAAAAAGTTCTTCATAGGTGAACAGACAGTGCCCAATCCACCTCGCCGCATATATGGGGATACCAGAATTAGGATGTATGAGAAGTCAATAAATGCTTAAAATGAATGCCGGGCTGAAGTCAAAGTATCGGTATTGACAGCCGCCACTTCTCCAGACTACAAACATTACAGCGAGCTGATGCCCGTAGACAAGGAAAAAAGAGAGCACCAGGCTCGCGTATAAAATCATTTTGACGAACTTTGAAGATGGTTAAATACACTTGCAAATGTATGAGAAGCAATGGACATCCACAGAACTTGGGTTCCCAGAATTCCAATAGTGGCTGCACATACGTGGTGATGTCACGGTTTCTGGCTCCGCCCTATACATTTAGTCAAATGTGGCGTCATAAGGGGCAAAACCTTGTTACCCATGCATTTGGGCTGTGCCCTCACTCTACGCGTGAACTGCTTGTTTTGCCTAGGGTGAGCAAAAAGCGTATACTCAACAGATCCTTTAATCCACTGCGCTCCCCCATGGTCCACCAGTGGACTGTTCCTGGTCTATGGAGCCTGCTCTGGGTGTTATGACGTCTGGAACAGTCCATTATTCAAGACTTCTGAAGCGCAGGGGTGCTGGACCAGCTTTATGCTGGGAGGATGAGGTAGGTATATCTCTGCTCTCCTCTCCCCTTGAAAAAAAAAAAAAAAGGAATTTTCTCTGTCACTACAAACATGGAAGTGCAAAGTTGTCTAAATTGTCTTTGTGCGCTGCAGCATTAACAGTACCCCTCACTGGAAACACCTAAACTCAATCCTTTGGAGGGATGCTTACATAGATTTTTCTATATGGGTAAGTGTGATGGTCAGATGCCAACAAACTTTTGGCCATATAGTATGATCAGCATACAGACATCTAAAGAATGCGATTTCTTTAGAATATTTCTTAGAACTGAACAGTGGGCCTCTCTGTTGCACAACTTCAGGCAAAAAAAGTTTTTCCCCATGCAGTGGGGCTGTGTCTGCACTGCGCGGGTTAACTACCTGTTCTTTCACTTCCTCTGAGGGATACAGGAGGTCTTAAAGCAGAACTCCAGGCAGAAATGTTATACATATTTGAACATTTAAATAATCAGCTGGTCTTACAGTGCGCAGTACTCTTACTTGTCAGATATCCAGCCTTTTTTGTTCAGCAAAGAGCCCGCTGTCCCCTTCATATCCTGTTCACAAGGCCGGGGGCTGATGTGCCCTCTAATTGCTCAGCCACCAGTCTTGTACAATCCTCTGTAGATTTTAGTAGAGGCAAGGGATAGGTAATGACGCTGCTTCTCACTGCGATGGGTAGACCCAGGAGACTTGGACTCTCCCGGTCTGATCCACCTACTGTGCTGTGTCATTGGATGCTCTGGCCACTGTACTCCTAGTCTGGCTTTGCCCAAAATAATTCAAATATGTGTGACCGGATTATTTTATCAAAGTTCAGAAACCTTGGAAGTAACATTATTTGTCTTTTCCAGAAATCGAGGAAGAATCCATCGCCAGAATCCGGTATGAAGTTGTCTGATTGGTTTTGAAAGTAGCAGAATGTATGCAGTCAGTATGTAGTATTCCCCATATGTGCAAGGGAGGTAGAGGGAATGTAGGGCCTGATTTAAATAGAGGACTTTATGAGGACAGACTATAACCAAAATACTTAAATTAAGCAAATAATTCCGCTACAGGTGAGTGAGTCTCTAGTTAATCCCCACACACACTAGTCCGGTGCTAGCCCAGCTCACGTGCCATATATCATAAGGAAATAATTTGCAACGGCTGTGCTTCTAAAAATCCTTTTATTGAAGCATCCTATGACAAGTGGTTGACAGATGGAGCAAGGGACAAAGAGGTAGACGTGTTTCGTGCAAATGTTAGCCATTACCTATTGAAGCTATATACAAAGACCAGGAAGGATCACTGCTCCAGATGAACCAAGAAGCCTAATGATATTATAGGGGCCCGCCCCGGCTCGCCACCGCAGACAATCAATACAGAAGAAATGGCTGCACTCGAAGTAACATCAAGGTTCTGGTTTATTAGCCAAACATCCCAGTGTGGCAAACAATGCAGGTAGACACGTTTCACACACTAGCAAGTGTGCTTAATCATATCCTAGGATATATCAGACAAGTAACTCTTACAAAAATATACGTTGAGTGCTTCCTAAGGTGAATAAATATATGCAAATTAGGCACATAAATAAATATATAAATATTTCATAAAACCATCACATCCAAAAATTAATTCACTGTTTCCAACATGATTCTATATATAAAGTGCATAGGTGTCAACATCCGAAATAAATTGTGCCAACTATTTAAATATAAAGTGCGCCTATATTGACGAATTCTTATATCTGTGCAAAATTTGCAATCAAGTAAATAATATTCAGAAAAAAAAAGTGCTCAGTGCTTTGAAATAAATACAAGTGAAAACATGAATATGTGCATAAAATGTCCATAAATGGTGACACTTTTCAGAAAAAAGTCCTTCAAAAGTGGCTGGTAGATTATTGTGCAGCATTGAATTTCGCGTCCAGGGTTACTTACATAGGGTAGCTCAGATAAACTTGTCACCCAGGGAATATCTGACAGCTATCTTCCCTTCTATATGTGCTAGTTTGGTCATGTATGACCTTATTTCGTTCAGTACAACATTTCTCATTCAAATATATACTTATTAATGTGTCATGTTTCTGTCTGAGTTTATGAATCGTGTGTGGATTTAGGTTTTGAATTGGACAGAGCTCTCTGAATGCCTTTTATGATCCCCATTAGTTCTTGGTGCACTTTATGGCATGGTCATAGTTTTACGATAGGCTTGGACAGCATAAACAGACATCCTCCTAAGACTCAATTAGCTGTTTACAGCTCTGCACAGGCCTAGGCGCTGGTTTCTGATGTCTCTGAGTGGAGAATGGCTCTTTTGAAGTGTAAAACCTACGCATTCCATGAATTGGAGGGAGGGGGTAATCACTGTGGCAGTGTGTAATGTATGTGTAGTACACCCCTCACATTTTTGTAAATAATTTTATATCCAGGGTTCGTACGGTCATGAAAAACCTGGAAAAGTCATGGAATTTTAAAATGGCAATTTCCAGGCCTGGAAAAGTTTTGGAAAATTAATTTAACCCTCAAAGTTTTGGAAAAGTCATGGAAATTGGTTTCACAATCACTGTATATTAAAATATTCAGAAAAGAGAGAAAGGCGCCACTCAGTGGGGAGATGACACTAGGGGAGAACCAATCAGGGGACTCAGTCAGATCGAGGCAGCAGTGAAGCACATACCTCACTGGAGGGCTGCACTAACGTGATGATGCGGGGGGGGGGGGCGGTAACCGGTTTCGGAGCCCCTGATTCGTGCTTCCCTGTTGTTATCTCCTGGCTGCTGGCCAGCCTCAGGGACGGAAACACCGTGGACCCGGTAGGACGCCGAGCTATGAAGATAGATGCTTACCTCCATGTAAGTTTATATGTGTCAATAAAATTATTTACATCTGCTACACTGAGTGGCGCCTTTCTCTCTTTTCTGCCTGTTCGTGGGACTGTTGCTTCGGCCTAACAAAGAGCTGCCCTCTGTAAGCGCCGCATTTGTGCATCTGTGCCATCCATACCAGTCTGGCTGTACCTTATCCATCATGACTGTACTCTATATTTTAGTAAAAATATGCTGGGTGTAACATGGATTTTCTTCTTATTTAACATGTATACATAGACATTTCATGAAACATTAGGTCATGAATATTTACTTGGAAGTCGTGGGAAAGTCATGGAATTTTATTGGTAAAAATGTGTATGAACCCTGTATATCTTTTCATGTGACAACATTGTAGAAACGACACTTTGCTACAATGAAAAGTAGTGAGTGTACAGCTTATTTAATTTTTTTTTTTTAGAACACTGAGTGGGAACATATCAGCCTCTGCTCCCGACAACCTGAGTCAGGCACAACATTTTACCAAGTAAGTCCTTCACTAGAAGACTTTACATATTTTGATATCCTTAAATGTTTTTCCAAACAATATACACTGCTCAAAAAAATTAAAGGAACACTTTAACCACTTGCCGACCGCCGCACGACAATTTACTGCGGCAGTCAGCCCCGTACAGGCAAAGTGATGTAGTACTACGTCGCTCGCCTACGAGCCTCTAGGGGGCGAGCGCTGCGCTCCCGCTCGTTCCCTGACATGTCCGCGAGTGACCGGTGGTTCCAATGTCCACCGGTCACCCGCGATCTCCTGGTGCAGAGGGAGAAAGGCAGGCGGCTAATGTAAACAAAGCCGCCTGTCATTCTCCCTGATCTAACTGCAAAGATCATACGATCCTGCTATGTAGGATCGTATATCTCTGTGGTTACATCACTAGCCACGCCCCTTTACAGTTAGAATCACGCCCCTAGGGACACACTTAACCCCTTGATCACTAATAAAGTTAACCCTTAACCTGCCAGTGTCATTTTTACAGTAACAGTGCATATGTATAGCACTGATTACTGCAGTAATGTCACTGGTACCCCCAAAAGTGTCAAAAATGTCAGTCAAGGGTCCGATCTGTCCGCCGCAATGTCGCAGTACCACAAAAAAAATCGCAGATCGCCGCCATTAATCGTTAAAAAAAAAAAAAAACCACCAAAAATGACAAATCTTTCCCTTTGTTAGTAAACGCGATAACTTTTGCGCAAGCCAATCAAAATACGCTTTTTGCGATTTTTTTTTTTTTTTTTTTTTTTTTTTTTTTTTTTTTTTTTTTTTACCAAACATATGTAGCATAAAACAAATTGGCCGAAAATGTTAAAAAATTTTGATTTTTTTTACATTTTTTTTTGGGGGGGGGGGGGAAATTTCATATATAAAAAAGTGAAAATAGTTATTTTTGCAAAATTTACGCTCTTTTTTTTGTTTTATAGCGCATGATCAAAAAATCGCACAGGTGATCAAATACCACCAAAAGAAAGCTCTGTTTGTGGGAAAAAAAGGACATTAAATTCGTTTAGGTACAGCGTCGCACGACCGCGCAATTGTCCGTTAAATTCACGCAGTAAAAAATTGCAAAAAAAACCCTGGTCAGGAAGGGGGTAAAATCTTTCAGGGCTTAAGTGGTTAACCACTTGCGGACCGCCGCACGACTATTTACTGTGGCAGTCAGCCCCGTACAGGCAAAGTGACGTAGTACTACGTCGCTCGCCTACGAGCCTCTAGGGGGTGAGCGCTCCCGCCCCTGCTTGTTCCCTGACATGTCCGCGTGAGTGACCGGCCAATGTCCGCCGGTCACCCGCGATCTCCCGGTGCAGAGGGAGAAAGGCAGGCGGCTAATGTAAACAAAGCCGCCTGTCATTCTCCCTGATCTAACTGCAAAGATCATACGATCCTGCTATGTAGGATCGTATATCTCTTTGGTTACATCACTAGCCACGCCCCTTTACAGTTAGAATCACGCCCCTAGGGACACACTTAACCCCTTGATCACTAATAAAGTTAACCCCTTCCCTGCCAGTGTCATTTTTACAGTAACTGTGCATATGTATAGCACTGATTACTGTAGTAATGTCACTGGTACCCCCAAAAGTGTCAAAAATGTCAGTCAAGGGTCCGATCTGTCCGCCGCAATGTCGCGGTCCTGCAAAAAAAAATTGCAGATCGCCGCCATTACTTGTTAAAAAAAAAAAAAAACAATAAAAATGACAATCTTTCCCGTAGTTAGTAAACGCAATAACTTTTGCGCAAACCAATAAAAATACGCTTATTGCGATTTTTTTTTTTCTTACCAAACATATGTAGCAGAAAACAAATTGGCCTAAAATGTTAAATTTTGATTTTTAAATTTTTTTTTTGGGGAATTTCTTATAAAAAAATAGGAAAAATATTGTTATTTTTTCAAAATTGTCGCTCTTTTTTTGTTTATAGCGCACAGGTGATCAAATACCACCAAAAGACAGCTCTATTTGTGGGAAAAAAAAGGACGTCAAATTTGTTTAGGTACATCGTCGCACGACCGGACAATTTAATTGTCCGTTAAATTCACGCAGTGCCGAATCGCAAAATAGGCCCTGGTCAGGAAGGGGGTAAAATCTTCCGGGGCTTAAGTGGTTAAGACCAGTTCCAGCAGTGAAAAAAGCGTCTTGATTAAAAACCAATTTAAGAAAAATTATGCTAGCAAAAGGAAAAACAATCCATTTTACTAGGACACTAGCACAGGTATGCTGGTAGGTGGGGTTTTCCTGGGCTGGCCTATAGTTTTTTTTGTTTGCTAGTGTCCTCCTGTAGGCGGAAGTATAACCTAAAGATATGACTTGTGTCCCTCAAAGGAAAAAGAGGATTTTTTTTTGATAGGGTAGAATATTAATTACTATCCCATCGATGGTCCAACTGTTGGTGGGTTACACATGGGGACGTTTCCATATTTTCTATATTTGTTTTCCCTACGGTACCCCCTTTAATGTATGCAAATTAGGTTGCAAGCTAGTAACAGCAGTTTACATTTAATTTTCATTTTAGGTTACTTCAGTTCTTAAATCCGAATCCAGGACAGCTATTAGAAGAAGAGGATGACGAGGTGTGTTTGTCTTTACTGTCCTTACTTATAATGTAAATCATGGATGCTCACACTACTGCATGCTTTCACCCTCTCATCGATTTTCTTAAAGCCCAACTCCAGGAATTACTGTGTTAATTGCTTGTTATGTCTAGGGGATTGCAGAAGAGGTAGTTTCACTTGCCTGATTCTGTGCTTCGGCCAACGATCCCCCACGCCGCCCAGTGCTTCGGGTGGTGGGCAAAACCTTGGCCTCGTCATTTAAAATACAGGGGCATTAACCCCCTTACAGAACAGCTGCGGGGGGCGGTCACAACACTGGAGGGAGCCTGTTGGAGAGAGAATTAAGGTAATTATTTACACCTTAATCCTTCACCCTAGACGTAACAATAAATTACCTTTCAGTGCAGGGGAGCCCCACTGCAAGGGTGGATTTAAAAAGTTCCTGGAGTTGGTCTTTAAAAGTTAATTTTGTTATTCTATGTAATGTTTATTTTAGAAGCTATTGTAAACTCTTTGTTCTTTTTCCCATTTTACAACTCTCTAGCAGTGCCTAGCTAGCAGCTGTGATAACTTGGTATAAAAATCCAGTTTTACTTTCACTTTGGATGGAATTAATTTTTTTACTGGCTTACCTCAATCTACAAAAGTTCCATTGTTCATTGAAGGATACAGCTTAATTTCTTACAGATGGGTTTGCCTCCACCTTCAGGAGCAGGGCACTAGTGCAACTTAAACTAAAATCACACTTAAAGGTGACCCTCTGGTGTGGTGGCCAAACCCCTCATCTGCAAACCAGGATTCAGTTTTTCCTAGCGTCTTAGGAGTATGGACAAGGCTCGCAGTCTACACTCCAATTCATCCCAAAGATGTTCTGTCAGGTTGAGGTCAGAACTCTGTGCAGGCCAGTCATGTTCCTCCACCCTAAACTTGCTCATCCATGTCTTTATGGATTTTGTTTTGTGCACTGGTCCAAATCATTTGGTGGAGGGGCGATTATGATTTGGGGGTTGTGTTTCAGGGGTTGGACTTGGCCCCTTAGTTACAGTGAAGGGAACTCTTAAGGAGTGAGCATACCAAGACATTTTAGACAATTTCATGCTCCCAGCTTTGTGGGAACAGTTTGGGGATGGCCCCTTCCTGTTCCAAGAGGACTGTGCACCGTTGCACAAAGCAAGGTCCATAAGGACATGGATGAGTGCGTTTTAGGGGAGTCATGACCTCAACCCGATAGAACGGCTTTGGGATGAATTGGAGCAGAGACTGCGAGCCAGGCATTCCCTTCCAACACCAGTGCCTGACCTCACAAATGCGCTCCCAGAAGAATGGTCAATCATTCCCATAGACACACTCCTAAACCTTGTGGGCAGCCTTCTCAGAAGAGTTGAAGCTGTTATAGCTGCAAAGGGTGGGTCACCTAAATATTGAACCCTACGGACTAAGACTGGAATGCCATAGAGTTCATGTGCACTGTAAAGGCCGGTGTCCCAATAATTTTGGTAATGTAGGATCAGTGGTGTTTCACTGCTAGAGATTTCTGCATGGAGAACTACAAATCCCAGGTTGACTCTCCTGTCCATGATTATATTCCTCTGTGGTGAGGGGTGTAATGGGTTTGTACTGTAAGTATTCCCTGGCCCCTGGGTACTTTCTCCTTTTACCCATATTTTTCTTATTTCCAGTGTGAGTTTTGACTGTTGCTGTCTACAGTATGCACAGCTACTGTTAGATGGGATCGCAAATGGAATGGGGTTCTTTTTGGTAAACTGGTCAGATCTTGAAAACTGGTTGACCTTACAGTGCAACCAAAGTGAAACTACCTTGTGGGGCCTCCGGGTACCTATGATAACCATTTCCATAAATCCTTGTGGAGCCCCTAATTCTAGGCCCCTTATCTTTCAACCAATTTCCCCCCTGTCAACCCCAATTCATAAGTAAGCCATGGCCCCTGGTAAGTAATACTGTTATGTTGCATGTTGTCAAAGAAACACTCTGGGTTGCAGAATTCAATTTGTGGTTTAAAGAATTGTGTAAATCTGATGGTTTTGGTTAAAGTAGAAGAGTAGTTCCAGTCTGTAAAAATTAATTCAAAGTCAGCAGCTACAAATGCTGTAGCTTCTGTGTTTTAATATAAGGACACTTACCTGTCCAGGGATCCTGCGATGTCGGCACCCCTAGCCAATTCCTCAATTGGCTTTGGGTGCAATCGCCGTCATCTGTAGTAAGGGAAACAGGAAGTAAAGCCTTGTGGCTTCATAGCCTGTTTCCTTCTGCGCATGCGCGAGTCACGCTGCGTTTTCTGAATGGTCCCGCCTTCTGTGTGTCCCAGAAGGCAGCAGGGTAAGGAGGAGGGTTTGGAAATTATGTAGATTGCCGTGCAGCGATCTTATCAAAGTGGAAGTAGGTACCTGTTAAAACCAGGTACCCGCTTTCCCCCATCCCCCTCCCCCCTAAAAAAAAGTGGCAATTGTGGCAGCGTTGGGTGCAAACAAGCAGAGCTTCCTCTTTTGGGTGGAGCTCTGCATTAATGGCGCTTTTCCACTGCATGGAACCGAACGGTTCGGCTCGCTTTTGTGCTTTTCCACTGCTGGTACCGCATGGTACGGTGTTGGAATGGTTCGGTACGGCGGTGCTTTTCCACTACATGGAACCGAACGGTACGGCTCGCTTAAACAGTACCACCTCAGTTGTGGTTCCAACAGGGCCGTACCGGTACCATATCCTTTGAATGCAGTTTTGACTGTTTGTCACTACTAGCCACTGATTGGGCAGAGAATCATTGTTATCCCACCCACTTTCTTTAGTACTACTTAGTGGAAAAGCAAACCATACCAAACCGTACCGAACCGTTCCAATGCAGTGGAAAACCAAACCGGCCCGAGTAGAGCCGAGCCGGTACTTGCAGTGGAAAAGTGCCATTAGTTAGTCATCGCAAGACTAGAGGGGCTTAAAAGTCCTGAGCCAGCAGAAGTAAACCCCCGTAGGGGGCAAATACAATCTTTTATAGGTAAACTTGAACATTTTCTGATGATTGTAGCATTTAGGGTAAACAATAAATGAGGTGATGCATGTACCAGTAGTTGGAACGGTTTGAATATATGATTCTAACATGTTTATCTTTATTTGATGTCTTAGCAGCCAAAGGCTGTTAGAAAATTTCAGGAAGCAGTGTTTGTCAGCCAAACCTTAACAGCCTATCAAACCTTGGAATCTGCTCTTCTTTGTTCTGGAATCAAAAGGGTAAGGCTATTGTAAATGGATGCATAACTGTGTCTATGTAATAATGTGTGGCCATTCCTGAATGAGCTCTTTAAGGTTTAGGCCTCATGCACACTACTGCTATTAAACTCACGTTTTTTTTTTTTTTTGTTTTTGTGCCATTTGAATTCCCCTAATGTTATCCTATGTGTCCAAGCACAATAGGACGTTTTTAGCAGTTTAGTAGCAGGGAAGTTTAGAGGTATTATTCTGAGCTCCCTAAAATCACGTTCAGGGGAGGGAATTTTGACCACAAAACACGCTGAACGCTGTCAAACGCACCCAAATGCGTGGCGCGTTTAGCACTTCCGCGTTTATTTTAATGGCCAGAATAATTTCAAATTCTGGCTAATGAAATAAACGCCAAACACTGCTAAACCGTTAAATTCATCTCTTCATTCCCGTTTTGCTTAGATTTGGGAATTGTGGGCAGCATCGTTGTGTTTCTGCCCACATTCTGAAACCCCTAGGTGTGAACAGAGCCTTAGCCCAACACTCTTTAACCACTTCAGCCCCGGAAGGATTTGCCCTCTTAATGTGACCAGGCCCTATTTTGCGATTCGGCACTGCGTTACTTTAACGGACAATTGCGTGGTCGTGCGACACTGTACCCAAGCAAATTTTACGTCCTTTTTTTCCCACAAATAGATCTTTCTTTTGGTGGTATTTGATCACCTGTGCAATTTTTATTTTTTGCGCCATAAACAAAGAGCGACAATTTGGGGGAAAAAAAACAATATTTTTCACATTCTGCTATATGACCTTCAAAAATTAAAAATTAACATTTTAGGCCAATTTGTTTTCTGGTACATATTTTTGGTTAAAAAAATCGCAAAAAGCTTATTTTGATTGGTTTGCGCAAAAGTTATTGCGTCTACTAACTACAGGAAAGATTTATGTCATTTATTTTTTTTTACTAGTAATGGCGGCGATCTGTGATTGTTTTTTTTTTTTTTTTGCCGGACTGCGACATTGCGGCGGACAGATCGGACCCCTAACTGACATTTTAGACACTTTTGGGGGGACCCCAAAATATGCACTGTTACTGTAATGCCATTTGCAGGGAAGGAGTTAATACTGCTGGTGATCAAAGGGGATAAATGTAAGCCTAGGGGAGTGATCCCAACTGTGGGGGGGTTGGCTTGTGAGATGACCATGGAGACATGCGATCCTATATAGCGGGATCACATAGTCTCTGTGATTATCCCAGGTAGAAGGACGGACTGCTCTGTTTACATCAGAAGACCGTCCTTCTCTGTGAGCGGGGAGAGAGTACCGGTGTCAGGCAGCAATTGGAACTGCCTGACACACGCACTGGCTTCCCGGCTGACGAGCGGGGGCGGGAGCATGCGGACGAGCGGGGGCGGGAGCATGTACGGCGGTTTGCCTGTGGGAGCCAGCCTGCTGCAGTACATTTGTGGCGGCTGGTCGGAAAGCGGGTAATGTGGGGCAGAATTGTAGGAAAAAAAGAAAAAAAGTTGATCACATAACCAGCACAGGTAGAGACACCCCGTGTAGAATCTTGCAAAGAGCATGCAACTATATTAGACTTGTATTTTTTTTCCAGAGGTTGATGGCGACTGGCTACAGCGGACCCAACTTGACAGAATCATACTGCTGGGCTCCGATCGCTGAAGGATCTGACACAATTGTCATCACTCCTGGTTACTCAAACCCCATGTATTATATTCCGCCTCTTCTGACTTACCTTAACTGTGCATCAGCGGTTTACAAAGTGCTGCCAGCAAAACATGGGGTAAGAATGTGTTTTTCTAGCTTTCGCAGTCTCCTCCTGCAGACATATACTGCAGATTTTGTAAGTTTGACCACTTACAAACAAATTAAGTGTCTAATTTTTATCATAAGTGTATTTTAAAGATGGATAGAGACAGAATATCAACCAAAAATCCAGAAAAAAAAACCAATAAAAATGTTATAAATTGAGTTTCAGTTCAGTGAGTAAGAAGTATTTGATTCCCAAGCAAAACATGGTTTCTGTAGTATTTGGAGAAAACCTTGTTGGCAAGCACAGAAGAAAGACGTTTCTTGTAGTTGTTTACCATTCTTGCACACATCTCAGGAGGAATTTTGGTCCACTCTTTCATCTACAGTGCCTTGCGAAAGTATTCGGCCCCCTTGAACTTTTCGACCTTTTGCCACATTTCAGACTTCAAATATAAAGATATAAAACTGTAATTTTTTTGTGAAGAATCAACAAGTGGGACACAATCATGAAGTGGAACAAAATTTATTGGATATTTCAAACTTTTTTAACAAATAAAAAACTGAAAAATTGGGCGTGCAAAATTATTCAGCCTCCTTAAGTTAATACTTTGTAGCGCCACCTTTTGCTGCGATTACAGCTGTAAGTCGCTTGGGGTATGTCTCTCTCAGTTTTGCACATCGAGAGACTGAAATTTTTGCCCATTCCTCCTTGCAAAACATCTCAAGCTCTGTGAGGTTGGATGGAGAGCGTTTAGCAGTTTTCAGTTCTTTCCACAGATTCTCGATTGGATTCAGGTCTGGACTTTGACTTGGCCATTCTAACACCTGGGTATGTTTATTTGTGAACCATTCCATTGTAGATTTTGCTTTGTTTTGGATCATTGTCTTGTTGGAAGACAAATCTCCGTCCCAGTCTCAGGTCTTTTGCAGACACCATCAGGTTTTCTTCCAGAATGTTCCTGTATTTGGCTCCATCCATCTTCCCATCAATTTTAACCATCTTCCCTTTCCCTGCTGAAGAAAAGCAGGCCCAAACCATGATGCTGCCACCACCATGTTTGACAGTGGGGATGGTGTGTTCAGGGTGATGAGCTGTGTTGCTTTTACACCAAACATAACATTTAGCATTGTTGCCAAAAAGTTTGATTTTGGTTTCATCTGACCAGAGCACCTTCTTCCACATGTTTGGTGTCTCCCAGGTGGCTTGTGGCAAAATTTAAACGACACGTTTTATGGATATCTTTAAGAAATGGCTTTCTTCTTGCCACTCTTCCATAAAGGCCAGATTTGTGCAGTATACGACTGATTGTTGTCCTATGGACAGAGTCTCCCACCTCAGCTGTAGATCTCTGCAGTTCATCCAGAGTGATCATGGGCCTCTTGGCTGCACCTCTGATCAGTCTTCTCCTTGTATGAGCTGAAAGTTTAGAGGGACGGCCAGGTCTTCGTAAATTTGCAGTGGTCTGATACTCCTTCCATTTCAATATTATCGCTTGCACAGTGCTCCTTGGGATGTTTAAAGCTTGGGAAATCTTTTAAATCTGGCTTTAAACTTCTCCACAACAGTATCTCGGACCTGCCTGGTGTGTTCCTTGTTCTTCATGATGCTCTCTGGGCTTTAAACGGACCTCTGAGACTATCACAGTGCAGGTGCATTTATACGGAGACTTGATTACACACAGGTGGATTCTATTTATCATCATAAGTCATTTAGGTCAACATTGGATCATTCAGAGATCCTCACTGAACTTCTGGAGAGAGTTTGCTGCACTGAAAGTAAAGGGGCTGAATAATTTTGCACGCCCAATTTTTCAGTTTTTTATTTGTTAAAGTTTGAAATATCCAATAAATTTCGTTCCACTTCATGATTGTGTCCCACTTGTTGATTCTTCACAAAAAATTAGTTTTATATCTTTATGTTTGAAGCCTGAAATGGGGCAAAAGGTCGAAAAGTTCAAGGGGGCCGACTACTTCGCAAGGCACTGTACATTTTCTCTATATCCTTAAGGTTACTTGGCAACTCAAATTTCCAGCTCCCTCCATAAAATTTCTATAGGATTAATGTCTGGAGACTGGCTAGGCCACTTCATGACCTTAATGTTCTTCTTCGTGAGCCACTCCTTTGTTGCCATGGTGGTATGTTTTGGGTCATTGTCATGCTGGAAGACCCAACTTCGACCCATCTTTAGTGTTCTACTAAGGGAAGAAGGTTCTCATGCAAGATTTTACTATACATGGCCCCATCCATTGGCTCCTCAATGCAGCAGTGTCGACCTGTACCTATAGCAGAGAAACAGCCCCAAATGTTTCCACCTCCGTGCTTGACTGTAGGGATGCTGTTCTGAGGGTCATAGTCAGCATTTTCTTCCTCCAAACACGGTAAGTCAATATCAAAGAGCTCAATTTTGGTCTCATCTGACCACAGCACTTTCTCCCAATTCTTCTCTGAATCATTTACATGTTAATTGGCAAACTTCAAGCAGGCCTTGTACTGTGCTTTCTTGAGGAGGGGGACCTTGCGGGTGCTGCATGATTTCAATCCATGGTGGTGTATTGTGTTACCAATGGTTTGTTTGGTGGCTATGGTTCCAACTGCCTTGAGATCATGCAGTTGTATAGTTCTGGGCTAATCCCTCTCTTTTCTCATGATCATCCTTACCACATGAGGCAAAATTTGGCATGAAGCTCCAGACCGAGGGTGATAGTTATTTAGTATTTCTTCCCTTAGCGAATAATCACTCCCAACAGTTGTCTCCTTCTCACCAAGTTACTTACTGATAGTCTTGAGGCCCATTCCAGCCTTGTGCAGGTCTACAATCTTGTCCCTGATGTCCTTTGACAGCTCTTTGGTCTTGCCCATGATGGTGGGTTTGAATGCAGAAAGAGATTCTGGGGACAGGTGTCTTTTATACACTTAAGAAGTTGTCGTTCGGAGCATCTTCTTTATTTGACTGGACTAATCTGTGTGCCACATGAGCACTTTTCTCCTATTGCTCTCCGCTTCTCCGATCGCTTTCCTTTTGCAATCTCTATGGGGTTGATTTGCTATAACTGGAGAGTGAGCACTCTGGTGCAGCTGTGCATGGTAGCCAATCCGATTTTAATTCCAGCTTGTTCAATTAAGCTTTGACAAAAAAACTGGAAGCTGATTTTGCCTTCAATTTTCGTAAATCAACCCCTATGTCTTGTTCCTCTTCCCACCTCTCTCTCCTCTTTGCATCACTCTCATTTTCCTATCTTTCGCTCTTAGGCCCCTTTCACACATACGGACCGTTCGTCCGTTTTTCATCCGTCCGTTGACGGTTGAAAAACAGACATCAATGCATTCCTATGGAAAAATGGATGTAAATGGATGAGCATTCATTTACATATGTTTTCATCTGCTTCCGTCAACATCCATTTTTTTTTGAACGGATGAAAGCCCTATTTCTCTTTCGTTCATTGACTGACACAGCTCCTGATCTTCCTAACCATTGGGTTATACTGCCCCCTACAGGAGAAGGACACTAGGCAGAAGAAAAGTCTGGCAATGCCCATGGGCAGTCCCAGGGGGTATTCCCACCTCTCTCTGCTATAGGTACTCAGTTTTTTTTCTGCCTAGTCAGGAGTAAGGACCTAGTTTCTTTCTGGGATCTCTGGTCCTGGCAAATTTTTTCACTTTTTGTTGTTTCTCCTGTTTTTTTCCTATGAGATCTACAATCAACTGCCGGACTGCGACGGGCTGAATAATCTAGATCCAGTGGACATCTCAGTCTGGCCAGCAAGCGTGCGCAGACCTCAGCTCTGCACTAGGTCCGGCACGGCATAGCTCCTCAGGATGGGGTCTAGCTTGTGAGTTAAACGCCTCGCGAGGTCGCATACGACTTGGTCTCGACCCGATTCGCAGCCTTCCTCCTGGCTGACAGCCTCCCCATTTCGATGGCGGGGGTTCCATCTGGAGCGGTGCCTGTCTTGTTCCTGGTATGGTGAGTAGCTGTCCCCCCCTCTCCCCCCTGGAGGGTTTTGGAGTGGACATGGGGCCCCCCATGGGATGGTTGGACCCCCGGGTTCCCCTCCTTTCGGCTAGGCACCCCCTTATCTGCCCCCCCCCCCCCATCCACTTATGCAGGGGCTGTGTGGGTGGCTGATGATTGGGGGGTTGAGGTGCGCTGCCGGCAATTGGCTGATCGGCTGTCCGTGGTGCTGTACGTAGTGGGTGAGGCCTAAAGATCCTGTCTGGGAGCCTTGTGGTGCCGCCACTTTGTTGTAGACCGGTGGCCATGTTTGTGTAGTCAGTCTGCAATTTTGTGGTAGTTTGCCATAGAAAACAGCGAAGGCCATGTCTGTGGAGCCTTCTGGGCGTGTCGTTTTCAGCTGTGGGAGCCCCTCCTCATCCCCTGGTACTGACTTCTGGATCTTTTCACTTCCTGATCACCGCTCGTGCAGTGCAGATTCTCCGGGTGGCTGTGTTGCCTGGTTTCTGTCTGGTGGGGATCTCCCTCTCCCTCTCTGCTGAGGATCGATTGGTGCCCTGTGACTGGCAACCGAGTGGTGCTGCCGGAGCGGTGGAGGTTGTCCCTTAGTGTTTTTACCCCTTTTTTGCGGGGTCCCGCTGGTGACTCATGGATTCTTTGGAGCACATTTCCCCACCTGACCCCTCTTTGAGGCTTCGGGTCCCGCTGGGTCCTCACCATCCATTGATGCACTGACGGCGGTCCTGGAATCCTTTGTGTCCTGGGTGGAGTTGGCTTTTGGGCGACAGGCTGGCAAAACTCGCCCCCCGACTTCTCCTGCCTCATCTGTCTCATCAGATCCTAAATCTGATTTGGCCTCTACGGACATGGGTCACCGTGCTGGGTCTGCAACCACGCCCGCTGAATCATCAGATAGTGAGGATAATTCCTCTGCTTCAGCAGCCGCTCACAAAATGGCGCTAGTGGTCACACTGATTGTATCTGTGCTTGAGACCCTAAAGATGGAGCTGCGACGGAGGTACTGGTTCCCTTTGGCACTCGCAAGCCATCAAGAGTGGCAAAGGTGTTGCCTTTCCCCTCCTCCTATTTTGACAGAATTGTCACTAAAGAGTGGGGACATCCAAAGCATCCCCTTGGGGGTCCCTAAGCGATTTGCTAGGCGATACCTCTGTGAGGAGTCTCTTAAGAATTGGACTGCTCCACCGGTGATGGACCCTCCGGTTTCCAGATTAAACAAGGCAACCATGATTCCGGTTGAAGAGTCCCCGGCCTTTAAGGACCCAGCTGACAGGATGACGGAGGCTGTGGCCCGCAATATGTACACCCTGGCTGGTTTTGGCACTGAGGCCGATATTCACTATTGCCCTGGTGTCGCTCTTTTGACTCGAATGCTGGTCTGTGGACCAGACTTCTAAAAAGGCCTTGACTGATCTTCCCTTTCAAGGGGATCGCCTGTTTGGTGCTACCCTGGGTGACATAATTAAAGGTCTTGCAGGGGGGAAGAGTACCTTTCTACCGCAGGCTACTAAGGGCATGGACCCTCATCGTAGACATGGGCCCTCCTTCTCGGCTCCTAAAAAGTTTTTTTTGTCCCTCAGGGTCGACTGACAAGGGATTAAAGCCCTTCGGAGCCTCCTCTGGAGGTTTCAAGCGAACTTGGTCTGGCAAGTCGAGTGGGCTTCTGCAGACCTGCGGACAAGGCCCCTTCAGCATAAAGGTGAGCCGTCACCCTTATCTGGAGCAGGGAGATGTCTTTGCTGCTTCCCGAACCCGTGGACTTCCCTGGTACAAAGACAAGTGGGTCCACGAGGTCATCCGGTCCAGCTACAAGATCAAGTTTTGTTCTCACCCTCCGGAAAGGTTCTTCCTTCAAACGTGCGACTGTCTCCGGTCTGCTTTCAGACTCTTTGGGGGCAGTGCAAGAACTTTTACTTCAAGGGGTGATTGTCCCGGTTCAGACCTCGGAACGTTTTCAGGGGTTTTTCTCAAACCGGTTTACAGTCCCCGGGAAGGAAGGCAAGGTGCGTCCAATTCTGGACCTCAAGGCGCTGAACTGCTTTGTGCGGTTGCAGAAGTTCAGAATGGAGTCCATTCGCATGGTGGTGGTTTCCTTGCATCAGGGGGATTTTCTTGCCCCCATCCACATCAAGGATGCTTACCTTCACATTTCAGTATGTGTCGGTCACCAGCTCCTCCTCCTTACTCCTGACTAGGCAGAAAGAAACTGAGTACCTATAGCCGAGAGAGGGAGAATACCCCCTGGGACTGCCCAAGGGTTTAGCCAGACTTTTTTCTGCCTAGTGTCCTGCTCCTGTAGGGGGCAGTATAAACCTAATGGTTAAGATCAGGAGCTGTGTCCGTCAATGAACATCAATGAAATGGATTTTACAGTAAGTTAAAAATCCCAATTTTTTTCATCCGTTAAAAAAACTGATCGAATGAACAACGGATGGCAAGAAAAAGTGACTCATGAAATGAAAATGTGTGAAAGGGGCCTTACTTTCTCCACTACCTATCGTTCTCTCTTGCCTCCTTACCTTCTTTTTTCTTTTCCCATTTCTGTCTCCGCTTCCTTTCTGTTTATTGCTTGCTCTGCCTGCTCTTCCCACCTCTATCTTGCATTTAATCCTCTACTTCCGCATGTTTTTAAAGTCTATGCTGGTCGCAATAAAATCAGCGAAAAATAGTGCAGGAACTTTTTTCCTAATTGCTGCGACATGAACATTGCCAACAGTAGGGTGTGACTTGTCATGCGATTTTGAATTGTCAAATCACATGACAAGTTGCACCTGTGTGAACGGGGGCTTCACACTGGATGCAATTTATTCAACAATCTATCTTTCAACTTGAGCATCAGGTGCAGAGAGAAACATAAATAATGGGATTTTAAACGTGCCTTCCAGTAAATACAATGTTCAGTTAAAAATAAAAAAAAACGCGTGCCTCCTGACCTTTTAAGGGGTTTTAGGGGGCGGGTCCTATGATCATGAGGATTATGACCGCCGTGATTAGCCACTGGTGACTGTGGCGGGAGTGCACGTTCTCGGCACAGCTTGTTTTGCAATATTGCACGCAAATAGATATCATTTTTGATGGCAGTTTTGGCTTTAAGGCATTTTTGTGCTTGTGTCTGTGGAAGCAGCATTCTTAGCCATGCCTTGGTGGCATTGTTCCATTTTAATGGTTATGATGTTGTCTTTCAGCCACATGCGATCGTGTTGTGCTCTTCATGGGACAAGTGTCACACGGTATACAATCTTCTTATGGATTACAGCAAAAATGTCCAGCTGGTGAACCCCATGCTGGTGCTGGTGGGGCAGTCGAAGGAAGAAATTGAAGGCCTCAACTTGCGGAAACCATGTGAGTTCGATTCACACCTACAAATCTTTCTGTGGTTGACTTGTCCTGGACTTTAGGTGGATGTAAAGCAGACTCATTAATATGCAGTTGAAATTAAGTTCAGCTTTAAAGAAATTTGTATGTGAGAAAGTTCTTTGTTGTATACCTCCCAGAACACACTAAAACCCTTCTAATTGGAGAGAGAACGATTTGCTGAATTTATTCACACTCTTAGTGAATTTATACTTTGGCCAATAATGTAATTATTTTATTTTTGTATGACAAGGTTGCTTGGTTATCACAACTCCACACTGCTTGTTGAGGTGTATGGAGCACCATGGACTACTTCTTCAGCGGCTCTGCCATCTGATCCTGGATGAAGTGGATGTGCTCTTTGCTAAAGCCAGGTCGCAGGTGAGCTGGGTCTGGTTAGTGTGGGTGCTTACTGTTTGGGTGGACCTGCTTGGTATAACTTAGTGGAACTAAACGTACCAATTTTATAGTTTTCCAGACCAGGTGCACCTCTATTGATTGTCACAGTTGCCAGTGGGTTTATGTCAACTCTCAACTGAAATTTCATGCTCCCAAATAGCCGGTGTCATAGCTGATCTGATGTGCAGCTTCACAGCGCTGGTAGATCTAAATAGAAGCAAAGAGTGCACTGTGTTTGGCTACAAAGGAATTCAAGGGTTTAGTTCTGCTTTAAAGCCCACCTCAACTTTTAGGTTAAATCTGCAAAATAATATTTGTGTGAATCCTTTTTTCCACCTGCTGTGGAGAAAAACTTGTTTCCTGCCAGTATGCCACAAAGAACCCTTGCTTTATATGAAAGCATGGGCTTTACTGTAGAGGTCTGACGCCCTCTGCTAAGTCAGAGCTAAAGCTCTCCAATAAACTCATGCTCCTTTCTTAATGGAGAACTCTATTTCTGTCTAGCAAAGAGGGGGGGAGGGGTTAACACCTCTACAGGGAGACCATTGCTTCCACCCAAACAATGGTCTACTCCGGGTATGGCTGCTTTCTAACTGTAAGACTTTGCAAACATTTTACTGAAGTGGGGTGTATTTAGCTTAGTTAACGTAATACTTAACGCACATTGTCCCTTCTATTTCTGTATTTGGATGATGGCGCTGTAATTATTTTAATAAAATTAAAACATCGAAGTACCTTTTTCCTTATTAATATAAAGCCTGTCTGCAGGGAAACGTAAGCAGGAGGAGCTTCTAGTCATCTGCTAGTCACGTTTAAAAAAAAAAAAAAAAACAGCCTTTTGAGTACGACGTAAAAATAAATATTATCAAACTGTAATACAAATATATATTTGAAATAAAATCTTTATTTTTTGACAATAACATGGTGTCGGCTAATTTCTGCTAGTCACAGGCTGTCACGCCCATCCAGCCTGTGTTTTAGAATAGCAGGGAGGTGAAGCCTCCATCAATCTACAGGTAATCTTGTGTTTGGCTGTTTAAGGGGCAGAGGAGGAGAGAGGGAGTGGGTTGACCTTTACCACTGTGTATATGCCCACATGCATAACACTATAGTCACATGGGCTGCTTAGATGCGATAGGGAGGAAATGCTCAGCCTAGAAACTCGCTGAAAACTGAGAATGTGCAGAGTTGCCACTACAGCTGCAAAATCCCTAGCTGAATTGGGGACATAGACAGAAGGGGGAGATTTTTTTGCAGAATACAGGAAGCAAATCTCCTAGTGATGGAGTATGTATGAACAGCATGTAATACACCATTTCTTTATAGTTTTTTATGATGTGGGTTTAGTGACCCTTTAAATTAAAGGTTCAGTTGGTCTTAAGATGCTTTTGGGGTGTTTATTTCTCATTCAGGTTATCTTCTCTGACAGCAGTGAGAATGAGCAAACCTTTTTCTCTGTCGCTCATTGACAGACGCAGTCCTCTTTGATTAATATCAGTAGGGTTATACTGCCCCCTACAGGAGTAGGACACTAGGCACGAAAAAACGTTCTGGCCACACCTTAGGGGCAGTCCCAGAGGGTATATCCTCTCTCTCCCTGCTACAGGATGTCAGTTTTTTTCTGCCTAGTCAGGAGTAAGGACCTAAGTTCCTTGCTGGGATCTCTGGTCCTGGCAAGCTTTTTTAGATAAATATTTTTTAGTTCGCTTTTTCTCTCCAGTTTTTGTTCCTGTGAGATCTTCAAGCAATTATGCTGGAGCTGGGCGACAGGCTGGATGTTGAGATCCAGTGGTCACCCCAGCCGGCCTACGAGCGCGTGCAGGCCCTAACTCCGCGCTGGGTCGGCCGCGACAGTCCCACTGGACGGGGACTGGCCCCGCGAGTTAAACGTCTCGCCAGGTCGCCTACGACCATTCGGAAACTGAGTCGCGGCTTCCATATTGGTCGACACCCCCCCCTACCTCGGTGGAGAGGGGTTCTGTTAGGAGTGGGTGCCCGCCTGTTCCGGTATGGTCAGTAGAATGTTCCCCCTCTCCCCCTGTCGGGTTTTGGGAGTAGACGCGGGCCCCTCCGTGGGATGGTCGGACCCTCATGATCCCGGGTTCCCCTCTATCCTGTGACACACTTCATATATCTCCCCCTTGCTAGTGTGAGTTGGTGAGTAAGGTATACCACTCCAGGAGGCTTGGTTTGGGAGCTGACAATATATATGAGTCTGTCGCTGCAAGGAAAGCCTATATTGTAAAAGGACTAAGGAATCCATGACTGATGTCGATCAAGGATGGAGACAGGGCGCCGCTGGCGTTACTGTTGAAACAGTCGTGCAGAGGGGTGATACTATCGGGCACCTACCTATCGCACGGGAGTCCTCTATTAGCGATGCAGCCGCACGGCTTCCGTGGGCCGCGCGGAGCCGCCATTTTGGCGTAGCCCAATGTCTCCTGTATGGCGGCGGCCATCTTGGATACACCCAGCTGCCTCGAGGAGCAGCGGTGGGAGTGCCGGAAGACGTGTAAAGGGGCGGAGCCACCTTCTTTACCCGGGTAAATCGATCCATAAGACTTCCTGTTCTGTAAGGACAGCGCTGAGAGCAGTTCGGTAGAAGCTTCTATGCATCAGGTGGTGAGCCCTTGGGGTCTCTCTCTCTCTGTGGGGGTCCGAAGCAGGTTGCGCTGGGGGATTACAAAAAAAAAAAAAAAAAATTTTCTTTTGCAATCCTTGTTTGCTGGCAGGTGTTCCTGGATTTGTCATGGACCCTGCCACACATGTATCCCCACCTGATCCCCTCGAGGTGGCCGCAGGACCCTCCAGTTCTCCACTTACTATTGATGCATTGTCAGCGGTTTTGGAGTCGTTTGTATCCCGGGTGGAGGTGGCCTGTCAGGGACGGGGGGCGAAAAAGCGTCCCCCGTCTACCCCTATTTCGTCTGACACTTCAGATACAGATTCTGAGCCTGTCGCGGCGACTGCAGGTCCCTCTTCGGGGCTAGTGTCTCATATCCCATCTACTCAGATAGCGAGGAAGACAGTTCTGCCTCCGCTATAGCGCAAGATGAAGCGCTGGTAGATGCACTGATTGTGTCTGTGCGGGAAACTTTAAGACTTGAGGTTACGCCTACGGAGGCAGTTGATACTGAAATTGCTTTTGGTACTCGCAAGCCTACCAAGATGGCAAAGGTGTTCCCTTTGCCCAAATGTTTTCAAGATATAATTAAGGAAGAATGGGTCCGTCCAAAACGAACCCCTGGTATTTCCAAACGGATTGCTAGACGCTATCCGTTTGAAGAATCCCTCCTTAATAAATGGGCGGTATCACCGTCGGTGGATTTGCCGATTTCCAGGCTAAACAAAGCTACTGTTATCCCGTTGGAGGACGCTCCGTCTTTTCGGGATCTGGTGGACCATAAGGCGGAATCTATATCCCGCTCTATATTTTCCCTGATAGGGTCAGCCTTTAGGCCAGTGTTCACCATTGCTCTGGTTGCACAAACATTGACAGAGTGGACCAAGTTGTTACACCGAGATCTGGAGGGGAGAAGTCTCCCCCCGGCAGTATCGGACTTGCTGGAGCAGATGGTACAAGCGCTACAGTTTGTCTGTGACGCCGCCCTGGACGCCGCTCCATTAATGGGGCGCGTATCGATCTCGGCGGTGGTCCTTAGGCGTATGCTATGGTTAAAATGCTGGTCGGCGGATCAAGCTTCCAAAAAAGCTTTGGCTAATCTCCCCTTTCAAGGGGATCGCCTGTTTAGTGCCGCCTTGGATGAGATCATCAAGGGTATCCCTGGTGGCAAGAGCACCTTTTTACCACAGACTACTAAGGGGAAAGGACCTCGTCGCAGACGGGGACCTTCCTTTTCTGCTCATAAGAAATTTTTTCGCTCCTCTGGGGCGGGCGATAAGGCGAAGTCCTCCAAAGCCCCCCCAGGGGGGGTTCAAAGGGCGCTGGTCGGGTAAACAAAGGTCCGGCTCTGCCAGACCTGAAGATAAGACCACTACAGCCTGAAGGTGCGCCCCCACCCATATGTGGGGTGGGGGGACGTCTTCACCGGTTTCCGGACCCATGGCTCTCCAGGATTCCAGACAAATGGGTTCAAGAGGTCATACGGTCGGGATACAAGATCGAGTTTCGATCACTTCCACCAGTGCGCTTCTTCCCTTCCAATATCCGATTATCCCCGGATCGCTTAGAAGCTTTGCGAGGGGCAGTGACGGATTTGATGCAACAAGGAGTGGTGGTCCACGTTCCTTGGACAGAACGTTTTCAGGGGTTCTATTCGAACCTATTCACAATACCCAGAACAGAGGGCAAGGTGCGTCCAATTCTGGACTTGAGAGCACTCAATCATTTTGTCCGGGTGCAAAAATTCAAGATGGAGTCCATTTGCACAGTAGTGGCCTCCCTGCATCAGGGGGATTTTCTGGCGTCCATAGACATCAAGGATGCCTATCTTCACATTCCCATTTACGCAGGACATCAGCGTTTCCTTCGCTTTTCCGTGGGAGAGAACCATTATCAGTTTGCGGCGTTACCCTTTGGTCTCGCCTCTGCTCCCCGGGTCTTCACAAAGGTTTTGGCCCCAGTTTTGGCGCTGTTGCGACAGCGGGGCATTTCGGTTCTAGGCTACCTAGACGACCTTCTTCTTCGTGCGGAGTCTCCGCAGGCTCTGTTGCTAAACTTGGAGATCACTATGATCTCTTTGGAAGAGTTCGGGTGGCTAGTGAACCGGCAGAAATCATCCCTGGTCCCCACCAGGAGACTGAACTATCTGGGCCTAACTTTGGATACATCCTTGGCAAAAGTGTTTCTCCCGGCGGAGAAACTCCGGAAGATTCAGTCGACGACTCAGTTATTATTGACCGTCAACTGGCCTTCCCTGCGGACTTGCATGAGGGTTCTGGGACTGATGGTGGCCTCCTTCGAGGCAGTACCGTTTGCCCAGTCTCCTACCCGGATTCTTCAAAAGGAGATTCTTCTCAAATGGAACCGGAATCCCGATTCCCTGGACAATCGGATCCGGCTGAGCGAACGGACCAGGGAATCTCTGGTTTGGTGGCTTCGGTCACCAATGCTCAGTCAGGGCAAGTCATTTCTTCCAATCTATTGGAGGATTGTCACCACGGATGCCAGTCTATCCGGGTGGGGTTCTCGGCAGACGATCTGCCGAGGGGCTCTGGTCCCTGGAAGAATCCAGGTTACCGATAAATGTATTGGAACTGAGAGCCATCAGACTTTGTCTGATTCACTGGACCGAGCAGCTCCTGGGCAGCCCGGTGCGGATTCAGTCGACAATGCCACGGCAGTGGCTTACGTCAATCACCAGGGGGGCACCAAGAGTGTCCTGGCGGCCGTAGAAGTGGCCGGCATCCTTCGTTGGGTGGAACGATTTTTTTCCAGCTCTCTCCGCGGTATTCATTCCGGGGGTGGAAAATTGGCAGGCAGATTTTCTCAGCCGTCAGATTCTGGATCAAGGGGAATGGTCTCTTCATCCAGAGGTATTTCACCAGGTGTGCCTTCGTTGGGGCACCCCGGATGTGGATCTGTTGGCATCGCGGTTCAACAAGAAGGTGCGGAGGTTTGTAGCCCGCTCCCGAGATCCTCTAGCGGACGCCGCAGACGCGCTGGTCACCCCGTGGGGGCAGTATCAGCTACTGTATGCCTTCCCTCCTCTCAAGTTGCTGCCGAAACTTCTTCGCAGGATAGAGGTGGAGGGAATTCGTTATCCTGGTAGCTCCGGACTGGCCCCGTCGGGCCTGGTACGCCGACTTGGTCAGGCTGGTCGCGGACGTTACTTGGCGACTTCCTCTCAATGAGGATCTGCTGTCTCAGGGATCGATCTTCCATCCTGCTTTACAATCGCTGGCTTTAATGGCCTGGCTATTGAGACCCAGGTGCTGAAGGACAAGGGGTTGTCGGCTTCAGTTATCCCTACTCTAAAGCAAGGAAAGCGACTTCCAGAAAAGTCTATCATCGCACATGGAAGTCTTATATCGCGTGGTGTGAATCCTTTGGGTTTCCTCCACGTTCTTACTCGGTGGCCCGAATATTGGCTTTTCTGCAACAAGGGGTTGAGCAGAAACTGGCCTTGAGCACTATCAAGGGTCAGGTTTCAGCGTTAGCAATCTTCTTTCAGAAGCCTCTGGCTACTCATTCCTTGGTGCGGAATTTCATCCAGGGGGTGCGGCACCTGGCTCCGCCGGTGCGCGCGCCCTTGCCGCCCTGGGATCTTAATTTGGTGTTGTCGGTTCTTCAGAAACCTCCCTTTGAAAATATTAGGGAGATTCCCTTGCTTACTTTATCCCAGAAGGTGGCCTTTTTGGTGGCTATCACTTCTGCACGCAGGGTGTCAGAACTGGCCGCATTGTCCTGTCGTTCCCCATATCTGGTGGTTCATAGGGATAAGGTGGTTCTTCGTCTGAATCCATCTTTCCTTCCTAAGGTGGTTTCAGATTTTCATCTAAATGAGGATATTGTGCTACCTTCCCTGTGTCCTAAGCCCAGTCATCCTCGGGAGTTTGCGTTACACTCCTTGGATGTGGTTCGGGCGATCAGGGTGTACTTGACTACTACGGAATCTTTCCGTAAGACGGATTCACTTTTTGTGATCACGGATGGCCCTAGAAAGGGGTTGCCTGCTTATGCGGCGACTATCTCCAAATGGATCAGACAGACGGTGGTACAGGCTTATTCTATTAAGGGTCGGGTTCCTCCGTTCCCTGTTAAGGCGCACTCCACTCGGGCGCTTAGTGCTTCCTGGGCCTTCCGCCATCCGGCGTCGGTGCTTCAGGTTTGCAAGGCGGCTACCTGGTCGTCGGTTCATACCTTTACAAATTTTTATAAAGTTGATGTGCTGGCATCGGCGGATGCCTCTTTTGGCCGCAAGGTTCTGCAGGCCGCTGTTTGAGGAGACCGGTGGTCTACCTCAAGGGTTTTTTTCTGTTGGGTTTTCAGTTGAGTCTCATCCTTTGTCCGATTAGCCTTTAAGACTTCTGGTTGGCACCGGTTGGGCCTTCTGGATTGGATTTTGATTTCCGTTATCCCACCCCTCATTTGTGGCACTGCTTTGGGACGTCCCTACTGATATTAATCAAAGAGAACTGCGTCTGTCAATGAGCGACAGAGAAAATTGGATTTTTGACTTACCGTAAAATCCTTTTCTCTTAAGCTCATTGACAGACGCAGTACCCGCCCCTCTATTTTTGAGTTGGGTTGGGTTAAATTCTCTGACTCTGCTTTGTGACATAACTGACATCCTGTAGCAGGGAGAGAGAGGATATACCCTCTGGGACTGCCCCTAAGGTGTGGCCAGAACGTTTTTTCCTGCCTAGTGTCCTACTCCTGTAGGGGGCAGTATAACCCTACTGATATTAATCAAAGAGGACTGCGTCTGTCAATGAGCTTAAGAGAAAAGGATTTTACGGTAAGTCAAAAATCCAATTTTAACCTTCCAGAACGTGTGGCATATTATTACGTTTTTCCCTACCACACATTCTTTAAGGCATTTTGTTCTTTGCTCCTGGTATCCGGTCACATATACTTGTTTTTCTAAAATAATGCTTTGATGGAGAGAACTAGTTCCCACTCTATAGGTAAGCTAGAACATTGTGTACTTTTATCAATAGGGATTGAGCAGAGCCACATTCTGTAGACAAAGATTTGGAGGTGGCTGCAAAGCCAAGAACAAAGCAACCACCTGTGATATTTCGATTCACCAGGCTTTATCAAATAGTTTATTTTCATGGTATGTGGACCCAATAGCAAGCAGGTAACAGAATAGTAAAGGTCCCTCGCTTTGCAGTCCTTGCATTCTTCCTTATAAGTAGAAAGCCATGGTGTTTTTTTTATATGTGGTTTGAAAGAGAACAGAGTACTTGCTGTGTCTTTGAACATTCCCATCCATTCAGATCATGGTATAGCTGGTAGGTAGTCGCAGTTACTTGAACATCTTTTGTAATGTTAGACATTTGTAGCTTATTCAAGAACTGATGAAATGGCTTGGATTACTTGGATCAGGACTGCAGAAGAATTACAGTTGGGTTGGACTAAATACTATTAGTTACAACAACATTGTACGGTGTGTGGGTTACTCTTCTATTCTTACGGAACATCATTTTCTATGCTTTAATTGTGCTTAGTAGTGTGTACAAAAGAAGACTGCTGTCTAGATTCATCTGCAGAATGTGTTTTAACCGCTTGCCGCCCGCACTATAGACGAAAGACGCCTACAGCGCCGGTTTCCAATGCTGGGAGGGAGGGCGTCCATGGACATCTTCTTGTGAACATGCTGCCTGTGCGCCATACTGTGGCGGGCGAGTGGCACGCTCTGTGATCGCTGAGTCCTTTGGACTCAGATGATCACAGGGCGGGGTGAAGGGCCAATCACAGTGGCTCTTTACAACCTGATCAGCTGTCAGCCAATGACAGCTGATCACAGGATGTAAAAACAAGCCGGTTATCGGCTTTGCTCTCCTAATGCTCACAATGTGAGGAGAGAAGAAGAGACCCGATAACCTGCTTGTGTTAGGGACATGTGCACTGATTATCAGTGCAGTCCAATCAGTGCCCACCAGGGTCACCTATTAGTGCCCATGATAATCGGTGCCACCTCAGTATCCACCAGTGCCAGCTCATCAGTGCAGCCTATCAGTGCACGTTAGAAAAGGAGAAAAATTACCTGTGTGCAAAATTTTATAACAAAGTATGAAAATTTTTGTTCTCTTTCGTTCATTGGCGGACACCGCTCCTGATCTTAACCATTGGGTTATACTGCCCCCTAGGAGTAGGACACTAGGCAGAAAAAAAGTCTGGCTATGCCTATAAGCAGTCCCAGGAGGGTATACTCCCTTTCTCTGCTGTAGGTACTCAGTTTTTTTCTGCCTAGTCAGGAGTAAGGATCTAGTTCCTTGCTAGGATCTCAGGTCCTGGCAATTTTTTCTTTTTAGATACATTATTTTTCCTGTTGTTGTTTTTTTTTTTTTTTTTTTCCTGTGAGATCTACAATCATCTGCCGGGCTGGCCGATGGGCTGAATAATCTAGATCCAGTGGTCACCCCAGTCTGACCAGTGAGCGCGTGCAGACCTGTTGTGAGTTTTGTTACAAGCAGTGTAGGTCGGCCGTGACTTAGCCCCACCGAACGGGGGCTAGCCTGCGAGTTACATGCCTCGCGAGGTCCCATACAATTGGGTCTCGGCCCGAGTCGCAGCGTTCCTTCTGACCGACAGCCAGGAGGCTCGGTCTGGAGCGATGCCGGCCTGGTTTCTGGTATGGTAAGTGACTGTCCCCCCTCTCCCCCTGGAGGATTTTGGGGTAGATGTGTGCCCCTCAATGGGCCGGTTGGACCCCTGAGTTCCCCTCCTTCCCATTAGGCACCCCCCATTTGTCTGGTGGTCCCTGTGGGCCTTATCACCCCCCTCCTTTACTGACTCTGGGGCTGTGGGGTGACCTGGTCCACCACCTGAGGTGAGGGTAGGGTGCTGTGCCGGCAATGGGTGTGCCGCCGGCGATCGGCTGTGGGGGCTGTACCTGGGTGGGACTCCTGCCAGGGGCCCCCCCATCCTGAGGCCTAGGGATCCCTCTTTGGTCCATGGGAGCTTCGTGGTGCCACTATTTTGCTGTAGCCTGTGTGCTCAATGCACGGTGGCTATGTTTGTGTAGTACAGTGGCCATTTTGCAGTGGTTTGCCATTGAAAATTGCGGCCGCCATGACAGTGGAGCCCTGTGGGCGGCGATTTTGGCGGTGGGAGCCCCTCCTCATCCCCTGGTGCTGACTATTGGATCTTTTGACTTCCTGATCGCCGCACGTGGAGTGCAGATTATCCTGGTGGCTGCAGGTGCCTGTTTCTGCTGGGTGGTGAGTCTGGTGTGGTCCTCTCCCTCTCTGCTGTGGATCGATTAGATGTTCTGTTACCGAGTGGTGCTGCCAAGTGGTGATGTCCCTTAGCAGTGTTTTTACACCTTTTTTTTGTTGTAGGGTCCCCCTATTGACTCATGGAGTCTTTTGGAGCACATTTCCCTACCTGAGGCTGCGGGGCCCCTGGGTCCCAACCATCCATCGATGCACTGACGGTGGTCCTGGAGTCCTTTTGTGTCCTTGGTGTAGATGGTTTTTGGGTGAAGGGCTAGCCCGCCCCACCCCCCCCCCCCCGCCTCATCTGTCTCCTCAGATCCTGAATCGGATATGGCCGCTGAGGACATGGGTCATTCTGCTGGGTCTGCGACCACACGTCCTGAGTGCTCAAATAGTGAGGACGATTCCTCCGCTTCTGCAACCGCGCATGAAAAGGCACTGGTGGATGCACTGATTTGTATCTGTGTGTGAGAACTTAAAAATGGAGGACACAGCTGAAGCTGTGTCGGTTCCCTTTGACACTCACAAGCCACCCAGAGCGGCAAAGGTGTTTCCTTTCCCTGGCTATTTTGACAGAATTGTCGCTAAAGAGTGGGAACGGCCAAAATGTCCCCTTGTGGACCCTAAGCGATTTTCTATGCGGTACCCCAATGAGGAGTCACTTATTAAAAAGTGTACTGTTCCATCAATGGTGGACCCTTCGTTCTCCAGATTGAACAAAGCAACCATGATTCTGGTGTACGAGTCCCCGGCCTTGAAGGACCCAACTGACAGGAAGGCGGAGCTTGTGGCCTGCAATATGTTAACTGTGGCTGGTTCGGCACTGAGGCTGCTATTTACCATTGCACTGGTGTCGCAAACTCTGACTGAGTGGGCTAAGCTTTTACGCCGTGACCTGGAGGGGGAGCAGCTCCCCCCTGCCTTTTCTGAACTGGCGGACCAGTTGGTTCAGGGGCTGCAGTTTATCTGTGATGCCTCTTTCGATGCGACTCCCTTAGTCCTAATCATGGTGTGGGGATGTTTTTCAGCATACGGTAATGGCAAACTTCATGTCATTGAAGGAAGGATGAATGGAAAAATGCACCAAGACATTCTCAATAAAAATCTGCTGCCATCTACCACGATGATGAAGATGAAACGAAGGTGGACATTTCAGCAAGACAATGATCCCAAACACAAAGCCAAGGAAATTCTCAAAGAGAGATAACAAAGCTACTACAATGGCCCAGCCAATCACTTGACTTGAATCCAATTGAAAATCTATGGAAAGAACTAACAATAAGCATTCATAGAAGAGGCCCACGCTACCTTCAAGATTTGAAGACTGTGTGAAAGAATGGGCCAAAATCACACCTGAGGAACGCATGTTTCTCTAGCGCTCATTGACAGACGTAGTCCTCGGTGATACACCACCTTCGGGTTATGTTGCCTCCACAGGAGCAGGACTAGACAGGAAATTAAAAAGCTCTGGCCACACCCCAGGGGCAGTCCCAGAGGGTATATCCTCTCTCTCTCTGCCTCAGCAAATCAGTTATTTTCTGTCTAGTTAGGAGTAAGGACCTAGATACCTTGCTGGGATCTTAGGTCCTGGCAACAATTTTTTCTTAAAGGATTTTTTAGACAGCTTTTTTCTCCAGTGTTCCTGTGAGATCTTCAAGCAAGAAAGCTGAACTGGGCGACGGGCTGGATGTTGAGATCCGGTGGTCACCCCAGTTCAGCCTACGAGCGCGTGCAGGCCATAGCTCCGCGCTGGGTCGGCCGCGACAAAGTCCCATTAAAGGACTGTCCACGCGAGTTTAACGTCTCGCTGAAACGCCAAAGACCATGAGTCACGGCGTCCGTATCGGTCGACAGCCCTCCCGCCCCGGTGGAGAGGGGTACTGTCAGGAGTTGGTGCCCGCCTGGTTCCGGTATGGTGAGTAGTATGTTCCCCCTTTCCCCCTGACGGGTTTTGTGGTGAACGCGGGCCCCTCTCTGTATGGTAAGATAGAGTCCCTTTCTATCCTACAACATGACACAGATCCTCCTACTTTGAGTGTGATTTTATGTGTGCAAAAAGCCAGGAGGCTTGGTTTGGGAGCTAACAATCTAATTGTATACATGTTTTAAAGATGTAATCTGTGGCATTCTGGGAATCTTATGGGTTAAGAATAAGCTACCTACCAGTCAGAAGCCACGGACATGTAGACTGCCTTCCTAATCAGATCTCCAGCTATTAGCAGGCCTCCCGAACGGCCATGCGGTCCGCCAGGGCCGCTACCGCCAACCACGCCATATCCCCATGCAGTGAGAGTGTTGTGTGCCCTGCAGCACACCGCTATTCAGTACGGGCCGCCGCCATTTTTTTTGCTGGATCGCACGAGCCGCCATTTTGGCGTAGCCTCGTGTCTCCAGCATGGGGGCGGCCATGTTTGAGGTGATCCAAACACCTCGTGGAGCTTGGGGGAGGCGCCGGAAGGCGTACAGAGGGGCGGAGCCGCCTCCTTTCTTCCTGGGCAGCCTACCCAAAAGACTTCCTGTTTGTTAAGACAGCGCTGTAACCTGTTGCAGTTAAACTCTGAGCATCAAGTGGTGAGCCTGGGGGTCTATCTCTCTCTCTCTCTCTCTTGATCGATAGGGATCCCTAGCAGGTAACACTAAGGGGCTTTTGTGGCGCTGGGGGTCGAAAAAAAAAAAAAAAAGAAAAGTTTTATTTTTGAATTATATTATCCAGGAAGTAACTGGAGTTATCATGGACCCTGCCACACATATTCCCCCACCTGTTTCCCTCGAGGGGGCCACGGGACCCGCCGGTGCACAGAGTATAGAGTCATTTACAGCAATTTTGGAGTCTATGGTGGCTCGGGTGGAGGCGGCCTGTCAGGGACGGGGGTCAAGGAAGCGACCCCCGCCTACCCCTATACCATCTGACACCTCTGACTCAGATTCAGAGGTGGTCACGGCAGTTGCAGGTTCCTCTGCAAGGGCTGTTATCCCAGGTAAAGCCCCCTCAGACAGTGAGGAGGACGCTTCTTCTCCTGCTATTATTCAGGAAGAAGCATTGGTGGACGCACTAGTTGTGGCAGTGCAGGAAACCTTAAAACTTGAGGCTTTACCGGCAGAGGCAACTGAAACAGAGATTCCTTTTGGTACTAATAAGCCCATCAAGACGATGAAGGCTTTTCCTGTACCTAAATGTTTCGGTAATCAGATTAAAGGAGAATGGGAGCATTCTAAACGTACCTTTACTATTTCCAAGCGTATTGCTAGACGCTATCCGTTTGAGGAATCCATCATTAAGAAATGGACGGTACCACCAGTCGTGGATCCGCCTATTTCCAGGCTGAATAAAGCCACGGTTATTCCAGTGGAGGACACTTCGTCCTTTAAGGATCCGGTGGATCGAAAGATGGAAGCAGAGTCCCGCACCATCTTCTCTCTGATAGGGTCAGCTTTTAGACCAGTAATTGTTATTGGTCTAGTTTCCCAGACACTTACGGAATGGGCAAAAATGGTACGCCAAGATCTTAGGGGAAAAGATATTCCCCAGGAGACATCTGATTTGATGGAACAGATTATACAAGGGCTACAGTTTATCTGTGACGCAGCCTTGGACACTACTCCCTTATTAGGGCATGCATCTAAGACAGCGGTGATCCTCAGACGTGTGCTGTGGTTAAAATGCTGGTCAGCTGACCTAGGTTCCAAGAAGACCTTGACAAATCTCCCCTTTCAGGGGAATCGTCTATTTGGGGCCAACCTAGATGAAATCATTAAGGATGCCACTGGGGGCAAGAGCACTTTTTTGCCACAGGCTGCTAAAGCTAAGGGACCTCGCAACAAGCGAGGACCTTTCTTTACCGCCCATAAAGGGCGCCCGGCTGGTACTAGCGGGAAAGGCAAGACTCCTCCAGGAGGGTTCAAGAAGGGCTGGTCGGACAAGCAAAGGACCAACCCAGCCAAACCCGAAGCAAAGGAGTACACAGCCTGAAGGTGCGCCCCCACCCGGTTTCAGGGTGGGGGGACGTTTTCACCGGTATTCAGGACATTAGATCGAGCATCAACCACTACTACCGGTGCGATTCTTCCCTTCCAACATTTAAGTACTACAGGAAGCGGTAATTACCGTTCCCTGAATAGATCTTTTCCTTTACCTTTTCCTAAGATTAGTCCCGATACCTCACAGGAATCGGATCTGGTTGACCAGATAGGCCAAGTAGCCTCTAGTCGGGTGACTTCGGTCCCTGAGGTTCAACCAGAAAAGATCACCTTTCCTGATAACTATCAGGTATCTGATAAATGTGTGGGAACAGAAAACGACCAGACTTTCTCGGATGGTCGGGGCCAGATACCTCTAGGGACGCCTGGTTCAGATCCAATCAGCGCCAGTGGTCCTAGAAATTCTAGGCTGGCCTCCTCAAGCCGGCCTGGCCGACTTGGACATGTTAGTCGTAGACGTTCCGTGGGAACTTCGTCTCAGGGAGTGTCTGTGGTCTCAAGGACCAATTTACCATCATGCTTTACAGTCGCTGGGTTTAATGGCCTGGCCATTGAGACCCAAGTACTGAAGGACAGGGGTTTGTCAGCTTCAGTCATTCCTACCCTTATTAAAGCAAGGAAAGCGACTTCCAGCAAAGTCTATTATCACACATGGAAAACTTATATTGCGTGGTGCGAATCTTTAGGATTTCCTCCACGTACCTATTCGGTGTCTCGAATATTGGCCTTTTTGCAACAAGGGGTTGAGCAGAAGCTAGCCTTGAGCACCATCAAGGGTCAAGTTTCAGCATTAGCAATCTTCTTTCAGAAGCCTTTAGCTACCAAATCCTTGGTGCGGAATTTCATCCAGGGGGTGCGGCACCTGGCTCCTCCAGTCCGCGCGCCCTTACCGCCTTGGGATCTTAATTTGGTTTTGTCGGTTCTACAGAAACCTCCTTTTGAAAACATCAGGGAGATTCCCTTGCTTACTTTATCCCAGAAAGTGGCCTTCTTGGTGGCTATTACTTCTGCTCGCAGGGTGTCAGAACTGGCTGCATTATCATGCCAGTCCCCATACCTAGTGATTCATAGGGATAAGGCAGTACTTCATCCTAAGCCATCTTTTCTTCCCAAGGTGGTTTCAGATTTTCATCTGAATGAAGATATTGTACTACCTTCCTTGTGTCCTCAGCCCAAGCATCATCGGGAACATGCGTTGCATTCCTTAGATGTGGTTCGGGCAATCAGGGTATACCTGAAAGCTACGGAATCATTCCGTAAGACGGATTCACTTTTTGTGATCACGGATGGCCCCAGAAAGGGTTTGCCTGCATCTGCCGCGACCATTGCCAAATGGATTAGACAAACGGTGGTACAGGCTTATTCTATTAAGGGTCAGAGTCCTCCGTTCCCTGTTAGGGCGCACTCCACTCGAGCGCTCAGTACTTCCTGGGCCTTTCGCCATCAGGCGTCAGTGGTCCAGGTATGTAAGGCGGCCACCTGGTCGTCGGTACATACCTTTACAAAATTCTATAAAATTGATGTGACGGCATCGGCGGATGCCTCATTTGGCCGCAAGGTTTTGCAGGCCGCAATTTGAGGAGACCGGTGGTCTACCTCGAGGGTTTTTTTCTGTTTAAAAAAAAAAAATTTTTCTCTTTTTTTGTTGAGTCTCATCATTAAGGATGAGCATTGTAAACTTCTAGTTGGCACCGGTTGGGCCTTCTAGATTGGGATTTGATTTCCATTTTCCCACCCCTCAGTTGTGATACTGCTCTGGGACGTCCCGAAGGTGGTGTATCACCGAGGACTACGTCTGTCAATGAGCGCTAGAGAAAAATGGATTTTTGTAAAATCTTACCGTAAAATCCTTTTCTCTTAGCTCATTGACAGACGTAGTCCCCGCCCCTCTGTTTTTTTGAGTTGGGTTAAAATCTCTAAAGACTGCTTTTTCACATAACTGATTTGCTGAGGCAGAGAGAGAGAGGATATACCCTCTGGGACTGCCCCTGGGGTGTGGCCAGAGCTTTTTAATTTCCTGTCTAGTCCTGCTCCTGTGGAGGCAACATAACCCGAAGGTGGTGTATCACCGAGGACTACGTCTGTCAATGAGCTAAGAGAAAAGGATTTTACGGTAAGATTTTACAAAAATCCATTTTTCTCTATACAGGAGGGGTCTTGTCATTACCAAGAAAGGATTTTGTATGAAGTAATACATTTCAGTTAGCCTGTTCGATACTTTTTCCCTGTGTCATTTTATTTTATTACACATAACTTCATTTCTGAACTTATTTGGGGTTTCTTTGTTTGTAGGAATTGCATGGTGTGTTACCGACAGTTGGGGAAAATGTAATGTTGACAGCACCTTTTTATAAATCTATTTACCTAGAAATACGATTTGATTATATAAATCTGTGTGTAGAGTAGAATATGTAAGAATAAAAGGGGGGTAAGAGAGAGAGAAAGTAGAGGAGTTGGAGAAGGAAAATTGAAGAAGAAAAAGTGGAAGAGAAAAATGGAAAAAAAGCATGGGGGAGAAGGGGAGATTGCTGCCTTTGTCCCTGGGCGACAAAGGATAATTATTCATAATACATTTGTAGGGATTCTTCGCTGGATGTGGTATGATCCTATCCATGAGGACCAGATTTTTAGAAATGTTTTATGTGTATCAAGAATAATGGATGACAATTTCTTATTCATGCTACCATTTGGTCTGCTTTTGACTTATGGGACCGCCTAATGTTGGGGATTTTCTTTGGTTTCATTCCTTGGTAGCGCTTAGGCCTTTTGTACACACGGCATACTAAAGCGTACTCCCGTGGAGGGCCGTGTTTACCTGCACAGAGATGTGTTCTGTGCATCCTCATGCAGTCACTTCCATTGATGTCAGTTGGTACACAACAGCTGGAAGGAAACAAACTCTTATCCCAATCCTGACTTGTGTGGGAATGAGGCCTTTATATAAAACTGATCAGCCTGTGAGCAGCTTTGGGAATATCTAGTATAGGCCGGTTTAGCAAATTCTCTTTTGCTTCCTTTGGTATTTTACAGGGATTTACTGTTTTAATGAAGTTGTAGACCCTGATCTGTTTATTTTTTGGACTGCTCCCCCATGATGTGTTGGATCTTTGCTGTGAACGATGTTCTACATTGTCTTGTTTACCTGTCTAAATGAAAAAGCCATCATTGACTGAACATATAAACCGCTGAATCATCCACTAGGCAACGGAAAGAAAAACTTAGGACTCAGAGGATGTCTAAAGGGCCCAGCTGCATCCTTCACATCCCTGCAGTAAATCAGAATGATACCTAATTGATCAAAGATTTTCACCTGCTTATTACTGTACAAGGGGGGAGAATGAACTTCCAGACAGTTTGTCTGATAGGGCTTACTATGGCAGCTTATAACTAAGGGCCATTTTGGGCAGAAACGCATAAGCATTGGGACTTATGTCTTTTAACCATGAAAAATAAGGCCTTTAAATTCTGATAACATGTACCGTTTGAAGTATTTTTTTTATCCTATTTGAGGGTTAGCAGGAGACACGGTGTGCATCGCATCTGCACTAACAGCCGAGGACAGTAGGGGTTGAACAACGGTGGGTCTTATTTAGGGATGCACCGATCTGATATTCAGATTGGATATCGGCGCCGATATGGCCATTTTAGATTGATCGGGGGATCGGTAACATTGGCCGATCCGTTTTTTGCTTGGTAACGGCTCAGCCATCCCTTACTAGGTGCAGTAGTAGTATGGGATGGGAGTAGTATGGTATGTATAGGTCCTGCTCACAGGCGGAGTGATATCAGATGCACTCCGCCTGTGAATGGAGGAGCCGTACACATGAAGCAGCGGCTATGCTCTGTACTGCAGCCGCTTGCTTTGTGTGTAGCTCCGGATCGGTTCCGGTATGCCAGGTATTGGTATCGGGTCCAAAAAAGTCGGATCGGTGCATCCCTAGTCTTATTTACTAGCTATGTCCCTAAAGGTAATGCAAATAGTGTGGCTTCTCTTTGCCTCTGCAATCCTTATTAATTCCAATCAAAGGTATGGGAGGCCGAAGCTGCTACCTTCCTAAGGCTTAATTCTGCCTTTTATCCATTCCTGCATAAATATATTCATATGCGTGTCGGTGTACTTTTTACTGGAATGGTGAATGTTTACTTGTTCTAAATCAAGTCCCTAGCATATACCACAGGTTGAAGATTTACCAGCTTTTGGCCGTAACACTTGTTATGTTCTTATGTTTGCAGTTAAATGGCTGTCAGGTTAATTGGGGGATTAAATAATAGGAAAAAAATGGATTTAAAAAGCCATGTATATTCCATCTTATGCATAGGGATTTTGAACAGCACAGCTTCCATCTTGTTTGGAGGTGAATGAAAGTTCATATGTACTTGTTAAACAAAATTTCTCTTACAATAGGGTCTTCTAATTTCAGCAGATATTTCTGTCTTCTTTTGGTATAACTAAGTGGTACATGGACATCTCATCAGATAAGAGTCAATTAGCGAAACACCATACTAGTCACTATGGCTAGTCTAGCTTGTATTCTTATCTGTATGTAACAATGAACAAAGAGTTCAGTATATTTAATAGGTTCATTTAAAATATGTTTTAGAAAGCATATTTATGTGTAAGATGTATATTAACAATAATGCATTGTATTTTTTTTTATTATTAATATAGGAAGTATGAACTTGGAACTTGTATAATGTTAGATATATAAATATATATACACATAAGTATACTTTTCTGTTAAGTGTAAGGACATATGTGTCTTACAACTAATTCCACTTAAATTACTTCATTTTAAGGCATGTGGAAGGAGTGTTTATATAAGAATTGCTTTAGACTGGACTAAGTGATATAAATCTTACAAGCCAGACGCAATGTCTGACAGCATATGGCATGGTCAAATAAATTAATGGACTTTCACTAGCAAGAGGTCAATAATGTCATCAGATAAGAATATGTTCTAATTGTTTTATATGCTGAATTTAATGAACGGTACAATACTGCCTCCTTTGGACAAGCTACCAAATGCAGTCTTGGGATAATTTAGTATTTTCCAATATATAATTATCTTTATAAATGGTTTACCAGATCCAATAATTGCCAAGATGAGTGATGGAGATATAGATGGACATTTATGTATGTACTGAGAGTATGGACAAAGTTTTATGTTGTATTTTATGGTTAATCTTGAATTTAAAGAAATCATCATTTAACTTTATTATCCGAAGTATTGGGTTAATTATTAAAGAGGCGTGACTATGACCTCACCAGTTAATGGATAGAATATCCCAACCAATGGGGATAATGTTCCTCCCTCTGGGTTTAACTTATGCTAATTTTAATAGTCCTTTGTTCAATACCATATAAAAAGGAGAACCCAGATGTGAGACATTACACATTACTGACAACACCCATTACACCTACAACATACACACTACTACATCCCTTGATATACTCATCTTTACATACACCATCTTACTCCATCATTTATCTGAAACTTTGAGGGAAGCCAAACAAAACTCCTCCCTCACTGGCCACCATCTTGGGAAGGCATCCATCTTAAGGACTCTGGTAATGACCATTTGAAGCTAGCAGCCATCTTAAGTGTGGTAAATATATACCTTGCTGTGTTTATTTGATATTATTTAACAATTGTTTATTTCCTTCCTTATATGTTTTATATTGCATATTTAAGGGTAATAAGATTACAATCCCAGCCGTATAAACCATAGTAGATTTTTCTCTAAAAAGCTGATTTTTGTGTTTATACATTTTTATTCATATCAGATTCAGCGCATTATTGCGATTTTAGTCTCTCATTTTGCATGGCTTAGGGCTCTTTCACACGGCCGCTCCGCTTGTCCGCAAATCATCCTATTTTTTTTGCGGATGATTTGCGGACATAATGTAAGTCAATGGCACTGCGGATGTCAGCGGAATACCATCCGCTGACATCCGATTTTCTTCCTTTCAGTTCTGTTCCGTTTTTTGGAACGGAACAGAACCCTATTTTTTCATCCGTTCAAAAAACGGAAAGGAAGGAAAATCGGATGTCAGCGGTGTCATCCGCTGACATCCGCAATGCCATAGACTTACATTATGTCCGCATATCATCCGCAAACGGATGGGATGATATGCGGGCATACGGAGCGGATGACACAAATGTCATCCGTTCCGTGAAAAAAAAAAAAAAAGTCCCGCAGCGGAGAAGAAATCTGGAGCGGCTGTGTGAAAGAAGCCTTATTCTCGCTCCATCTGCAGTGGAGTGACTGTCGGCTGTGCGATTCGCAGACAATTGTTGTCTGTTTTATATAGAACACTTACCTATGGTTTATGCTATACCTGGGGAAAAGGTAATCTTGCTTTTATTTTTACTTTCATCATTAAGCTACACATCACATTGCATTTATCGTTTTAAGTTTGTATTTTATGTAGAGTTATCTTTTTGTGTCATTTACAGTTTGATCATATATTGTGAATACATGTCTTGTGAATAAATATTTTTATATATTCCATACTGTAGACTGTTTTCACTAAGATTGGTATATGCTTTTAAAAAGAAATTAATCAATTAAAAAGAATTTGCTACTTATTGATTTGTGGAAATAAGTTGAGATTCTCCTTCCTCACAGATCTTTGCTTATTGACATAAATAGACACTGTTATATTCAGAGCAGTATAAATATTCTGACATGGCGTGTCCGGGAAGCTCCACATCTACAGGTCTATCTAGGGTCTAATTATGGCAAAACTTTTCTCGTCCACTTAGTAACTGTTATCTTCTTCCAGATGGTGGCCATACTGGAAGCCTATAAGAAAACCGTGTCTGTGGAAACTAGAGATGATACTTCTCATCAGGTTGTTGCAATTGGAAAAGTGTGGCATCATGATATGGAATTTTTATTCAATTATACATCCTGCCCACAAGTTGTCATCACCAGGATGGAGCAGGCAGCAGTCTTTGCTAATGTCCAACAGGTACAGAAAGCCATGTAAAAAGGGGAAACAAAGTACATATATAATTGTAATTATAACCATGTACACAAAGTGAGGGACAAGGTAATGTACACAACTGTGTAAATAATACTGTAGATGTTATGTGGTATGTTCCCTTACCACCAAACATCTGTGGGAGTGCCAAAGGTTTTGGAGCTGCTTGGACTTTTTCCCTGTGATGCTGCTTTGACCTTAGAAGCCCCATCGATGCCACTGAATGTCACATTCCCACATGTCTCTTTAGGTCCCTTTTCAGACCTCAGGATTTGTAGCTTGAAGCTCGAAGCTCCAAAACACAGAAGGAGAAAAAAAAAAAACAGATATTCTCTATAGAGTTGGTTCACATTACCACTACAAGTCGCCTGAAGCTCAAGAACGTTTAGGAGCTTTTCTTTGCAGCTCGAATTTGGCAGTTTGGTGAATTTTTTTAAGTGTTTTTTTTTTTATGTTTTTTTTTTTGTTCCATAGAAATGCTTTGAAACTCTTCGAGTATTTTTGAGCATTTTAGTATGTTTTATTGCATGTTTTTGAGCTTTTTTATTTAAATGAAAATAAATAATATTTAAAAATAGGACCCTAACCCCAGTCCTTAACCTGAATATTAAATATAAATATTTAAAGTAAATGCATAATAATAAATTCATCCCTAACTGTTAACCCCTTACAAAAAAACTGTAAAAAAAAAAAAATGGATAAATTATAAAAATAAAGTGGGTGAAAAAAGCTGAAAAACATAGCAACAAATGATGAAGCTTTAAAAAACGCTGTACACAAGCTCTCAAAAACACACATACAATCACCTAAAAAACTCAAGACACGACACCCACGTGTAAATACAGCCTAAAGGGCCGGGCAGCAGCTCTTCAATGTCCAAGTCAGTTGTCAAATTGATTATAGTTTAACAGCGGATAGATGTTTTAAAGTGCCAAAGTGGAAACCTCAATTTCCACCTTCTCAAACTGATCTACGCAAACTTATTCATGATGTTCACAATATAGAATATCTGATAGCTCGACTTCATGATACCATCCCTAAGTTCAACAAACTTTTTCCCTCAGGCATCTTCTAGAATCACGGTTTCACTTTCATTCATCTACGGACACAACGTTTCCTAAATCATAATTAGTGGTTTTCTCTTTTCTTACATCTTTTTTGTTTTCTCTCGGAAAATCTACAATCAACTGCCGGGCTGGCTGATGGGCTGGATATTCTAGATCCAGTGGTCCGCCCAGCCAGCGAGCGTGTGCAGACTGCAGCTATGCGCTAGGTCAACCACGACATAGCCTAATGGACAGAGGCTTGCCCGCGAGTTAAACATCTCGCAGGGCCGAATACGACCAACCTGGGTCCCTTGGCCGTCAGCTCGCCTACTTCGGTGGTGAGGAGTTCTGTCTGAAATGATACCCGCACCATGGAAGGGTAAGTATTATCCCCCTCTCCCCTTTTGGTGTTTTTTCTTTGGGGTGAATGCGAGTAACCTCCAGGGATGATCGGACCTGCCTTCAGGTTCCCTCCTTCCATCCTTAAATCCCTCACTGAGCTGGGCTTCCCCCATTCTTTTCTCCCCGTCCGGTCCTAGAGTCTGGTGGGGATCCCAGGTCAGAGAATGCAACAGAGACCCCTGGGGTCTCCCCCGCAATCTCAACTCTGTAAGGGTCCTGGGATAGTGTGTGTCCCACCCTGGTAGTGTGGAGGGGTCCCAGTATAGGAGACCCCTAGGTAGATGCCCTGCTGTTTGCAGTGTGGGTATAGTGCAAGGGGGATCCCTTGGAGAGTGTACAGCAGAGTCTCCCCTAAACGTGTGTCCTACCTTCAGGAGGGTCCCCTTGCAGAAGGTGCAGTGTTGCAGGGGGTGCAGGAAAGATCTTGGCAGCATGCTTCAATGTTTGTAGCTGATGGAGGCCCTTTTCCCCTAGTCTGGCTGGTCTCCAGTTGGTGGCCATGTTTCTGTAGCCAGATGTCATGGTGGCCATTTTCCCTTAGTCTGGGAGATGCTGGAGACAACTGAAGCCTCGTGGGGATGTCGAAGCTCCTCCTTTTCCTACTTAGTTTCCTCTTCCTGTGCCCAGGAAATATGAACAGGGATGATATACATGATGAGTTCTCGAATCCTCTGTGCTCCTCCGGTTGCTAGGGTGAGTCCATGGGGGTCCCTGGTATCTCTCTCTCTGCTGATAGGTACCCTGAGCCTTGAGGGGATCCTTTAGTGGTGCCAAAAGAGATAATTTTTTTGTACTTCAAGGTCTTCCTTTCCTTATAGAGCCTCAGGGTCACATCTCCCCCATTGACCCCCCTCATGGAGGTGGCAGGTCCCTCAGAACCCCAGCTTCCCATGGTTGCACTGACGGCAGTCCTGCAGTCCTTAGTGTCCCGGGTGGAAGTGGTGTGTGGGCAAAGGCCCAGGAGGAAGCGTCCCCCGCCTTCTCCTGCTCAGGCTGTCTCATCTGATTCTGAGCCTGATTCCCCCGTGGACGTGGCCCGTCCAGGGGGTTTTAATATCACACCCCCTGATCCATCCGATAGTGAGGATGATTCCTCCATGGTCGCAGCAGCGAATGAAAAAGCGCTGGTTGACGCACTTATCACTGCAGTGCCTAAGACTTTAAAAATGGAGGATGTGGCTGATGTAGCCACGGACGTGGCTGTGTCGTTTTGTATGCACAAGTCGTATCGTACTCCGAAGGTGTTTCCTTATGTGCCTTCTTTTCACAGGTTTTCCTGTAAGGAATGGAAACAACCAAAATTACCCTTTGTGGTCTCCAAAATTTTTGCTGTACGTAACCTTTTTGAGGAGTCACTTTTAAAAAGTGGGCTAGTCCACCAGTGGTTAACTCTCCTGCTTCCAGGTTGAATAAAGCAACCATGATCCCAGCAGAGGAATCTCCCCATCCTTTAAGGACCCGGATGACAAGAAAGCGGAGGCTGTGCCATTCAGCAGGTTTACTATGGCTGGTTTGGCATTGCGGCCAGTCTTTGCCTCAGCCCTGGTGTTTCAGACCCTAATTGAATGGGCCAAGCTTTTGTGCCAGGGCCTGGGGGGTGAGCAGGTCCCCGCTGCTTATGTTGATTTAGCAGGTTTGTTGGTCCATGGGCTGCAGTTTTATATGCAGCTTTGGATACAGCTTCTGTGCTGTCCAAACTTTCCATTTCAGCGGTGGTGATTAGGCACGTGCTGTGACTTAAGAATTGGTCCGCAGACCAAGCCTCTAAGAAAGCTCTCATTGATCTGCCCTTTCAACGTGATCGCTTGTCAAGGAAAGGGAAGGAGCCTCGCAGCAGACGGGGCACTCCTTCTCAGCCCTTAGAAAATTATTTTGTGCTTCTGGGATGGAGAATAAGGGAAATGGATGTTATAAAATCTTCCACGGGAGGTTCCAAGCAAACTTGGTTGGGTAAGCCTCGAGCTAGCTTCCCCGGACCAGCAGAAAAGACTCCTTCAGCATTAAAGTCTGCCCTCTCCCATTATTGGGGGGGGGGCACACACATCTTTGCTGGTTTCCGGCCTCGTGGACGACTTTGGTGAGCGTCAAGGAGATCCACAAAATATTTCTTTTGGGGATAACCAGAAAGGGGGACAAAGCTTGTTCTTTTCAGGTTTTTTTTAGGTCCTCAGTCTCCTTGTGCGGATTTCATTCCTGCAATGGTTCAGGTGATGTCTGATCTACCTAAGGTCCCCCCTATCCCTGTCCAGGAAATTGATTTACCAAGGTCTGATTTTAATTCTGACTGGGGTGGTCCTTCATCTGGACAAATTACAGAAACCACTGGCTGCTATCACACAGACAGTTCTCTCTCCCGATTTGCATACAGGTTCTGAGTCTGGTGGTATCCACGTTCAAGGCAGTTCTGTTTGCACAGTCCTACATGCAGCTTTTTTAGCAGGTTCAGCTCCACAGGAGGATATCGAAGTTCGTGATGAGGTCACGGGGTCCTCTGACTGACGCCGCAAGGCGTCCAAGGGCCAGGGTAAGGCCAGTATCATCCTCGGCTAAGGCTTCTTCTGCAGTTTTTGCGAGGAATCAAGAGCAAGGATCTTCCAATCATACTGGTGGCCGTAAATGTCCCTTGGGGGCTTCCACTCAGAGAAGACCAGTTGTCCCAAGGGCTGATCTACCATCCTGCTTTACAATCGCTGGTTTTAATGGCTTAGCTATTGAAAGCCAGGTGCTGAGGGATAGAGGTCTGTCTGGATCAGTGATCCCTACCATGGTGAAGTCGAGGAAGTCGTCTTCCAGCAAGATATACTATCGTACGGGGAAAGCATACATTTCTTGATGTGAGTCACCATGGGATTTCAATTTAGTACTTTCAGTTCTCCAGAAACCTCCATTTGAGAATATTTGGGGGATTTCCTCACCCTCCCTCATGTCATCCCAGAACATGATGTTCTTTGTGGCTATTACCTCTGCACACAGGGTATCGGAATTGGTGGCATTATCCTGTGGCAGTCTCTATTTAGTGGTCCATAGGGGTAAAGTGGTTCTTTATCCCCTGTCCGTCCATTCCTACCCAAAGTTGTCTTTGACTTATATTTGAATGAGGACATTGTGTTGCCTTCTTGTGTCCCAAGCCGGCTCATCCCTAGGAATTTGCTTTGCATACCTTGGATGTGGTTCATGGGATTTGCGTGTATCTGGCAGCTACTGAGTCTTTTCGGAGGTCAGACTCGCTTTTTGTGGTTACGGACGAACCAAGAAAAGGGCTGGCCACTTTTTTGGCTCATCCATCATCTCCAGATGGATCAGACAGACGGTGACTCAGGCCTATTCCATTAAAGGTCAGTTTTCACCTTTCCTGTCATGGCACATTCTACTCGGGTGCTGATTGCTTTTTGGGCCTTCCGTTGTCAGGTTTCAGTATCACGAGTTTGCAAGGTGGCCACTTGGTAGTCGGTGCATACCTTCACAAAATTCTATAAGGTAGGTACTTTGGCATCTGTGGATGCTTCTTTTGGCTGCAAAGTTTTGCAGGCTGCTGTTTAGGAGGGGCTCTTCCCTCTTGAGGGGTGTTTTTTCTTTAAACCTTTATTTTTCAGTTGGGGCTGACCTGGTTAAGGCTCCTGTGTCCTGGTTAAGGGCACTTATGTTTAGTCTTTGGTTATTTTCCTCACCCCTCATTTTACTTTTACAGGTAAGGAAGAGCTAGCGCTCTGCTGTAAGCTGGATCAAGCACCAACTGACTACAATGATTCTAATAATGATCAAATATAAAACTAGGGGAAGGACAGTATGTGGGCTGGGACAGGTAAAAGGAAGTCCATGGGGAAAACAGTCCACAATATAAAAGCCCTTATGGCAGGGGTGATGATAAGCTGCTTCAAAGGGCTCGCTCTGTATCACAGTGAAGTCACCGCTGTGTAAGCATGTAAGAAAAAGGAGAGAGAGCAGAGCGCCTCTAAGTGCAACAGTTTTATTAATGGGCTAAAAATACACAAGTGGTACAACTCACTAGATGATAGCAAGGTGGAAGCTTGTAATATCCGGTGACAGGTCAGAAGATGGTAGAAGGTCCCAGGGGTCCTGGAAGATGGAGGGGTCCGTGCTGGTCGGATTGGACGGGTGAATGTTGTACAAGGAATCCACCGTCTTCCGGGTGCCGGAAACCAGGAACCACACTGGAACGCAGCGTACGGTGCGTGATGTCACACGGGAGGGGGCGTATCACACGACGCGTTTCAGTGCATGAGCACCCTCTTCAGTGTGGTTCCTGGTTTCCGGCACCCGGAAGACGGAAGATTGTGGATTCCTTGTACAGCATTCACCCGTCCAATCCGACCGGCACAGACCCCTCCATCTTCCAGGACCCCTGGGACCTTCTACCATCTTCGGACCTGTCACCGGATATTACAAGCTTCCACCTTGCTATCATCTAGTGAGTTGTACCACTTGTGTATTTTTAGCCCATTAATAAAACTGCTGCACTTAGAGGCGCTCTGTTCTCTCTCCTTTTTCTTACTCATTTTACTTTTGGCACTGCTTTTGGACGTCCCAGTAGTTATAGTTGGGAGTGCTGTGTCTGTCGATGAACGAAAGAGAAAATGTGATTTTTGTACTTGCCCTAAAATCCATTTCTCTGAGTTCGACGGACACAGCACCCACCCCTCTATGGAGTTCTGATACTTCTAATACTGCTTGCTACTAAACTGATTACCTAGAGCAGAGAGGGGGAGTATATACCAGCTGAGGATGGCCCATGGGAGTAGCCAGGTGTTTTTTGTTCTGCCTCATCTTACTCCTGGAGGAGGCAATATAACCCACTAGTTATGATTTATGGAGCGCTGTGTCCGTCGATGAACTCAGAGAAAAAGATTTTACGGTAAGTACAAAAATTTTACCCTTATGGTTCAACACACTGCACAAGACTGTTCGCTGAGTGGTGGTCCTACCGTGGAATGAAGTTGTGATATTTCCAGTGTTACCTGTATGCACCATACCTGGCTATACCTTCATGTGGTTGACTCAGTGCTTATGGTATCTGAATCCATATTCTCTGGTAAGCAGTGAATCCATATGAGTGGTGGACTGTACACAGTGGTGATTTAAACACATTTGATGGCAAGACTAACTTATACCACAAAGTTTTCACTGAGATCTTCATTCTAATTTTATTCTACATTATATATTTTTGTGGATTTTATTTACACTATATCTCATTTATTGTTGGCACTTTTGCACTTTACGATTCTTTTTCATATTTTCATATTTATTGATATTTTCTCAGCGCTGCACTTTTTTTTATCACAATATTATTGATATGCAATTCATATACTGATATTGTTTAATCTACCGGTTGGAACTGTATTGGTGTTCCTACACTGACTTCTCAATCTATATGTCACATGTGCATGCTGGTGATACATTTGCAACGTCTATAGTACGTGTATTGATTTTTTTCTTAAACCTTAATAAAAAAAAAAAGTTGACTGGCCAGCTCTAAGCACTTGGTCAATCTCATAGCTACTTTATGAAAGTGCTAGAAATGGATGACTGCCAGAGGAATGAGCAGTAGACCTCTTCCCACCAACAAGAATAGGTGGCGACCCTTGCAACCAAAGAAGTATAATGCAGTTATCATATATTTCTGTCTCTCTCTTAGATATTGCACTTGTGTTTAGAATGTGAGAAGCTGTCAGTTTTGCTGCATTGTTTGGATTTCACGCCAGTAAATGCCCAGAAAATTCTCATCTTTACTAGTTCTGATGAAGAGGCCGAATTAATACACAAGGTAAGGGCATATACAAGAGCATATACATTCTTAGCAGTCAGCTTTGCAGTCAACATTTCTTGCCAGGATGATGAACAATGCTTCGATGGATCATCCTATACAGTGCATCCGGAAAGTATTCACAACACTTCACTTTTTCCACATTTTTTGTTACAGCCCTATTCCAAAATTAATTAAATACATTTTTTTCTTCAAAATTCTACAAACTATCCCCCATAAGGACAACAAGTTTGTTTAAAATCTTAGCAAATATATTAAAAATGAAAAAGGAAAAAAAAATCACATGTACTTAAGTATTCACAGCCTTTGCCATGACCCTTAAAATTGAGCTCAGGTGCATCCTATTTCCACTGATCATCCTTGAGATGTTTCTACAACTTGGAGTCCACCTGTGGTAAATTCAGTTGATTGGACGTGATTTGGAAAGGCACACACCTGTCTGTATAAGGTCCTCAGTAAACAGTGCATGTCAGATCACAAACCAAGCCAAAAAGTCTAAGGATTTGTCTGGAGATCTCCGAGACAGGATTGAATCAAGGCACGGATCTGGGGTAGGGTACAGAAAAATGTCTGCAGCATTGAAGGTCACAATGTGAACCTTGGCCTCCATCATCCATAAATGGAAGTAGTTTGGAACTACCAGTGTTGAGCAGGGCTTGTCTCTGACCAGCTCTGTAAAACTCCAGAGTGCCCTGGGTGGTGCAGCCAAGCTGTGATCACTAGCATTTGTGAATGCATTTCTCACAAAATTACTTCTGTCAATCCGCAAAAAAGTTGGATGGGTGTTTCTCCAATCTGTTCCTAATCTTGAGGCCAGGTCTGTCATTGTTTGAGAAGTTTAATTCAGTGGTCTAGAAAGAAATTGTATTTGCAGGGGATGAACTGGTTAACCCATACAAGAGCACCTAGACGGCATCTGAGCATCACAACCCGAAAATGCTGTTTAAATCATTTGTAGTATTCAAAGCAAACTCAACCATCCATCCATGTCTCCATGCTTTATTTTGTTGAGAAATTGTGAAAAAAAAAAACGCCTAGTATTTCTAGGTGCTGCCATTTTGATTATAGGCAGATGATTCATGTAGCATTTACTTTCTGGAATCTCTCAGCCCTTATCTCAGGCATTCAGGCAGGAGGGTGTGCTTAGATGAGACAGCCCCTTCTCCTGATTAAGGAAAAAAAATGCCCATGAAGATTCCCAGGGATCTATGACATTTTGGCCTAGGTCAAAAAGCAGGAAGCCACTTAAGAAATGTTAAAAAAAAAAAAAAAAAAAAAGTGTACTTCAAGTAAATATAGTAATGTACCTTCCTATTTACTATTGCTAGCAGCAAAAGTATTACAAATAGTAAATGTTGATTGAGCGAGTAAAGTTCTGCTTTAAGATCTTTTTTTTTTTTTTTCTTTTCATTTTAGGTTGTGAAGACCCATCCCACCTACAGTCTGTTGCTGCACAGTAAAGAAGTGCACAACTTCACCTACGTTTTGGAACAGTGGAAGAGGGTTTTCAGTCGTGGAACACTGTTGACCCTGGGTAGGTCAAGTGCTGCTTGAATGTTATCTCTTAGGGTCCTTTCACACGGGCGATCAGATCCGGTCCGCCTGTCAGTTTTCAGGCAGACCGGATCGGATGCTGCATGCATCCCTATGGAGCAGCGGATGTCAGCAGAGACTTCTCCGCTGACACCCGCTTCTATCCGATCCTATCCGTTAAACCCTATTTTCCATCCATCTGGCGGATCGGATGAGAACGGACAGGCGGTCCGTTCTCATCCGATTCCCCCATAGAGGACAGTGGGGTTTTGAAAGCTCCGTCTCCGCACACCGAGCAGAGACAGAGCTACCATCCGCCTGCTCAGCGGGGATTGGCGGATCGATCCCCTGCTGAGCAGAGAACGGACCTCGTCGGACGGCACATCATGTGAAAGGACCCTTGTTTGTCCTTTGAGGGACACATATGAAGTCTTAACCTTTCTGGATTACACTGCCACATGCAAGAGGATTGGACATTTGCAAACACAACTGTAGGCCAATGAGGTAGGTGTGTATGGGCTGTGGAGCTACTCTGGGTAGGTAAAAATCTGTTAGACCTAAATCCTGGTGTGTATAGAAAGATAATGTGGTGTATACCTTCCAATAAATGCAGTAGTATGTCCAGCGATAGATGATTACAATGGCTCAGTCAAATAAATCAATTAATAAATCATTCATAAAAAATAAATAATAAATCATTCAAAAAAATCAAGCGATAAATTAGGCAGATAATTGATATCCAGTGCTGAGTGACAAATAAGTGAGGGGTCCAATGCCTGTATCCACACTAAATCAATAATATACAGTGCTGGGTGACAAATATATAGGTGAGTGGAACAATGTCCACTATGAAGGTGTCTCAGTGCTTTGAAAAAATATATTTTACAGTGAATAAACAAACAATATTAATACCACCAATAAAAATTGCAAATTTGCTAAATTATAAAGTGCTGTGTGTCACACTCATATGTGTACAAAAGTGCAAAGGAGAAATCTATAAATCAAGTCCAATACGCTGTGTGATACAAAGACTATCAATACCAGTATGGTATTATAATATAGACAAGGTGCTGTGTGCAAGGGAAAATTCCCAAAACTAGAGTCCAATAAGCTGTTGAAGGACTGTGCTTTAAGCTTGTGCCAAACAGGAGTTTTATTAGGCCCCTTTCACACTGTCCATCCCTCGGACGGACTCCGTTTATCCCAGCGGGGGATCGATCCGCCGATCCCCCGCTGAGCAGGAGGATGACAGCTGTTCTCCGCGCTGTGTGTGGAGACACAGCTGTCAGTTCTCCATACATCTCTGTGGAGAAATTGGATGGGAACGGACCGTCGGTCCGTTCTCATCCGATCCGCTGGGCGGATGGAAAATAGGGTTTTCATCCGTCCAGATTTGATGGATCGGAGTGGATGTCAGCGGACATGTCTCCGCTGACATCCGATGCCCCATAGGGATGCATGGGGGGACTGTTCAGATCCTCCAAAAAAAAGGCAGGCGAAGCTGAACGGTCCGCCTGTGTGAAAGAGCCCTTAGAGTGCTGGTGCTGCTCTGGGTCCTTGCTGTGCTCGGTGCGGTGCTCTTCTCCCCTATTGTAGTTACATTCACCGCAATTCCTTCCTCATAAAGGGGTAGCGAGCCTTGAACAGCAAATTAAACCCTGGATGATCCTATGTATCCCTCTGGGCGTTTAGTGGATGGTCTACCGTTCCTGGTCCCTTGTAGATATGTGTATCCAAACCACGGAGCCTAGCTGTTGTGATCCTGTGGGCTTCAAACAGATGTTGACCCATATGGAGAAAGTAGACATTCCATAGTGTAATATTGTATCAACTGTTTTTATTAAATAAATAATATCCACTCACAAGTTCAGTAGTATACGGCAAACTGTACTGAAATGGCGTCCGTGCCGGATTTTCAGGTTGCGGATGCTTTCCACGGGCTGGAACCAAACTAGCGCAAATGACGAACTGTCCCGCCCTACGCATTTCGTCACAGCTGACGTCATCAGGAGTGGCCAATTGATTTATTAATTGATTTATTTGACTGAGCTATTGTAATCAACTATCGCTGGATATACTACTGTATTTATTAGAAGGTATACACACCAGGATTTAGGTCTAACAGATTTTTACCTAGCCAGAGTAGCGCCACAGCCCATACACACCTACCTCATTTACCTAACTTTCCACATCAGTGAGAAGTATCCAGGGCTGGCAGCAACTCCAAACTGATTGTAGATATTTTCTATTGCGCAGGATTTTAACATAATACAACTATAGGCCAGCCCAGAATATTATGCCTGTTTCACAACTATGCGTTTTTTGGTGCTTTTTGCTGAAACGCACTACAATCCATTTACCATGGTTTCCTATAGTACACGTTCACATCTATGCTTTTTTTTCAGCAACTGTGTTTTGGAAAAAGTCAGGTTTTTTTTTTTTTTTTTTTATTCGTCCTATAGACTTCAATGGAGAAGCTGCAGAAAAGCATGTAATTTCCCGTGATTTTGCTGCGTTTAGCCTTTTTTAAGCTGCCCAACCACAGATTGGTCTACAAAAAACAAAAATGTAAAATTGCAACAAAATCGTCCTGTTAAATGGACTGTAGTGCGTTTCTGCAAAAAGCACCAAAAAATGCAAAGGTGTGAACCAGGCCTGACTCATTCTCCAATCACCAGATTCCCAGGATACACAACTTTTCTTGTGCTCTGCTGTATTAGAATGACCTATTTTTTGGCCAAAGCTACAGAGTCTACTTCCCGCAAGGTGTATAATTGGACATGGAAGGCATACATTACTTTGTGTAAATCTCTGGGCTTCTACCCTGAGAGTTTCTCCATGGGAGCAAACCTCTTCTTCAGGCAGCAGATCTTGACAAGCGCTTGCCGACCGCCGCACGACTATTTACGTCGGCAGTCAGCCCCTCACAGGCAAAGCGACGTAGGGCTACGTCACTAGTCTGTGAGGCTCTAGGGAGCGAGCGTGCGCCGCCGGAGGCGCGCTCCCGCGCGGTCACGGCCGGGCACTTGCGATCGTCCGTTACACCGGAAGAAAGGCAGGCGGCTAATGTAAACAAAGCCGCCTGTCATTCTTCCCTGTGTAAGAATGGAGATCAGACGGTTCTACTATGTAGGACCGTTGATCTCTGTTCTTACACTAGTTGCCACAGCCAATCACAGTTAGAAACACGCCCCTAGGACACACTTAACCCCTCCCTCTCAATACAGTTAACTCCTTCACTGCCAGTGTCATTTTTACAGTTACAGTGCATATGTATAGCACGGATTACTGCAGTAATATCACTGGTAACCCCAAAAGTGTCAAAAATGTCAGTCAAGGGTCCGATCTGTCCTCCGCAATGTCGCAGTCCCGCAAAATAAATCGCAAATCGCCGCCATTACTCGTTAAAAAAAAAAAAACAAATGACAAAAATCTTTCCCTTTGTTAGTAAACGCGATAACTTTTGCGCAAACCAATCAAAATACGCTTTTTGCGATTTTTATTTTTTACCAAACATATGTAGCATAAAACAAATTGGCCGAAAATGTTAAATTTTGATTTTTACATTTTTTTTGGGGGGGAATTTCATATAAAAAATGTGAAAAATATTATTTTTGCAAAATTGACGCTCTTTTTTTGTTTATAGTGCATGATCAAAAAATCGCACAGGTGATCAAATACCACCAAAAGAATGCTCTGTTTGTGGGGGAAAAAAGGACGTCAAATTCGTTTAGGTACAGCGTCGCACGACCGCGAAATTGTCCGTTAAAGTCACGCAGTGCCGAATCGCAAAATAGGCCCTGGTCAGGAAGGGGGGGGGGGGTAAAATCTTCCGGGGCTTAAGTGGTTAAAAGACTGTTAACCACTTACTATCTGATTAAGACCCTTGTCCAGGGATTCTTCCATGTAGTTTCCCCAGTTACTCCATGTGACCTGAATCTGGTCCTCTGCACACCAGAATTAGCAGTTTGAACCCATTGGAGACATTTCTCTCTCTACATCAATCACAAGGTGGTTTTGCTTGTAGGAGAGAGAAGAAAAAGCGCCTCTGCGTGCAGTCAGTTTACAGGTTTATTAGGGGCAATAGAATACAAGGGGCAAATCACATAGAGTGAAGTAAAACAAGCTCATCAGTAAGTGGAGTCCGGGATGTCAGCACTGGATGTCTGCAATGTGAACTGCCAGGGTCCGCTGCTGCATGGAGGAGGCCAGGTACAATTCCTCAGGTGGAAAGCCGAGTAAAGGGGAAGAAGCTGGACCGCGACGTGGAAAGCAGCGAATGCCATTCCTGGGCATGCGCACTCCTTCTTCGTGAGGCTTTTCGGCATGAAGCATCTGTTTCACAGATTTGCAATGCTACTTCCTAGTCCTTTGTTCTCTAAGTTCTACCTGGTGAACGTTGCAATCTCATCTGATGCCAGCTTCAAGTGTGAGGACCTTCAGGTGGCAGTATAATCCAAGGTTAAAGATTTTCATTATTGCTGCCCAGAGTTGGGCTGGATGGAAGGATGATAAATGTAGAGAAACAGAACTTCTATATTCATCTCCTGTCCCGCCCCTACTGCCTCTTTGGTCCTATTACATGAAAAAGGAGCAAGGTAAATTTGTGTCTGCTTTAATTGACCATATCTGCATATCATATCTGTGCCTTTTTTCTTGATCCTTATGCTTCTGTTTGCAGTGGTTACTGATGACTATGCTCCCATTCTTGATATCACTGATGCCACGTGCATCATCCACTACAGTTTTCCACAAAATACTGATGTGTTAAACAAAAGGCTCTTTTCTTTGCTGGATTACATTCAAAGTAAAATGGATAAGGTAAGAAAGCACACCATGTGATCTCTCGTGTAGCATATTCATTTAGGTAAAGCTTAGGTTTTTTTTGGCTGTCTGAATGAGCTTCTCTTGAAAAGTAATCTTGATTTATACACTAATTGTAGAAAATATCGGACGGTCACAAGGCTTTCTGTCTGTCCTTGCACCATCCATGTTATTATAGAGACACTTTCACCTTGTGTCTCTGCAAGGGAAACCATAACCCCCTGATACTTGCCTTGCTTATTCTTCTTCTGTCCTTGGCTTCCCCCATCCCAGGAGCTTTGAGTCGTATTGCCAGCTATGATGGACAAAATACCAGTGGGGGAGAGCTCACAAAGTGAATATAAGAGGGTTGGCAAGGGAAGGACTTTTGCAGAGAACCTAGTCAATTTTCTCTGAATGGTCAAGGTAACCGTGTCTCTTAAAGCTGAACTTCCGGTACATTTCTTACACACTGCATGAGTTAACTGCTTGTTTTTGTCTAGGTGTTTCTTAGAGCGGAGATATACTCACCTAATCCTCCTATCCTCCCAGCACAAGACCAGTCCCTTCGGCTCCTGCCTGTCCGCAGTCGAGCAGTTTTGTGCAGTGGCCTGTTCTTGACGTCATCATGCCCATAAACTGGCTCTGGACGCAAAGACATCAGGAACAGTCCACCGTTGGATGTGAAGTGCTGTTTTCTGGAGGATCGAAGGATCAGGTGAGTGTAGGCTCAGTTTTCACTCATGTAGTGCAGGTACAGCTCCTCTGCGTGGGAAAACAAATTTTGACCAGAGTTCAGCTTTAAAGCCCAGTTCTAGGAATATCCAAAATTCACCCTTGATTTGAGGTCCTCCAACAAGAGCTCATTAAGTCTGAGGGGGGGGGGGGGGTACAGTGCAGGTTCTGTCTCTTACCTGTCAACCTGCTCCAGCGTGCTCCAGAACTCTGCTCATCTACCTGAAGCGCTGGTCTGCGCTGAGCCTCTGTGCTATCACGTACAATATAGGGGCATTCACCATGTATTATATGTTGAAGAAGCTGAAGTGCAACTGAGGGCGCTACTGCAGCTGGTGTGAATAAGTTGCAGCTCTGAAGGAACCCTGCAGGAGAAGAATAGGGCAAGTGTTTCTCCTTATTCTTCCCTAGGGGTCTCCAAACTTTTCAGTATGAGGCCCACATTGTATATTTTACGGATATTTACAGGTTGTATAAAATCCTTGTTGCATCAGAATCCCCAGCAGACTCCCCGTTACATCAGGGTTCCCATCAGTGTGCCCCTTTACAGAGTCCGGGTGTGAATTGGGGGGTTTGAAACAGAGTATAGGCAGACTCTGCTGACCTTTATCCTTAATCTGTGCACACTGGGGCTATGCCACTGACCATAGCTGTGGACTGGATCGAATCTTGTAGCAGCTCTGCGCTAGGCCGACTGCAACATAGCCCCACTGGACGGGGCTGGCCTGCGAGTTAAATGCCTTGCGAGGTCGCATACGACTGGATCTTGGCCCGAGTTGCAGCGTTCCTCCTGGCCGACAGCCCCCCATTTCGATGGAGAGGGGTTCTGTCTGCAACAGTGCCCGCTTGGTTCCTGGTATGGTGGGTAGCTATCCCCCTTTCCCCCTGGAGGGTTTTGGGGTGGAAGTGGGCCCCTTCTTGGGACACGGTCAGAGCCCCCGGGTTCCTCTCCTTCCCTCAGGCAACCCCCCCCCCCCCCCCCCCGCCAAGTCCCTCATCCTGCCCCCCTCTCCATGCTGGGGTTTTTTGGGTGGTCTGGGCACTTTCTTGGGATGGAGGCAGGGCGCTGACTGGCGATGGTGGGGTGGGGGTATGCGCCACCGGGACCTGGATGATCAATTGTGCCGGAGGGGTTGTACCTAGTGGGAGCTCCTGCCAGGGTGTCCAGCCCCCCCCCGGGCAAAATCTGTCCTTTCATACCCTAGTGCTGACTCTTGGATCATTTTACTTCCTGATCGCCGTACGTGTAGTGCATATTCTCCTGGTGACTGCAGATTCCTGTTTCTGCTGGTTGGGAGTCTGGTGGGGTCCTTTCCCTCTCTGCTGAGGATCGCTTGGTGCTTTGGGCCTGGCGAACGGTTGGTGCTGCCAGCACGGTGGGGGTTGTTTCTTAGCAGGGTTTTACACTTTTTGTGGGGTCCCCCTGGTGACTCATGGAGTCTTTGAAGCACATTTCCCCACCTGATTTCCTCTCTGAGTCTGTGGGGCGCTCCGGGTCCCAACCAATCATCCATGCACTGACTTGCGGTCCTGGAGTCCCTTGTGTTCCGGGCAGAGGTGGCTTGCAGGTGAAGGGCTAAAAAAGCACCCCCCTGCCTCATCTGTCTCATCAGATCCTTAATCTGATATGGCTGCCGCGGACGTGGGTCACCCTGCTGGGTCTGCAATCACGTGCCTGGAATCCTCTGATAGTGAGGAGGATTCCTCCACGTCTGCGACTGCGCACAAAAAGGCACTGGTGGATGCACTGATTGTATCTGTGTGTGAGACCCTGAAGATGGGAAGACGCAGCTGAAGCTGCGACGGAGGTGCAGGTTGTCCTTTGGCACTCACAAGCCATCCAGAGTGGCAAAGGTGTTTAATTTCAATGCCTATTTAAACAGAATTGTCGCTAAAGAGTGGGGATGTCCAAAACATCCTTGTGGGGTCCCTAAGCGCTTTACTATGCATTACCCCTATGGGGAGGTGGTTTTTAAGAAGTGGACTGTGCCACCGGTGGTGGACCCTCTGGTTTCTGGATTAAACAAGGCAACCATGATTCCGGTTGAAGAGTCCCCATCATTTAAAGATCTGGCTGACCGGAAGGCAGAGGCTGTGGCTCACACTATGCACACTCTGGCTGGTTCGGCAATGAAGCCGATATTCACCATTGCCCTAGTGTTGCAATCTCAGACCCAGTGGGCTAAGCTCCTACACCGTGACCTGGAGGGGGAACAGCACCCCCTGCCTTTGCCGAGCTTGCAAACCAGCTGGTCTAGGGGCTGCAGTTTAACTGTGATGCCTCTTTGGATGCGGCTTCCCTGATGGCTTGCCTCTGTTTTGGCAGTGGTTCTTCGGTGTATCTTTTGGCTCAAGTGCTGGTCTGCGGATCAGACTTCAAAAAGGCTTTGACTGATCTTCCTTTTCAAGGAGATGGCCTGTTTTGGAGCTTCCCCGGATGACATCATTTAAAAGATCTCAGGGGGGAAAAATACTTTTCTTCCGTAGGCTACTAAGGGCAAGGAACCTCGTCGTAGATGTGGGCATTCCTTCTCAGCTCATAAGTTTTTTTTCGTCCCTCAGGGTCTTCCCAGCCCGGCTGGGAGAACGACTAATTGTACAACACGAAGTTGATCGATCAGCCTGGGTACATTCAGCCTGCCCATACATGGTTCGAATCTCGTTCCTGCTGAACCGGTCGAAATTTAAACTGTCAATGGCCGGCTTAAGAGTATATGCTGCCATCTGTAACTTCGAATGCAGCAGTTAAGGTGCATTGAGGATAGCTGACCATAGACATGAAATGTTCTAAAAGGTATGCAAAGATTTGGATGGACAAACATGGGGAGATCTAGATTGGCATCTAGGACACAAAGAATGCTGGGTAGGAAGAGCTCTACGGGAATCATTCTGCTGGTAATCATTAATTTCTTCTTAATTCAGCAAACATGCCTGTAAACAGATGTGCTGAAATCATCTTTGCCTTCTGTGTAGGAAAAAGGTAATGAGTTTGGATTGGTCATCCAGTGATTTCCCCCTTGAGTTAAAGTAGAAGTCCACCTTAACACTAAAATTCCTGCATCTACAGACATCCACAATCTAACACTAACCTATCTAACCCTTTAAAGAGAAAATCCGTATACACACCTTTTTTGAAGCTGATCCCGCAGTGAGCTGTGGAGGCGAGTGCAGAAGACTCATCCAACAACGGAAGCCCCATTCTAAGTCTAAGAGTGACGTCACTCTTCATTTATTTCACAGCCGTTGTCGGCTGTGTCCTCTGCAGAGCTTCCGCCACTGGAGATCCGATCGGCTTCAAAAAGGTATGTATACTGATTTCTTCTTTACAGGGCATGATAAGTTAGTGTTAGATTGTGGAGGTCTATAAATGCAGGGATTTAAAAAAAAAAAAAAAATTTTTTTTTTATAAATTATTATTTATTTGTCTCAAGATTAAAACAATGAATACAAGAGTGAAGCATAACATAACAAAGAAATTTTACTAATTTTTGTAGTCTTGAATTTTGCACACTAAGCGATAATCACATGATTCCTGTCATAAGTTGCTACAATGACTGATGAAGCATCCAACGCATTTCGATATTATTTTTTCTACTATCATCTTCAGGGTATCTATGTGATTTAGTACAATGTATGTTTCGCAAGGAATGTTTGCACACCTATGGTAGACTGCATATACTGTGATTGTTGCCAGCAAATGTCCACCTTAGGAGGGATTGGTGACGCAAGAATGCGTGTCTCTAGACCACTGGGGGCACTGGAGGGACATACCTCACCAACATTGTCATTTGTAAGTTGTCATTATCTCCCTTCTTAACTCTTCTGAGTCAGATTATAATTAGCCACAGTCAGGACTTTATAATGTTTTTTTCATTGGACATGTTTGGACTCCCCTTATCCTAACTCTTCTTAATTGTTCCAGGTCACCAGACAGGAACAGGATTGCTTCAGAGCCAAGTCTGTTCTGCTGTTGACAGATAGACACGCCGGACATGCAGTTGATGTGCTGAAATCTTTACAGCAGGCTCAGGCCAAATTTCCTCTAGAACTCCTAGACCTTACAGAGGGAATCCTGCAAGCCAAAGAAAAGCTAAAATCTAATGAAGAACTTTGTCCACATCTCAAACGATTAGGCTATTGCATGTGAGTGCGGCATATGTGTGGTTAGTTCAGTTTAACTCCTCAGGCTGTTTCGACTTTCTTTTTCCTTGGCTCAGAGACAGCAGTGGGAGGGCCAAGCTGAGCTCTGTGTGTCTTAGAGTGCCCCCGTAGCAAGTGACTTGTTATGGGGGCACTTGGGGGGGGGGGGGGTAGGAGCCAGGACCGCCAGCAGGGGATCTGAGAACAGTAGGATCAGGGCTGCTCTGTGCAAAACCATTAAATAGAGCAGGTAAGTATGACATGTTTGTTATATTTAAAAAAAAAAAAAACTTTGACCGCCTCAGCTCCAGGCCTTTTTTTTTTTTAACACTTCTGTTTACATTTAAACATGTGTATTTCTCTTTCGTTCACTGACGGACACATCCCCATGTCTTCTAGACCATTGGGCTTATGCTGCTCTCTCTTCAGGAATAGGACTAGGCAGGAAACCTTTTTGGTTATGCCCCTGAGGCAGTCCCAGAGGGTATACCATCACTTTCTGCTATAGGACTTCAGTTTTTTCTGCCTAGTCTGGAGTAAGGACCTGGCACTCCGATTAATCCCTTGTTGGCATTGGAGCCTCTGGAGCGTATGTCACCACCTGACCCACTCCTCGAAGCTGCGGGACCCTCTGGGTCTGTCTGGCCTGGCGGCCATGACAGCACCCCTGCAATCACTTGTATCCAAGGTAGATACGGCCCTGCAAGGGAGGCCTAGCAAGAAGTGCCCCCTGCCTTCACCTGTATCCTCTGCCTTGAGGTGGATTTGGCTGCAGCGGACGAGATTCAGTGATGATGAGTCTCCCTCCCCTGCAGCCGCGCTTGAAAAAGCGCTGGTGGAGGCCCCAATCGTGTCAGTGCGGGAAACTTTAAAATTGGAGGACTCAGCGACGTTGGTGCAGTTTGGCACCCGCAAATCTTCCAAGGTGACAAAGGTGTTCCCCTTTCCTGCCTATTTTGATGGGTTTGTCACTAATCAGTGGGGTTCTGTGAAATGCATGGTTGGAATACCGAAGTGCTTCGCTTGGGGATATCCCTTTAAGGATCCCGTGGACAAGAGGGCCGAGGCTCTGGTCCGGTATCTTTTCACTGTGGCTGGTTCAATGTTGAAGCCTGGTTTTGCTGTCACCTTGGTATCCCAGACCTTAACGGAATGGGCAAAAGTTTTACACCAGAATCTGAAACGGAGTCGACACCCTCCTGAGCTGGTGGATCAGTTGATCCAGGGGTTACAGTACATTGATGCATTTTTGGATGTAGTACTGGTCGGCCGACCAGGCTTCTAATAAGGTGCTAACTGATCTTGTTCGGTACCTCTATGGAGGAGATCATTAAGGGCCTTACAGGAGGTAAGAGTACATTACTTCCGCAGGTTGCTAGGGACAAGCAACCTCGTCGTAAGCTCCTTTCTTCTTGGCTCACAAGAACCTCGTCTGTCAAAAAAGGGTTTGAGATACACACGTAACTTTGCGGGAGGCTCCAAGTAAGTCAAAAGCGAGTTCCGCAGACAAGCCTTCCCCAGCCTTAAGGGGCACCCTCACCCGAATCTGGGGTGGGGGGACGTCTTCACCTTCACCGTGGACCTTGCTCATTCAGGACAGATGGGTCCACGAGTTGATTTGGTTTGGTTACAAAATTGAGTTTCGGTCCTTGCTTCTGGCAGGTTCTTTCCTTCCAACTTGCGCCTGTCTCACGATCTACTACAGGTCCTCTAAGGGACAGTACAGGACCAGTTAGCACAAGGAATCATTGTGCCGGTTCCTGAGTCGGGACATTTTCAAGGTTTTTATTCAAATCTTTAGAGTTCCCAGGAAGAAAGGCAAGGTTTGTCCGATCTCTAGGCTCTGAACCACTTTGTGCGGGTTAAAAAATTTTGTATGGTGTCCATCCGCACCGTAGCAGCTTTCCTTCATCAAGGGGATCTTCTGGCTTCTATCGATCTCAAGACGCTTACTTTCATATTCCAATATATGTCGGGCATCAGCGTTTTCTTCATTTTGCCGTGGGCAAGGAGCAATATCAATTCGTGGCGTTACCTTTTGGTAACGCCACTCCGGGTGCTCACAAAGGTTTTGGCCCCATTTCTGGCCTTGCTACGGCAGAAAGGGATCGCAGTACTGGGTTACCTGGAAGATCTGCTTCTGCGAGCAGAGTCTTCCTCGGCTCTATAAGCTAACTGGGACATTACTGTGCGAACTCTACAGGAGTTTGGATGGACACTAAATTTTCAGAAATCGCCGTTGACTCTGTCCACCAAGCTGGACTACTTGGGTCGGACGCTTGACGTAGCGTTGGCCTGGGTGTTTCTTCCTCAGGTGACACTCCTGAAGCTACAGAGAGCATGAGGATGTGGTTCGGCTCCTGTTGTCCAACTTTCGGTCTTCGCTCAGAACTTGCATGCAGGTGCTGGGTCTGATGGTTTCCACCTTCGAGGCGTTTGTTTGCTCACTTCCATACCGGACCCCTGCAAAGGGAGGTTCTGTCCAAATGGAACAAGGATCCCCTGTCACTGAACAATCTGATCCTGTTGAGTCGGGGTTCGAGGGAGTCTTTGTTATGGTGGCTCCGCTCCTCGGCGCTTCGTCTGGGAAAACCCTTTCTTCCCCTGTATTGAACTGTAATCACCACGGATGCCTGGAGGGTTTTGGGGTGGACATGTGCCCCTCCCTGGGATGGTTTAACCCCCCGGCTCCCCCCTCCCAGACTCCCCTCCCTCCCATGTCGTCGTCCCCCACCCCCCCCCCCCCCCCACCCTGGACCGGACATACCTTTTTGGGTTAAATGCTGCAATGGAGCCGGGGGGAGAGTGCGCCACCGGTAACCAAACGATCGCTCCACGTGTGGGCGATGGGCCTGGTGGGTGTGCTGGTCAGGGCCTCTCCCCCTGTTGGGGATCGTTTTTTCCAGCTCTGAGACCCCCGAGATTCGCATGGTGCCGTGCGAGGCCGCCATTTTTTATGTAGCCCTGTGTGCTACAGATCAGCGGCCATGTTTGTGTCGCCTCGGCAGCCATTTTCCCAAAGTTTCCCATTGCAAATAGCAGCTGCTATGTTTTTGAAGTCAGGTGGGCGGTGATTCAGTGGTGGGAAGCCCTTCCTCAGGGTCTAGTGCTGATACAGAGATATTCCTTCTGATCGCTGCATGGTGTGCATATAGTTCAGGCTGTGCGTACCTGAACAGTGGTAGTAAGTAGCTTGGGGGTTTTAGCTCCCTCTTTCTGCTATTGCAGTGGTAGTGTTGTGCTGGGCCTTGTGCCGACAGCGCGGTGGGGTGTCTCTTACAGTGTTTTTTACATTTTTTTTAATTTATTTATTTCTTTTTATTTGTGGGTTCCCCTCTCCAGTCATGGAGTCCCTGAAGCATGTTTAACCACCTGATCCTCTCTCAGAGGCTGTCGGGCCCTCTGGGGCCCCACTACTGACTGCACTGACGGCAGTTCTGGAGTGCTTGGTGTCCAAAGTGGACTGATCCTGTTGAGCCGGAGCACGAGGGGGTCCCTAGTTTGATGTCTTTGTTCTCCGGCACTTTTTAGGGAAAAAGATTTCTTCCCCTGTTATGGACGGTTGTTACCACAAATGCCAGCCTATCCGGGTGGGGAGGTGTCCTCGGCACAGACTGTGCTCAGGGAGTCTGGACTCTGGAAGAGTCCAGGCTACTGATCAATGTACTGGAGCTATGTCAATCACCAAGTGGGCACAAGAAGTGTCCTGGTGGCTCGGGAAGTAGCCGGCATTTTAAGGTGGGCAGAACTATTTGTTCCAGCCCTTTCTGCTGTGCACATTCCAGGAGTGGAAAATTGGCAGGCGGACTATCTTAGTCGAGAGGTGTTAGACCAAGGAGAATGGTCACTTCATCCGAAGGTGTTCCATCAGTTGTGTCTCTGGTGGGGGACACCTGAGGTGGATCTGTTGGCCTCTTGCCTCAACAGGAAAGTACAGAAAGTATCGTCTGATTTACGCCTTTCCTCCTCTCAAGCTTCTGCCGAGACTCCTGTGCAGGATTGAGGCAAAAGGGATTCCGATCATCCTAGTGGCTCCAGACTGACCTCGCCGGTCTAGGTACACCAATCTGGTACGGGTGGTCGCTGATGCTCCTTGGAGACTTCCTCTCAGGGAAGATCTGCTGTCCCAGGGACCGATCTTCCATCCTGCTTTACAGTAGCTGGCTTTGAGGGCTTGGCTGTTGAAAGCCAGGTGCTGAAGGATAGAGGGTTGTCTGAATCGGTGATTCCTACTCTTTTGAAAGCTAGAAAATCTACTTCTAGGAAGATTTACTGTCATACTTGGAAGACGTACATTGCGTGGTACGAATCCCTAAGGGTTCACCCTCGCTTCTTTTCTTTGAGTCGGATCTGGGCTTTCTTCAGCAAGGGGTTGAGCAGCGTCTGGCCTTGAGTACCATCAAGGGCCAGGTCTCAGCCTTGGTGGTTTTTCAACGTCCGTTGGCCACAGATTCTTTAGTGCGTATGTTTCTCCAGGGAATGAGACACTTGGTTCCCCCGGGAACGGTCTCCATTGCCGTCGTGGGACCTCAATTTGGTGTTGTCAGTTCTTTAGCAACCCTGTTTTTTTAAAATATTCGGGAAATTCCCCTGCTTACTTTGTCCCAGAAGGTGGCCTGTTTGGTGGCTATTACTTATGCGGGCAAGGTGTCTAAACTGGCAGCGCTGTCTTGTCGTTCTCCTTATCTGGTGGTTCTTCGGTCATGTCCGTCGTCCTTCCAATGATCGTCTCTAATTTTCATCTGAATAAAGACATTGTGTTACCCTTCCTGTGTCCCAAGCCTAAGCATCCTAAGGAAGTTGCTTTGCATTCTCTGGATGTGGTTCGGCCAATAAGGGTGTACCTGGCAGCTACAGAGTCGTTTAGGAAGTCAGACTCACTATTTGTCCTCATGGGTGGACCTCGCAAAGGGCTGGCTGCTTCTGCTGTGACCATTGCCAGATGGATCAGACAGACTGTAGTTCAGGCTTATTCTATTAAGGGTCAGGTTCCTCCTTTCTCTTAGTGCCTCCTGAACCTTCCGTCATCAGGCATCAGTGGTGCAGGTTTGCAAGGCGGTCGCCTGTGCACAGATTCACAAAGTTTTATAACGTGGATGTGCTGCCATCTACGGATGCTTCTTTTGGCCGCAAAGTTTTGCAGGCTGCTGACTAGAGGACTTGTCCTCTTTGAGGGTGTTTTTTTTTCAGGTGAGCTCCAGTTGGTAACAGTAGAGCTCCAAGTTACCAGGTTGGCTATGTTTAGCCTTGGTCTAGTTTGTGATCTGCCGTTCCCACCCCTCATGTTTGACACTGCTTTGGGACGTCTCTACGGTCATGAAGATGAAGAGCTGTGTCCGTCAATGAACGAAAGAGAAAAATGGATTTTTGACTTACCGTAAAATCCATTTTGTTCATCGACTTACACAGCACCCATCCCTCCTTGGAATTGTTTTTTTTTTCTGCTGACACTGCTTGTTACAAAACTGAATATCTATAACAGGAAGTGGGAGTATACCCCAGGGAGTGCCACATAGGTGTGCTCAAGCTTTTTTCTCTGCCTAGTGTCCTACTCCTGTAGGGGGCAGTAAAACCCTGTGGTCATGAAGTTGAAAAGCGTCTTGAACATCAGAGAAATTGATTTAATGGGAAATCAAAAATCCCATATATATATATATATATATATATATATATATATATATATATATATATATATATATATACACACATTGTTCTCATGGCACTGTCGGTTTGCTTGGCACCATTTAATTTTCCCTTTGATTTGAAAAAAAAAAGAAACATTTTTTTGAAAAGTTTTTTTTTTTTTTTTAAATATTTTTTTCCCCATCTAAAATAAAACAGACCAAATGTCATGCATGATTGAGAAACTGAAAAAGCACTGCTCACAACACAGACCATTTAATTTTCAGTGGGATTGGTCCTGGATGTTAGGCAGTTGGAGGGTTAGACTGCTCAAAGGTGGGAAGATGCTTCCTCAGGGACGGTCCCAGCCCATTCTGTGACTCGCCCAAAAGGAAAGAAGCTTGTGTGTTGTGTGCCACTTTGCAGACCAGAAGACATGACAATTTTTAAGCAATTTAAGTAGCTTTCAGTACAAAAAAATTTCCAACAGCTCAAAGCAAGACTATTTTGCTATAGCCATATGAGCAATGAGAATTCACAGATCCTGTTAGATCCAATTTATTGTTATCCATAAATCAAACGTTTGCACTGAGCAGTCTAAAACTTTAAAACTATGTTCTGGAACTGATACCCCCAGATATTCCCAGATGTTGAGATGGCATGCATTTGTGTATTTTTGATCATTGCATATTCTTTTTATGTTTATTTACAGCCAAGATACATTTTCTTGCCCCAATCGGCATCATATTAATCCCATGACAGACTTGCACAGTAGAATAGGCCCTGCTGTGGAAGATGACCAGAACATTACAGTAAGTATATTTTCTGCAGACCGTGGTTCTGGAATGAGATTACTTAAGTGTCTTACATGATGGGGGGGGGGGGGGCATGGTAAACTGAGCTTTTTCATGATTGCTGAAAGGGGAGCTAGGTTCCTGAGCCAGATTTGGGTTGGGGAAGCAGCGTGAGATGTGCTAAGTCACAGATGGAAGAGGGGGATATGGGGAACTGAGTTGCTAGGAAAGGGGGAACTGAGCTGCTGAGTCTGCTACAAGGAGGGTGCAGAGAGAGCTTAACTGCTATGTCAGTGAGAGAGGGAGGTTGAGCTGCTTGAATGGAGAGTTGGGGGGAGGGGGGTTACTGTGATACTGTTTGGGGCAAAACAGGGAAAGCCGAGCTTCCAAAAGAATAAGTTTGACTTCATTGTTTCTGCTGTGTTTTTGATAATGAATTGCTGGACTTTATTTGCAGCAATGGAAGTCAATGAAGCCTAGTTTTAAAGCTTATTTACTGCTTGCCTAAGAATAAGTGATTTAAAGTGATTGTAAAGTCACTATGTGACTTTACATGTATCCACTCCGAAGCATGCTGCCATTCACTACAGTGAATTTGTTTTTTTTAAATATGAAAAGTCTTAATACCTTTTGTCACACCGCAGCTTTGCGGTCATGTGATCCCCCTGTGATGGCCGATCCAAATCTATGGAGAGAAGTGGGAGGGGCTGAGATTCCCCTGTGATGTCAACCGGCCAGCACATGGGTATCTAAGCTCCTGCTGCTTCTCTCTATAGATCAGGACCGGCCAGCACAGGGGGTTCACCTGCCCGCACTCTGTGGTGTAACAAAAGGTATTTAGCCTTTTCATTTAAAAAAAAAAAACATCCACTGTAGTGAATGGCGTTACCTGTATATTAGCTGCATTATGCAGCTGAACAGCGGTGGGAGGGGCAAACAGGAGAGCTGCTTTCAGGATAACAAGAAGGGAGGGGGAGAGGGGAGAGACTGTCAGAGGACAGCAGCAGATGACGGAGGCACGTAAACTGACCACGGTAATCAGGGCTTAGCAGCTATGATTGCCGTGGTCAGCAGAGTCAGGGGGGCACAGGATCAACCAGGTTTTTTACAGGATAGGAAAGGGAAAAATGACGCAGCACAAGCACTGTGCTATACCTCATGCCTTAAAGGAACAGAATCTTAGTTTTGTTTTTGTTTTTTAATATTGCAACCACTTTAAATATCCATATGCCTGGCACAAGTTTTCTGTAGGTGGTTGACAGAGTGGATTTGATCTGCATCATTTTTCGTTTATCTGTTTTGTGATAAAATATGATATATACCATTTCTGCTTAGTTTGAGATAATTGTATGTGCTGCTTCTCTATTAGCCATGTACTTTGGTTAAATGGCTCCATAGTCAGCATTACACTGAGTGTCCTTGCTAATTACCTTCGGGAACTGCATCCCCTGGATAAGTACCTGTTCCTTGCTAAATTTACAGACTTTGTTGCTGGCAGATCTTTCATCCTCTTATCTTACTCCTAATCTGATGCAGATGTGTGCTCCGTTTTATGTGCTGTCATCGAAATGTACTTATGTGTGTATCACAAAGCATTTCCGGGGATGCCCCACTGTTGCAGGTTCTCCCTCTATGCATTGTGGATGCTGTCTGTTTCTATGGACGGATAGTAAAAAAGGATGACCCATATGAGAAACTTTCCACACAACTCAATGAATTTTACCAATCTGCAGAAAACAGGGTGCCTGCTGGAAAAGTGGAGACCAATCGGCTGTATGCTTTAAGCAATGTTTCTGCCTCTGCCTATCTCAGGTACTTACATGGAGAACTGTTGATGTGATATGTTCTATTTATATTCTGTCAGTAAATAGGTATTTTAAGAGCACTTGAAGCACCTCCAACATTGTAATCATAAATGTCTGTATTTTTTATTCAAATATGCAGTATCCAGATATAGTATAACTTTTATTGAATGGTACTTTAGTCATTGGTGTCAGTGGAAGGAATATTGACTCCTCATTGGTATCAGTGAGAGGAATGGTGCCCCAGCATTAGTGTTCAGTGGCACTAGCTTCTGCAGACTGTGTCCCAGTGCTTGTGATGATATCATGACTTGGGTCTATACAGGAACCATTGCAGGGGCTGGTTTATTGCAACTAGCTGGACATAATCAGTCCAAAGGCTTTAGTTTGCCTCTGCTCTAAGGTGGCCTGATTATTGGTTTTGTACTGCATACTGGTCAGTGGCACGGAAAGAACAGAAAAGTGGGATCCACATAAAGCAACAAGGATTACTTCTGTTCTTATCCACTGAGGGACACAATAAGTGATTAACCTTTGGGTTATCCTGCTGCCTACAGAAGGATTGGACATTCGCAAACAAAAAAAATGTATAGGCTACCCCAGGTTAATCACTCTCCTTACTAGCATGGCTCGTTTTTTTTAGTGTTCTAGCAGGAAAGACTCTTCAGTTCTGATGTGTAATAGACGAGCCTGTTTTTGCTATCACCTTTTTCCCTTTAACCATTTCCGGATCGCCCGCCGCAGTTTTACTTCAGTACTTTGACGTTCAATACCGGTGTTAAGGCAGCAGATGGCTGCCATAACCCTGGTAATTTCTTACAGGGCAGGCGGTCCTCTTTCACATAAAAGTGATCCCAGCAGCGGATTCGCCGCAGGATCACTTATTTGGGCGGCGGGAGAGGTGCTCTCCCGCCGCTTCCTGGAGCCGTCAGTAGCGGGGGAAAACAATCTGATTCCTCGATGTCCCAGGAAGGAAGTCAAGCAAGATGGCCCCCAATCGACTCTATGGCCTTGGAGGACTGAAGCCACGTCACAAGTCGCTTCCTCCAAACAGCCTTAAAGGGCCCTTTTTTTTTTCTTGCTGAAAAACAGACTATTATTTTTTTCCTTTAACCACTTCCGGACCGCCCACTGCAGTTTTACATTGGTACATTGACGTTAAATACCTAGCTATCTGCTGCCATAACCCCGGTATTCTTTTAAACTGTGGGCGGTCCGCTTTACCATAAGGGTGGTTCCTTCGGCGGATCACCCTTATGGGCAGCGGGAGAGGTGCTTCCCGGTTGTTTTCCCCGCTTGCCGGTAGCGGGGAAAACAATCTGGTCTGCTGTCCCCTCAGGCAGGAAGTTGAGTGAGGGCAAGGTGGCACCGAAGTGACGTCATAAGTCGCTTACTAGCAACCAATTTAAAGAGCCCATTTTTTTTCAAGATGAAAAAAAATTACTTTTTTCTTTTTTTGTGAAGATGTGGGATCTGAGGTCTTTTTGACCCCCAGATCTCACAATAAAGGGGTTCTGTCATGCTTATTTATATTACAAGGGATGTTTACATTACTTGTAATAGAAATAAGTGATGGAAACATTATTGTTTAAAAAACAGTGTAAAAATAAAAGATTAAATACGAAAAAAAAAAAAAAAAAATTTACCAGCTACTACAGCCTCAAGCACTGTCACTTTTATTTTGAAAAACAATTAGCTTAGTACTTGTACAAAATAAATCTGCTGAAATATACTTTATTTTGATTGCTTGGTTTTGGAGTGGTTGGCAGATTGTAGGACAGGATCTGAATTGCCTATTTTAACGCTAACATTTATATATATTTTTCACAGTTATATAACAAATTGTCATAGCGCTATCCTTTCTGTGCACAAGAATAAATTGTAAAAAAAAAAACTCCTCTAAACTGTGATGAATTACAATAGTTCTTGCTTTTAAGTGCTTAAAAAGTCCATCAATATGGTGCAAAAATAAATATTGCATCCGTGCTTGTTATGGTATAACTGCATAGAAACCCGAAACGCCGCTCCAGTTTGCGCTCCACAGGCTGGAAGTGATGTGACCAGAAGCCCCACCCAACACGCTTTGTTGTTTCAAATTAACTTCTTCAGAAACGGCCCATTCCTGAAGGTGTTCATTGGTTATGATAAAACATGTTAAGTGTGGCTTCCGGCAAAGTCACTACTGGCCACACTGGAGAGGCATTTCGGGTTTCTATGGAGTTCTACTATATGCTTATGCAAGTGCATTGATTTTAATGGCTTTTAATTGATTAAATATTACTACACTATGGTAGCTTTCCCCTTTTCATCCTTTACACTTGCCGGAGCATTGAGGTTCATAAACAGAGTGATATTGGCCATGACTTTGTATATGACGTAAAGCCATGACGCACCAGATGAGGTATATCCTGTATATGGAGCAAACCCATGCTGCACCAAATATGGGCAATATCCTGTATATAGAGTAAACCCATGCTGCACCAGATATAGGGGATATCCTGTATATGGAGTAAACCCATGCTGCACCAGATATAGGGATATCCTGTATATGGAGTAAACCCATGCCGCACCAGATATAGGGGATATCCTGTATATGGAGTAAACCCATGCTGCACCAGATATAGGGATATCATGTATATGGAGTAAACCCATGCCGCACCAGATATAGGGGATATCCTGTATATGGAGTAAACCCATGCTGCACCAGATATAGGTATATCCTGTATAGGGAGTAAACCCATGCTGCACCAGATATAGGGGGGATCCTGTATATGGAGTAAACCCATGCCGCACCAGATATGGGGGATATCCAATATATGGAGCAAACTCATGCCGCACAAGATATAAGGGATATCTTGTATTTGGAGCAAACCCATGCTGCACCAGATATGGGGGATATCCAATATATGGAGCAAACCCATGCCGCACTAGATATAAGGGATATCCTATATTTGGAGCAAACCCATGCTGCACCAGATCTAGGGAATATCCTATATTTGAAGTAAACCCATGCCGCAGCAGATATAGGGGATATCCTGTATATGGAGTAAACCCATGCCGCACCAGATATAGGGGATATCCTGTATATGGAGTAAACCCATGCTGCACCAGATATAGGTATATCCTGTATAGGGAGTAAACCCATGCTGCACCAGATATAGGGGGGATCCTGTATATGGAGTAAACCCATGCCGCACCAGATATGGGGGATAGCCAATATATGGAGCAAACTCATGCCGCACAAGATATAAGGGATAACTTGTTTTTGGAGCAAACCCATGCCGCACCAGATATGGGGGATATCCAATATATGGAGCAAACTCATGCCGCACAAGATATAAGGGATATCTTGTATTTGGAGCAAACCCATGCTGCACCAGATCAAGGGAATATCCTATATTTGAAGTAAACCCATGCCGCAGCAGATATAGGGGATATCCTGTATAGGGAGTAAACCCATGCCGCAGCAGATATATTGGATATACTGTATATGGCATAAACCAATGCCGCACCAGATATAGGCGATATCTTGTAAAAGAAGTAAACCCATGCCACACCAGATGAGGGATAGCCTGTATATGGTGTAAATCCATGCTGCACCAGATGAGGGACTCTGGAGTACTGGGAAAAATCCACGAATGGAGACAAAAGGGTGCGTGCTTGACGTTTTTGCTAACGCAGAGAGTCCTATACCTCATGTGAGTGTAGGAGTATGTGGGGGGTCATTTCAAAGCTCAAACTGTAGACAAAAAGTCTTTATTGTAGTCACAATTTATTTATATTTTTATTATTTGATATTGTGCACAAATAGCATAGCGCTGTGACTTTTTGTTGGTATCAATATTCAAGTAGCTTTTGCAATTTGTGAGCAGAAGCTGTCCAAGAGAGTATTTTCTGGTGTTTGGATAGCATACGTTTGTTAGCACTTTTATTTACTTTTTGACATAGCACGGTTAATTTTTGGATTTTAAGTCTTTAAAAGGCTATTTTTTCTCTTCCTCTATCCTGACAGGGTTTTAGTGTTGCAAACAAAAACAGCGGCCAGTGTTTTATATGTCACTGTGAAGTATATTGATGAGGGAGGGACTGACTTTGTTCCAGGACATAAGCTGCTCAAGCTTCCGTTGGTATTTCAGTCTCTTCCACCGCAATACCTGGAGTTCATCATCTGCAGAGTAAAGCCTATTGACATTGAGGTGAAATGGGATGCTAAGGTAAGGTTTCAAGATCTACTTTGCTCCAATGTCCACACTTTTTTTCTTTGATAATGGCAGCCTCATAATTTTGGAGTGAGTACCAGCTCACAGAGCAGCTTAACCTTTTGCATCGGCGCCTCCTGGCCTTCTAAGATGTTTCAGATGCTGGGAGGGGGAGTTTATGATCATGTGACCGCCGTGAATGGCTGTCACAGATATCACATGATTGCAAAAGCTCCCGATCCTAGAAGCGATCAAGACCTTTCCATTAGCGGCAGGTAACTGTGGCAGGAGCATGCAGGGCTTTCCGTTAGCCTCCGGTAACTGTGGCGGGAGCATGCAGGGCTCTTAGCTGTCAGTACGCAAATATGCGACCGCTCTGCACAAAGGCCCAGCTGCTGAGAGGACGCATATGTGCATAGTGTTGGCTCGGTTCACGTATGTCCGGGCACCATTTCAGTGCGTTTTTTTTTTTTTCTTTTTTTTGAGTCTGCTGGGGTTCTATTCAGATGCAAATTTGTTAAAGCGGAGTTCCGGCCACAGAAAAAAAATTTCAATGAACATACCCCCGGGACAGTCAGGGCTAGTACATTGCACAATGGCTAGCCTCTGATCTGTCCCGGTTCGCACTTACCTTTTAGAAGAAATACTCACTTTTAAAATTTCTTCTCCAGCGTTGCCATCTCTGTTGTGGGCAGCTGAAGCCAGCGTGATCCTCTTCTGCGTCCTCTTCCGTGTCTTCTTCTCCCAGAATTCGCCGGCACCGGCCCCTCTCGTCACTTCCGGTGCTGCGCCGCTTTCCTCCACAGCTTCTGGGCATGCCCAGAAGCTGTTTAGCAGGGAATGCGGCGTCGCACTGGAAGTGACCAGCGGGGCCGGAGCTGTCGCATTGATTCCTGGGAGCGATGACGTTCAGCTCCCAGGAACCATTGCAAAGCGGAAGTGACGGCACGGGCCGTGCGGCCGAGGGAGGAAGTGGAAGAGAGGTGAGGTATATTCTTTCTTCAATTACAAGGTAAGTAAAAAAAAAAAAAAAAAATCCTAACTACCCATTTCTGTTTCAGGTGACCTATAGCAAGCGGATGGCCCAAAATCGACTATGTCGATTTGTGGCCGGAACTCAGCTTTAAGTGTATGACATTGAAATTGCACCTGAACCTGGACCTAAAATCGTACAGGACTCTTGTTTGTTTGAAAAACGGACTGCAGCTGTCCCGGACATATGTAAACTGACTTCATAGCCATTTCAGTTCACATGTCATGAGAATCGGATGCTGTTCAAAATGCATCAAATTCATATATATGTAAACCGAGGCTTACAATCTGTAATATCACTGCCCAACGACTGATATGGAATGCAACACTCAGTGAATAGCAGATGCCACCTGAAGCTTCTCACACAGATTTAAATATGTGATAGTGATTTCCTGCATGTCCTGGAAACCAATTTATGAAAAGCAAGTGTACTTTTGGGCACCACAAGGCACTTGCAATTTGGCAACATTGTTGTCTAAAACTTCACAGGTTCACCTTAGGACTTTCACCAGATAAAACAAATGAGGTTTACTATGTGACATATGCCGGGCATACACAGAGATATATGGTTTGTAATGTGTTTAGGGCTCATTTCTATCAGATGTATTGTGATACATATGAAGGTAAGCTGTGCTTATGTAGTTTTTCCATTCTCAATTTGAATTATTCAAGTTTGTGCCTGTTACTGGATGAATCAAATTAAAGCACCCTTTATGGCTAACAGCAAGAACAGCAGATATTGGAGAACCGAATTGTTTTTTGTGAAGCTTTATCCTGTCATTTACTTTTACTTTTTGCCCATCAACAGGTGACTCGGATTATTAACAGAAGCATCAAAGGGAAACACCACAGAGCCAAGGTTGTTCTTAATTTAGGGAAAACGTACTGGTTGGACCCCATGGTAAGAAGATGATGTAGATTGGGTTTATATGGATGTGTGTACTGCTTATCGTAAGGTGTTATTAAATTGGAAACTACTGTACATCTAGCTTTGCCACCAGAAATATATCCATTGATCAGCAAATGAAAGTACAATTATGAGCAAATTAACTTTCACTGGAGGAATTTAAATTCTGAAATTTATAAAATCTGATTGGCCAGAGCAAAAGGAGTTTATTTTCTTACCCATTGAAGAACACAGGAATTCAGATACAGTTGGGTTATACTGTTGCCTAGAGCAGTGACCTCCAATCTGCGGCCTTGGGACGAGATGTAGCACTTTGCTTGCCTTAATCCAGCCCATGGTGCACATTTCCTCCCACTTGATACAAGACTCCCACTGACACCAACAATGGGGTGCTATTCCTCCCACTTGCACAAACGATGAGGTACTATTTTTCCCACCAATTACCATTAATTGTTTGGAGACCCCTGCTCTAATGGATGATTAGACACTGCTAAACAGAAAAATCTTATGCCAGCCCCAGTTTAACCCCTCATCTACCCAGCATGTTATTTGCTAGTAACCTAGGTCTGCTGAGAAAATCTAACAATTTTTCTTTTCTCTTTCGTTAAGCGACGGACACTGCTCCAGAATCTTCTTGACCATTGGGTTATGCTGCCCCCTACAGGAGTAGGACACTAGCAGGAAAAAGCTTACCACGCCTATGGGGCAGTCCCAAGGAGTATACTCCCACTTCCTGCTATAGGCATTCAGTTTTTTTCTGCCTAGGCAGGAGTAAGGACGAGTTCCTTGTGATCCTTTTTTAAACAGATTTTTTCCCTCTTATTATTTTTGGTTTCTGTGAGAACTACAATCAACTGCCGGACTGGGTGACTGACTGAATATTCAAAATCCTTAAGCCCCGTACACACGTACCGATTGTCGGCCAAAAATGTTCGGCCGCCGAACGATCGGCCGATTTTCGGCTTGTTAGTATGATGCTTCCGACAGCCGACAGCGCACTTTCGGCCGAACAGAATCTGTCGTGCAAGCATTAAAATAGATATAGACAAAATGACTCATAATGCCATAAAACTGTGTTTTGTTAAAGCATAATGCTTTCATACGAAGCCATTTATTATCACATAGTAGTTTTGGCTCCTTTTTAAAATCGTAATAACAGAAATCACCCAAATAGCCTTGATCAAAAGTTTCCATCCCCTTGAATGTTTGGCCTTGGTACAGACACACAAGATGACACACAGGTTAAAATGTCAATTAAAGGTTAATTTCCCACATCTGTGGCTTTTTAAATTGCAATTAGTGTCTGTGTATAAATAGTCAATGAGTTTGTTAGCTCTTACTTGGAGCAGGCTATATACTGAGCCATGGGGAACAGAAAAGCCCTGTCAGAAGACCTAAGTAACAAGATAATAGAACTTATAAAGATGGAAAAGGTAATAAAAGGATATCCAAAGCCTTGAAAATGCTAGTCAGTACTCTGCAATCACTTAATAATTGGAAAATTTGGGTATCTCTTGATACCAAGCCAAGGTCAGGTAGGCCAAGAAAGATTGCAGCCATAACTACCAGAAGAATTGTTGGGGAAACGAAGAACCCACAGGTAACCTCAAGAGAAATTCAGGCTGTTCTAGAAAAAGACTGTGTGGTTTATTCAGGCTGGGTTCACACTGATGCAAATTGAATGCGGGTTTCCCCACATCCAATTTGCGTGACAGGAGAGTGTGACTGGCTTGCAATGGAGCCGATTCACACAGCTCAGGGGCACTCCCGGTCCGGATTGCAGAAGGGTCCTGTGCGTCTTTGGCTCCAATTCAGGTGTGAATTAAGGCAAAAATTTGGACCTGATTTGCACCTCAATCGGTGAACAGGGATGCACCGGACCCAATGCTGTGACCCTCAGCCGCATCAGTGTGGACCCAGCCTCAAGGAGCACAATACGACAATGCTTGAGCAAAAATTAGCTGCATGGTCGAGTTGCCAGAAAGAAGCCTTTACTGCGCTAATAGCACAAAAAAGCCTGGTTATAATTTTCCCGTCAACACAGCTTTTGGCACATTATTCTCGAGTGACAAGACCAAAATAGAACTTTCTGGTCACAACTATAAGCGCTATGTTTGGTGAGGGGTCCATAGGGACAAGAATACCATCCCCACTGTGAAGCATGGTGGTGACTCACTGATGTTTTGGGGCTCTGTAAGCTCTAAAGGCTCTGAGAATCTTGTGAAAATTGATAGCAAGATGAATACAGTGTGTTATCAGAAAATACTGGCAGACAAGTTGCATTCTTTGCACAAAAGCGGTGCATGGGACACTCTTGGACTTTCCAGTACAAGGACCCGAAGAAGCACAAGTCCAAATTGACCCCCAGTGGTTACAGCATAAAAAAGTGAAGGTTCTGGAGTGGCCATCACAGACTTGCCGTAATATCATTGAGCCTCTTAGGGGAGATCTCAAACGTGCGGTTCATGCAAGACTGGAGGCATTTTGCCAGGACGAATGGGCAGCTATACCACCTGTAATAATTTGGGGCCTCGTAGACCACTATTACAAAAGACTGACCACTGTCATTGATGCTAAAGGGGGCAATACACAGTATTAAGAGCTAAGGGGATGCAGACTTTTGAACAAAGGCATTTCATTGGTGCCATGTTTTGTTTTATGATTGTGCCATTCTGTTATCACCTAATGTTACAAAATAGGGGTTTTCCTGCTCACTCGGTTTTTTCAAAAATGGTACATACTGTATATTACCGATTCTCAAAGAGGATGCAAACTTTTGAGCACATATGTATCTCTATTGTCAGACAGACTATCATTCAAGTTTATGGTCTCATGGATTGGGTTTCACCCTTTAGTATCAATACACAATCTACAAGATCTGCCACCTGGTCTTCTGTTTACTCATCTTTTTGTGACCCTTAATGGACTAAAAAAAAAAAAAAAAAAGATTTTTCTACGTCTATTGAAATCCTATGAGGCACACAGATCCCATCTCTCTTTATTCATGATTATGCTTTCTGTACTCTCTTGCTACAAAACTGAGGCATGCTGATAGTAGGATGGTTTACCTTGGGCTGGCCTACAGTTTTTATTTTTGTTTGTCAATGTTCAGCCCCTCCTGTAGGTAGAAGTATAACCCAACAGTTAAAGACCTCATGTGTCCCTCTAATAGACTCCAAGAAAAGGATTTTAACCTGTTGGTGCCAAGCACATGTGAATTTGCGGCCGGCCTTGGCACCGAGCGGCCTCATATTTATGTGCAAAAGTGCCAAAAGAGCTGCCCTGTGTGCTCTAGGCACAGCGATCTGCAACTTCTGTTTTCAGTATATTAGAGTGATTGGATGCACTGAACTGTGTGACCTCTTTGTTTAGGTGCACATAAGCTCACTGACTGGCCTGTCCACCGTTGTGTATGACCTAAATGTCCGCCAGGAGATATTAGCTACAGGCATGGCATCAGATAACCCCGAACATGTGATCCACCTGAAATCCCTGCTGGATTCTGCCAAGACCCCACTGGCATCTGATTTTAGGTTTGTGTCTTAATTTTAGACTGTAAATGGTGCCATGTGAAAATTATATTTAGATGGATTTTTACTAGTGATCAACCGATTATCGGCAAAGCCGATATATCAAGGGCCGATCTGCACTTTCCCCGATATATCGGAATCGGCCACCAAGGTGACCGATATTGCCGATATTTCTGGAAAGTGCTTATACTGGAGTGATGCCTGCAGCTAGAGGCATCACCCCGGTACTGGCGTCTATAGCCGACGGTCGGCTGTCTTGTAATGACAACCGATGCGGCTGAGAAGCCGCTCGGCTGTCATTACAAGGAGTGGGAGGGGAGCCTTCCGCGGCTCGCCCGGGTCTCCTGTCCCTCTGGGAGACCCGGGCAACCAGCCTGCAGGCCGCCGAAGACCCAATCAAAGCCGCATTCGGCTCTGATCGGGTCTCCATGTAAACACCCAGAAGTGATGTCATGACATCACTTCCGGGTACTCGACGCCAGATTAAAAAAAATGACAGCATTCAAAACTCCCAAACTTGAATGCTTTTAAGTGCAGAGGAGGGGTTTGGGGTCTTTTAGACCCCCAGATCCCTCCACAAGAGTACCTGTCAAGTGATAAAAATAATTTTTTTTTTAAAATGTACGAAAATATCGGCCGATACCGATATGCAATGGCCAAAATATTGGTATCGGCAACGAAAAACCGATATCGGTCGATCACTAATTTTTATATATTTTGGGAAATGTAGTCCTTTTCTTGAGACATTTTTTTATTCCAGCGCCAGTAGCCTTGTGTTATTTTTCCGTATAAGTCTCCCAGCTCTGGGAACAAATGTGAATAGTAACTAGCCAGTGTTCTATCCCCCTTAACGCTAAAGCACCTTTCTAACACTTAGCTGCTGATCCTTTCACAAAAAACATATTCAAGCCTTGTAAAAGTGTGTGTGCTCACCTTTACCAGTGCCTGCACTGCCGATTGCCATTACATTTATTTGAAATGGTCTCCTGAAGTCCACTGGGAATCTGAAAACCTTCAGATATCAGTGGTTCCTGCCGCTCACCTCCATGGCACTGCTATATCATGTAATGGGTGGAGGTCAGCAGGTTGAACTAGTGAGCGCTGCAGGGGACCCAGAAAAGTGGCAATCCTGGAAGTGTCAGCTTCTCAGCAGACAGTTCTCATGATCCATGACCACTCTTCCTTACAAGGTAAATGGGGATCCAAACTGCCACACACCAAAGAGCCTGGGTATCTGACAGATGAAAAGCAGTTTCAGCCTGGCTCCATCCATGCCACTTCACCAACGCAGCACTTCGCCCTACCCTCAGGGCTTAGTCATGGAGGTCATCTCCACGACTAAGCCCTTTCGGTGGGGTAAAACGCATTGTGGGGGGGGGGGGGGGGCCTTGAGTGAGCCGGGCTGAAGCTGCTTTTCATCTGTCAGTTACTTGGGCTTTCTTTGGTGTGCGGCGATTTGGGTCCCTAATTGCCTTGTGAATGTCTACAGAGCCGGGACAGGCTCTCTCCATGCCAGCAGCCTTCTCATTGTGAATCACTGGCACCCAAAGTTTTTTACAGTGTATTATCACTCTTCCTTCTGTAACAGAACTACTGGTGCCACTGCTGTCTAACCCTTTTGTGGTTGTCCTCAGCTGGTCACTATGGTTTGTTCTGCCTGGTGCTACATCTCTACAGTGAAGCGCTTACATATCCCATACAGGAGAAATGCCCCCTTTTTATATTATAAATGTGATTGTCTTACTGTAAATTGTGTAATTGCAAAAGCCTTGTTTGCCTAGTTGTAACTGCACACGTACGCTCACAAGACATGTCATTTATTTCTCATTTCTGCACGTCTTTTTTAGCAGCTCATCAGATGAAAGTTTAACTGGGTCAGAGAGGGTTCTTGAGACCATTCCTGAGGAACCAGAGGTCACAAGTCCTTCACCACCTGCCCAGGAGATTGAATCTGGTAAGCTTTTTGAAGTGTACTATGTGTATCTATGGAACTATTAGCAGCTGAGATAGAAGAAAACTGGCATGGCCATAATATAGAGGCTTGGGCTTTAACCACTTCAGCTCCAGAAATTTACCCCCCTTTATGACCAGGCCATTTTTTGGGATACGGCATTGTGTTAATTTACCCGACAGTTGCGCAGTCATGCTACGCTGTACCCAAATAAAATTGATGTCCTTTTTTATGTACAAATAGAGCTTTCTTATGGTGGTATCTGATCACCTCTGCGGGTTTTATTTTTTGCGCTATAAACAAACAAAAAAATAAAAACAAAAAAAACTATATTTTTTTACATTCTGTTAAGTGCATCCAATAAAAAAAATCAAAAAAATCAAATTACTTTATAAAGAAATGTGGGACCATTAGGGGTACCCTACCTGCGTGTCCACGTCACGGTGGGCGGCCCCCTTTTAAGGGGGCTATTTGCTATTATGGAGGGGCTTTGAGGGTTACCCCCTTGTTTTTCTCTTGAGTCTTGACATTTTTTACCACATTCAACCTCTAATAGTGTATACTGTATATCTCTTCTGTCTGTTGTTCTCGGAGTGGATCACAGATTTTGCTCCCTAACAATATAGTTTGTTATTTATATATTTATATTTACCAATGCAGATAGATATTTAGGAATAAATTGCCTTTTTTTAAACTTTATATACTAACTAAATTATACACCACACTTTTTTAAGGGTATTATCCGATTAATCGAAACAATATTCAGCCAACTAATCACTTATGAAAATAATCATTAGTTGCAGCCCTAAAATGATGGAAATGAATGTTCCATCCTGTAAGCAATATTCCAAAGTTTTATATAAAGTGATCAGTGCTCCAAATAATAAGTCCTTATGTGATTAAGAGGTGACAAAAAATATTGCGTCCTTAATTTAGTGTTCCAGACATCATGTTTCCACTTAGTCCTCGATATGGTCCTGCTGTGAAAACACTTATTTTTGCTGTTGCAACAAAAGTGAACTCCACAAGATCGGCGATGTTCCCGGTGTCTACACGCGTGCCCCCCTCTTATAGCTTCATTCACCAGAAATCTCTCCCCTCAAGGGGGTAGCCAGTATTCACAGCACCACCTGGCTGTATATGGATGTCCAGGACCAGCCCTAGGGTATTTATCCTTATCTTTAATTCCACTGACTCTCAAATGTGCATGAAAAAAGCAAAAACAGGCTCCATAGCGTAATACCGTAAACCACAGTTTATTAAAATAGTAGTATTGCACTTACATTTGTTTAAAATCAAACAGCATGAAGAAACCAGGAAGTCTGGGACGCGATGTGCTCCACGGACCCCGAAATCGAAAGTGAAGCGTAGCTCCGCCCTACGCATTTCATCATGACAACTTTATCAGTAGCGGCTGGTTACAGCTCTAAAAATTTTTGATTCCCTCTCACTTTCTGTCCCAGTGTTAATGTATAAAAGAACATATACAGGGGTACACAAAACCTAATTACAAATACAGCTGAAAAAAAAAAAATTGGACACACCTCCTTGATAGGGTTGCAGCCGTATATGGGCAGAAATGTCTGTGCATGTGAATCATGCTGTTCTGATTAGGTCGTTCACTACTGTCATTTTGTTTCTCTCTAGATAAACAGGAGGATGAGCCCAAGGACCCTCTGCCAATTCAGAATCCTCCATCTATAAGGTTTGTTTATTATTTGTTACAACTATTAGGGTCCTTTCACACTGTCCGCTCTATCGGGGGACTCTGTTTTTCTCAGCGGGAATCGATCCGCTGAGCAGGCGGGTGACAGCTCCGTCTCAGCTCTGTGTGCGGAGACGGAGCAGTCAGGTCCCCGCTGTCCTCTATGGGAGAATCGGATGAGAACGTACCGCCTGTCCGTTCTCATCCGATCCGCCAGACAGATGGAAAATAGGGTTTCCATCCGTCCGGATTTGACGGGCAGGGTCGGATCGGGTGTCAGCGAAGATGTCTCCGCTGACATCCGCTGCCACATAGGGATGCATGGGGCATCCGATCAGGTCCACCTGAAAAACTGACAGGCGGATCTGATCGGACCGTATGTGTGAAAGGGGCCTTAGGTAGTAGTGTGGACACATTAGGATTTAAGGCCATTTCACACTATGTGTGGTGACAGACGTTTTACCGCATTGTAAAATGATTGTCACTGCAGGGGCACACAGGAAAAAATTGTTTCCTCTGTGTTTTAGTCACACTGCAACACAGCCTAGCACTGCGCTCCAATGCAAATATGCTGCATTTTATCGCAGCGCACTGTAGTGTCGGGCATCGCACCGCCTGACGTTGCAGTGAACGAAGTGTATGCTTTGTACACTTGAAAAATGTTAGTACACACAAAAAAAAAGGGGGGGGGGAGCAGTTTGATCCAATTATTCATGCATCACACTGCCCACTTGCGCAGCTACAACGCAGAACGGGGAATTACTCGGCTACTCTGCGACTTCACAAAGGAACAGTGTGATTGCCCCTTGAAGGGTGCTGAAAGGTATCTTTGGGTACCTGCTCCATTGTTAATTTTAAAACATGTAATATATTGTTACAGGTCAAATGAAGTAGAAGATTATTTTCTTTAAAACAGAAGATCATTTTATTTCTGTATTAAGAAAATTTGTTGGGTGCTTCTGCTGGGGAACAGTCATCAAACTTGATCTTGATGGAGGAAGAAGGAAAAGGGAATGGATGGACATCCACTACCGTGCAAATACACCACGCTAGCACTGAGGAGAGCTCTTGAAATTGGTAGAAGCAATTCCAACTATTTAGGCAAAGAAAAGATAAAGGCGCCTCTGAGTGCAGTTAGTGATACTTTATTTCACACATGAAATTCGCACACTAACAGGATAAATTGAATATAGCGTCATGGCTCGGGGTCTCTTCCTGATCTTGCGACTCGTTCTTCCTATAACTGTCCAGCAGCAGGGAGATGGAGGAGCCCGCTAGGGAACAGAGGATCAGTCGGAAGGCTGCAGTGGAACGCATTCCTCGCCCGTGGGACGTCAGGGGGCGGTAACACATTTCGGAGCATGCGCAGTAGTGCTCCTTTGTCAGACTGATGGTAAGGGGAAATGACACAGGGAATTTTAAAGATTAGAAACCAGAAGTCAAGGCTGGCGGTGACCAGAGCAGTCAGTGGAGGACTGGACACAGGAGAAGGACAAACCCCAGGTCTAAAACTGAAGACTAACAGCTGACCACATGGTATAAAAACATGAAAAAAACATATTACATTTTAAAAACATACAACCCCCATAGAAAATATCACGAAAAAAAAAAAAAAACATTTCAGTTCAGTACAGAAATTCCATAAATACCATAAATTGTTTCCTAAAGGATATACTATATTATTGTTATTGTACATGGAACAATGATGTGTTCACATATATAAAAGAAAATACTCAAAATGATAATTTTTTGCTAGCCAAAAACTTACTACGGTTGTCTATGGGCTTGGAAACTATCAACAAGCCTTACTGACTGTGTAATGTGTAGATACCTAAAAAATATAAAATATAAGCAGTGGATTGACAACATAAAATAAAAATGAGAATCACAGCCTTTGTATACCCAATTACGTATATATTATTATAAAATGATACTAATCTCAAGATCTTTGTTGAGTCACCCTGGCGAGAGTACATCCAGGGCATATATCCAGTAGGTCTCCCTTTGGCAAAGCCGCTTGAATCTCTCTGCCACAGGAATATTTCTCTGGATAGATTCAATGACCCACACAAGAAGACCTATAGTGGATTTGGCATGATGTATTACAAAATGTCTGGGAACGCTATGAATATCTTTACCCTCCTTAATATATCGTCTATGTTGGCCAAAACGTGCTCATAATGTGCGTACGGTTCTGCCCACATAGGGCAAGCCACACGGGCATAGGCGACAATATACTACAAAGTCTGAGGAACAGGTGTAAAATTCATTAATCCCATATGTGATTTCTTTAATGGTGAATTCCTTTTGGCCATGTGTTACAAATTGGCAAGTTAAGCATAATGGTTTTCGGCATTGGTACATGCCGGTGATGGAAAAGAATTGCAGAGAAAGCGACTGGAGTTTTTTTTACCCTCAACTTACTAGGTGCTATTTTGGTGTTAATGTTTGGTGCTTTTTTTCTGTATGACCAGTGTGAGCTCAAACAACAAGGCTATTGGGTTCCCCTTCCCTGGAGGGTCTGGGGCACTTGCGGTTTGTTTTCTTAATTTCTTAAGCCCCGGTTCACACTTATGCGAGTGCGGGGTTCGCATGTAATGTCGTTTTCATTACATGCTCCTTCATTACATGCGATCGGCTGTGCGGTGCAAGTTTAGCCATACACTTTGTATGGCTAAATTCGTGCCGCAGCAAACACGCACAGGACCCTTTTTGGAAGCCGCTTCAGGATCGGATCGCACGGCGGTTCACACTTGTGCGATGCGATCCTGTGCGAACTGCACGATCGCACTGCGATATGCGATCAAACTGGGGGTGTCGTTAAGATTACATTGACACCCCCAGCGTATCGCATATGGCAGTGTGAACTGCCGGTGGTGCATGTGCGATGCGGGAACAGGCTGCGGATTCGCAGCCTTCCCGCATCGCATAAGTGTGAACCGGACCTAAATCTTCCCTCTGTGTATTTGTTTTGTAGTTTCTACCCAGAAGTGAAATGGTATGAAAAAGGTGACACGATTTTCTTGGCTGTGAAGTTACAAGAGATAAAAGATCATAAGTGTACATTCCATCCTACCAAAGTGCTATTCAGGTAATTACCGTATGGTTTGTGTAGCCATTATAAATGTTCAAACAATAATTATATACACTTTATGGCAAGAAGTTTGATGACATCTGACCATCATGCCTAAATTAACTTGCTGGACATCCCATTCCAAAACCATGGCCATTAAAGTGGTATTAAACCAAAACCAAAAATGTATTCTGTTATTATATTGCAGCTTACATAGTAGGTGAGGTTGAATAAAGACAATAGTCCATCCAGTTCAACCTGTGTAGGTGTGTGTGGCTGTAATCATCTCACATAGCCCTTAATGTTCTGATCCTTGAGATGTAAGTCTGAGTCTTTTGAAAGCCAACAACACTACCCGCAGAAACCACCTCTTGTGGTAGAGAATTCCACAATCTTGTAGCCCTAACAGTAAAGAACCCTCCTCGTTGCCTGAGGTTAAAACGCTTCTCCTCTAATCGCATTGTATGTCCTCAAGTCCTCATGCAATCCCTTCGAATGAACAGCTTTTTTTCTAAGCTGAGATCCCCATTAAGATATTTATAAATTGCTATCATGTCCCCCCTCAGACGTCTCTTCTCCAGGGAGAATAAATCGAGCGATTGCAGCCGCTCTTCATAGTTAAGGTCCTCCAATCCCCTAATCAGTTTAGTTGCCCTTCTCTGGACTCTCTCAAGCTCCAACACATCCCTCCTGAGGACTGGCGACCAGAACTGGACAGAATACTCCAGATGCGGTCGGACCAGAGTTTTATAAAGTGGAAGGATTTTAGTCTTATCTCTGGAATACATCCCTTTCTTTATGCATGCTAATATTCTGCTGGCTTTGGCAGCTGCCGCTTGACATTGCATGCTGTTGCCTAATCTATCATCAACCAAGACTCCCAGATCCTTCTCAAATTTTGATTCCCCCAAGGGTTCCCCTCCTAACGTGTATTGTGTTTTTATGTTTTTAATGGAAGGAATTCCAGCAAGGGCATAGGCCTGTCCCTATGGAAGGGTCAAGACTACGTCCCTACAAGAAGAAAAGGGGGTTTAAATGTGCCTCTACAAACAGTCAAAGTATGCACATGTTCTTGTAACATAGCAACGGTACACAAATGTTATTTTTTTAAAAAATTCATAAATCTTTATTAATACATAATAAAAACAAAAAGTATATCACTCTAATAGATAGAACAGTCAATACATAGTGACAGGATTAGTATAAATACAGATAGAAAATGCTGGAGCTACGCGTTTCGCATTATGCGCTTCCTCAGGGTCCAGCAAAGGAAAGTATGTAAACAGAGATTCAATCTTTAATAATCTAAAGGTACATAAAACAGTTATTAGATTTGTGAATATACACATATGTCTTATAACATTTATATTATTCTCAGTTTGTTATTTGCAGCTATCAATTGTATGTTACTTATACTATTATCTTAACCTTGAACACATCAGTTTTACTCTAATTATTTAACAATTATATAAGTAAATCAAAAGATAGATTTTCCATAAATATAGCTGGTTAGTATATTAGTTCCTATATTATAGATTCCTTTAGATAAAGAGGAGGGAGAGAAAAACCATTTCTGTTTAACAAACTCTTTTATGCTTTGCTTGTCAGAAGGACAAGAAACTAAATCCCACACACTGAACGGAAGGGGTAGAAAGGGATGGGAAAGAGGAAAAAGAGAAAAGGGATGAATATGAGAGAACAATGATCGAAAAGAGGGGGGGGGAAGGGGGGAAAATACTGTAGAGTGTGAATTACCACGTAGCCCACAGGGGGGGCAGTGATAAGGATAGGCTAGTTCACCCGAGTATAGTGGCTCAGGGGACAGTCCATCCATAGAGGAGGCATGGAGGAGACCAGAGAAGATAAATGGCATATATGAAGAGGTATATTCACTTTATTATAAACTAAAAAAATGACATACTAAGGCATTAAATTGTCTTACCCCAATTTAGACGTCACAGTGAATAGAGTTGAATATACTTGTTTAATTTAAAATCATGTTGTATGAAAGGGGGAGCCAGAAGCCCCTAAAATCAGCAGGAAGAAAAAAATGAATTTATATGTATGTATGGTTACTCCTTATTAGATTATTTTAATAAGGGGGATGGTGATTTGTAAGAATAGGTACTTACCAGGGACTCATTCTCTAAAATTTATGTGTTAGGTGGTGTAAGCGTCAAGCAAAACGTGTATCTATTTAAGTAAAGAGGGGGTTAGACATTGGAATCCCCTACAAAGGTGTGCACCAATATTAAGTGAGAACGGGTTAAATAGAAAGTCCCCTTTGAAACTTGGGGATCAGTGTGGTGCTGGAAGTATAAAAACTAAATATGAAAGAGTCACTGGATGCTTTAGACAGATTGGATCCAGCCCCGAATCTGAAAAGATATATAAAGATAATGGACCGTTGGTAAAGTGCTGAGCCTGACAAAGAGGAAAAGTGAGGAGCTGAGTCTATAATTAGAACACTTACCATCTGAAACAATTCAGAAAACCCACGGGGAGTATGACACTCAGCCTAGGCAGCCTGTAAGTGTGAGCTCACTAAGCTGTCCGGTATATATACTAACCACTCTGTATCTGGTCTCCTCCTCCTCCCGGTCTCACGCCCCCCACATCCGCCCGCCATAGCGTCCACGTGTAGACGCCGCGGGAGGATGTTCCCGCATACCGGAAGTGAGCATCACTTCCGGTTCCGGGACCGGAAGTGACGATCTGCCATAACGTAATCCACCATTCGGACAAATAAAAGCCAATAGAAGCTGATTAACACTATCAAAGATGGCAACATTATACGTGCATAAAAAGCAGGAAAACATCCCAACCTTCAATATAGCATGTATGGAAAATATCTGAATGTAACTATTTATTCCCTATTTGAATCAATTCAAACCTGCATTTAAGCCATATAAGAGGAGAGATTATCCATAAACGTACCAGCAAAACAGTTTTACTTAGAAATGACATTTAGCAAATCTGCTTATATGGTCTGGTCATGTGGAGCAGTGAATAATTAAGATTTGTAAGAAAAAGAAGAAAAAGAATATATAATTTGGCAGCCGATATGTAGGACAATGGACCACGCGGTAAACAGACCCACAGCAATGGAAACAAGGGGGGGGGGGGGGGGGGGAAAGGATAAGGGGGGGAAAAAAAAAAAAGATATTTTTTTAAAAATTATTTTTGTTTAACTTGAAAGTTATATAAAAAAGTAAATACAAATGAGTTAATCTCTTCAATATCATATTGGAGAGTCTAAGAGGGTATTAGTCTGCCAAAAAGGGGGCAAAGCTCAGGTGTTCATTCAGTCCTGGGAGGGTGCAGGCATTTAAAGAGAAAATCCAACGTGCTTCCCTTTGTAGAATTAAGTTGTCAAAAGGTCCCCCTCTGGGTCCAGGATGGATCCTATCTAGGGCGAAAAATTTGAATTTTGGACATTTATATCTATGCGTTTGAGCTATGTGTCTTGCTATGGGACTTTCTAAGTCTCCACCCCTTATGTATGATACATGGTCCTTGATTCTCTCCCAGAAATGTCGTTTGGTTTTGCCCACATAAAAAGCGGGACATTCACATTTCCAAATATAGACAATACCTATAGTTTGGCATGTCACAAAATGTTTGAGAACAAATGGGCGTCCATTTGGCAACGTTTGTTGAGGCTTGCTAGCAATGAATTTACAATAACCACATAGTCCACAAGGGAAAGTGCCTTGGGGTAGTTTGATACAGGGGTCTGCCCTTTTGTCTCTCTGGTAGTGGCTGGCAGTCACCATATCTCGAATAGATTTATTTCTCCTAAAAATCACACTCGGTCTAGTATCCACAAAGTTACTGAGGATTTTATCCTCTGCCAAGAGATGCCAATGTTTGGCTATAATACTTTTTAGTTGGTTGGATTGAGAACAATATCTCGTGATCATTTTAGTTGAGTTTTGACATTCTCCTTGAAAAAGGAGAAGGTCTCTAGGGCTGTCTTTTGCTTTTTTGTATGCTTTTTTAGTGCTTTTCCTACTATATCCCCTCTGTAGGAATCTTTTTTGTAATTCTAAAGCTTCTTTTTCAAATTCAGTCTCTTCCGAACAGTTTCTACGAATCCTATAATACTGTCCTATTGGTATTCCTTGAATTACATGTCTTGGGTGACTGCTATCTGCATGTAATAACGCATTTGTTGCAGTTGGTTTTCTATAGAGTGTGGTTGAAAGTGTATTATCCATGTTTCTATAGATCTCGAGATCTAAAAAAGGAATTCTAGATCTATCAAAAACATAGGTGAAATGCAAGTTGAAGTCATTTACATTTAGGATGTCTATGAATTCCTTTAGGGTGTCGAGAGGACCTGACCATAGGATGAATATGTCGTCGATATATCTTTTCCAGATTTCTATATATGCCAGATATACTGATATAGATTCTTGGGCAAAGAGCCATCGTTCCCACCCCCCCAGGTACAGGTTGGCATAAGATGGGGCACATTTAGTCCCCATCGCCACCCCCTGTACCTGGAGGTAGTGGGAACCATCAAACACAAACACGTTATGTGTCAAGATAAAAAATAATAAGTCAGAAACAAACTTATTTATCCTTCTATGGTCAAGTCCTCTCTCATGGAAGGGGGACCTTTTTAAGGGTCGCTCTATTTAATTAAATATATTAAATTAATCATTAACAAGCCAAATCTATGCATATGTTTAATGTAATACCTTTGAGAGTATAATTCGCATAAAAGTAATATGTATGATATACTGAACTAGATATTACAATAGTGTTTGTTAAAGAATATCTACTGAATTTGAATCCCACAACACTTCTTCTCCTCCCTCTATCTCACATCCCCTAACCTCCCCCCCTTTTTTTTTTTTTTTTTTTTTTTTTTTTTTTTTTGTGTGTCTGGGTCTGTCCTTTTGTCTCTTTGACAGTGACTGAAATGGCTGACTATCTGGGAAATCTCTGGTCCAATTACATGCTACAAATACAGACTGAAATTCGCGGCTCAAATAAGGAGGACTCCGAAATCTCGCAAATCACAACTCGTTTAAGACAACTTCTAATACGTAAGACAACTTTCTTCTGGCATGCCACTTATTTTCAACAATATATAGACACCAAAATTATACCCATTGGGTTACGTATACAAATATTTCCAACAATTCATTCAGTTTCAACAGAATTAAAAAATAAATGGGAAGATAATCTCACACAATGCTCAATTGAAATGATGAAGATTCTAAAAAGCTATTATGAGGCAGAAGCACTCATTTTAGACAAAGAAATAGTAGAAATTGTAAACCAACTAGCGGCATTCCAAAATAAACCCATTTTCAAGGAAAAAAATCTTGAAATTAAACATGCAGTGGAAAAATTTAGTGGAGAAATTATTAAAAGAAAAGACAAAAAAATGAATCGTGACCAAATGGCATTTAGGACAGGAAGAGCCTATAAATGGGAAAGGAACACTAATAAAACATACAGGTCTAGACCACAAAATGAACAAAATAGAGAGGATGGCAACTGGTCTGACTCATCAGCTGCATCCTCCACATCCTCCAACTTTTGGAATGCTCGCCAAGAGAGATCTAATAGAATGAGACAGGAAAAAAGGAAAGATGATGAAAGGGATACCCCTATGGGAACACAGCATAATTTTCAGACTACACAAACAGCCAAGGCTTTAAAACTTGGACCCAAAACTCAAAATCAATCACCATCAAACCCATTGGCAAGTGGATCCAGCACATCATCAGCAAATGCCCAAGGAACACACTGTGGAACTATCCCAAAAAGAAATTCCCCTAATACTCAGGACAATGCTTTTTTAGAACAAATGACACTAGGACTTCTAGGTCCTCTAAAAATATCCACAACAGAAGAGAAAAACTAAACCAAGAAACAAATTCTCTACAAGTCATTAACATCTCTGGTGTTCAATTAAATGAAGAGGAAATTAAAATACTTGGTCTAGGGCTTAATTTCTGTCCGGCAAAAGACATAGATCGTTTTGAATTTATAAAAGATGTTAATCTTTTTGCACGAAAGCTTAATTTTAGGTCCCTAATTGAGGGCCCTAAAATCAAGCAAAAAGAAGCCCCCATGGGTGGTCTTCTTCAAACCTGGCGTGATTGGTCCAAAAAGGATTATAAGATGCTTAAAATCCTGACCGAGCTTGAGGATGAGTCGGGTCCGACTACACCCGGACCCAGCCCACCCTCGACCTCGGTAGGAACAACACAACAATCAGTACAAACTTTTAAAAAAAAGTCTAAACGTTTCCCGAGTCAAACCAATCCTAAAGTTGATCTTTTTATCCATATGGTAACAAAGGATATTAAACAAATGAACATACGAAAAAACTCTAATAACCTGTCCGAAACTGAATACCAGGCTCTACGTAACTTACAAGAACGCAAAGATATTGTGATTAAGTCTGCGGACAAAGGCGGAAATGTTGTCATTCTAAATCAAGTACAATACACAGAAATGTGCAACAATATTCTTGATAATAGAGCCTGGTATTCAAGAGTAAGCAGTTTACAGTTACTTAAAAATCAAAGAGAATTTCTAAAACTCCTAGATCAATACCATCAGTGGGGAATTATAACCAAGGATTTGATGGAATTTTTGATTATTAAAGAACCCACAACGCCCACATTTTATGCACTTCCAAAAATGCATAAAAATCACACCAATCCCCCCGGCCGTCCCATAGTCTCGGGCATCAATAGTCTTACACAGAATGCTAGTTCGTATGTAGATGCATACCTACGCCCACATGTAGAGTCGCTACCCTCGTATCTAAAAGATACTATGCATATGCTATTAACGATTGAAAATATACAGATCGAAGAGGAGACCTATCTGGTATCTATAGATGTTGAGTCCATATACTCAAATATTCCACACTCTCGAGGTGTGGAAGTTATTGAATCCTTTTTGGATGAGAGAGGACTTGACCATAGAAGGTTAAATAAGTTTGTTTCTGACTTATTATTTTTTATCTTGACACATAACGTGTTTGTGTTTGATGGTTCCCACTACCTCCAGGTACAGGGGGTGGCGATGGGGACTAAATGTGCCCCATCTTATGCCAACCTGTACCTGGGGGGGTGGGAACGATGGCTCTTTGCCCAAGAATCTATATCAGTATATCTGGCATATATAGAAATCTGGAAAAGATATATCGACGACATATTCATCCTATGGTCAGGTCCTCTCGACACCCTAAAGGAATTCATAGACATCCTAAATGTAAATGACTTCAACTTGCATTTCACCTATGTTTTTGATAGATCTAGAATTCCTTTTTTAGATCTCGAGATCTATAGAAACATGGATAATACACTTTCAACCACACTCTATAGAAAACCAACTGCAACAAATGCGTTATTACATGCAGATAGCAGTCACCCAAGACATGTAATTCAAGGAATACCAATAGGACAGTATTATAGGATTCGTAGAAACTGTTCGGAAGAGACTGAATTTGAAAAAGAAGCTTTAGAATTACAAAAAAGATTCCTACAGAGGGGATATAGTAGGAAAAGCACTAAAAAAGCATACAAAAAAGCAAAAGACAGCCCTAGAGACCTTCTCCTTTTTCAAGGAGAATGTCAAAACTCTCAAAACTCAACTAAAATGATCACGAGATATTGTTCTCAATCCAACCAACTAAAAAGTATTATAGCCAAACATTGGCATCTCTTGGCAGAGGATAAAATCCTCAGTAACTTTGTGGATACTAGACCGAGTGTGATTTTTAGGAGAAATAAATCTATTCGAGATATGGTGACTGCCAGCCACTACCAGAGAGACAAAAGGGCAGACCCCTGTATCAAACTACCCCAAGGCACTTTCCCTTGTGGACTATGTGGTTATTGTAAATTCATTGCTAGCAAGCCTCAACAAACGTTGCCAAATGGACGCCCATTTGTTCTCAAACATTTTGTGACATGCCAAACTATAGGTATTGTCTATATTTGGAAATGTGAATGTCCCGCTTTTTATGTGGGCAAAACCAAACGACATTTCTGGGAGAGAATCAAGGACCATGTATCATACATAAGGGGTGGAGACTTAGAAAGTCCCATAGCAAGACACATAGCTCAAACGCATAGATATAAATGTCCAAAATTCAAATTTTTCGCCCTAGATAGGATCCATCCTGGACCCAGAGGGGGACCTTTTGACAACTTAATTCTACAAAGGGAAGCACGTTGGATTTTCTCTTTAAATGCCTGCACCCTCCCAGGACTGAATGAACACCTGAGCTTTGCCCCCTTTTTGGCAGACTAATACCCTCTTAGACTCTCCAATATGATATTGAAGAGATTAACTCATTTGTATTTACTTTTTTATATAACTTTCAAGTTAAACAAAAATAATTTTTAAAAAAATATCTTTTTTTTTTTTTTTTTTCCCCCCCTTATCCTTTCCCCCCCCCCCCCCCCCTTGTTTCCATTGCTGTGGGTCTGTTTACCGCGTGGTCCATTGTCCTACATATCGGCTGCCAAATTATATATTCTTTTTCTTCTTTTTCTTACAAATCTTAATTATTCACTGCTCCACATGACCAGACCATATAAGCAGATTTGCTAAATGTCATTTCTAAGTAAAACTGTTTTGCTGGTACGTTTATGGATAATCTCTCCTCTTATATGGCTTAAATGCAGGTTTGAATTGATTCAAATAGGGAATAAATAGTTACATTCAGATATTTTCCATACATGCTATATTGAAGGTTGGGATGTTTTCCTGCTTTTTATGCACGTATAATGTTGCCATCTTTGATAGTGTTAATCAGCTTCTATTGGCTTTTATTTGTCCGAATGGTGGATTACGTTATGGCAGATCGTCACTTCCGGTCCCGGAACCGGAAGTGATGCTCACTTCCGGTATGCGGGAACATCCTCCCGCGGCGTCTACACGTGGACGCTATGGCGGGCGGATGTGGGGGGCGTGAGACCGGGAGGAGGAGGAGACCAGATACAGAGTGGTTAGTATATATACCGGACAGCTTAGTGAGCTCACACTTACAGGCTGCCTAGGCTGAGTGTCATACTCCCCGTGGGTTTTCTGAATTGTTTCAGATGGTAAGTGTTCTAATTATAGACTCAGCTCCTCACTTTTCCTCTTTGTCAGGCTCAGCACTTTACCAACGGTCCATTATCTTTATATATCTTTTCAGATTCGGGGCTGGATCCAATCTGTCTAAAGCATCCAGTGACTCTTTCATATTTAGTTTTTATACTTCCAGCACCACACTGATCCCCAAGTTTCAAAGGGGACTTTCTATTTAACCCGTTCTCACTTAATATTGGTGCACACCTTTGTAGGGGATTCCAATGTCTAACCCCCTCTTTACTTAAATAGATACACGTTTTGCTTGACGCTTACACCACCTAACACATAAATTTTAGAGAATGAGTCCCTGGTAAGTACCTATTCTTACAAATCACCATCCCCCTTATTAAAATAATCTAATAAGGAGTAACCATACATACATATAAATTCATTTTTTTCTTCCTGCTGATTTTAGGGGCTTCTGGCTCCCCCTTTCATACAACATGATTTTAAATTAAACAAGTATATTCAACTCTATTCACTGTGACGTCTAAATTGGGGTAAGACAATTTAATGCCTTAGTATGTCATTTTTTTAGTTTATAATAAAGTGAATATACCTCTTCATATATGCCATTTATCTTCTCTGGTCTCCTCCATGCCTCCTCTATGGATGGACTGTCCCCTGAGCCACTATACTCGGGTGAACTAGCCTATCCTTATCACTGCCCCCCCTGTGGGCTACGTGGTAATTCACACTCTACAGTATTTTCCCCCCTTCCCCCCCCCTCTTTTCGATCATTGTTCTCTCATATTCATCCCTTTTCTCTTTTTCCTCTTTCCCATCCCTTTCTACCCCTTCCGTTCAGTGTGTGGGATTTAGTTTCTTGTCCTTCTGACAAGCAAAGCATAAAAGAGTTTGTTAAACAGAAATGGTTTTTCTCTCCCTCCTCTTTATCTAAAGGAATCTATAATATAGGAACTAATATACTAACCAGCTATATTTATGGAAAATCTATCTTTTGATTTACTTATATAATTGTTAAATAATTAGAGTAAAACTGATGTGTTCAAGGTTAAGATAATAGTATAAGTAACATACAATTGATAGCTGCAAATAACAAACTGAGAATAATATAAATGTTATAAGACATATGTGTATATTCACAAATCTAATAACTGTTTTATGTACCTTTAGATTATTAAAGATTGAATCTCTGTTTACATACTTTCCTTTGCTGGACCCTGAGGAAGCGCATAATGCGAAACGCGTAGCTCCAGCATTTTCTATCTGTATTTATACTAATCCTGTCACTATGTATTGACTGTTCTATCTATTAGAGTGATATACTTTTTGTTTTTATTATGTATTAATAAAGATTTATGAATTTTTTAAAAAAATAACATTTGTGTACCGTTGCTATGTTACAAGAACATGTGCATACTTTGACTGTTTGTAGAGGCACATTTAAACCCCCTTTTCTTCTTGTAGGGACGTAGTCTTGACCCTTCCATAGGGACAGGCCTATGCCCTTGCTGGAATTCCTTCCATTGTTTGCATATGGGGGCAGGTGCCATTATAATCTCTGATTAAAAAGACCCCAATCCCCCCTTCCATCCATACTGTCTGGTGTTTTTATGTTTTTAGTCCCCAAGTGCAAAACCTTACACTTCTCCACGTTAAATCTCATTTGCCATGTCGTTGCCCACTCCGTTATTTTGTCCAGGTCATTCTGTAGGATATCTGCTTCATGCTGTGCAGTTATTGCCCTGCCCAATTTTGTGTCCTCTGCAAAAACTGATAACGAACTACTGTTCCCATCCTCAATGCTGTTTATGAATAAATTGAACAAGGTTGGTCCCAGCACTGAGCCCTGGGGCACCCCGCTTACTACCTCAGACCAGTCTCAGTATGCGCTGTTTATTACCACCCTTTGGACACGGCCATTTAGCCAGTTCCGTATCCAAGAGCATTAGATTCATCAGTTTTCTTTGGCTTTTTCTCTCGGTTTTCTCCTGATGATCTGGTATTAGTCATAACTCTGGAGGATATAGAATTAGATCTCTATTATCTACTACATCCAAATGCAATCGATAGATATAAAAATGAGCAGAACCCCAGTTCTGCCTGTTTAGGCGGACTTTATAAGCAATGTATTGAGACCACAGTTGTATAAAATTGTTAACTTTTATTCACACAATTTAAAAAAACAAGATAGTCTATAATAATTGGGACATAAAGTAATAACTGGCGCAAGTATACATGAACATACATCACAAATAACAACACAATATAAAAGCAACATGACATGTGAAAAATCTAGAACAAAGGGCACCCTCTCCTGGTGAGGAGATGGGGTGATCCTAGACACCCCACGATACACCATGGGGTGAAAAGTTTCCAGTGGTAGAAGATGTTACAGCCAGTAGGTCTGACCTACTAAAGAAAAAATATTTTTTACTTTCTGCTTTGAAAAATATCTAATAAAAAAAAAAATTGTCTTCGTGAATTTAGGGCCAATATGTATCCTGCTACATATCTGTGGTAGAAAAAAAAAATTCCCAGGAAGCGTATATTGATTGGTTTGCGCAAAGGTTATAGTGTCTACAAACTATGGGTTCTTTTTTTTTTTTTTTTTTTTACTAGTAATGGCAGAGATTAGCAACTTATAGCAGGATATTGCAGCTGCACAAATCGGACACGAATAGACGCTATTTGAGGACCAGTGGCACTAATACAGTGATCGTTGGTAAACATATGCACTGTCACTGTACTGACACTGGCTGGTAAGGGGTTAAACATCAAGGGCGATCAAAGGGTTAACTGTGTGCATAGCCAGTGTTTTAGTGTACTGTGGGGGAGGTGTTTTTACTATTGGAAGAAATGGATCCATGGCCCTGCTTTAGAGGAACACTGGATCAATGCCTTCCCTGCTGTCAGAACGACAATCTGCCTTGTTTTACAAAGGCAAATCGTCGTTCTGCCACTGTGCTGAATGATCATTAGGGTTGCCACCTCCTCTCTTTTAAAATTGAACACATATTACACAGGTTCTGTGGCTGATAAATAAAATAAAATCACTTAGTGCCTTATCTCCATTAAATTGGCCTCAGAACCAATGTAATTAATATGTGTTCAGTTTCAGAGGGATGAGGTGGCAACCCTAATGATCAGTGAGTGCCGGCGGTCATCAAGTCCGCAGTATCCACAGATCAGCTTCCGCGGTGCGCCCCCTACCTGGAAGTGTCGTATCACGTACTAGGTACATGATCTGGCGTAGCAGTGCCACCTTGCCTCTGTATATGTAAGTTTTATACGGTCGGCAAGTGGTTAGTCTCATCCATGTAAATTGATACATTCTGCTGGAGCGTTTTTGCTGTGATTGTTGGCTTGATTACCAGATGAAAATAGAAGACTAAAAAAGGAAACCAATACAACCATCACATCTAAGAATCAGTAAGCTGCTATATGTTTGCTTTTGGGTTTAATACTGCTTTTATACGGAGTTGTCCCTCTGTGATGCTATTAAAGCCTCCATTCTTCTAGGAAAGCTTTCCAAAAAGCTTTAGAGTGTGACTGTCGGAATCTGTGCCCATTCAGCCAAAAGAGTATTTGTAAGAGCCGGTACTGATCTTTGATAAGAAGACTTGATTGCCGATCGGCATTCCAGTCCATATGAAAAGAGTTCGGTAGCGTTGAGATCTGTGGAGGACACTGGAGTTCCATACTTTACTGGTCAAACCGTGTCTTTTATGGAGCTTCCTTTGTGCACAGGGACAAAGTTATGCCGAAAAAGAAAAGGCCTTTTGCTAGACTGTTACCACAAGATAGGAAGCACACAGTTATCTAAAACGTCTTTGTATGCTCCAGCATTGATAGTACCCTTCACTGGAGACACTTCAACTCATTCATTTTAGAGGGTTCTCCAAGAACGTTTGGCCATATACACTTACTGCCCAAAAGTTTATGGATACCGGTCTAGCACAAATATTATGTTGTATACATTGGTGTTCCCATTTAAATGCCATGTTTGGAGGATAGGATTTGTGACTTGGACTCAATGTTTATTTCTTCCAGTTGTCATGCTGAAGGGAAGCACTATAAAGCAGACTTGGATCTCTATAAGGAAATTGTTGCTGAAAAGTCTCAGTGTTCAGTGAGGAGCGGAGAAGCCATCATTACTTTAGAGAAAAAGAATCATGAATCATGGCCCAGGTTACTAACACAAAAGGTGAGTTTCGGGATATATAATGAGCTTCTTGTACAGTCTGTAAAGTTTAATGGTCCAAACTGACAAGTGCTATGCTCTGCTTCAGCACCCAAATGTCAACTACAACAATGACCAGCTGGAAGATTCGGAGGACAGCATCTCACCGCTTGCAGGTATGGCCTTTCTGCTTTACAGTATAAATCTCAATGCTGAAGGAGCAGCATTATAGTGACATGAGACACAAGTACTGGTACAGGGACCACCATTGTACCCTAAAAAACATCCCTCAGTTTAGACACACATTGATGTTCTGCCAGCTTCTTTTTTTTTTTTCTAACCTCCTTGCAGATATATAAAAAAAAAAAAGTACCTGAACATTCCTAATTGGCTTCCTGTTTCCCCATTGCACAGCTACAATTGACTGCAAGTAGGAGGGGCTGCACTGTGAACCAGTCTGGGCTCTCTCTTTTGCTTTACACAGAGATTACATCATCCTCCTCAGTGTGCTGCTGCATCGTCATTGTTCAACCCACAGGCTTTAGGGGTGGCTCCTTCAAGCTGATGTCTAGGTATCATTTACCTTTAAATAGCTTGTTTGGATCAAGATGGTCCAAACGAATGACTTCACCAACAGCTGCCACGGCTGGGACTGCTGTATAAACTGTAGCCTCAGCTACATACAGTATACCGAGGCTTGATAATTTGCTTTGAATCTAGGAGCCAGCTAAAAAAAAAAAGTTAGGAGCCAGCTTTTTTGTCAAGCCCGGTCATAGGGGGGCTGGACCCCCTGCTCACCATGGGGGACTCCACTGATCCCTGCCTCATCATTGGGGTTCCGCTGATCCCTGCCTCATCATTGGGGTTCCGCTGATCCCTGCCTCATCATTGGGGTTCCGCTGATCCCTGCCTCATCATTGGGGTTCCGCTGATCCCTGCACTCACCATAGGGGTTCTGCTGATCCTTGCCTCTTAATGGGGGTCCTGCTGCTCACCAGGGGGGGGGGTACTGCTGATCCCTGTGCTCACCGGGGGGGGGGGGGGGAGGTACTGCTGATCCCCGCGCTCACCACGGGGGGTTCTGCTGATCACCGGGGGGGGGGGGTGTTCTGCTGATCCCCGTGCTCACCACGGGGGGTTCTGCTGATCCCCGTGCTCACCATGGGGGGTTCTGCTGATCCCCGCGCTCACCACGGGGGGTTCTGCTGATCCCCCCGCGGGGGGTTCTGCTGATCCCCGCGCTCACCGCGGGGGGTTCTGCTGATCCCCGCGCTCACCGCGGGGGGTTCTGCTGATCCCCACGCTCACCAAGGGGGGTTCTGCTGATCCCCGTGCTCATCATTGGGGTTGTGGGGATAATCCTGTACACACCAGTTTAGCGTTCCCAGCTAGACCCACCTACATCATATTCTGTCAGTGCAGTTTTATGGGGGGGAGGAATGATGGAGCAGCCGGGGCCCCTGAGCACTATACAGTACACTGTTCGTCCAGACCTCTGTTGTTACATGGTGGCCCCAGCAGAGGATGGGAGAGATGGGCAGAAGGCTCAGCCCTGATTACATGCAGTTCAAGGCAGAGCCTGAAGGAAGGGGCTCCCTGCACTGCATACACTGGGGACTGGGCTATCCTCACCTCACACAGGAGCCCCGCACTGAATGTCTACTCACATGTGTCTGTGCGCCTCTACTACACTATATACAGGAGACAAGTCACTATACCGGCAGTTGCTGGCTGCCTCTCTCCCTTCTCTTCCTCCGCCATCTTCCGGGAACCCCCCTTTCTGTCTCCGCTTGCCGAAGTGACTAGCTGGAAGTCTGGCTCCGGAACTGAAAAGCCTTGCTAGCTGCACCTTGGAACTGAGGTCCGACAGAGCCCGTCCAGAGTATAAAAAAGGTGGCGCAGCCTGCAATAAACGGGAGTAAGAGCAGAAGAAATTCTGCACTTTTGGCATGGGGCGGAGAGATAATGGGTGCTACGTTCATTGTTCTGGCATGCAATAGCGATAGTAGCTTTAGGAATTACTCGTGCCTGGTGCTAACAAGTGAATGGGCTGACAAAAGCTTAGGCGCCAGGAGGCAATTTCTAGGCGCAACCGACCTGGCGCCTGGGATTTGTCAAGCCCTGCAGTATACAGTGCAGTGTTCTGGCAGCATGATGCAACCTTCCTGAATCAAGTTAACCTGAGCGCTGCTCCTCCATTCAGCATAAGCTCTGTATTCTTTGAATGCAAATCTTCCTCTGATTGGCTTAGGAGGAATTTATGACATCATTAGCCCGCATCTCCACCTCAACCAATCAGAGGAAGCTTTGTATTTGTTGATAGAATACAGACTTTCGTCTAAATGACTGAGCAGTGCTCAGCCTTGGTTTTGTTCCAAGAGTGGGACTGGAAGGTCGCACCCTGCTGCTGGAACACAGTGCTGTATACTGTATGAAGCTGAGGCTATAAACCATTTATGCAGTGATCCCAGCCATGGCAACAGCTAGTGAAGAAAATAGTTCATTTGGACCAGCTTGGTCTAATCTATTAACCACTTAAGCCCCGGAAGATTTTACCCCCTTCCTGACCAGGGGGTATTTTGCCATTCGGCACTGCGTGACTTTAACGGACAATTGCGCGGTCGTGCGACGCTGTACCTAAACGAATTTGATGTCTTTTTTTTCCCACAAACAGAGCTTTCTTTTGGTGGTATTTGATCACCTGTGCGATTTTTTGATCACGCGCTATAAACAAAAAAAGAGCGTCAATTTTGCAAAAATAACAATATTTTTCAAATTTTTTTATATGAAATTCCCAAAAAAAAAAAAAAGTAAAAATCAATTTTTTAACATTTTGGGCCAATTTGTTTTATAGAAACATAGAATGTGTCGGCAGATAAGAACCATTTGGCCCATCTAGTCTGCCCAATATATCTGAATCCTATGAATAGTCCCTGGCCCTATCTTGTATGAAGGATAGCCTTATGCCTATCCCATGCATGCTTAAACTCCTTCACTGTATTTGCAGCTACCACTTCTGGTACATATGTTTGGTAAAAAAAATCGCAAAAAGCGTATTTTGATTGGTTTGCGCAAAAGTTATCGCGTTTACTAACAAAGGGAAAGATTTTTGTCATTTTTGTTGTTTTATTTTTCAACGTGTAATGTCGGCGATCTGCGTTTTTTTTTTTTTTGCGGTACTGCGACATTGCGGCGGACAGATCGGACCCTTGACTGATATTTTTGACACTTTTGGGGTTACCAGTGACATTTCTACAGTAATCAGTGCTATATATATGCACTGTTACTGTAAAAATACACTGGCAGTGAAGGGGTTAACTTTATTTGAGAAGGAGGGGCTGTGTGTGTCCCTAGGGGCGTGATTCTAACTGTGACTGGCTGTGGCTTGAGGTGTAGTTACACTGATCTACGGTTCTACATAGTAGAACCGTATGATCAGTGTCTCTACACAGGGAGAACTGACAGGCAGCTTGTTTACACAAGCTGCCTGCCTTTCTCCCTCTCCCCCGACGATCGCAGAGTGACCGGCGGACATCGGGTCCGCTGGTCACACGCGCGGGGGGGTGCGTGACCACGTGGGAGCACGCCGCCGCCGGCGGCGCGCGCTCGCTCCCCAGACCCTCCCAGGCTAGTGACGTACCGATACGTCACTCTGCCTGGGAGGGGCTGACCGCCGCAGTATATAGTCGTGCGGCGGTCGGCAAGTGGTTAATAGTTAAATGGAACCTGGACATCAGCTTTAATCAGGCTGGAGTGCATAGTTGTAGTCAAGAAGAGTAAAATTCTTCCAGGGGTGCCTAAATCAAAAGACTGATAATTATGGAACATATATTAAGGGTTTTCTGCTTTTCTTTTCTTTTTTTTGTAGAAGTAATTGCAAGCTGTATGGGTGTGCATCGATCTTTTGGTTGGGGGGGGGGGGGGGGGGATAATGCACCTGTACAGACCTGTAGCACTTTTATGCAAATGCACGCTTCACTGGGATGTTATGATTTGAAAATACAGGGACATCTAGTACATTATCTTTTATCTCTGATCATTTCTCTCTGTTCTCTTCCCTAGCGTTCCAGAAACCCCTTAGCAAGTCCTACATCTTCGAGTTTGAGAGTCCGGTGTCCACCGACTCCAGTGACACGGAAAGTTACAGTGATTAGCCCAGTAAGAAGCAGAGCGGAGGAGCGATTTTATGATGTTATTCTTCTGTTCGTTCGATGGGCTTATAATACAGCCCAGGGCAGATTCACTTTCTTTTTATATTCCTGTAAATAGGAGATGATTTCTATATTTTTTTTTTTTCCTGAAAAAGAAGTCTTGTAGTTGTCACCGAAAAATGACAAGTGATCATGAGCACAAAATGAAAACAAAAATCCCCCTCTCCAAATTGCACTTAATTTTTTACTTTTGACATGCACTTAATGCATGATGCATTGTTTCTGTGGGTGGGAGAGATCAAGGATAACACTGGATCTGGGAGTCATCCTGACGAACTCCACTCAAACAGCAATTTCTCATTTGTATGCAGTGGAGCTGCTCAGTGTAATTCACGTAAGGTTTTCTAGCCAGGATCTCTCACCCCCTCCCCCCCCGCTTTGTTTTTTTGAAAAGCACCCGTAGTGCTAGAGATAGAAGTGGGTGCACTGTCCTTTATTGTACTTGTAGTCTAAAGGTTTTACAGTGTTTTTGGTGAGTTGAGTCTTGCGTTCTGCACCATATAGGCAATACAACATTTCTCCAGCTAGTCGGCACACAAAAAGAAAAAAATCTTACACCAATTAAGGGCTCTTTCACACGGTCCGCCTCCGTAGGCGGATCCGTGTTGCTCAGCGGGGATCGATCCGCGATCCCCGCTGAGCCGGCGGATGACAGCTCCGTCTCCGCTTGCAGAGCGGAGAGGGAGGTGTCTCAGCCCCCGCTGCCCTCCATGGGGGATCGGATGAGAGCGGACCACCTGTCCGCTCTCATCAGATCCGATCCGATTACTGAACGGATGGAAAAATAGGGTTTCCATCCATCCAGATTTCACGGACAGGATCGGATGCGGATGGCAGCGGGTGTTCACTGTTAGTGAAGTTGGACCATATCCACTAATTGGTGCGGTTTGGGGGGGGGTTCGTGGTTGAGTTCCTGATCCTATTTTCTGAGAAAAAAAGCCCTGCCAATGACACCATTGTTCCTTTTAGCTATCTGTAAGGGGGTAATTCTTCCCAATGACAAGAGTAAGGTGCATTGTTCCCACTGACTGTCACACTGTTATGAGTTGTAGATTTTTTATTTAGAACAGGGGTTCCCACGAGACCAGAAATTTATTTCAAGGTTCCTCTGTGTTGAGAAAGGAGGATCTAGTGTATACCATTGCGACACAAGTTATGTTGTGAACGGATATTATTAAAAATGACCTTTCCTTTTCACTCGGCAGAGCTATAATTTTCTGTGAAATGCAATATGGCAACCTGTAGTCATTCTGTACACAGATGTTGTACAGAACGCCCCCCAGAATTGTGATTTACTGCTTGTGTGATTGGCTTGCTAATTTTCCCAGAAGTCTGCACTAAAAGATACAAGTCAGATTTTTGGCATCCCTTGCAACATAAGTATTGTTTTTGGTGAGATACCCCCGAAGGACAAAGGGAAATCACATCTATTGGGATGCAGACCCTGCCACTTTCCACATTAGAGCCCTGCAGGTGGAACAGCTGATTGATAATTATAAAAACACTTCCTTACAGATTTACTGGGCACATGGAGACAGGCAGGCAAACTGCTATTTCTTGAGAATAACAAAGGTAGGAATCTGCAACGTTTGTTAAAATCCCTACAATGTACACAGATCACCCAGAGGGGAGTGTTTTTTTCTCGAAAAAAAGTGGAGTTACTCTAACTATGAATGATGGCCCTAGAATTATCGCTCTCACTCTGTTAAGGCCAATCCGCAGCAATAATAGCCGGGGAATGACAGCTCTGAGCCCAGAAGTGACAGCATATCACGTCGCAGGGGATATTGGGGAATGTATGTTTCCCATATACCCATGAGAGAATTATTTGGGCAGCACGATGGCTAAGTGGTTAGCACTTCGCTTAGCAGCACTAGGGTAGTTGGTTCAAATCTCAACTATGACACTACCTTCCTGGAGTTTGCATGTTCTCCCTGTGCCTGGGGTGCTAAACAAAGGGGGTTAATCAAGACTCTTCTGTGCATCATTGCTGGGGCTGGTCTCTTTAGTTGCAGCTATCTAGCACAGCTGTGTTCAGCCTGGTTTTTAGATTGCCTCGTCTGGGTCTGCTGGACTAGACATTGTTGGGCTACCCTGCAAGTGACCTTCGGGAACAGGGTTCCATGTGGGACGCTTTCCAGATACCATTTTGCTAACAAGGTAGCCACTGAGCTTCTTCCAGGTCCAGAGCTTTTGGCATTGCCACAGCACTTGCTCTGTCTCTGTTTGCTCACTCTGAGTAGGCCAATCTGACTGAACAGCGGGCGCTGCCTCATTTACTTGGATTGCTGCACACCTTTGAAATCTCATTTCTGCTGGTTCCTACTGGGTAAGGAGTCAAGGCTGAAGGGCTGAGCGCAGATGTCATCTCCTGGGTGTAGTGTCAGTAGCAAGTGCGCTTCACATTTTCTCCAGGCATTCAGTATCAAGGTATTCTCTTATTACTGCTGTTCCTGCTTTGCAACAGTATGGGTATAGCCACATGAAACCTCAATCTCCAGTCTGTTCTTGCTGTCTGCCTACAGTGACTGTGGTCACCTCCGCCATCCAAACTTCACCTACCTGCTAGCTTTTTATTGTTTGAGTATCTACAACCTTGCTTCATACTACAAGTTGTATGTTGCATAACTGTCGCGCATTAAGAACATGTCTAAAACTAAGAACTAGGACAGTCCTGCTGTACTAGTTCACACTAACTGTGCCGGTGCTACTTTCTGCATGCCCACTGATGTGGCTGGTGTCTGCAATCTGAAATCATGTCGTTTTTTTGGCCAAAATCAATCACTCAGCTATTTTCTGATTTTTGACTACTGTAGATTCTATATCTGATCTTCTTCCAGCCAAAGGACGTCGTATTGACCTCCTGGACGAGTGGAGATATCTGAATGATTCCTGCAGCTGCAGGCATCATTCATGTATCATCATTCATGTATCATCTTTTGCAGCCAGTGATTCCCCTCTGGTGCTTCTACCGGCTCGCCCATTCAATCGGCGAGCTGGAGAAGGAATCCGCCAATGGCGGAAGTTCACTGTAGAGAATACCGAGGACCAGATGGCCCCCAGCAATCTCTGACTCTGGGAGGCCCGGCGCGATGACCTCATGACGTTACGTCCCGCCTGGCGCTGTGTACTCGGCTGATAAGGCCGAGATCCTTTTTTGGATCCCAGTCTTTCCTGCCTAGAGGAGAGATGTGGGGTCTAACAGACCCCACACCTCTCCATAAAGAGGACCTGTCATGCCCTATTCCTATTACAAAGAATGTTTACATTCCTTGTAATGAGAATAAAAGTGATCAAAAAATATTTAAAGGGAAAGTGTAAAAATAAAATTAAAAAAAAAAAATTAAAGGGCCCTTGTTTCTGCATATTTGTATGCAAAAGCGAACGTACGTTGCGCCCACATATGTAAACGACGTTTAAACCACACATCTGAGGTATCGCTGCAAACGTTTGAGCGAGAGCAACAGTTCTAGCCCAAAACCTCCTCTAAGTCTAAACTAGTAACCTGTAAAAAGTTTTAAAGTGTCGCCTATGGAGATTTTTAAGTACCGAAATTTGGCGCCATTTCCCAAATGTGTGCAATTTTAAACTGTGACATGTTGGGCATCTATTTACTCAGCGTAACATCATCTTTCACGTTCTACAAAAAAAATTGGGCTAACTTTAGTGCTTTGTTTTTTTCTCTTAGATCAAGAAACTGTTTTTTTTTTTTTTTTTTTAAAAACGTTTGAAAAATTACTGCTCAAATACAAAAAAAGTGTGACAAAAAAAGTTGCAACAACCGCCATTTTATTTCTCTAGGGTCTCTGCTAAAAAAAACATATAGTGCTTAGGTGTTCTGAGTAAAATTAAATCCGCTATAGCCAGCCTAAGGCCTGTTTCACGCGGTTTTCAGCTTGTATAAGAGCAGTGTGAATGGCAAGCTTTGACAAAGCATTTGCAGAGCTTTCAGCAAGCTTCGTAGAAGCTTTTAAAGTAAACTTCCGCTCCAGTTTGTAAATGTTGAACGAGGAATGAGGAGTGCTGATTACCACTTTAAACAAGCTGCTAGCAGGCTTCTGCACTTCTTGAAGCCTGTGGAAAGCCTGCTGAAGTTTGCAAAATATTTCCCCCTTAGGAGAAACTTCAATCACAGACTTGTACTCTCCAGTGTGGGAATCATCTGACTGTGCTTTATATTCCAAGTCCTAGGTTTGATGGTAGCCTCCATCGAGGCAGTCCAATTTTTCCAGTTTTACGCCAGACCCTCTAGAACACAACATTGTGGGACAAGGCATTCCTGTCCTTGGACAGGCTGATTGATTTAGCACCAAGGATCAGGTTCTTCTGTCAGTTATCACAGGGCTCCTGTGTTCCTCCCTGTGTTGATCCAATAAGCCCACCCCCCTCAGTTATAAAACACCCTCTAGGCTCACATTTAACCCTTTGATCGCCCCTGGGTTAACCCCTTCCCTGCCGGTGTCATTATCACAGTAACAGTGCATATTTTTAGCACTGATTACTGCAGTAATGTCACTGGTCCCCCCCAAAAGTGTCAAAAATGTCCGTTAGGGGTCTAATCTGTCCGCCACAATGTTTCCTGTCCCGCTAATTGCTCATTGCCGCCATTACTACCGTAGTGAAAAAAATAAATAAAAATGACATAAATCTTGCTCCTAGCTTGAAGACGTGATAACTTTTGTGCAAACCAACCAAAATACGCTTATTGGGATTTTTTGTTACCAAAAATATGTAGCAGAATACAAATTTTTTGTTTATAGCGCTAAAAATCGCAGAGGTGATCAAATACCACCAAAAGAAATCTCCATTGGTGGGAAAAAAGGGACATCAATTTTATTTGGGTACAGCGTCACGCGACCGCGCAATTGTCCTTTAAAGTAACGCAGTGCCAAATCGCAAAAAATGGCCTGGTCATTAAGGGAGTAAAACCTTCCAGTCCAGAAGTGGTTAAGAGCGGCCTCCGAATTAACTATGGAGTCCCTGAAGCTGGTATCACCACCTGACCCACTCTCAGAAGCTGCAGGACCTTCTGGGGTCTCAGTCTAACCTGGCGGCCATGACAGCGGTCCTACAGTCACTTGTGTCAAAGGTTGATCTGGCCTAGCAAAAAGCACCCCCCACCTTCACCTATATCCTCTGCCCTTAGAGTCTGAGGTGTATTTGGACGCCGCGTCCACGCACCCTGGGTGCTCTGTAGTGAGAATGGTTCCTCTTCCACTACAGCCACGCATGAAAAGGCGCTTGTGGGGGCACTAATTGTATCAGTGCAGGAAACTTTAAAATTGAAGGACACAGCTGAGGCTGCGTCGATTGCGCCGATGCAATTTGGCACCCATAGATCATCCAAGCTGACTAAGGTGTTCCCTTTTCCTGCCTACTTCGACCAGATTGTCGCCAGTCAGTGGGGATCCCCAAAACGGATGGTTGGAATACCTAAGCGTTTAGCTAGGAGATATCCCTTTGAGGAGTCTTTTGAAGAAGCTGATGGTTCCACTGGTAGTGGACTCTCAGGTTTCCAGATTAACTACTTCTATACAGTGCACCTTCACCCCCTTCCTACCCAGGCCAATTTTCAGCTTTCAGCGCTCACATTTTGAATGACAATTGCACGTTTTTTTCACACAAATAGAGCTTTCTTTTGGTGGTATTTAATCACCGTTGGGTTTTTTATTTCTTACAAAAAGAAAGACAGAAAATTTTGAAAAAAAATAAGTTTTTCTTTTCTGAGTAAATTTTGAAAATAACATTTTTTTCTCCACTGATGTGCGCTGATGAGGCAGCACTGATGGGCACTGATGAGGTACTGATATGTCGCATTGATGGGCACTGATAGATGGCACTGATGGGCGGCACTGATGGGTAACATGGGGCGGCACTGATGGGCAACGACGGGTGGCACTGATGAACACTGATGCCCAGCACCATCAGTGCCCATAGTGCTGCCAGTCAGTGCTCATCAGTGCCTAGATGAGCAAGCACTGATGGGCACTGACTGGCAGCACTAAGGGCACTGATTGGTACTTTATTTTGATTTTCTGTAATCAGGGCACTGATGATCAATGGATCCATGATTTGATTCGGTCCGGTTAAAAGATCGAGTTTTGGTCCTTGCCTCCGGCAAGGTTCTTTTTTCACACTTGCGCCTGTCCCCTGATCGGCTGCAGGGCCTTTACAGGGCAGTGCAGGATCTGCTATCACAGGGAGTAATTGTCCCGGTTCCAGAGTTGGAAAGTTTTCAGGGATTTTACTGAAATCTATTTACTGTTCCCAGGAAGGAAGACAAGGTCCATCCGATCTTGGACCTCAAGGCCCTGAATTGCTTTCTGTGGGTTCAGAAATTTTGGATGGAGTCCATTCGCACAGTGGTGGCATCCCTTCAACAAGGGGCTTTTCTGGCCTCTCTCGATAACAAGGAAGCTTACCTTCATATCCCTATATATGTATATATGTAGGGCATCAGCGTTTTCTTCGTTTTGCCGTGGTAGAGGAACCTTATCAATTTGTGGCGTTACCCTTTGATCTCGCCTGAGCTCCTTGGGTGTTAACAAAAGTGTTGGCCCCCGTGTTAGCCTTGCTTAGGCAGAGGGGTATCGCAGTACTGGGGTACCTGGACGATCTCCCGAGCAGTGTTTCCATCTGTCTTAACAGACGATCTGGACATCACTGTGCAGACTCTGCAAGCGTTTGGCTGGACACTGAATTTTCAGAAATCGGCTCTGAATCCCTTCAAACAACCTGGCATGACTTTGGATTCAGCTTCAGCCAGGGTGTTTCTTCCAGAGGCGAAACTGCTGAAGTTGCAGCATGCGATTTGGCTCCTGTTGTCCATCCGTCGGTCATCTCTCAGGACTTGCATGCAAGTGCTGGGTTTGATGGTCTTCACCTTCGAGGCGGTTCAATTTGCTCAGTTCCATACCAGGCCTCTGCAAATGGAAATTCTTGCCAAATGGGGCAAGAATCCTCAATCTCTGGACAATCTGATCCTGTTGAGCCAGGGTGCTTTTGTAGCAGGAAGTATACCCCCTAGGACTGCCCTAGGGGCGTAGTCAAGTTTTGTTTCCGCCTAGTCCTACTCCTATGGAGAGCAGCATAACCCAAGGGTCAAAGAAGATATTGATCTGTGTCCATCCATGAACATCAGAAAAAAGGATTTTACGGTAAAACAAGCATCCAGTTTCCAAGTCTTTCGGAAACTCCTGCTAAAAATGACTATATAGCTCAAGGTACATTAGTGTGATGGCCAGTGAGAAGAATGCTCCTTACACTTGCTGTTATTGGAAGAGGTAACCCCTTACAGATAACTAAAAAGTTCAATGGTGTCACCGGAACCTTATCTGAGGCAGAAATTGATTATTGCTGATCCTCTAGCAACCTCTGGAGGAACCCTAGTTGAGATACCCTGCTCTAGCAGTAGTAGTGAATGCTCTGGTGACTAAGTGGGATCAGTACTGCACTTCAGAAACCACAATTTGAACCCTTTGTTTGCCAGTGACCAAGCCACTTGTAGGTGGCAGTGTAACCACTGGACTTTACAGTGAGAACAAAAATCCTGGGATCATGCATTTACAAACACATCCAGCTATTTTTTTTTTTTAAGCAATATAAGAATTGTATCTTCTTTCTGAGCTTTTAGCAGGTTGGTTGAAAATGTAGACACAAGGCTGATATTTGTGATTATTACACACACGGCTTCACCCTATGCAGAGATTATCCAGCTTGCAGGACAACAATTTAAGTACCAGTAGACTGAGAGTGCTTGCCACATACACAAGGTAGCTGCCATCATGGCATCTATTGATGCAATTTAACAGGAATATTTGAATCAGTTGCAGAGAAAGTAATCTGATGATTTGCCCTCAACAACCCTCCGAAAAAGTGACTCAAGTGATCAAGGGTGGAATGCACAGGCTCCTCTAGACTTTTTCCGCAGCTATGTGTCCGCGCTTATGTAGGAACGTTTGGTTACAGAGCTGAAGGAAATATTAGTGGACTAAAAGTGCGGTAATTACTGCCTTTGTGTGCTTCTAGTCCCTCTGCCACATAGGCAGATGGGACTTGTAGTTTATTCATTCACAGATCTCGGTGAAAGAATTATGTGACTATGCAGGTAGAGCCATGCATATCCAGTCAGAATTTAAACCATGTGGAAGAGCCCCTGGCCTCGGTGATGTGCTTGGGGGTTCTTGTTGCAATTCCCTTTGCTGCTAGGCCTTCTGAAGCCTTTTATACACATCAAAGTGTGTTAGGCTGAACCTGCACAGGATCATGAAAGGCAATAAATAATATAAAATTCAGATCTAACTTTAGCAATTGTAACGTTTCCGGGTTAGTATTTTTTTTTATTTATTTTTTTGCTGCTTTGTTTTTCTGTTCAAGTTATGTGTGTTAAATACTGTAAAAAGGTCACGTTGGTGTGTAGTGTTTATATATGCACGTATGTTCAATAAAGTTAATTGAAATTAAAGTGACATTCATGTCTTTTCTATGGTTTCAAAACTTGGGACTCGAAGTGGTCCTAATATATATATATATATATATATATATATATATATATATATATATATATATATATATATATATATATATATATATATTAATTTTTTTTATGCATCGATGCTAAGCAGTGTGTTAACGTAACACTTTCAGACATTTATTACCTCTCACAGATATCTCAGTACTCTAACAATGTATTCATATGCTTATCTCTGCAGACAGATGACACCACCTTTGTTCAGGCATCGTCTGGGATCACCATATACTGGACTGAGATGCCAGCTCAGAGATGACACAATCCTGTAAATGCTGGTGCATGTACAGTTCTTGGCTGTGTTTACTAATGCCAGATCAGTCCCTTAGCATATATAAAGCTTTTTTTTTTTTAATTCCGGATGGAGTATGGAATGGTTAAAATCCTTGCCAGGCCTTTGTTGCTTTCTTTGTCCCATTGGGAAGACCTTCTGTATAGTAACTAAAGGCAAAACATTTTCTTTCGTTTTGGATAGAGGGGAGAGGGATTAGAACCCCTGTCAGTTTTTATTGCGGTCTATGCCCCAGTTAGAGAGATTTGCCCTCTCTATTTGTCCTGTTTACCATTATCGGTAAAAGAAAATCACACATTTTGGGTTGTCCCCAGTAAAGTAAGAGAGGGGAAATCTTCCAATGGGGACAGTATTTCCGGTGACCCAAGGAATTCACTTAATTTGCAGAGATTTCCTCTCACTTCCTGTTTGGCTATTGGACAGGAAGTGAAGGGAAATCTCCACAATGGACACAGATGGTGGAAAAAAACCTGATATGGGGAAAAACCCTCCTGTATCCAAAATGGGGGAGGGAGTTTTGCCTATAGTTTTACTTTGAAGCTTAACAGTCTTTGTTTACCTGATCCCCTCCAAGCACAGTGCAAAAATCATGTTTTGTTTAGGTTATAAAGCATATTTTATTATTTGTGATGTCATAGCGCCCAGATGATCTCTTTGGAAAGTCTTAGGGCAGGAATGAGGACCCTGTAAGGAGGAGGAGCTGGCAATTTGTTGGCAGTGACTGGGGAGTTCTTTTCTCCTCTGTCACCAGCCCTGCAGCAAAAAAAGCTCTCTTCTGTTCTGACACGGCCCTCACAGCTAAAAGATTTCCTCATGTGACACAGGCAGGTTTTGAGTTGGTGCACAGTCAGGAAAACTTGGTATTATAAATCCCTGTAGTTTTCATCCACAAACCAGCCCGCAGTCTTACGCCTCATACACATGGGTGAATGTAATTATGCAGTTCTTGACAGAAAGATTCTACATGTTTCGTAGTGCATCTCAACTCCTATGGATATACACGCGCTTTTGTCCTTATGAGGTTAGATGTGTGCTATTGTGCGCCGCCGTGTCTGGCCCTGAATGAGTCAACGCCACAGGCGCAGAATGATTTTCACATAGATCTTTCTTGTCTTAGCTTACAAAGCTAAACCCTATAGACCGAAACACAGCTGTGTGAAAGTGCCTATAGTATACCGCTGTGCCTGTGTGCATGAGCTCCTAACAAGTAGCCTTCGTAATGCACAATAAAAACAAAAAATCATAAGCTGTTAGAACTATTTATTTTTTTTGCTCACATGGTATTTTTGTGTTTGCATTCTCTTCATACATACAGGAATTGTTCTGGTGTAATGGTTAGTTTTCATGTCCCTGTCCAGTATACAGTACATAAGGTCATGGGTTGGAATAAGCTTGTGCTCCGAACGCATTAGGGTCCAGCTGTCAATATTGTGCCAATAAGCTCTGGGTGGATGCCCAGCAGCTGATGTACACAAAGGGGTGGTGATGGGATGTTCATAACGTTATTGATCTAATATGGCCACGTGGCTATTCTAGGCCAATGAAATTGACCTCATATGGCAATATTAGATCAATGATGTCACAAGTATCCCTGCCTTTTTGGGTATAGCAGCTTGCAGGGCAGGGACTCCCCACCCCTACAGATCATTAGCTCAGAAATTACAGCTGACTTCTGTGTTTGGACCAAACACAAGCTAATACCTAGTCAGTTTTATCCTATCCAATGATATTTTGAAAGGATAGTTAAAAAAAAAAGTTAAGCCTTGCTGGACCGCTCATGATTTGGTGAAGTTACATTTAACTTTTTTTCTCTTTCGTTCATTGATGGACACTGCTACTTATCTTCCTGACCATTGGGTTATACTGCCCCCTACAGGAGTAGGACTCTAGGCAGGAAAAAACCTGACTACGCCTATGGGGCAGTCCATAGGGGGTATACTCCCACTCTAAGCGATATAGGCGTTCCGTTATTTTCTGCCTAGTCAGGAGTAAGGACCTAGTTCATTTTTTTTCTTTTTAAATAGAATTTTTTTCCTATCCTTATTTTGTTCCTGTGAGAATCTACTATCAACTGCCGGACTGGGCGACGGACTGGATAATCTAGATCCAGAGGGTCCCCCCAGTCTGGCCAGGTGCACGCGCAGGCCTCAGCCCTGCGCTAGGTCGACTGCGACAAAGCCACACTAAACGGGGGCTGGTCTGCGAGTTGAAACTTCTCACACAGGCACATACGATCTGGCCTCGGCCTGAGTCCCAGTGTTCCTCCTGGCCGACAACCCCCCCCTATTCTGATGGAGCAGTGGTCTGTCAGGAGCGGTGCCCACCCTGTTCCTGGTATGGTTAGTAGCTGTCCCCCCTCTAACCCTGGAGGTTTTTGGGGTGGACGTGGGTCCCTCCCTGGGGTTCCCCTCCTTCCCATGCAGCACCCCCCTCCATTCTTTAGGGCCTCTGCAGACTGTTACCCCCCCCCTCCAATCCGTCCACACACCCCCTTTCCCTCCCATGGGGTGATCATACGTTTTAGGCCGGTCTGGGGTGTCGAGCTGGAGATGGGGGGGAGCGCACCACCGGCGACCGAACGATCGACCTTTGGGAGGGGCTGTACCTTGTGGTGTGCTCCTGCCAGGGCCCCCCTTCCTGCTGGGATTGTGGTGGGAGCCACAAGTGCTGCTATTTTATTGTAGCTTTTGGTACTGCTGATTGGCGGTCATGTTTGTGTAGCCGCAGCTGCTGTTTTCTTGAGGTTTCTCATTGAAAATAGCGGCGGCCATGTTTTTGGAGCTGTATGGGCGATGATTCAGCAGTGGAAGCCCCTCCTCATCCCCTAGTGCTGACTCCTGGATCTTTATCTTCCTGATTGCTGCATGGTGTGCAGTTTGCCGGCTGCTGTAAGTGCCTGATCGGTGGTGGAGAGTCTTTTTGTGGGGTTCTCTCTCCCTCTCCCTGATATAGCAGCAGTAGTTATCTGTGCTGGGCCTTGTGGTACCGCCAGTGCGTTGCGGGTGTCCCTAGCAGTGTTATGCTCTTTTTTGTGTGGGTCCCCCTTTTCACTAACAGAGTCCCTGGAGCACATTTCCCCACCCGATCCCCTCTGAGGCTGTCAGGCCCTCCGAGTCCCAACAATCCCCGACTGCACTGACAGCGGTCCTGGAGTCCTTGGTGTTCAAGGTACATTTGGTCCAAAAACGGGCTAGCAAAAAGAGTCCCCGCCTTCAACTGCTTCATCTGTCTCATCAGATCCTGAATCTGATGCGGACGCTAGTCACCCTACTGGGTCTGCATCCATGCACAGATAGTGAGGATGATTCCTCTAGCCGCGCATGAAAAGGCGCTGGTGGATGCACTGATTGTGTCAGTGCATGAAACTTTAAAGATGGAGGATGCTGCTGCGTCGGAGGTGCCGGTCCCTCACAAGCCCTCCAAGGCGGCGAGGGTGTTTACCTTTCCCGCTTACTTTGATGATAATGTCACTAAACAGTGGGGTTGTCCAAAGCGCACTTTTGCGATCCTGAAGCGTTTTGCGATGCAGTATCCTTCTGAGGATTCCCTGCCTAAAAAGTGGAAGGTCCCACCTGTAGTGGACTCACCGGTTTCCAGGTTAAAGCCACCTTAATTCCGGTTGAGGAGTCCCCGGCCTTTAAGGATCAGACTGATTGGAGGTCGGAGGCTCTGGCCCGCCATATGTTCGTTGTGGCCAGTTCAGCTTTTAGGCCGATATTTACTATTACCCTGATGTCGCAAACTCCGACCGAGTGGGCTAAACTTTTACGTCAGGACCTGGAGGGGAAACAGCTTCCCCCTGCCTTTGCAGAGCTGGTGGATGAGTTGGTCCAGGGGCTACAGTTTGTCTGATGCCTTTTTTGGATGCGGCTCCATTGATTTCTAGACTAGTCCTGTCTTAGCAGTGGTCCTTCAGCGTATTAGCTGGCTGAAATGCTGGTCTGCGGACTAGACTTCTTAGAAGGCCTTATCTGATCCCCCATTTGTGGGGAATCGCCTGTTTGGAGCTTCCTTGGATGACATCATTAAGGGCCTCAAAGATGGTAGGGGAGTACTCTTCCTTAGGCCTCTTTTCGTTCCTCTGGGTTTCAAGACAAAAGGATCTAAGCCCTTCGGGGCATCCATCGAAGGTTCAAAGCGAACCTGGTCTGGCAAGCTTCCAGACCTGCGGATAAGCCTTCTACATGAAGGGGTGCCCTCACCCATATCTGGGGTGGGGGGACATCTTAGCTGATTTCTGGATTTGTGGACATCCCTGGTACAGGACAAGTGGGTCCATGAAGTGATTGGCTCCGGGTACAAGATCGATTTTCCGTCTTATCCTCCGGAAAGGTTCTTCTCTTCCAACCTGCACTTGACCCCAGATGGCTTACGGATCTCTTTGGGGCAGTGCAAGACTTGTTACTTCAAGGGATGATTGTCCCGGTTTCAAACTTTGGGAAAATTTTCAGGGGTTTTACTGTTCACAGTTCCCAGGAAGGAAGGCAAGATATGTCTAATTCTTGACCTCAGGGCGCTAAACTGCTTTGTGTGGGTACAGAAGTTGCGAATGTAGTCCATTCTCACAGTAGTGGCGTCCCTCCATCAGTGGGATTTTCTCCCTTCTATTGACATCAGACGCCTACCTTCACATTCCAATATGTGCCGGTCATCAGCGCTTCCTCCCCTTTGCCATGGGCGAGGAGCATCATCAGTTTGTGGCGTTACCTTTTTGGTCTCGCCCCTGCTCCTCGGGCCTTTACAAAAGTGTAAAAGTGGACCCGGCATTGCTACGTCAGAGGGCGATCGCGGTGCTGGGGTACTTGGACGATCTTCTTCTGCGAGCAGAATCTCTGACTGCTCTCATGGACAACTTTGAGATTACTCTACGAACTGAGGGAGTTCAGAAGTGTGCTCCTGGTTCCATCCACAAGACTGGACTATCTGGGTCTGACTCTGGACTCAACTTCAGCCAGAATGTTTTTTCCTCTGAACAAACTCCAAAAATTGCAGGAGGCAATCCAGCTTCTGCTGTCCAGCAGACGGTCATCCCTCCGGGCTTGCATGCGGGTGCTGGAAGTTTCAGAGGTTTGTAGCACGGTCTCTGGATCCTCTAGCCGACGCCACAGACGCCTTAGTGGCTCCTTGGAGTCAGTACCGTCTGATTTACGCCTTCCCTCCTCTCAAGCTTCTGCCAAGACTCCTGCGCAGGATCGAGGCAAAAGGGATTAGGGTCGATCTAGTGGCTCCAGACTGGCGTCACTGGTCTTGGTACGCCGATCAGGTACAGGTGGTCGCCGATGCTCCTTGGAGACTTCCTCTCAGGGAAGATCTGCTGTCCCAGGGACCAATCTTCCATCCTGCTTTACAGTCGCTGATTTTGAGGGCTTTGCTGTTGAAAGCCAGGTGCTGAAGGATCGAGGGTTGTCTGAATTGGTGATTCTATGCTGGTAAAGGTTGGAAAATCTACTTCTAGGAATATCTACCATCTTACTTAGACGACGTACATTTTGTGGTGTGAGTCTGGGGGGTTCATACTCACTCTTTTTCGGTGGCTCGGATATTGGCTTTCCTCCAACAGCGGGTTGAGCAGCGCCTGGCTTGAGTACCATCAGGGGCCAGGTCTCGGCCTTAGTAGTTTTCTTTCAATGCCCATTGGCCACACATTCCTTGGTGCTTACCTTTATACAGGTAGTTCAACACTTGGCTCTTCCAGTGCAGTCTCCATTGCCGCCGTGGGACCTCAATGTGGTGCTGTCAGTTCTTCAGAAACCCCCTTTCAAAAGTGTTCGGGAGGTTCCCCTGCTTAAGTTGTCCCAGAAGGTGGCCTTTTTGGTGGCTATTACTTATGTGTGCTGGAGTTGGCGGCCTTGTCTTGTCATTCGCCTTATCTGGTGGTTCACAGCGATAAGGTGGATCTTTGTCCCTGTCCGTCCTTCCTTCTGAAGGTCGTCTCTGATTTCCATTTGAATAAAGACATTGTGTTGCCTTCCCTATGTCCCAGGCCTAAACATCCTAAGGCGATTGCCTTGCATTCCGTGGATGTGTTTCTGGCAATCAGGGTGTACCTGACAGCTACAGAGTCTTTTAGGAAGTCAGACTCCCTATTTGTTCTTACGGATGGACCTCAAAGGATTGGCTGCTTCTGCTGCACCCATTTCCAGATGGATCCAGATAGACAGTGATTCAGGCCTATTCACTTAAGGGTCAGGTTCCTGCTTTCCCTGTTAAGGCGCACTCTACTTGGCCGCCTACATGGTCATCCTTGCACACTTTCACAATGTTTTATAAGGTGGATGTGTTGGCATCTGCGGATGCTTCATTTGGCCACAAGGTTTTGCAGGCTGCTGTTTAGAGAACCTGGTCCTATTTGAGGGTGGATTGTTGTTTTTTTTTCAGGTGAGCTCCAGTTTATGGTTGAGCTCCATGTTACCTGAAAAAATTCCCAACAGTCAAGAGGATAAGCAGCTGTGTCCCGTTAAAGTGGAGTTCCACCCTAAATTTATACTTACCTCCATCTTCTCGCTCCGGGTCACCTGAAAAACAAATGGATAATCGCAATTTTTTTTTTTTATTTACTTACCTTGTAGAGAAAATATACTTACCTTACTTCCTTCTTCCTCCCCTCGGCGGCCACGGCGATTCGTCACTTCCTGGGGTTTGCAATGATTCCTGGGAGCTGAACGTCATCGCTCCCAGGAATCAATTCGCCTGCACCGGCCCCGACGTCAGTTCCGGTGCGCGCGCGTCATTCCCTTCTAAACAGCTTCTGGGCATGCCCAGAAGCTGTGGAGGGATGACGTGCGCGCACCGGAAGTGACGGCGGGGCCGGTGCAGTGCATCGTGGGACCGAAGAAGGAGGAAGAGGACGCAGAAGAGGATCGCGCTGGCTTCAAGCTGCCCACACCTGAGATGGCAGCGCTGGAGAAAACTTTTTCAAGGTAAGTATTTCTCCTAAAAGGTAAGTGCAACCCGGGACAGATCAGAGGCTAGCCATTGTGGAATGTACTAGCCCTGACTGTTCCGGGGGTATTTTTATTAAAAAAAGTATCCCCTGGGTGGAACTCCGCTTTAATGAACGAAAGAGAAAATGGGATTTCTCTTACGTCCTCCGACAGTCGCCGCCCACTCATACAGTCTTCACTAATGGAGTTTCTAGGCTCTTTCTTTCTAGAAACTCCATTAGTGAAGACTGTATGAGTGGGTGGCTGTCGGAGGACTCAAAGTAATTTTACAGTAAGATTTTACAAAAATTTGGTTTTTTTGACTTACCGTAAAATCAATTTCTCTGATGATCACTGCACCCACCCCCTCTGTGGAGTTGGCTTTCTTCTGACACTGCTTGTAACAAAACTGAATGCCTATAGCTGAGAGTGTGACTGCCCCATAGACGTAGTCAAGTTTTTTCCTGCCTAGTGTCCTCCTCCTGTAAGGGGGCAGTATAACCCAACGGTCAAGAAGATAAAGAGCTGTGTCTATCAAACATCAGAGAAATTGATTTTACGGTAAGTCTTCTACAAAATCTGATCTTTAATACATTTTTATCCTGTTCTCCATATACTAACTAGCCCCTGTAGCGTCATACAGAGGTTATTGGTAGATCTGATGGGGCCAAGCTTGTGCAAAACAGGAGAAAGGTTGACTGAAAAGGAGGATATTAAATAATAAAAATGTCCCCACATTTTTAATTGCTTTAAAGCGGTAGTATCCCGCTTTTTTACACTTTTACCTACAGGTAAGCCTATAATAAGGCTTACCTGTAGGTACAATTAATATCTCCTAAACCGGCATGCTTTAGTAGATATTTGCAGTACATGCAGCCGCTCACACGAGTTTTGCTTGCCGGAAAATCACTCCCGCGCATGCATCCGGCGTTGTGATTGGCCGGAGCCGCCGAACCCGGAAAAGACGGCGAGGGATCATGGCAGCGCCTGCAGTGATGTCCGGGGGTCCGTGTCGGGGCTTCGTTCTAAGATAAGTAATACATAATGAGCTAGTATGCGATGCATACTAGCTCATTATGCCTTTATCTTGCAGGGTTTTTTTTGCGTTTTTGGGTTTACAACCGCTTTAAGCAAAGGTAAATTTGTGCAAACTAAAATGTCACTTAAGTGCAACATTGGTATACAAAGCAGCACTACTAACTAGTAAGAGTTAAGGCCCGTACACACGAGTCGAAATTCGGCCGGGAATTTTCATCCGACGACCGATCTGACGATTTTCGGCTTGTATGATGTATGATGCTTCCGACAACCGACTCCGACTTTTGGGCCGAAAAAAATCTGGTGTGCAGACTATAAAATTTTTGTCCTCCGTCAAATCACGTCCAATTTTCGTGCAGTCAGTACAGATTTCGACAGGGAAAAATCTTATGAGCAAGACTGGGCATGCTCAGAGAAGAAAGAACACAAAGAAAGCAAACCAACACATGGCATCACTTCTGAAGTATAATTTTGTCGTACGGGAAAATTCGTGTGCAGTCTAGGCACCTTCCAACCAACAAAACACCACTCTAGACAAAAGATGGATGACCGGTAGGCGGAAATTCGTTGCGTGTGTACTAGGCTTTAGTCTACCTTTTCACAAAAAAATGAAAAGGTGAATGAACTCACTACAACATTCCCAATCCCTGCTGCAATTAACTGCTCCCTTGATTATCTTCTGCTGCCCACGTAACCAATTCAGTGCACAGCTGAAAGCTGTGGAGCAGCATGATTGTAAGTAGGCATTGGCCAGTGTGGGCCCATGACTGCACTGACCAGTGAGAATCATTTTGAGCCATCCCGGGCAAAAAAAAAAAAAAAGGTTAAGGAGCGTAGATTTCAAGTGCCAAGACTATCTTTGTCAGCTAGCATGGCCAGCAATAGATAATCAAGGGATGAGGAAAGTGCAGCGGGAACTGGAGGTAGTGAGGTTAGTTCCTTTTTATATTTTGTGAAAGGGTGAACTAACCCTTTAAAGTGGTGCTGAAGGTTTTTTTACCTTAATGCATTCTCTGCCTTAATGTAATAAAAAACCTCTGTGCAGCCACCCCCTTTCTTTACTTACCTGAGCCCGATCTCGATCCAGTGATGTGCGTGACAGCAGTAGCTTATTTTGCTAACTCCTCCCTCATAGGCTCAGACACCAGCAGCAGGAGCCATTGGCTTTCAATCACAGGCAGTGAAGAGGGGGTGGGCCCAGTCACATACTGTGGTGACTAGAAATACAAAATGGTATCACACAGCTCCCCCCCCCCCCCTCCCATTTTTTTTGTTTGGTACAGATTTTATTTGAAGTGTACAAAAGTGACACTTCTTGTTTGGATGGTGGAAAAGGGTTACTATTCTTTTGTATTAGTCTAATGATGGTCTTCCACAGTACAATCAGTAAAGTACCTTCATTGCACAATGCTAAGTAGATCCTGCCTATGTAATGAGCAAAAATGACTGTCCCGTGTACATATTTTATTGTAAACTGTACATAAAAACAAGGATTGATTTAAAAGTGGTTGTAAACCCTCACATATACCCAGTGAAGTGAATAGCCTCAGATGATAAACAGATTCAACAAATCTCCCTACAAAAGTTTTACTTGTATACCTGTTCACTTCCCCTTTCTACACTCTTTGGAAAGTGAAGATCCTGTTAAAAATCATTCTTCCTCTTTCAGCTGTGGGTGGGGAGTCTGGGCTTACACTGTGTGAGAGCTGATTGGAGGAAAGGGACACACCCCTCCTTCACATAGGCAGAGGAATGACGGAACATGCAGAGCTGTATTCTGAATAGATCAGCTCCCTGCTAATCTCCCTCCCTGGCACAAAGTTTCAGCTGCTGTTATCTCTGTGTCAAAGAACTTGTCAGAAGTGATTTCTGCTGATTAACAGAGAAAGGAGCACCAGAGAGAGAGAGCGATAAGTAAACACTGCAGATATGTGGTTAGGTCAAATTTCATGAATGGGGTTTACAACCACAAGAACACAATATTTACATTAAGTGATTAGATAAACATACATTTAAAAAAAAAAACAGTTTGAAATGTCCAAGGAACCCCCCTATTATGTGCATAGAGGCAGGGGGTTGGAAGAGCGGAGTTGTACTGTGATTGAAGTATGTGTTGATTGAGGATATGTCACACAGCTGCTCAGTGATTTTAGGTGTAGAATTTTTTACAAACCAAATTCTGACATTCATGAAACAAAAACATCCTTGTCCATAGGCCCACCGCTAATTAGTGAGTCCCTGTCTTAGCTGATGTATCCAGCTTTTCATTCCTGGTCACTGCAGACATCCCAGCATGGGACACACTGATGCCAGGTCCACTTCCATGGAAAACAATATTTTGATGCATTTGCTTCTCGAAAGTTTCATTTACAATAGGTACAGAAGTGTCCAGAGTTCAGATTGTCAGCACTACGCATTCACAATGTCCTTTATTTTTTGGATTCTTCTGCTGGCACCACCTCCATGATCATCTGTACGTACATAGTGATTGGCTCTGAAATAAAGATGCAGATATAGTTTAATTTTATAGTTCAGGGAACAAGCAAAGTATTCATGGACCCTGAGTAACAGGCTCGAAACCTTCATGTGAATAAGCACTGGCAACGTTTTTGAGTGCACACCCCCTGGGCATCTCCTTTATAACCCTACCCCCCTCCATAGGTTTTTTTTTTTTTGCTACCCCACTCCATAGGTATTTTTTTTTTTTTTTTTTTTTGCTACCCCACTCCATAGGTATTTTTTTTTTTTTTTTGCTACCCCACTCCATAGGTTTTTTTTTTTTTTTTTTTGCTACCCCACTCCATAGGTATTTTGTTTTTTTTTTTTTTTGCTACCCCACTCCATAGGTATTATTTTTTTTTTTTTTTGCTACCCCACTCCATAGGTATTTTTTTTTTTTTTTTTTTGCTACCCCACTCTATAGGTATTTTATTTTTTTTTTTTGCTACCCCACTCCATAGGTATTTTTTTTTTTTTTTTTTTGCTACCCCACTCCATAGGTATTTTTCTTGCTAGTGACCTCAACTTTTGCAGAGAAATCACTCTTAGCTTAATGCTTCTTCCGCTGCCCCTTTAAGAGGATCTAAATGTTGGGAGATGGGCTTTCAGTTCTTGTGACTGCTGTGATAGGCTGCCACATGGTCAGAAGCTCCCGATCACAAGTATACATCTGGAGCTGCCCGTGACATCCTAATTACTCTACGGGGAATGTGCACTCAGCACAGAAAAGCCGTTCCCCCATTGACACATGCGGCCGCTCTGTGTCCAAGACCATTTGCCATATACAGGTTGTATAGCTGGCAAGAACAGGTTAAATAATTGACTTATCCTCAGATTCCAAAACGCTTTAATCATCTCCTTCAGTGCCGTCTAATATCAAAACTAAAGGCAGTGCATCCAGATCAGCTTCATGCCGAACTCCAGGCAAATAATTAATTTCTGTTTTAACATTTTTATTACCAGAGTTCTTTGATACCCAAGATAAATCATTAGGCATCTGCTCAAGTACGATGATATATGACTGATTTGTAATTCTACTCTAAGGACGTAAGAATTTTATTTGGTGCACTTTTAAGCTTTTTGTTTTATATTAGGCTGACAATGATGTAAAAAAAAAAAACACATTCATAATTGTTTGGTTACCTGAGCTGTCACTGACAGCTGAGATTAAGAGCCAGCCTCAAAAAGTGTTGGTTTATTAACCAAATTTCAGCTCAGGACTTTGTAATATAGGAATTTTGGGTGAAAGGGGTAAAAGTGGATCTAAAGCCTCAAAATTTTTTTTACCTTCATGCATTCTATGTATTAAGGTAAAAAAAAAGAAAAAAATCTTCTCTGCTGCAGGATTCCCCCAGCCCTGCCTGAGTCAATCCAGCAACATGCGCATTGGCTCCCGCTGCTGTCAATCAAATGCTGTGACGAGGGAGTGGGTAGCAAGCTTGCATGGAAAGTAACCCCAAAGAGGATTGGCCTGAAACACCAGCGAGGGAACCCCAGAAAAGGATCAGGGCTGCTCTGTGTAAAACCATTGCACAGAGCAGGTAAGTATAAGGTTTGTGATTTTAATCTAAATTATTAATTATTAAAATCTAAATGTGGAAATCCAGACATCACCTAGTAATCTTTAAAACAATCCCCTCCCAACACCTATTCTGACTAAGAAAGATTTATATACTTGCCTATTTTCAGGCCACTCCAGTCCAGTTACGTGATTTGGCTCCCCTGTGTCAGCCAGCATTGCTTCAGGGGTGACGAGGGAGAGCCAATAACGGATGGGCCATTGGAAGCCTAAAGATCACCACTAAATACACAAATAGTCCAGGCGCTGATTCTATAGAGATGTCCCTAGGTAATAATGGAACCAAATATAGCAATGATGTATAAATGAGCAATAAACTGTGACCTTCCAAGGCTGCCAGACCCTAAACATGGGATGAAATCATGAATTGGCAACACTGTAAAGAAGGGTGGCGCTCACTGGTGTCAATGAATAACTGTCCTCTATGGAAAAAAGACCGGAAAGTGTCTCTGTATGGTAACACTCGTGTTTATTGAAATCATAAAGGGTTAAAATATTGACCATGACAGTCCCGACAATCCTACATCTGCTGTAGGTACATCTCCTTTGGTATCCCACAGCAACCCAAGGAGGTGTAGGATTGTCGGGATTGTCATGGTCAATATTTTAACCCTTTATGATTTCAATAAACACGAGTGTTACCATACAGAGACACTTTCCGATCTTTTTTCCATAGAGGACAGTTATTCATTGACACCAGTGAGCGCCACCCTTCTTTACAGTATTAAAGATCACCACTCTAGACTTTACTTACTGTTTAGGGAGTGCTCTGTCTTCTCCCCAGCAGCTGCTGCCAACTGACACAGGGGAGAACACGTGAATGGACTGAAGCTACCTGAAAATAGGTAAGTGTACACATCTTTCTTATATAGGTTAGTCAGAATAGGTGTTAGGAGGGGGGAAGGAGCATTTTTAAGGTGGTGCCTGGAATTCTACTTTAAGCATTATTGGAGAACGAGGAGTTTTCTGTAAAGGAGAGCAACAGGTAAATGTAATATGTTAGTTATACTAGTCTATTGCTCTCCCACTCCAAGTTACAGTTTCCCTAAAACCTGGTACAGGAGTAGGATTCACTCTTTGCTACTATTAGGTTAGTGTTTTCTGGCCTCTAGCCTTATCATTTCTAGAACAGGAGGGATTTTGGATGCATACACGTGTATACTAAAAGGATATAAAACCGTATTCAGATTGGGTACTGTCATTCTTTATTTGATGGCTATACTCACTTGTTATCTTCTGTATCCATCGGACCTTGTAATGCACAAATGGGAAGTAGAGTATTAGTCCACTGAGGATGAAGATAACACAGTATAGATAGGCCCACTCTGGCTCACCCACAATGGGTGCTATCACCAGATAGGCAGAGACCAGAACCATCAAAATGGGGATTACAATTGGAACCTGAAAGGGAAGAGTAATATGTCAGTAATATGTTACTCAGTCACACTAATTTAAAAGGTCAACTATAAAGGCAGAAACCTAGAGATGCCATTAGTGTCTTGATTTTGAGGGTACAGACTCTAAGCTGCCATCAGAAAGGATCTATACCAATACAGAATCCAGCCCGCATCCAACCTTGGCATGCCACTTACACCTCAGCCTTTACATCTAATTTACAAAAGAGAGAAGTAATAGGTCCAGAACAGCGCTACCAGAAACCAAGGGATTTATTTTTCAAATATTACAACTCAATGTTAGCAGGCCTAGAACTGAGTACAGCCCTATGACAGTGCATACATACATTACAAAAATACAGTGCTTTCAAGTCAATGTAGCGTTGCACAACATAAAACAAATTTTTTTTGGGGGGGGGGGGGGAAGGAAGGTGAGAAACAGGTGTCAAAAAGAAAGTGGGTGGGCGCTCCAGGGTCATGGGTTGAACCTAATTCAAAATCAGTTGCAGCCAGTGTGCTTAGAGATCCAGCAACTGCCAGTCAAAATTGCTTGGTGATAACCCAGCAACATTTTCAACCAGTCTCCAGAAAAAGGCTTAATGCACAAGGCTGTACAGCCTACAGTACTGACATTCCTGGGCCCTGCTGCTGCCGCCGAGTACCCAGTCATGGGTTTTGTGTGAAGCACCAGCATGAGCATTAGTGTATGCACTGATCAATCACGCAATCTGCATTCGGCGCATACATCCATGCACATACGGGTGCTTTACACAACCCTTGGCACACTTCTGTATACAATTGGAAGGTCAATATGCAGGCTACGCATACTTGTACGGCTGTGTGTATCATGGGGTCAAAGAATGGGTGGGGGGGTGGATGGAAATTAACAGAAGCTGAGGTCATTAAGACCTTGAAATGCACAGTAACAGATAAAAGAAATGATTATCTCATTACAGTGAGATTAGTGTTCACTGTAGCATCTACAGACTGGACTGAATTGGGGGCATTACAACAATCTTCCTAAGCTTACTGATTTAAGCCAACTGGGAAAGACGACAATAAATAGGGGTTGAAAAATTGATGGATCTCCCCCATCCCATTACCAAAGTTCATCTTTTACCTAAACTGGTCCATGCAGAGAAGGGGCCTCAGTAGTTTAAAATACAATGCTATTTGTAAAAGTACTGTTTACTGCAAACGCCAAACCTTTGCAAACGCCATTTTCTGTCATCCATGAAATCTGACGGATATACTGCCAATATTTAAATTCCTATGTTCTGGCTTATTTCCAGGACATGAGCTACAACTTAAATTCCTATGTTCTGGGGTTTATTTCCAGGACATGAGCTACAACAAAATGGCAACTAAGCTGCCATCGTTGAGGTTCACTAAAGTGATGATGATCTCATTAGTTCTCAAAGAAAGGGCTTGGTGGTAATTGTTTTGTAGCCCAAAGTGTGAGATGGAAAAGGACTATAGCAGTGTGAGAATCCTGGAGGGAATGTGCAACTGGAAATCTAAGCTGCCACAGGAAAGAGCGCATTGCACACGTGCAGCTTTACAATCATGAAGCACACTTTTTTCTGCAATGCTGAGGGTGAGTGCCCAATGACTGCCATGTCCTGAAAATGACCCAGGAATGTAAAGATTTGGGAGTATTTCCACAGAAAAGGCCTACAGCTTTGGCATTGCATCAAAAATTTTCACAAACACCAAGGTGGATTTTAAACTGCTGGGACCCCTTGTCTGCATGGACCAGTTTATGTTAAAGGTATTAGCCTTTGGATGTGATTACCATGTATCCATATGGCACTGGGGCCCCTCCAAGTCCAGTGGTCTGTTACCTTTAGTCACACCCTTGTGGTTGGTATAGGTCAAAGCCTAGGACTGTATTTAGAAAACCTGCCAACTTGTGAACCACAGGAAGGAAATTTACCTTGATTGGCCTATGCATGTCTTTCTTGGTGAATCTCATTACGACAAGGCCAGCGATGGTCAGACCATAAAATATCCAGACGGCAAAGCTGAAATAGTTGATGAGGGTGTTGATATCCGCTGGGATGATATAAATCATTCCGATGATACCCTGGAGAGACAGAAAAGTGATGATAATGAACACCCTCCAACCCTTCATAGTTTTTTTTTCCTGACTGCCCTATAGCAGATTTACTGCTACAAGGGGGCCGTTGTGTGCAGAATCATATATATATATATATATATGTATGTATGTATGTATGTGTTTCTGCACTTCCAGGTAGGGGGTGTGTATGCCTTCTACCAATAGATGTGCGCCAACATCCACCAATCGCTGAGGAGACACACTGGACGGAGCTTTGCATATGTTAACAAGGCAGCTTCATCCTATCAGCGGGGATGTGCTGGATTTTGGTTTCCCTTTGATGGGAATAAAATCGAGCACATCCCTTAGTAAACAAAAACACTGGTTAGGCACACATTTAACCCTTTGAGTGCCATAGATGTTTAACCCCTTCCCAGCCAGTGTCAGTGCAATGACCATGTATATTTTTAGCACTGGTTCCCATAAAGCAGTGGTCCTCAACCCTGGCCTACAGGGCCCACCAACAGGCCAGATTTTAGGTATTACCTTGGGGAGATGCAGACTAGAGTACTGCAATCACTGAGCAGCAAATGATATCACCTGGGATGTATTTCAGTTATCTTGAAAATCTGGCCTGTTAGTGGGCCCTGTAGGCCAGGGTTGAGGACCACTGCCATAAAGTGTCAGATTTTACCCCGCAGTCCTGCTATAAGTTGCTTATCACCGCCATTACTAGTACAAACCAATCAATATACGCTTATTGATATATATTTTTTTTAACCAAAAATATGTAGCAGAATACTTATTGGCTCAAATTTATGAATAAATTAGATTTTTTTTTTATTAGATATGTTTATATAGGAGAAAGTAAAAAATATTGGCTTCTTTTTCAATTGTTTCTTTTGTTTATAGTGCAAAAAAAAAAAACAGTGGCGATCAAATACCACCAAAAGAAAGCTCTATTTGTGGGAAAATTTTTTACAAATTTTATTTATGTACTGCATTGCATGACCATGCAGTTGTCAGTAAGTAACGCAGTGCCGTATAGCAAAAAATGGCCTGGTCATGAAGAGGGGGCAAATCTTCTGGAGGTCAGGTGGATAACTACTTCCATGTTTCCAGGTTACCATTAGAAGTGGAACTCTGAACTAAATGTTTTCTTCAATAATATTGGTGTACTGAATGGGGACCTTTGGATCCAACTTCCCAACCACATTCAGCAAAACTGGATAAGGCAGTATTCCAGTCAAATGATGATTTAGACTGGATTCACACCACTGCATCGCAACAGACCATAAAATACATTCCTTTTTCTTATTTTCAATGCAGCACACCACCACGCACCGTATACTCATTGTGGTGCATTGCTCACTACTGTACAGTGTGTTGGGATGCCATTAGCAATGAATAGCACTGCAATGCACCATCCACAGAGCAGATGTGGTACCGCAATGTAAGTGGGCTCTCTTAGCACAGATCTGCGGTGCAGCATTCTGATAAATCACCAGGCACAGGAGGTGTTAACGTACATAAGAAACAATAGCCGGTAGCGGGGTCAGGCGCTTGACACTGATGTAAGATAAAAATTTCAGCATGTGACCTTCACGGCCTGCGACGTATGTAAGCCTGTGGAGGAAAAAAAAAATGTAATTCAAAATTTACGTTAAATAATGCAGATTCATAGAGGGTCACTTCTTTAAGGAAAGCCTGTGCTTTGAAGTATCACAGTTCCCCAGCCCCTACAGATATTCCACACTTTTGGTATACGCAGAATACCTGCTGTCTTCCTGTTGCTGGCTCATACGTAACTATGGCACATGAGCCAACAGCATGGGTATTCGAACTGTTCAACTAATTGAATATTTGCAGCAGCATTTTAAAACAAGGGCCACAAGTAAGGTACCGTATATACTCGAGTATAAGCCGACTTTTTTATGCTGATAAAGCCCCCCTCGGCTCATACTCAAGTCACGGTCTCACCTGTTCTCCGGTCAGTGCGCATGCACCGCCGCCGCTCAGGAAAGCACCTACACGTTCGGCAAATCCCGGGCAGATGGCACATGCGCGGTGACGTGTTGGCGCCAGGCAGCGCCATTTTTAAGGCACCTCACCAAAAGGTAAGTGAGACTCCTCCGCAGCCCCTGCATCGCCTCAGGATGCAGGGCTGCGGGCATGGTACAGGAGATTCTCCTGTACCATGCCTGCAGCCCTGCATCTCCTGTACAATGCCTGAACCATCTCCTGTACCATGCCCACAGCCCTGCATCTCCTGTACCATGTCCGCAGCCCTGCATCTCCTGTACCATACCCGAACCATCTCCTGTACCATGCCCACAGCCCTGCATCTCCTGTACCATGCCCGCAGCACCTGTTTTGGGTCTCGTGGTGGTCCAGTAGCTGCTGCATTTCCCACCCTAAGCTTATACTCGAGTCAATAAGTTTTCCCAGTTTTTTTGTGGTAAAATTAGGTGCCTCGGCTTATAATCGAGTATATACGGTAAGTGTATTTCTTTTTTCTATAAGCTGGTATGGTATTGTATAGAAGTGTTTAAACGCTACAAACAGATAGTAATCAGACAGAGGAGTAGAGAGCTAAGCTAATAGTCACATTTTCAAGCAAATACAGAAGCATGAAATAAGAGAATATATGTAAATACAAGCAATATGTAGATACAAAAAATTCTAGTAGCGCAAAAAAGAATGATAAGCTCACTCCCCAATCACATTCACTGAAAACTTGTAAAGACTGTAGACATAAATATAAAAATATATATATAAAAAATATATATATAAAAAATAGTCCCAGCATGAATCAGTCCACCAAAGCAGCGTTGAAAAACATATGACAAATAGCGATATTCACACTGATGTATCCCTTGAAAGATCCTAATCGGTGCAGAAATAAAGGATCACCTTGACCACCACCACTGTGCTCTGAAGGGGGGAAGGTAATGCACACTCACCGACTTCACTGGCCCAGTGATTCTCACCACTGAGCAAACAAGCCACAATACAGCCACTACCACTCGGGCTTCCGAATTGGGACCAATCAGACCAATGACAGGCTCTGCTGCATCCACTTGGGGTTCCGGGATGGGGCCGATAATGGGCTCAATCAAGTAAATGGACTCCTCTGCCGCGCCAATTCCTGCATTGTCTTCTCTTTCCGTCCTACCAAATGGAATGTCCTGTCAGAATCTGATATCACTTCCTGTCTGCATTCCATAGAGAAGTCTCTATGGAATGCAGACAGGAAGTGATATCAGATTCTGACAGGACATTCCATTTGGTAGGACGGAAAGAGAAGACAATGCAGGAATTGGCGCGGCAGAGGAGTCCATTTACTTGATTGAGCCCATTATCGGCCCCATCCCGGAACCCCAAGTGGATGCAGCAGAGCCTGTCATTGGTCTGATTGGTCCCAATTCGGAAGCCCGAGTGGTAGTGGCTGTATTGTGGCTTGTTTGCTCAGTGGTGAGAATCACTGGGCCAGTGAAGTCGGTGAGTGTGCATTACCTTCCCCCCTTCAGAGCACAGTGGTGGTGGTCAAGGTGATCCTTTATTTCTGCACCGATTAGGATCTTTCAAGGGATACATCAGTGTGAATATCGCTATTTGTCATATGTTTTTCAACGCTGCTTTGGTGGACTGATTCATGCTGGGACTATTTTTTATATATATATTTTTTATATATATATTTTTATATTTATGTCTACAGTCTTTACAAGTTTTCAGTGAATGTGATTGGGGAGTGAGCTTATCATTCTTTTTTGCGCTACTAGAATTTTTTGTATCTACATATTGCTTGTATTTACATATATTCTCTTATTTCATGTTATTTTATCAAGTAGCAGCATTTGTTATCACACTATATTAGAGGTAGTTATCCTCTCTAAGCGCTTGGTTGCTTGCAAACTAGTGTTGGTTCCGGGTTGTGTGTAAGCTATCTAAATACAGAAGCATGTAAGCATTAAAAAAAAGCTTGTTTTTTTCTGTGCATTTACCTGCAAATTTTAAGTTGGTGATGGAGTCTGTAAGAACAGACTAGCGTTTTCCTTTATGTTTTGCTTAAATCGGCTGTACAGCTTAAAGCTGAACTATACTCTCTTTGAATTCAGAGCTTCCGGGTTTTGATCCTTTGGCTGCTGTCATTGGATGAGATGACATCACTCCTGCGCATGTGCGGGGGTTTCGTCACATTCGGCATTGCTGAATTTGTGCAGTCAGCCTGCCTGTTGGCAAATTTTCATTCCAAGCCTAAAGTTCTGATGCTTCTTGTATAGTTCCGGCTCCGTCCTGTCACAGGCGGAATATCAAATGCACTCCGCAAGTGAGGAGACCGAGAAGTACAGGAAGCATTGGCTCTGCATGCTTCCTCCAGCGCCGCTCCTCACACTCTCCATCAGCAGTAAGTCACATGTGCTAGGGGTGCAACTAGCCCCAAGTACAAAATTGTAAATATCCCAGCAGATGCAGTGTTTCTGACTCCTCCCACCAGAGCTGTATCTTGGCCTAGGCCAACAAGGCCCAGGCCTAGGGCAGCACTTTGCAGGGGGGCAGCAAAAAAGCTGCACCCTGCACGAAAAAAAAAAACAGCCTCCTCCTGGGTCCTGCACGAAAAGTGTCCCCGCTGGCTTGCACTACACTTTTAGTATAGTGCCAGTCTTATGGGGTAAATTGGGCCAGAGGGAAGAGTCCAGGTGGTCAGTGATGAGGCTGCACTGATGAGCAGTAATGAGGCGGCACTGAAAAGGCTGCACTGATGAGGCTGAAAGTATGGGAACTGATGAGGCTTCGCTGATGGGCACTGATTAATTTTTGGTCTGTGGTTCACAGATGACAGGGGGGGGGTCATAAAAAGTAAGGGGCATGTCCTTTACAGGAAGGGGTGGGTCATATGTAAATTAGGGGGTGCACAAGTTTAGTCAGGCCTAGGGCAGCACAAAACCTAAATACACCACTGCCTCCCACCATGACCACTTCAAATCACTGAGGTGGTTGGATTGTTCCTTTAATATCTCTCAAAAGAAGTAAACCAAGCACACACTACTGGTCAAAGGCTGGGCAACATCAGCCGGTTCATTAAAAACTGTCCGCCATTGCGCCCGCGTGTATGGCAGCCGGTCTGACAGAAACCGGCCATTCGGCATGTGCGGGAGAAAAAATGGCTCCTAACTTTTTTTTAGCTGGCTCCTAGATTCCAAGCAAATTTGTCAAGCCCTGCTGTGGGGTATTGTCAAGAGGAAGATGAGAGAGACACCAGACCCAACAATGCAGATGAGCTGAAAGCTGCTATCAAAGCAACCTGGGCTTCCATAACACCTCAGCTGTGCCACAGGCTGATCGCCTCCGTGCCACGCCGCAATGCTGCAGTAAATCATGCAAAAGGAGCCCCAACCAAGTATTGAGTATATACTATACTGTACATGGACATACTTTTCAGTAAGCCAACATTTCTGTATTAAAAATCTTTTTTTTTTTTTTTTTAATTGGTCTTATGTGATATTCTAATTTTATGATATACTGAATTTTGGGGTGTCACTAGCTGTAAGTCATAATCTTTTAAATTAAATGAAAGAAATGCTTGAGATAAATTGCTTTGTGTGTAACGCATCTATATAAAATATGAGTTTCACGTTTTGAATTGAATTACTAAAATAAATAAACTTTTTGATGATGATCTAATTTCATGAGATGCTCCAATGTAACGAAGTAAAAATATTGATACCTGGAATTCTTCTATAATAACTGTACATAGATTTAATGAAAGCTTGACAGCTCAATAAGGAAGGATAGGATTGGATCTGGGTAAAAGGTCGAGCTATGAACTAACCTGCCAGCAGTAAAGCAGGATCCGTTGGCTGATCCGATGGTTGAAAAGGCCACAAACAGAGGTACTAACCAGGCCGCTGGGTGCAGAACACGATCCCCGAAAGTCTGAAATGAGACGGGTAAACGGCCTTTAGGATGGACACCAGATTTTCTTCAACATATGTTATCTACCACCTGCTCCAGGTTGGTCCACATCTTACCAGCCAAGTGATCATAGCACAGGTTCATTCCCAGACTTTCCATACAAGCAAAAAGAAGACCGCTTACTATACCCCAACAATTTTTGCCCCCCCAGGTAAAGCTGTAAATCAGCGCTTCCTTTAGGATCAGAGTCTTACCCAGTGCTGTCTTTGGAATACAGACAACAATTTCAGCAAGTCGTCTTTCTGATCAACTTCAAGTATAACTAACGGCTAAACTTGTTATTTTAGTTGTGGTGAGATTAGAACATGTGTCGGGTTTTTTTAATTCTTGTCTGCAGGGCTGTTGCTAAACTATTTTGCGCCCTAGGCAGGACTAAAACTCCCCACAACCCCGCCCGGGGTCCCCCTCCTACCCTCACCCGTCCGTGGCATTGGAGTGCGGCCGGGGTGTCATTAGTCTTGCCTAGGGCCGCGCAAGTGACAGGATCATAGAGCGGACTCGCTGAACTTCAAAGATATGTTCAGTCCTGCCCCCTCCGCCTCCCCAGCTGTGCCCGCCTCCTCCGCTGACCTCATGTCCACCTCCTTGGCCTCCCCAGCTGTGCCCTTCTCTCAGGCTGAGCTGCTGCTGACCTCCTATGCAGCAGCCATGACGGATGTCCTCCACGGCTGCTGCTTTCTCTGCAGTCAGTCAGCAGCCCTCTTGTGTTCCCCCGGCCAGGCTAATGGGGAAACAGGGAAGTCAGCGGGCCCGTGGCTGCGCCCCCTAGGCAGCAGTGCGCCCTAGGTGGCTTCCTAGTTTGCCTAGCGGGTGCGCCGGCCCTGGCTGTCTGTGCCCCCGTTAAGGAGATTCACCCTTTCTATTTCTCCTGTTTACCATTATCACTGAAAGTGAAAGGAACCACAAATCCCCAATTTTGGGTTGTCCCCAGAAAAGTAATAGAGGAGAAACCTTCCAATGGGGTTACTGGTTCTGGTGACCTTGGGGGAATTTCCTTAATTTTCAGGGATTTACTCTCATTTCCTGTTTGACTATGGGACAGGAAGTGAAGGGAAATCTCCCCAATGGGACACAAACGGTGAAAAAACAATTGGGCAGGGTTTATAACCCTCCCTTGCCCATAGTTCTACTTTCAGGTTTGTCAACTAAAATGTTTAGTATTCTGGACAGCTGTAATATTTTAAAGGACCTTTTACTATGACATTAAGAGCTGGTTCACATAGGAGCGACCCAACTTGCCGGGGCGACCTGTGAAGTCGCGGTGCACAGAGCGCACCGCGACCTCAGAGCGGCATGCACAGACTTCATATCATTGAAGTCAATGCAGGTCGCTCCAGGTCGCCCCAAAGCAGTACAGGACCCTTTTTCTAAGTCGGAGCGACTTGTGTCTCTCCTATTAGAACGGGTCCTGTGCTAATCTATGGCAGGTGACCCACAGCGACTTGTCAGGCGACCAGGTCGCCTGACAAGTCGCCCCGGTGTGAACCGGCTCTAAAGTGGTTCTAAAGACTTGAGGTTTTTACCTTCATGCATTCTATGCAATCTACCAATTCCACCAATGACTTTTAATACATAACTGAACTTTAGCTTAGGGCCTCATGCACACCGGACGTTTTTACAGCAGCTGTTTTTGGCTTCTGGCATTTTTTTTGTCTGCAGCCAGTAAACTCCCCAGCATGTTATCCTATGTGTCCATGCACACATAGGCTATCAGCAGTTTTTGGCAGGGGCGTTTTCAGGCTGGAAAAAAAATCTGAACTAGTGGGTTTAACCACTTTATGACCAGAAGAATTTGCCCCCTTTATGACCAGGCCCTATTTTGCGATTCGGCACTGCGTTATTTAAATGGACAATTGCGCGGTCGTGCGCCGCTGTACCCAAATAATATTGATGTCCTTTTTTTCCCACAAATAGAGCTTTCTTTTGGTGGTATTTGTTCACCTCTGCAATTTTTATTTTTTGGGCTATAAACAAAAACGACAATTTTGGAAAAAAAAAAAAACAATATTTTTCACATTCTGCATTTTCAAAAAAAAAAATGTAAACTAAATTTTTTTTTAACATTTTAGGCCAATTTGTTTTCTGCTACATATTTTTGGTAAAAAAAATCACAATAAGCGTATTTTGATTGGTTTGCGCAAAAGTTATCACGTCTACTAACTACGGGAAAGAATAATTTTTATTGTTTTTTTTTTTTCTTTTTTTAAATCTTTCAAAGGACTATACAAGCTGGTGTGGCTCTCCCATCCTATCAAATCTACAACGGCTTCCCGACCGCCCACCGCAGTTATACTGCGGCAGGGCGGCCCTCCTGCGCAAACCAACGTAGGTATACGTTGGTTGCGAGCCTGCAGTTAGGGGGAGAGCGCGCGCCACCGTCCCCACTTATAAGCGGGGACTCCGATGCACAGGGCAGGTGGCTACGATTGCCGCCTGACACCCGCGATCGCTCCCTGCTGAGAGAGAAGGACGTTCAGCTGTTGTTAACACAGCTGACCGACCGTTCTAATCTCTGAAATGATCACAGAGCTCCTGTGATCCTTCTATATAGGATCACAAGTCTCTATGATCATTTCACAAGCCCCGCCCCCATGCAGTTAGAATCACTCCCCTAGGTACACATTTAACCCTTTGATCACCCACAGCGTTAACCCCTTCCCTGCCAGTGTCATTATTACAGTAACAGTGAATATTTTTAGCACTGATTACTGTAGTAATGTCACTGGTTCCCCCCCCCCCCCCCCAAAAAGTGTCAAAAATTTCAGTTAGGGGTCTGATCTGTCTGCTGCAGTGTAGCAGTCCCGCTATAAATCGCAGATCGCCACCATTACTAGTAAAAAGATAAATAAAAATGACATAAATCTTTCCCCTAGTTTGTACATGCGATAACTTTTGCACAAACCAATCAAAATATGCTTACTGCATTTTTTTTTACCAAAAATATTTAGCAGAAAAGAGATTGGCCTAAAATTAAAAAAAATTTGATTTTTACATTTTTTGGGGGGAACGTTATATAGCAGAATGTGAAAAATGTATATTTTTTTCAGAATTTGCGCTCTTTTTTTTCTTTATAGCGCAAAAAATAAAAATCGCAGAGGTGATCAAATACCACCAAAAGAAATCTCTATTTGTGGGAAAAAAAGGACATCAATTTTATTTGGGTACAGCGTCGCACGACCGCGCAATTGTCCATTAAAATAACGCAGTGCCGAATCGCAAAATATGGCCTGGTCATTAAGGGGGAAAATCTTCTGGTCCAGAAGTGGTTAATGAACTCCTTTGAGGGTCCAGTAAGACTCCACGGTTGATGGTGAGCAGCCCCTAGGACCGCAAGCCGCCCATCCTGTTAAAACGCGTCTCCACCACAAAAAAAAAATAAATAAATACATTTTTGTAATACAACAGGGATCTATTTTTTGCATTTCAAATATGAGGGACAATCAGATTTCCATCAAACTCCACACTCACATCCACAATGTCCAACGACTAAGCAGACCAACAGAATGAAAAGAAAAACTCACCACAGCGACGGCCGGAGACTGGAGGAGCTCTGTTGGGGTCATCACAGTGAAATAGGCAATGTTGATCAGCAGGTAACATGCCATGACCAAGGGGATCCCAAGTATGATGGCCAGAGGGAGGTTTCTGGAACAGAGACAAGATTGGCAGAGCTGTGAAAATGTGGAATAGACTCCCTCCAGAGGTGGTTCTGGCCAGCTCAGTAGATTGCTTTAAAAAAGTCCTGGATTCTTTCCTGGGTGTACATAATATAACTGGGTACTAATATTTATAGGTAGAGTAGAGAATATCAGATTGCCTCTCGGGGGATCAGGAAGGAATTTTTTCCCCTGTTGTAACAAATTGGATCATGCTTTGCTGGGGTTTTTTGGCTTCCTCTGGATCAACTGCAGGTATAGGAATGTGTATATGGGATTGTATGGTTGGGTTTTCATTACTGTTTTTTGTTTTTTTATTGGTTGAACCGGATGGACTTGTGTTTTTTTTCAACCTAACTATGTAACTATATGTTACTATATGTAACCAGCTACGCCAAAGTCCCATCACCCATCCTAAACCCTTCTACAGAAGCTGGAGTACCATCATCTGTCCTCTCCATGTTATATGGTTTGAAATAATTTATTTTGAAAGAATTTCTGTCTAATAAACACTGAAAAGAAAATGGTAGTTGATCCTATCAACATTTTTGCTATTTTTCCACATCCTGTATAGGGATCGACCAATTATCCGCAAAGCCGATATTTCGAGGGCCGATATGCACTTTCCCCAATATATTGGAATCGGCCCCGGAGGTTACCGATTTATCGGGAAAGTGCTGTACCGGAGTGATGTCTGCAGCTAGAGGCATCACCCCGGTACTGGCGTCCATAGCCGACGGTTGGCTGTCTTGTAATGACAACCGATGTGGTTGAGAAGCCGCTCAGCTGTCATTACAAGGAGCGGGAGGGGACATCTCCCCCCTCCCGCTACCTTCCGCGGCTCGCCTGGGTCTCCCTTACCACCGGGAGACCCGGGCAACCAGCCTGCACGACCGCCGAAGGCCCTGATCAAAGCCGCATTCGGCGCTGATTGGGTCTCCATGTAAAAACCCGGAAGTGATGTCATGACGTCACTACCGGGTACTCGGCACAAAATTTTAAAAAAATGACAGCATTCAAAACAGCCAAACTTGGCGTTTTGAATGCTTTTAAGTGCAGAGGAGAGGTTTGGGGTCTTTTAGACCCCCAGATCCCTCCACAAGAGTAGCTGCCAAAAAAAAAAAAAAAACAGGTTGTTCTCCCCCCATAGCAGAGGTAGTTGATCCTGCCAAAATGTTTGCTATTTTTGTTCATGCTGTAACAGGATGACAACACCCATTCATTTTGCACTGAAATGGCACAGCAGAATTGTCACACTGTGAATAGAATAGGTTTTGTCCCATTTATATGTATTTTTTTTTTGTGTGTGTGTTGTATTGAACTGTTTCAGGTTGCCCTTGATGTATGCTGACATTTAGTGGTCGTTTTAGGGCACTGCGACTTGTTGCTACCTCTGTCCTTTTTGGTTTGGTGCTAGTTAGTTCAGTCCTAGCTAGAACCTCCCTGTTTTTTTCTTTCCAAGTTCCCTCCGTCAATGTTAGTACTTCACAGAGATAGGGCTTAGGAAAGTCATTGGGGTTTATTTACTAAAGGCAAATATGCTCTGCACTACTGTAGATCTGAGTGGGACATGCAAGGAAAATAAAAAACAGAATTTTGCATGCACATGGTTGGATGATGGAAATCAGCAGATCTTCCCCTCTGAATACAAGTGCACTTGGCAGTGCAGTCATTGTAGATCTGAGTGGATTTGCCTTTAGTAAATCAACCCCAATGTCTTCTTACACTTCAACAGACTGGAAAAACATCCTCCGTACTGCAATTATCTGAAGGAAAAGTTGAATTTAACTTTTGTGTCTTATTAACCACTTGGCGACTGTCCGGCGCATAGGCTGGCTCGGCTGCGCGAATCACCGTACCTGTACGGCGATCCGCAGGAGCGCTCCTGGGGGAGCGCGCGCGCGCCGCCGGTGGCATGCTCCTGCCCCCACTAGGCAGCAGGGATGCTGAGCCAGAGGACTGGCAGTACCGATTGCCGCCAGGCACCCGCGATCGTTCCCTGCTGAGAGAGAATACCGGTCAACTGTTGTAAACACAGCTGACCGTTCTTCTCCCTTCAATGATCACAGAGCCCCTGTGAGCCTTCTATATAGGATCACATGTCTCTTTGATCATTTCACAAGCCACGCCCCCCACAGTTAGAATCACTCCCCTAAGCTCACATTTAACCCTTGATCACCTATACTGTTAACCCCTTCCCTGCCAGTGTCATTATTTCTTTATTACTGTTGTAATTATCATTTGTTTATCGCGTTTGCATGTATCAATTCGACCATCTTTGAATAAATAAAAATAAAAAGGGTTGTGCCCACGTTTCCCGCAGGTACAGCAGCCCGTTGACATGAATAGGCTGCTGTGCCCGTGCAAGCGCAGCCGCACAAATGTGAACCAAAACTAAGATGACCCCGTGCACAGGATGACAACACTGCTGCAATGTTTTCATTTCAGAACAAATGCCATTGTGACCCTTTTACTGGAAGTAATAAAAAATAACAGATCTCCTGGCAGGATAAACAGGTAATGAAATGAAATCGTTATGGGGAGGGGGACTCCAAACCAGAAAAAACTTTAATGCCAGTGGCAGACAGCAGCAAATGTGTCATTTTTTATTTTGCGCATACTTCCACTTTACCCTTAGAGCCGGTTCACATCAGTGCGATGACAGACATTGCATGTGATTCGGAGCGCACTGCTCTGCAAATCACATGCAATGTCTGTGCGATGCAAATTCAGCCATACCCATTGTATGGCTGAATACGCATTGCATTTGGACACAACTCGCACAGGACCCTTTTTTGGGTCCGCACCAGAATCGGTGAACAACCATGCGATCCGATTCATGTCCGAACTGACAGTTCACACTGCGATATGTGAACTGATCTGGTGGTGTCGTTAACTTTGTATTGACACCCCCGACGATTCGCATATAGCAGTGTGAACTGCCTGTGAGTTGAATGTGATGCGGGAACTCGCAGTGGATTCGCAGGGTTCCCGCATCGCATATGTGTAAACCGGGAGTTAAACCTCTAATCACTAACACTACCCCAATTCCTAATAGGTGTGGCCGGAGAAGTGGCCCCATTCAGGTTTAGGCTGAGCAAAGAGCAGACACTGATTTTTGTGACATTGTAACAATGACGAGAACCAATGCGCAACCAAGAGATAATCTAACCTCAAAGAAACTGGTGAGGTGTGGATGGTGTAAACAACAGGTGAAAATGTGCAAATCCGCAATATAGAATAAATCGAAAAAGAAAAAGCAGCCAATTTTGATCAGTGTCCCCACTGTCAATAAATAACTAAAAAATCGGCGCTAATTCATAAAGGACTTAAATAATAATAAAAAACGGTGACCTGCATGCATGCAGGTGAACAAATTTGTATGGTGTGGTGTAAAAAGTGTATATCCTCAAAAAATAGAGATATAAAAATAACAGTAAAATAAATAAGTATCAGTGCAGGTGAATAATCTGTGCAATAAATATCTCAATAAATAAATATCAAAACAGTACAGGTGAATAAATGCTGTAAATAAACGGTGGACAAATTGTTTAACTTTTTTGTAAACACGATTGTCCCTTGGAAGATTAGTAAGAGATTTGTCCACTTGCACCGTTTATTTACAGCATTTATTCACCTGTACTGTTTTGATATTTATTTATTGAGATATTTATTGCACAGATTATTCACCTGCACTGATACTTATTCATTTTACTATTATTTTTATATCTCTATTTTTTGAGGATATACGCTTTTTACACCACACCATACAAATTTGTTCACCTGCATGGATGCAGGTCACCGTTTTTTATTATTATTTAAGTCCTTTATGAATTAGCGCCGATTTTTTAGGTTTTTTAGATTTTTGTGACATAATGCTCATCACACTTCAGCTTTACATGAACGTAGTAATAATGATCACTAGGTGGCAGCACATTCCCACCACACCTGTACTGTGCACTGCAGGACCTACTAAACATTTATTAAAGAGCCACCTAATATCCAGAACATTATACACTGATTTTTTGCAGAACATTAAAGCGTATGTTTTTTTTTTTTTTCAAAAAACAGGTAAGGGTAATACCTCTGCATGAGATTTCCATTTACTTCTCTTCCTTGAAATACATGGTGGAAATCTCAACAAACGGTAATAAATACCCCTTAGCATTACAATACGACTTGTATACAATCTTTGTACAAGCAACCTTTACCCATTTTAAGACCGGAAGGATTTGCCCCCTTAATGACCAGGCCCTGTTTTGCTATTCGGCACTGCGTTACTTTAAAGGACAATTGCGCGGTCGTGCGACGCTGTACCCAAATACAATTGATGTCCTTTTTTTCCCACAAATAGAGATTTCTTTTGGTGGTATTTGATCACCTCTGCGATTTTTATTTTTTTGTGCTATAAACAATAAAAGAGCGACAATTTTGAAAAAAAAAAACAATATTTTTCACTTTCTGCTATATGACATTCTCAAAAAAAAAAATGTAAAAAACAATTTTTTTAACATTTTAGGCCAATTTGTTTTCTGCTACATATTTTTGGTAAAAAAAAAAAAAAAAAATTGCGATAAGCGTATTTTGATTGGTTTGCGCAAAAGTTATCACGTCTACTAACGACGGGAAAGATTTATAGATTTATGTCATTTTTATTGGGTTTTTTTTTTTTTTTACTAGTAATGGCAGCGATCTGCGATTTTTTTTTTGCCGGACTGTGACATTGCGGTGGACAGATCGGACCCCTAACTGACATTTTTGACACTTTTGGGGGTACCAGTGACATTACTACAGTAATCAGTGCTAAAAATATGCACTGTTACTGTAATAATGCACTGGCGGGGAAGGGGTTAACAGTATAGGTGATCAAGGGGTTAAATGTGAGCCTAGGGGAGTGATTCTAACTGTGGGGGGGGGGCTTCTGAGATGACCATAGAGACATGTGATCCTATATAGAAGGATCACATGAGCTCTGTGATAATTTCAGGGAGAAGGACGGTCGGCTGTGTTCAGCGAACGCGGGTGTCAGGCGGCAATCGGAGCCGCCTGACCCGTGCATTGGCTTACCCGCTGCCGAGCAAATCTACTCTGCACTGCAAGAGCACTTGGAAGTGCAGTTGGTGGAGATCTGAGGGGACATGCACGCAAAATAAAAAACAGCATTTTTGCTTGCACATAATTAGATGATAGAAATCAGCAGAGCTTCCCCTCAATTCAGATCTTCCCCTCCGATCTACAGGGACTGCACTTCCAAGTGCGCTTGTAGTGCAGAGTGGATTTGCCTTCAGTAAATAAACCCCAATGTAATAGAAGGCCACACCTAATCTATCCAATCAGGTTATCCCTTACACTACATAGTTGTTGATTCACAGCGCTTCACTTTTTCCGTATTTTGTTATGTTACAGCCTTATTCCAAAATGGATTAAATTCATTATTTTCCTTAAAAATTCTACAAACACCCCAAGGGTCTTAGTCAGGGAGGTGACCAAGAACTGGATGGTCTCTGTGACAGAGCTCCAGCCTTTCCCTGTGGAGAGCGGAGAACCTTCCAGAAGAAAAACCATCTCTGCAGCACTCCACCAATCAGGCCTGTGGCCAGACGGAAGCCACTCCTCAGTAAAAGGCACATGACAGCCTGCCTGGAGTTTGCTAAAAGGCACCTGAAGGACTCTCAGACCATGAGAAACCAAATTCTCTGGTTTGATGAAACTCTTTGGCCTGAGTTGCAAGTGTCGTGTCTGGAGGAAACCAGGCACCACTAATGACCTGGCCAATACCATCCCTACAGTGAAGCATGGTGGTGGCAGCACCATGCTGTGGGAATGTTTTTGGCAGCAGGAACTGGGAGACTAGTCAGGATTGAGGGAAAGATGAATGCAGCAATATACAGAGACATCCTTGATGAAAACCTGCTTCAGAGTGCTCTGGACCTCAGACTGGGGCAAAGGTTCATCTTCCAACAGGACAACGACCCTGAGCACACAGCCAAGATAAAGGAGTGGCTATGGGACAACTCTGTGAATGTCCTTGAGTGACCCAACCAGAGCCCAGACTTGAACCCGATTGAACATCTCTGAAGAGATCTGAAAATGGCTGTGCACCGACACTCCCCATCCAACCTGATGGAGCTTAAGAGGTCCTGCAAAGAAGAATGGGAGAAAATGCCCAAAAATAGGTATGCCAAGCTTGTAGTATCATACTCAAAAAGACTGGAGGCTGTAATTGGTGCCAAAGGTGCTTCACCAAAGTATCGAGCAAAGGCTGTGAATACTTATGAACATGGGATTTTTTTATTTTTTTATTTTTAATAAATTTGCAAAGATTTCAAACAAACTTCTTTCACATTGTCATTACGGGGAATTGTTTGTAGAATTTGGAGGAAAATAATGAATTTAATCCATTTTGGAATCAGGCTGCAACTTAACAAAATGTGGAAAAAGTGAATTGCTGTGAATACTTTCCAGATGCACTTTATTTGGACTTGCATATAATCAACCTATGATCTTACCACTATATTGTTTGTAAAAGGTTATTTCGGCAATTTTGTTGTTTGTTGACTAACCAATTGTGTGCAATTTCATCATATCTTGATGGCTACACTTGTGGGGTAACATGTAAAGATAAAAATATATACAGTGCCTTGCGAAAGTATTCGGCCCCCTTGAACTTTGCGACCTTTTGCCACATTTCAGGCTTCAAACATAAAGATATAAAACTGTAATTTTTTGTGAAGAATCAACAACAAGTGGGACACAATCATGAAGTGGAACGAAATTTATTGGATATTTCAAACTTTGTTAACAAATAAAAAACTGAAAAGTTAAAATGATTCAGCCCCTTTACTTTCAGTGCAGCAAACTCTCTCCAGAAGTTCAGCGAGGATCTCTGAATGATCCAATGTTGACCTAAATGACTAATGATGATAAATAGAATCCACCTGTTTGTAATCAAGTCTCTGTATAAATGCACCTGCACTGTGATAGTCTCAGAGGTCTGTTTAAAGCGCAGAGAGCATCATGAAGAACAAGGAACACACCAGGCAGGTCCGAGATACTGTTGTGGAGAAGTTTAAAGTCGGATTTAGATACAAAAAGATTTCCCAAGCTTTAAACATCCCAAGGAGCACTGTGCAAGCGATAATATTGAAATGGGAGTATCAGACCACTGCAAATCTACGAAGACCTGGCCGTCCCTCTAAACTTTCAGCTCATACAAGGAGAAGACTGATCAGAGATGCAGCCAAGAGGCCCATGATCACTCTGGATGAACTGCAGAGATCTACAGCTGAGGTGGGAGACTCTGTCCATAGGACAACAATCAGTCGTATAGTGCACAAATCTGGCCTTTATGGAAGAGTGGCAAGAAGAAAGCCATTTCGTAAAGATATCCATAAAAAGTGCCGTTTACAGTTTGCCACAAGCCACCTGGGAGACACCAAACATGTGGTAGAAGGTGCTCTGGTCAGATGAAACCAAAATCCAACTTTTTGGCAACAATGCAAAACGTTATGTTTGGCGTAAAAGCAACACAGCTCATCACCCTGAACACACCATCCCCACTGTCAAACATGGTGGTGGCAGCGTCATGATTTGGGCCTGCTTTTCTTCAGCAGGGACAGGGAAGATGGTTAAAATTGATGGGAAGATGGATGGAGCCAAATACAGGACCATTCTGGAAGAAAACCTGATGGAGTCTGCAAAAGACCTGAGACTGGGACGGAGATTTGTCTTCCAACAAGACAATGATCCAAAACATAAAGCAAAATCTACAATGGAATGGTTCACAAATAAACATATCCAGGTGTTAGAAATGCCAAGTCAAAGTCCAGACCTGAATCCAATCGAGAATCTATGGAAAGAACTGAAAACTGCTGTTCACAAGCGCTCTCCATCCAACCTCCCTGAGCTCGAGCTGTTTTGCAAGGAGGAATGGGCAAAAATTTCAGTCTCTCGATGTCCAAAACTGATAGAGACATACCCCAAGCGACTTACAGCTGTAATCGCAGCAAAAGGTGGCGCTACAAAGTATTAACTTAAGGGGGCTGAATAATTTTGCACGCCCAATTTTTCAGTTTTTTATTTGTTAAAAAAGTTTGAAATATCCAATAAATTTCGTTCCACTTCATGATTGTGTCCTACTTGTTGTTGATTCTTCACAAAAAATTACAGTTTTATATCTTTATGTTTGAAGCCTGAAATGTCGCAAAAGGTTGCAAAGTTCAAGGGGGCCGAATACTTTTCCAAGGCACTGTATGTGAGCTGAAAACAAAATAATAATGGTCTATTTTAACTTTGATGTACAATATTTTGGTAAAAGTGATCCGGAAACAAAATAATAAAGATCTATTTTAACTTTTTTAAATGTATTTATTTTGGAATCAAAGAAACCCCATTACATTCAATCTCAATTTTAGCAATACCAACCTGACATGGAGCCTAATCGTTCCAAACTCTAACCCAATGTTAGAAAACAAAAAAAAGTTTTGCCTATACATAGTGTTTAAAGAATACATTACGTTTTGCAGTTTTGCCCTTTCCTCCCCCCTCAATCATCCAATAATGTGATGGTACAGCTTCTTAAACTGTACACCTTTATGGTAGGTATAGGTTTGTGATATACCACTGCAACTTCAGCACAGAACAAGTAACCAAGTGTCCGAAATAAATAATTACCCCCAGACACATTATTTTCTAGTTTTAATAACAGCAATAAATACGAGATTTAACACTTCCTACACTATGCAAAGCATTCAAAGTTGCACTGGAGTTGAACTTAAAGAGCCATCTCTGTACTTTACCTTGTGATCGCCTATAGTGAAGAGCCTCAGCTTGTTTACTGACCCGGTCATTGTACTACAAGGTGCTGCTCTGAGCCCTTTCTGAATGTCATCAGAGGTGAAATTTAGGGCTTGTAGTATTATAACACTAAACATTCCTTTCTTCTTCTGGGGTAGCTTTTTTTTTTGGTACTGGCCATCACATGCAAGGATGCCCCAGATTAGCAATAGCTAAACATTTGGCTGGTCATTGGTAATTTTTATTTCTTGACATCAATTCCTACATGGCAGTGAGGAATAAAATGGAAGTTCTGAGCTCGCTGGCAGAGTCAACATGAGTATCAGCAGAGTACCTGATTGGTATAAGCAGGGCCATCTTACCGAATGGGCATGCTGGGCAGTTACCCGGGGGCCCCACTTGCCCAGGGGGCCCCAGCGACCCAGCCAAGCATTTGTCCCGATTCCCATTGTGCATCCCGCTGACGCGCTGCTGTCAGGTCACTTGGGCCGTGGAGGGGGGAGCCCACAACGTAGGAATGCCTGTCTGCCTCCACGAGAACAGGCACACACAGGACAGTCGGGTCTGACTCCCGTCTGTGTGTGTGTTCTTCGGACCCAGCCCCCGAAATTGGAACCTGTCATTACCCTGGCACTGCTGTACCAATAAATATCGCCTTATCGATAATTTGCATGTTTATTCTTCTGGGTGATTGTTTAGGCAGGGCCCCAGTGCAATGCATTGCCCGGGGCTCTTTAATGCTCTTAAGATGGCACTGGGTATAAGCCAGTGATGGCAAACCTTGGCACCCCAGATGTTTTTTGGAACTACACTCCCATAATGCTTAACTACACTGGAGTGTGCAATGAGCATGAAGGGAAATGTAGTTCCAAAAACATCTGGGGTGCCAAGGTTTGCCATCACTGGTATAAGCTATCAAGTTACCCAACTGACCAGTGTGAATCAATGGTTATTTAACTGATCTATAAGGCAAGAATTGTGATATACCTAGGAAAGGGAGAGTCTAACTGGCTGCTCAGAGACACAAGGGATAACCTGTCATCCTTTGGACACTTGCAGTTCTGTAGCCTCACTCAAGCTCCAGAAGAAAGTGCACATTTACAGAACTTCCAGGGCTGGCCTGATCTTTATGCCAGCCTCCAAATGGATGTTGCTGTCCCCTCCCACGAGCAGCCCCGGTGCCTAGTAGACCCCAGCATGCATACAATGGCCTATATAGTGCTAGAAGTCAGTTAAGTTATAATCACAATGCAGCTGAAGCCAAGCGAGCCTGAAATTTATGGTCAAATCATTGTCTAGAACCCCTGACATTGCTGTCATCATTAACCAGGGTCAATAAGACTTGCTTTTAACATAAACCTGGTTTGTGCCCTCCAATAGAACCTCAGCATTCAATTTCCCACAGTCTGTACTGGCAGACGAGGAGTTAAACACCCTCATATATTCCCGCGGGTCGATATCTAAATCTATTTTGTACTTCTACAAATTACAAGTAATAAATCAATGGCGTTTAGTGCGCACACGTCTTACCTGTATGGATTTTTAAGCTCCTCTGTAATATAATTGAGCTGGTTCCTAAAGGGAGGAAAATAATTCACACATGACAAATTGATCCCATTGTGAGCAAATTATCAGAGTGGTGCAGATTGACGGTTCAGGAAGAGTGGGACCTGGACACCGGCGATGGAAAATTAATTATTTAGAGAACATTTAGAGACACAAGAAGTTAGAGATAAAAAAAAGGAGTTTTTATTTTATGTGTTGGTAAATTAGACATATAGGGTGTCATTCGCCATTTCCTATATTGTTAGGGAATCTGGTGGTAAGGACCTATTTTACAGTCAATTTTGTAATTTATTTTTTTAATAAAATAAAAAATATACCTAAAACCAAAACTTTTTCTTTTAGCTTTAGATAAAGTAATGATACGTTAAAACAACTTTTTTTTGCCGTGTCTCTATTTGGGGAGATTTTACCTTCATCTCCTGCCATAGAGAAGTGAAAGAGAATCTCAGCACAGTGGCTGAGTGGTTAGCACTTCTGTCTTGCATCACTTAACATTTCTCCCTATCCAAAACATACAAAAAATTATTTTGTTTTAAAGCTGAATTCCAGCTGTGGCAATTTTTACATAGTTACATTGATTTAACTTGAACCATTGTAAGTATGTACCTGTGGGATCCCTGTGAAAGCTGGAAATCACTAATACAGTGATCACCAGTATAAAAAATAGTGAGCTGGGCTAGTGGTCAAACAAAGAAAAATATTAAGACAGGAAAAACAGCTGCAACCACGCTAAGTGATATCTACCTTAGCCACAAACCTCTCTAAATAATTTACTGCACTTCGGTATAATAAAGTGCTTATTGGGCATACATTAAATACATTGTGAAATATTAAACTCAAAATAATTCCACTTATCAATCTCCATATTTCACTCAAGGAACAAAACAATTTAGTACATCCCACACGAGTGAAGCAAACCATCACCGAGAGTAGATTTACAAAAGGCTTACTAGAGTTCCATGACCCTCTAATTAAATAAAGGGTCATGGGACCCTGGTAAATTACATAGGTTAATATCCCTGGCACCCTTTAAGGCACGCAAATTGATAGTAGATCAGATTCAGGAATACGCAAAGATGTTCCATCACTTACACACACAGCGCAAAAGTTTTCGCATGACACTTCAGATAGCAGACATCCATGCGTTTACACTCAAAGAAAACACAAAAGGAGACCCATGCTCCACAAATGCAAATCAGCCACCACCTTTTCTTTTTTTTATTAAAAGCCAACACTGCACTGTCATATTTGACAAAACGCATCAGGGCGGAGCCACGCACGTGACGTCATCGTCTACCAGAAGTGTCCCCTAAACTAAATTTGGATTGTTTGTACAGTGCTGTATTTGATCCGTTTACATATGAGTGCAATTTTAGCTTTTAATAAAAAAAAGGAGACCCATGCTCCACAAATGCAAATCAGCCACCACTTTTTTTTTTATTAAAAGCTAAAATTGCACTGTCATTTTTGACAAAATGCATCAGGGCGGAGCCACGCACGTGACATCATCGCCCACCAGAAGTGTCCCCTAAACTATATTTGGATTGTTTGTACAGCGCTATATTTGATCTGTTTACATATGAGTGCAATTTTAGCTTTTTAATAAAAAAAGGAATCCCATACTCCATAAATGCAAATCACCCACCACTTTTTTTTTTTTTTATTAAAAGCTAAAATTGCAATTTTAGTTTTTAATAAAAAAAAAAGTGATGGCTGATTTGCACTATGTGGAGGATGGGTCACCTTTTGTGTTTTCTTTTGAGTCGAACTGTATGGACGTCTGCTATCAGAAGTGTCCTGTGAAATGGACATTGGATCTTTGCACTCTGTGTGGAAGTGATGGAACATCTTTGAGCGTTCCTGAGTCTGATCTAGTATCAAGTTGTGTGCCTTGAAGGGTGCAAGGGATATTAACCCATGCGATTTTAATTAGAGGGTCATGGGACTCTGGTAAGTCTTTTGTAAATATACCCTTGGTGATGGTTTGCTTCACTGGTGTTGGATTTAAGAAATTATTTCTTTCCTACCCTATATAGAATTGTCCTTCGATAGGAATGTTGGGTACACATACTATGCAAGCTGATGCAAAGAAAGATGAAGAATTCTGGGCTATGGATAAACTTAGTTGTGAATATGAGTGATTACTGAAATATTGAAAAATTCCAAACATGATACTTATAATAACAAATGACACTACTAATTAGTGTCTGCATGAGAGTAATTTGTAAAAATGGGGTATGGCGCTGCTCCACTTACATAAAGTGCTAATAGTGCAATACTCTCCTAAGTGTGCTGCTCAAATAATTATATAAATAAGTAGAATTGATCACATACAAGAGCATAGTGCAATGCCCGCAAAAAAGTGCAAGTACTTGCACGGTATTTGATTTTTGCACAGCATTGTATGTGATCAATTCTACTTATTTATATAATTATTTGAGCAGCACACTTAGGAGAGTATTGCAGTATTAGCACCAGGGGCTGACTGGCAACTTTCGGCCCAGGGGGCAAGTACAAACCAGAGGCCCATGGTGCAGCGACTCGGCCCCCCTCCCACTCTTCCTCTTCCCGGCCTCCTCCTGACCCCCATTCCACGCTGAAGCTCCACTCTGGGTACTCACTACTCACTGGCAGAACTGGGGGCTGGCCAGGGGAGAAGAGTCTCAAGTGGGGCATGGAACCGGCCTATGCTCAGACACAGTTTCCACAATCCATGCTGGGGGGGGGGAGGGCTGTGCTCTCTCCTTGTCTTCATCCCGCACTCAGTAGGTTAGTGGTGGGGAATTTTTAATCCTCTTCACCAGGAATCTTTAAGCCATGTCTGTGGCAGAAGCGGTGCAGCCTTTTTACGGGGAATCAGAGCAGCTCGGGGGGCAATTGCCCCCCTGCCCCCTGGCCCAGTCCTCCCCTGATTAGCACTTAATTTAAGTGGAGCAGCGCCATACCCCATTTTTACAAATTACTCTTATGCAAGCTGATGTCTGGTTGTGCATTGTACTTTTGTTTTATTATGTTTGATCTGTATTTTGGAATATGCCAACTTCAAATTGTTTGTTGTTTAACTATTGGCATGTGGCAATAAAAACTGTTTAAAAAAAATGATTTCTGTCCTTGAGTGGAATTAATTGAGACTGATAAGTGGACTTTGAATTACAAATGGACGTTTATCCTTATTGTTTTTCGTTAATGAGGGCAGACGTAGATAAGTTGAGAAAAAAAAAAAACACGGGTCCAGTTAATATTTCACTATTTATTTCATGTATGCACAATAAGCTCTTTATTATATTGAAGCACAGCACATTTATAGAGACTACAGTGATCACCCCTAGCCTCTGGGCCCCAAGCCAAGCAGCTAACCTGCTGCTTGCTGAACACAGGAAGTCGCCCTTTTGGTACGGGCGCCATTCACAGGACGCTTTGCATTTTTCTCGATGAATGCAAAGCATTCTCTGATTGGACAAGGTGGAGAGTGTGACGTCACCACACCACCTCTCCATATCATCCAGTCAGATAACTCTTTGCGTTCATTGGGGAAAAACAGTGTTCCCTGAATGGCGCCTGAGCTGAGCATCCAACCTCCTGTGTTCAGAATGCAGCAGGGCAGCCGCTCAGCACAGGACCCAGAAGTAATCTTACCATCATCAAGTAAGGATATTTGTCTAGGATACAGTATGACTTCAAGATGGATATAATGAAATCCTACAGATAGGCCTTTATAAATAGTTTAATCCTATTTATAAGAAAATGTCTTCCCTCTGCGAGCATGTTGTAACACACAGGTATTGGGTGCCACCAGACATTACCGCGGGCCTCATTATCACACACTAATAAAAAAAAACAGTTCTGTCACTGACAGCTTGATCACTTTGCTGGAGCACAGAAACCTCAGCTGCCATGGAAGCACAGTTGTTAAGGTTGGCAAGAGGTTAAAACACAGGACTAAGTGGTGGCACCCAATCAGCCATTGGTCGGCCACAGTTGACATTAACTCTCATACGTAACCACAGAAGTTCTATTATCCGTCACCTGGCTCTTACCCCCGGCATCTTTCAGATGACAAAATTGTGCAGTGTACTAATGCAGACATGACTGTTGGCTTACAATTAGAAAATTATTTTTGGAAATTGGTTTTATTACCAAAGTGACATACAGCGTCTCTTTTGGTCACATTAAAAATTAGAAGGCAACACATTAGCTCCTGCAGAGCTCCCAGGTGCTCCCCTGCCTCATTACCGAAAGAGGTAACAAAACGGCAATACTGCACATAAAATTATTTATTGAAGATTCAGCAGAAACACAATCAAATCCTTTACACCACAGGTGTCAAACACAAGGCCCGCGGGCCGAATGCGGCCCCCCAGGCCATTTCATGTGGTCCTCGTACCTCTCCTGCACCTGCGGCACCCCCCTTGTCTCTGCCCCCATCTTGTATCTGTAGTCAGCAGCAGAGAGGACAGAACTCCTTTGCCAGATCCTGCACTTCTCTGTGCAGCTGCAGAAAGACTTGTTTTTGCCCACCCCCCTTCTCAGCAGTCCGCAGCAGATAGGAGGGCAGAACTCCTCCTACAGATCCTGCACCTCTCTGTGCAGGCTGCAACACCACCTTGCCTTTGCCTCCCCTGGTCCCAGCATTCAGCAGACTCTGGAAGCTGACTCCAGCCCTCCTCTGGTTCTCCTTCAGACCCTGCCCTTCTTCCCAGATCCACCCGCATCTTCTTCCTGGCAACAGCATAAGGTAAGGGGGTGCATTGTGATGTAAGGAAGGGTGGGTGACTCTTGACTTCTGATGGTGGGGGGGTTCTTGACATATCATGTAAGAGTGTAAGGGGGCGTGGGGTGCTCTGGACATATAATCCTACAGATATAACCGGCCCTTTGAGGGCAGCCATATTGCTGATGCGGCCCACGATTAAATTGAGTTTGACACCCCTGCTTTACACCTTTCACACTAAACACCATCATGGAGATAAAAGTGACTAAACGATGATCCGTATGAAACACAGAACCGATTTCAAGTGTTCCAGAAGTGTTTCTGCTGAATCTTCAATAAAGGATTTCATTAGTCAGCATTACCGGTAATGTGTGGTTACCTACAAGTACACATGCAAAAAGTCACAGAGATACCAGTACATACTTCCTGTTTTTACTAACGGCACCCCTGTACATATATAATCATACACAATAGCTAGAAGCAAGATTTAACATACATTCATACACATCAATAAGTATATTTATATGTGGCTTATGATCTCATTCACATGTATATCTGAAAATCATTAAGAGGACTATGGATTCTCTTTAAACAAATAAAAGTTAATCGGAGATGATGAATAACAAATGTGGAACATATTTGTAGCCCTATACGAAGATTCCATCCATCCATATGTTACTATGCTGTATGAAGTCACTTGGAGCCTGGAACCTCTGGAAGGTATGAAGGGTCCATGCTGCCACCTCCAGGGGACCAGCCCTGCTGGTTTCATCTGAGCCCAGGTTAACTTTAGGAGCATGGGCTTAAAAAAAAAAAAAAGAAATAAAGCTTCATACTCACCTCTATGCTGCCGCATCGCTGTGTTGCTGCCACACTTCGGCTCTAAGACAGAGAACTGAGCGATCACAGGACCGCGATCGCTCAGTTCTCAGTCTGCTCAAAGAGGAGGTCAGTGACTGCCTGCTTCACTGGAGTGCTGGGCTGGAGAGGGCACAGGTTCAGCTAGCTTTGGCTCTTAGGCATGTGCCGAGAGCCACAGCGAGCTGTCAATCAGGCAGCTGGGTGGATCCCAACAATATTGCCAGGATCCTTCCAGAACTCTGCCACTTAAGCTGACTGTGGGCTATGGCCCACTGAGGGCTAATTCTGGGTCACAGGAGATCAAAAGTATGTGTACTCCTGTGACCCAGAAGATAAGTATGACCAAAAAAAAAGCTTTGGCCATATACTTCCCTTTTAGGTACAAAATGTGCAAATTATTCTCGAAGACCCTTTAGGTAACCTGTAATATGGGAGTTGCCGTTGTGGTTTTTAATTTTTTTAAGGCAATCCGGTTCTTACCTCCTCTTCTCCTGGTTCTGATAGATAGATTAGATAGATTAGATAGATTAGATAGATTAGATAGATTAGATAGATTAGATAGATAGATAGATAGATAGACCCGCTGGAGCCTACACAGAGGACTCTACCTTCACCCATACATGACAGGAGTTAGTCCTCCTGATGATTGACCGCTAAAGCACCCCACACTGGGAGAAAGGCGAGAGTGTCAAATGTTCCCTCCAATATTGAGTATTTCATTGGGTTTAGGAAGATGGATGGGATGGCAGGGAAGAACAATGTGGGAATGTAAGAGAAATGAAGGTGCCTACTAGCACAGGTTTGCTTTAAAAGTGACTCTGTTGCTACTTAACGAATACTTACCCCTCCCACGGCCCAGGTCATCAGTTTTTGCTGTCTTCAAGTGCTACCTTGGCTGAAAAATCTTCAGCATCCAAAACTTTTCAAACTCCCGATTTTCCTTTGCATTATGTGGTTCCTTGTGCCAGCCAATATGATACTATAGGACACAAAAGTGATGTAGGGGAAAGAACCACAGCATGCACTCTACAGCGGCATCCCAAAAATGTGTCCAATGCAAAAGCCAAGAGTAACTCTGGGCATAAAAACTTTCATTTCATAATTTTCCTCAAAAGCCGCAAAGGGTATATAAGGGTATAAATCCACTTTTTGTTCATCTAATGTCTTTGCAAACCCAGATATTAACTTACCTTGAAGAAGAATAAGCAGTGGAAATAATTACTGTGCTGTGCAGAGAGTGGAGCTGTGGAGCGGTCAAGGCCTCACCAACTATTGGCTGCCTGCAGAAAAACTACAGGAGGGAGCAGAGACAAGACCAGTCCCCCTGCACAGGGAGAGAGTGCTGGGTCTTTATTGCAGGAAGCTCCTGTACAGGGGTAAGTTTCACACTGGATCACTGCACAGGTCTGGAAAAATACTGTAGCATCCTTCTAGGTAGGCGCTCGCGAGAGTGTATAGTTTTGATCTCTGTCTGCTTTCCAGATTGGCTGCAGGTAAATCTATATTGCTTTCTGACTACCAGAGAGCAGGATCTGTTAGTGAGGTCTGCTCATTGTGCTCAGTATGCGATTCATTCAGTCTAGAGGGTATTTCACCCTGGTCCAATAAGCAGGCATGTTGGATAGTGGGAGGAAACCTGACGAATAAGTGCATAAGCTTTTGATACATTCCTGGTGATTGGCAGAGGGCGGGTCATCTAGGTGAATTCTGGGATACTGTATAAAAGCCAGGAGCACATGTGCTGCGGGGTCTTTGGCTGGAGAGCAGAGTCCCGGAGGGAGAGGGCGGCTGCTTCCTCCTCTGAAGAGGTGCCATGCGGTCGCCGGAGGTCATCCTGAGGGCCTGAGGAATGGAAGAGAGGAGCTGAACCCAGAGGTCCAGGAGAGCTAACTGAGAGGGGAGACACTGGAGACCCTGGGACCACACTATCATGAGTAAAGAGACTCGTGTCAAGGGGCCTGACCTGAGGGGGGCCACCCCTACGTGTAGAATAGTCAGTGGACAGGTGTCAGCAGTGGAGAAGAAAGGGAATGCTAGTGAGAGTGTCCTGAAGATAATTGTCAGTTCACCAAGTTGTCTTAAGGAAAGAGACTTAATCCAAGTTCATCCATAGTGGCAGGGTGAATCAACAGCCTGGCTGTATCAAAAGATAGGAGTCCTCAAACATTGTCTATAGTTCAAATTAGAGTATGCCACTATTCCCTTCTCCTATCCCCCTATTTAAAATAAAACAAAAACAACAACTAAAATACCCCATGGACTGATTATTGGAGCAAGCCAAGGAAGGAGAAAGTAAGAACTTGAAACAGTCATTATTGAATGCTGGTAACTCAGGGGAACCCGTAAAGTGAAATCTGGCAGTCCTTACGGGGGCAGCGCTACAATACAAAGAGCACCAATAGTTAAGAAATAATGATTAGAAAATCAAATGAATATTCTTAAAACAAAAGATTTCAAAGGAAATTCTACTAATGTATCGCCAGCTTTAGACACCAAAGGGAGCTGGGATGTCACTCCCTCCTGCTAGACCCTATTACTGCCCCATGGAAGGAGGTCACATGCTCCTTCATACCTGCAAGCAACAGAATTGGCAAGTTGAGTATAAATGGTGCGGTGATGGAAGACCAAGGGGTGAAGAGGAGGGTAGAGGACAAGGTGATGGTGTCCCTTTAAAAATGCAGGCTTTGGGGCTGTGATCCTTATCCTTGGCCAATGGCCAGTGAGTCATTGGCCCAGAAAAAGCAGGCAGCTAGAGTACCTGTTCCAGGGACAGTGGCTAACTAGATAAGAGAAGCCAGGTTTCGACTGATAGGTTTGAGGCCTGGCACCAACAATGGCAACTCTCATGTTTCTATCATGATCACTTTAAAAATTACAATTACCTACAATCTTTTATTGATTTTTCAATATACACGTGAGAAAGATCAGCCTCATAGCTGCCCCCCCCCCCCGCACATTTATAATTATATACAATACCTAGAAGAAAGATGATAATACATTATTACACATCAGTAAAGACCTACCAGATAAGATTAATAATAATAATACATTATTACACATCAGTAAAGACGTTTACACATCTTACAAAGCTTATCTCTTTTACAGCCTCACAAGTATATCTGAAAACCAATAACAGTACTATGGATTCTCATTAAGCCAATAAAGTTGATGAGAGATGGAAGATGAATTAAACACAGCCCTATACAAAGCCTTTACTATGCTGTATATGTCACTTAAAGCATGGAAGGTAAAAAAGGTACATGATGCCATCTTCAGGGCACACCCATAGAGAGCCCTGCTGGTTTAATCTGAACCCAGTTTAAAGTACAAAATGGGTGTCCCACTCTTGAAAACCCTTTGGTGAATCTACAATATGGGAGTTGCCTTTGTTTTGAAGGTAAACTTGTTTTTAGCTCTCATGTTTTTCTCATCATCACTTGAAAAAGGACCTACAATCTTTTACTGATTTTTAAATATGCACATAAAAAATATTAGCCACAATGTGAATCAGATAGATAGATAGAGGTCAAGCACTCACAGTGCGCCTGTAAACCAGGAGAGTGTCATTTTTGCCTATGGTGTGACATCATGGAGTCCAAAGCCCATTTTTACAGCAAGAGAGAAGTACTTTTTTTTTTTTACATACAAAATAAAAGTATTTAGTAATGTGGACAAGTGTCTAATTGTCTACCTACCATCCATCATATGCCCAGAGACCGTTGTACAGAGCCAGGCTGATGCCTCCTGCTGTGATGGAAGAACCTTCAAAGCTGTTCACAAAGTTCTGCGTGTTTCCTGGAGGAGCAGAAACATTGTCAGTTTGCACTTAACATTTTCTGTTTGTTAGCTCCTGTCTAACCTAAATATAACAGTAAGGGGCAGGTTGCAAGGGCCATGCAGTTGTACTATTGGCAAGGGCCCAGTGGGGTGGTACAACACTAGGCCACATGGCGGAGGTACCCACACAGACTTTTAGGATGATGCAGAGGCGTAACTGGAACCTCCAGGGCCCGGTGCAAGAAACCATGAAGGCCCCCCCGGACCCCTGGCCAGGGCCCTTCCCTTCAAGCCTGGAGTTCTTCCCACTGATCCTGGGACCCTTTGCTCTTGTTGTGGGGCCCTTTATTACGGTCCCGCAGCGGGACCCTTTCACAAGTTATGCAGTGGGCCCCCTTCCTGCCATCTTGGGGCCTCCCCATGGTGGTGGAATGCCAGGGCGCGGTTACAAGTGTGACCTTTGCGATCCTGGAAGTTCACCCACTGGTGTCAGTAGTTTTTAGTTTTTGATATTTTAATTTTTTTTTACAATGTCACTGACTATGACTCTGTCCATTCAGAAAAGGAAGGAGCTGGTAAATTACATATTTACCGACCACTTCCTGGTTCTCTATTGTGACACATCCCCTGCAGCAGCTGGCAGGAGAGGGAAGGGAACACAGTCGGGGGGAGGGGGGGAACCAAGGGAGCACACAGGGGCCCAGAGACAGCAGAACACAAGTGAACTGGATAGGAGGAGCAGCGGGGGCAGCATACAGAGGAACCAATCTCCTCCATTTTCCTCCTGCAGCTGCAGGAGGAAAAAGGAGGACAGTGATTTCTCTACATGCTGCCCCTGCCACCCCTCCTATCCAGGTGTACAGGGGAACTGCACAGGCCCCCTGGAGCATGGGTCCCGGTTGCAATTGCAACCCCTGCATCCCCTGTAGTTACACCCCTGGGATGATGGCGCAGTGGCAGAAAGCTGAAGAGAAAGTTTACCAGGCTCAGGAACTCAATGGAGCTGTTCTCACAACTAAACCTACACACACCATGTGGTGCCCATATTTGGTGTCTACTACTCATTAACAAGATACATCTTTTTTTGACAGGTTCAATATATCTGGCTGAGGTAGATGATTGGGTCAGCTGGTTGCTAATAATACCAAAGTAAGCAATACCAATGATGCCAAAGCTGCAGCCAGTTCAAAAACGACAGTTAACAGAGACAAAATGGCTCTGGTGAAGGTACCGTGTGGGGACCTGACCCCATGTGCCCCACCAGTGCATTTACATACTTGGAACCATGGTAGTGATGAAACTTTGATGTGTGGTACGGTACCCACCTTGAATTAGCAGCACAATGCCGCTAACAATGATGATGATGACAATGATCATTTTGGCCACCGTGAGGAAGTTCTGGAGGTAGCTGGCCCACTTCACACTCAGACAATTTACCACTGTGATCGCCACTGCCAGAGAGAAGGTAACAGAAGTTGTTGGATTTGTGTACAAAAAAGGAAAAGTGTCTCTGACACCCATAACATTTATTCTAAATCTAGCTAAGAGGTGAAATATCAATGTGAAAGAACCTTATAGGAGTTCTGCCTGTACATTTATAGAGCTTTAAGGATAGATGAGAAATATGTCATCCCTTTCTTCTAGAGATATGTTTTTTTATAGTTCCCATTTCCAGCGGGAGTAATACGAAAAAACATGGCAGGAGGCATTGGTCAAGATAGATGTGTACAGTAAGGACACACTTGTAGCACCCCTGTGACCTCCAAAGACAGGGAGGCTGTTAGCATTTACCCCTTGGCTGAATCCATTGCTATAATGGGGCGTTTTGAACAAAAAGTAGACGCCATTCACTTTTGATTTTTTTCAAAGCTTTAATGTAGAACTTGGAAGATGGTAGTAGGAGAGAGGGTTAGGGGTCTCAGGTACCAGTAGCAGATCACTTGCAGACTCCTTAGATCCAGGAAAAGTACAGCTTCACAGTGTCAGAACCTTTAAGCCGACCCGGCAACACTGAAAACACGTTTTAGATGTAGGTGCGTCCTCCAAACATGTCACCAGGCCCTCCTGAGAGATCGGCCTTCATCCTGACTCCATAGTTGCCAACATTTGAAAAAAAATTTCCAGGGACACTTTGCAGCGCAGCCATCAATTATTTACCACACCCACTTCCCTGAAGCTCCACCCACTCTGCATAATTAATCTCCGCCTACTTATCAGATTATAGGGTCTACTTCATAAAGAGAGAATTACAGGAAATTGAAAAGGGAATTGAAAACTTGAGGCCAAAGTAGCAGAGTTGGAATAATTCTCCCATTCAGCTGCACTACTTCTGCCTAAAGTTTAAAATTCTCATCACAATTCCCTGCAATTCTAAAGTGTGAAATGTGCTCAGGTGTGACCGTACAAAAAATGTAATATGTAAATGTAAATAAAGTGCAAGGTGTAAATAAGTATGATTATACTGTCTGGTATAATTAGGTTTTATTGTACTTATTTACACCTTGCACTTTATTTATATTTACATTTTTTGTATGGTCACACCTGAGCACATTTCACACTTTATTCACCTGTCTTTGAATTCAGCCCTCTGTAGGGTGATAATTTTAATTTACATAAAACAATGTGGCATCCTTTCCTTCCTAACACATTACCCAGTCCATACCAGTATAGATCCTAACACATTACCCAGTCCATACCAGTATAGATCCTAACACATTACCCAGTACATATCATCCTAACACATTACCCAGTCCATACCAGTATAGATCCTAACACATTACCCAGTTCACACCAGTATAGATCCTAACACATTACCCAGTTCACACCAGTATAGATCCTAACACATTACCCAGTTCACACCAGTATAGATCCTAACACATTACCCAGTACATATCATCCTAACACATTACCCAGTCCATACCAGTATAGATCCTAACACATTACCCAGTCCATACCAGTATAGATCCTAACACATTACCCAGTACATATCATCCTAACACATTACCCAGTCCATACCAGTATAGATCCTAACACATTACAGAGTTCATACCAGTATAGATCCTAACACATTACCGAGTCCATACCAGTATAGATCCTAACACATTACCGAGTCCATACCAGTATAGATATCCAGCAGGAGATTTTTCCCATTGAGGATTGAGGTCTGTTTTCATTTTTTTGAGCAATATATATATATGCACACACATACACATACACGGATATGTACACACATTTATCTAGAGCTAGAAAACTATATATATGTATCAATTAACAGGTGTAAAAATTATATCTATAAAAAACATTATTAATAGTAGTAATTAATGGAGTGTGAGGCCTCCAGCTTGTCGGAAGGTGCTCTGCCTCCCCCTGCTGGCGGATTTTGGAAACTACACCATGCTGACGCCCTGCCTCCGGTGACACGTTAAATTTGCGACAGACGGGAAGAGTGAGCGGGGACAGAGAGAGAGACAACCTGCTGCCAGAACTACAACACCTAGCTGGGGTGAGAGCGACACTGTGTGGCACAAAATAAAAAAAAAAAAATGATTTACATTGTCCCTGATTAACAGGGACAGTGTAAATTAACCGGGACAGGCTCCTATTTGCCAGGATTGTCCCGGGTAAAACGGGACAGTTGGCAGGTATGTGACTCCCTCCAGCAAGAGTCCTCCCCTGGTTCTTTCTCTATTTGGCTTGGATTCTTCCACGCCGGGCAAGACAGCCTAAGGACCACCTCAGGATCCGTAGGCCTCAGGCAGGCTTCTGGGCCTACAAACCCGATTCCAAAAAAGTTGGGACACTGTACAAATTGTGAATAAAAACAGAATGTAATGATGTGGACGTTCCAAATTTCAATATTTTATTCAGAATACAACATAGATGACATATCAAATGTTTGAACTGAGAAAATGTATTATTTTAAGGGAAAAATAAGTTGATTTTAAATTTCATGGCATCAACACATCTCAAAAAAGTTGCGACAAGGCCGTGTTCACCACTGTTTGGCATCCCCCCTTCTTTTTATAACAGTCTGCAAACGTCTGGGGACTGAGGAGACAAGTTGCTGAAGTTTAGGAATAGGAATGTTGTCCCATTCTTGTCTAATACAGGCTTCTAGTTGCTCAACTGTCTTACGTCTTCTTTGTCGCATCTTCCTCTTTATGATGCACAAAATGTTTTCTATGGGTGAAAGATCTGGACTGCAGGCTGGTCATTGCAGTACCTGGATCCTTCCTCTACGCAGCCATAATCTTGTAATTGATGCAGTATGTGGTCTGGCATTGTCATGTTGGAAAATACAAGGTCTTTCCTGACAGAGACAAAGTCTGGATGGGAGCATATGTTGTTCTAGAACTTGGATATACCTTTCAGCATTGATGGTGCTTTTCCAGATGTGTAAGCTGATAACAACTTTGGTTGTCCTTGTCCTCTTTAGTCCAGATGACATGGCGTCCCGGTTTTCCAAAAATAACTTAAAGTTTTGATTCGTCTGACCACAGAACAGTTTTCCACTTTGCCACAGACCATTTTAAATGAGCCTTGGCCCAGAAAAAACACCTGCGCTTCTGGATCATGTTTAGATATGGCTTCTTTTTTGGCCTATAGCGTTTTAGCCGGCAACAGCGAATGGCACGGTGGACTGTGTTCACCGAAAATGTTTTCTGGAAGTATTCCTGAGCCCATGTTGTGATTTCCATTACAGTAGCATTCCTTTATGTGATGCAGTGCCGTCTAAAGGCCCAAAGATCACCGCCATCCAGTATGGTTTTCCGGCCTTGGCCCTTACGCACAGAGATTGTTCCAGATTCTCTGTATCTTTGGATGATATTATGCACTGTAGATGATGATAACTTCAAACTCTTTGCAAATTTTCTCTGAAAAATTCCTTTCTGATATTGCTCCACTATTTTTCGCCGTAGCATTGGGGGAATTGGTGATCCTCTGCCCATCATGACTTCTGAGAGACACTGCCACTCTGAGAGGCTCTTTTTATACCCAATCATGTTGCCAATTGACCAAATAAGTTGCAAATTGGTCCTCCAGCTGTTATATGTACATTTAACTTTTCTGGCCTCTTATTGCTACCTGTCCCAACTTTTTTAGAATGTGTAGCTCTCATGAAATCCAAAATGTGCCAATATTTGGCACGACATTTCAAAATGTCTCACTTTCAACATTTGATATGTTATCTATATTATATTGTTAATAAAATATAAGTTTATGAGATTTGTAAATTAGTCCATTCCTTTTTTACTCACAATTTGTACAGCGTCCCAACTTTTTTGGAATTGGGTTTGTACTTGCAGAGCACACTTTAGCAACATATCCCCAGGCCAAGAGGGCCTGAGGCAAGAGAGCGGGCTCATGGCCCCACCCAAATATATATGCTCTCTCAGAATGCACCAGTGGCCAAGAAAATCCTACTGGGCTGGCTGGAAGACAAATAGATATTCATAACCCAACCTCGTTGTACTATCTCATACTGGCCTGTGGTACCGGTGACACCAACAGGAGACAGTTAGAAATGCACAACCTATTTGAGATTAGGGAAAGACCAGATAAACTGTATAATCAATCTGAGCTGCCTACAGCCCAGCTAAAAAATAAATTTGCATAGTAGCCCCGGTTTAGGACCAGGGTGCTACACACTTATGGTGAAACCTGTAGGACACACATATGACGGACCTGACCCAAGGTACGTCATTAATGGTTTGAGAGGACACGTTCCACAAACCTATAGAAAATATTTCCAATAATAGTAGAACACTGATAAACCACATTTTTTAGGTACAAAGGTAACAGTTGCTCAAGCTTGGACATTTTCTTCTCTCTACTTCCTTGAAGTTAAAAGTAGAACACAAGGTACACTTATCACTAAGAAATTGACCACAATAATAAAAGGTAACCATCATAAATTTCATTCGGCAACCATAACTCAACTACCCTTAACTATATGGCTACTCCAATTATAATTGCAATCACGCCTGCCCTTCAACTCCTTCCCCTTGTTGGCAGTCGCTGGGATATTCCCCCATCCCCTTTACTCCTAGCCTTTCACCATCCACCATTATTTTTTGACTTTCCCTTTCTCTCTGTTTTATTTTAGAACTTTACCTGTTTCACCTCCTTCATGCTTCTCTTACTTCATTCTCTACCGCTGTAATTCTCTTTACATTTTATTCCAATAAAATGTACACTGTATTATCATGAGCCATATGCATGGTCTCCTATATACTGTATACTATACTATTTACTAAACAAATTCCCCCGTGACATATTCCCAATTGGTGGAGTTTTTATGGTTTGCCCAACAGTACAGCTCATGTTAGTTCCTAGCAAACATACGCTACTTCACCATATGTAAATAGTTCTGCAGCTTTACCTCTATAAGTATGTTATGTTGTATTGTTATTTCCTGAAAGGGTTTGGTGTACATTTAGTAAACTGAGAAGTTTTCTCTCAGTTCACTT